>NC_080676.1:37487439-38112439 GCF_030445035.2 Dasypus novemcinctus | reverse complement strand
GAGATAGCAACAAGGTGATGCTTTCTCCCCCAAAACTGTAACATACTGCTTATGGCTTTCTAGCGATCCTTGGGGATCCTTGGCCTGTATCCCTGCCTTGTATCACTTGGTAATGCTCTTTCCTTTCTCTTCTGGATTTCATTCACTGCTGGTTTCACTCGTTCTTCCCCTGACTTTCTCTCTATAAAGACTCCAGTAATCCAATTAAAACACACCCTCCTTCAGTTGAACCACACCTTAACTAAAAATAATATCTTCAAGATGTCCTCTTTACAATGGGTTCACACCCACAGGGACACAGATTTAAGATTTAAAAAATGAATTTATTGTGGTAAACAATTCAACATACCCCGCTCTAGTACACAATCAGGTAAAGTAAGATTTCCAATAAATATTACAAAGCTGCTCTTACACAAACACTTGATATAATGTGTATTATTGTATGTTTAATGTGTGTAGCTCATATTATATTTCACTTATCACACTATGTCAAACTACCAAGGGATTCATGCCAAAGACATAGCAAAGTGATAATCCACTTTTTACTGTAAAATGGATAAAAATATATACAAGCTGGTAGATGGTAAAGCATGTTTCTAAAGTGAGAAATGCAATGAAATGCTATGTACTAAGCACCTATCCATTTCTGAAGAAGTTCCTTCAAAATGAAATAGAAGGAGGATTAAAATTTTGTGGCTAGGGTATTTATTCATAGTCATTATTCCATAACTGACATTTGTGACCTCACAAAAATGCTAACTCCCATTTTCTCATTCATATGTAACCCTAGAAAAAATTAAACTGACCCCAATCATAATTTATATGAGTACACAATACCCATCCTACTTATACTTTAATACTATTTTATCAAAGAACCCTCATATTTATCACTAAATGACATATTGGATATTCACAACAATCTCATATTGACGTTTCACTTTTTATTTTTGTATTACAGTTATTTGATATAGCTGACACACAAAATACAAAAGCATAGACAAATAAGATTTCCCAAATAATATAGTATGTTAGTTTTCACCAAGTATAATGTATTACCTAGCTTTCTTATAAAATATTCTAGGTTAAATTCCAACCAGTGGTTTTCTTGATCAAATAGTGCAGTCCAATGTTTTGTTAAAATGACTTTTCTCTGCAGAAACTTCAGGGTCCCCACATTGTCTATCAAATAATTACATAATTCAAAATCGAATGTGGTAGGTTTGATAATGGCCCATCAATGATGTTTTAATCCCTGGAAACTGTGAAGATGTTACCTTACATGCCAAAAGGGAATTTACAGATATGATTATATTAAGGATCTTGAGATGGGTTATCCTGGATTATCCAGCTGAGTCCAATGTAATCACAAGGGTTGTCAATTGTAGAAAAGGAAATCAAGAGAATCAGAGTCAGGGAAGTTGGCGTGACAATGGAAATAGAGATTGGAATTATTCAAGTACTGCAAAGGGGGCCTAGGAATGCAGGAACCTCTAAAAGTTTGAAATGCAAGGAAGCAGATTCTCCCCTAGAGCCCCCAGAAGGAATAAGTCTGCCAAAACCTTGATTTTAGTCAAGTAAGAGCCATTTTGGACTGTTGTTTTAATCTATCAAGCTGTGGTAATTGGGTACAGTGTAAATAGGGTCAAATACAACTGAAATTCAATGTTGACCATATCCTGACTATGGTATAGTTTGAGTTTTTTGTGAACCCCAGGCAATTTTGTTCTTAATTTAGTCCATTCCTGTGGGTGTGGGGCTCTTTGTTTGGATTGTTTTTGGTTGAGAGCTATTTGATTGGATTGTTTCAATGGGGTATAGCCCAGGGTGGGTCTTGGGTCTTGGTCCTCTTGCTGGAGTTCTTTATAAACAGGAGGAAGGAGGCCACAGAAACAGAAGCTGAGAGAGAAGGCCCTGGGAGCCGGAAGCTGAAATCAGCAGAACACAGAAGCTGAGAGAAGCCACTGAAGCCAGAACCTGAAAGCAGTGAGGCCTGGAAGAAAGGAGATGAGCAGATCCTCCATGTGCCTGATGATTCCCTGGGAGTCCCCCAAATGTGATGCATCGGTAACGCTGAAAAAATCTTTCCTGCTGGACATACTATTAAAATCTCTTATCTTTACATTCTTTGATACTATGTGTAGACATAATAAAGGTTAAATACATTTGTTTTCTAAATGTATTATTTTTAACAACACAATTCACATTCAAAATTCTACAAAAAGGTGTATTCAGAGAAATGTCACTGCCTGCAATATCCTTTCTGCTGCATCCCTGCCTTGTTAGTAACAAATGACCTTTTTTTTCTTCTTTTTCCCCATCTCCCCCCCCCCCCTTTTTTGGATGTGTCTTGTGTTTGTTTTTGCGAAGATAATCATATATGTATGATTTCTTATTTTCCTTCCTTTTTTCATGAAATATAGGTAACTATAAAAGCTAGTTTGCACTTGGATCTTCTTCATTAATATTATTGCCTGGAAATTATTCCTTATTAGTTCATAGACATCTTCCTCCTTCTTCTTCTTACAGCCACAGAGTAAACAATTATGTGTATATACCCTAATATAGTCAACCAGTTGTCCATGCTTGGACATTTAGATACTTTTGTATATTTTAAAATCACAAATAATGCTGCAGTTAATGATCTTGTACATATATGTATATGTACATGTACATATACATATATGTATATGTATCTTGATGGAGCTTCCTTATGGTAAATTCCAAAGAGTAGGATTGTTGGGTAAAATTGAGAAGTTTGCAGTGTGCTTTAAAATGTGAAAGCCTACCTTCCCACTGAGCTCCTCCTTTTTTTTTTCTTGTGGATTTTTGGGTAACAACGTGAAGGATATGAGTTTTTAACCTAATTGCAAGCTAACAGATTATTCTTCCAGTTTTTTTGATGCTGGTGGAAGACACTAGACTTTTGGATCAGAGACAAACCACTTTATGGCTCACGGCCCAGCAGCAGCACGAATAACAGCATATTTGTGTAGGTTCTTCTTGACCCAAGCCCCAAAGTCCCAGGGGGATGATATAACCGGGCCAAATGGATTCTTGTCAATCTTCCATTATAGGAGAGAGAATTTCGTTATTTGTTTGTTTGTTTTAAAATAGACATACCAGGTCTTTGTTCTACAAGGAAAGATAATCTTTATTTATTAGACTGCTTTGCTCTGGAGAGATACACTATCCTGAACAACGTTAAATATTAGTGGGGAAAACGGAAACTCTTGCCTGGTTACTAGTAATGATGGCAATGGTTCCAGTGTTTCTCCATTCAGTAGCATCTGAGTTTTAGAATATATATTCTTAAGACCATATCTTTCTAAGAGAAGACTGAGATTTAATCAAAGATAGAATTAGAGTTATCCTTTGTCATTTTTTTTATGTTTGCATTTTCCCCTCATTTCTAGGTTAATTTAACTACTTTTTTGCTTTATTATTTTTGTTTATGTTTCAAATAAATTGAATTTCATTTAAAGATTTCATCTACAGCTTTTCTAATTATCTCATTAATTTTTGCTTTGCTCATTATTATAAACTTCCCTGTACTTTTGCTTTGCCATGCTGTGTTTTATTCTAGCATTTTTAATTGAAATTTAATTAATTTATTTTATTCTTTCATTTTCACTGATGTCAGTAACTAGGATATGACTATTCCTCTGGTGGTACTTTTAAATAAATTCCTAGAAATTCTGGTATATAGTTGTTGGCTGTTTATTTTTTCCTTACCATCATTTCAGAAAGTATATAATTTCTGTTTACATTTCCTCTTTCACCAAAGAAGTATTTTACAGGGTTGAAGTTATATGTTCACTGGATACACATATTCTTAAATTTATTACATTACTGTAGGTGTGGGCCCATTGTAAGTAGGGCCTTAAGATGTGGCTCACCTCTCTCAGGATGGGTCTTAATTCTTTTACAGCAGTCTTTAAAAGAGAGTGAAATTCAGACAAAGATAGAGAAAGCCATAGAAGCAAGAAGCTGAAAGCAAGGAAACCCAGAAGAGAAGGGAGAGACCAGCAGATGCCTCTTTTTGCCTTGCATGTGACAGAGGAATCCAGTGTCATTGGCAGCCAGTCTTCAGAAAGAAGGTATTGTTCTGATGATGCCTTGCTTTGGACATTCTTCTCAGCCTTAAAACTGTAAGTCTGTAAGCTAATAATTTCTACTGGTAAATGCCAAACCATTTTATAGTAGATGTTTTTGGCAGATTAGGAAGTTAGAATAAAGTTCATTTAATTTCTTGGTTAAAGTACGTGTTTGTTTTTTAGTTTAATTTTATTTTCTAGGTTTATTGCATTGTTTTCAGAGAATGTTGTTTGTAATCCTACTTTATATAAATCAATATTTTCTTTATTCACTACTATATGCGCACATTTTGTGAACATCCCATATGCACCTGATAAGATACATATCCTAATAGTTTGTTAATGTTAAATATATAGCTTTTTTAAGAGCTTAATGAAATTTCATTGAGAAAATATAGCAACAGTATAAATACATAGCAAACATTTAAATACATATAGGACCAAAGTAAATGTGACATGGTATAAAGGAATTCATGAATATATATTTACACTTTCTCTCTATAGGGACAAATAAGGAACCAATTCTTTTAACACAATTCAAGCTTTATCATTAGATATAGACTGGGTTGTGTTTGTGCAATTATTAACAAAATAGAATATTGTTAGATGAGTTCATCATGTCATTAATTACTATGGAATATAAATATAAAAAATATAGGGTTAATTTTATATAAATAGCTTTTATTATGAAAGGTCATATAATTCATTCACCTAGAAAAAAACAATTGAAGACATTTTATTCTTTGTAAGAATTGTCTTCCTGTTTTTTTTATAACTGGAAACATACCAGTTCTCGTGTGTTAAAATCATGTTTTAGAATTCTTCTATAAATTTGTCCTTGGATTTCCTTTGTATATTCAGTTCTTTATTGTTTCCTTTTTAGATGATATTATAAGTGGAGTATGGGGAGGGAGAAGGGAGAGTTAGCATTTCTTTTTTGTTTTTGTTTCTGGAGAATCCTATAATCTGTTCTATTTTTTTCCCTCCATTGCTCCATCTCCAAAGTACAACCTTCCTCTCTCTGAGATTTTTCCTCAAAACCAGTGCTTCAGGCTATTTCTAGTCTTGCACACTTTCAAGATCTTTCCCATATAGCAGACTATACACTAATAGGCTCCAGGTCTAGGCCCATGTACTACAAATTCCTGTTCAATATTTTGGCATTTATTGGCTCATGATCACTTTCGTGGGTGATTCTGTTTACTTTATGTCCTCCTCACTACTATGCTTTTTTTAATGGAGTTTTTAGACTATCTTCTTCTGATTTGTACACTCACAACTTTTGGTGGTCAATAGGCAGTGATAAATGCTGTTGTATTTCCTTTCCTCTCTTCCGCCTCCCTCCCTTCCTTCCTTCCCACTGATAATTGGGATGGTGTTATAATCTATAACTACTAGTAATGCTGAAGTTGTGGATCCTATAAAATTTTTGTTTTCCCTCCTGTGTTGATTATGGATTTTGCTACAGCCTGTTAAAGACAAGGTAGATAGAGTAAACTGAACTAATGGTTTTTTATTTTTATTTGGTATTTGCACCTCATATTAAAGATATAAAATTCAGAAAAACAGACTAAAATGAGTTATATACACACAATCTCTATATCATTTGATGTATTGATTTAGTCAAGTCAATTTAGCTTTATAAGAAAAAAACTGATTATTTATTGGTTATATTGAGTTTCCTGTTCTTCATTAGTTGATCATATTTTCACACTCAAAAAATAGCACACTTTAATGAAAACGTTGAATTACATTTCTCCATCTTCATAATAGATTAGTACATATCCTATCTCATCTATCCTGAAAGCATGCTGTTTCTTCTTTCAGCTCCATTTTAAAAGAATTAACAGATTCTTAAGTTTCTGGAATATATGCATATTAAATTGACTTAAGCATAAAAAACTATGTCTTTATTATTTAAATCTGGACAATGTAAGAGTAAAGCTTAGAAAAAGTAAAAACAGAATGTGAAGTTAACACATATATAATAATGATTTTGCTGGAAATTACCATAAAATTTTAATAAACAAACAAATAAAAAAGGCCATTGTGTGAAGTTATTATCATGGAAAAGCTACTTTTCAAGGTCTTAAGAAATAAGTATATCTGAAACTTTTGAAAATAACAACTTTATCTCTTGATTTACTATGCTTTCCTATTCACTTGCCACGTTCTGACTGTGCCACTTATTTTTCACTTCTTTTAAAATGCTTACATTGTTACTTGCATTTATGTCTTATTTTCTTCACAAAACTGAAAATCCTTGAGGTCAGGGACCATATCATATTTAGTTTATATTCTCATTATTACCAAGCCTGTCTAAACACTTTAATTAATTAAAAAATGGTTTAAAAAACTTCATACTGCATATGTCAAGATACAAAACACAAAACAGAATATTTCCCAGCCATCAAGGGATTTTTGTTGTTGTTGTTGTTTTGTGGGTTTGTGTGTGTGTGTGTTGGTAAGGATTGACCATGATCTTCAGCAAAAGCCTTGGGCATGGAAGTAGTAAGGGAAGGATTCAGTTGCTACAATTGGCTCCTTCTTAATGAAAATTAAAATATATGTTTAATATTTCTTAAATTGTATGCTGTGCTTTCTTTATTATCTTTTCAATATGTTTTGATTTTGTCTTAGACATCATGGTAGTTTGAGGATTTTGTGGATCCCAGAAAATTATGTTTTTAAATTAATCCATTCCTGTGGGTGTGATCCTACTGTAGGTGGGACTCTTTGATTAGATCACTTCAGTTAAGGACCTTTTGATTAGGTTACTTTAGTAAGGCATGACCTAGGGTCACACTTAATCTTCTTTCTGGAATCCTCTAGAAACAGGATGAATATGGAGAGAGGGAGCCATAGACATAGAAAGACACCCCCGCCCCGAAGCTGAGAGAGACAGTCTTGGGACCCAGAAGCTGAAATCAACAATACCAGGGAAAGAGAGTTGTAAAGGCAAATGACATGAATCTTAATGGGCTCAAATCTTTAAAAAGGTGGAAGTGTACTGTTTTCAAGGCATAGAAGCGCCCTCATGCCTCCTTCGACCAATGAAATAAGTGAACATGAAGAGAAGAATAACCATACAGAAAGACCTAGGGAAAATGCAATTGACTCAGACAACAAGATTCCAGTGAAAATGTGGAGAACCTTGCCATGGTAGTTGCTGAGGGTAGGGAGAGGGAAGAAGAAATGTGATATGGGGGCATTTTTGGGACTTGGAGTTGTCCTAAATGATATTGCAGGGACAGATTCTGGACATTATATATCCTAACATAACCCACTGAATGTACTGGAAGAGAGTATAAACAACAATGTAAACTATAATCTATGTGGTAGAGCAGTACTCCAAAATGTATTCACCAAATGGAATGAATGTGCCACGATGATGAAAGAGGTTGTTGATGTAGGAGAAATGGGGTGAGGTGTGGGGTATATGGGAAACTTTTATTTTTTTAATGTAATTTTTTTTTGTTATCTATGTATCTTTTAAAAAAGGCAATTAAATTTTAAAAATTAAAAAAATAAGCAGTATTGAAAGGCAAAAAAAAGGTATAATATAGTGAACAGGAAAAAATATAGAGTATGTGCTAATTTAAAACATGTTTTCAAGGTTTTCAAATTGGCATGCGAAAAGATTAGCTCATTCTAGCAGGTAGATTTAGGAAGATAGGTGGAGTTGACATCCACAGCCCAGTTCCCATTGGCCCTTAGCAGTCCCTTTGTCTCCTGATGTAAGAGCATAGAGGTTGCATAAGTAAAGAGGAGTTCAGACCTCAAGGTCATGTAAAGAAATGGTAAGGACATAAATGATTGGTGAATCTTATGGGAAATATGATGGCCCTTCTTTGACAGTGAATCTTGACCCAAGGAAGCCATCCACAACATCTAGACAGACATAGACTGCTAGACCAGCCTACTTCAACAACACTGGACTGAATTAGATTGAACAAGAGTGAGGTTAATATATATCCCTACCACTGAATTACAGTTAGTGATGTAATCCAATATCTCCTCTGCCTTTTCCCTGTCCTAGTCCAAAAGAACTTGATCAGAAGAAGAAAGTAAAAGGAATCAAAGAGCAGATCACAGCCTTCTCAGTAAGTGTGTAGCCAATTATTTGGTCAACATGAAAACCTTTAAATTGATATGAAATCGAGTTTTAAGCTTAGAGGAATTGAATTTTTAAAAACCTCAATGGAACTGGAAGTCAGTTTTAATAGGTGAATATGACCAAAATCCAGGAATCTACCCAAGTGATCAATAAAGAATGAAAAAGGAATCTGTAACTGGGGACAGATGAAAGTTATTAGAAATAATTAAAACTGTTTTGAGAATCTCAGTAAACTATAATTTTTATTTATAAAAACATGTTTGCATTTTAGTCTTCTTAGAAGAATTCAATGGTTTGCTTTATTCTGACACAAGAAAAGCGTTTCTGTCAAAATAGAAGTATTCTTTCTATGGATACAATTTTCTGCAGTTATTCTTGGCAAACTACTGAATGAATATATCACATGTGTTAGAGTTTTAATTAAAATCTTGCCTAATACTTTGACTCTATATTTTACATATTTATGGAATTTCATTTTCCTGTCAAGGGAAAATATATTATGCTGTTACTGGATGTTTAAATATATAAATAGATTTTTTTATATAACACAAAACACAAATATATGGAACTGCTCTCAATTTACAAGTTTAAATACTGGATTATGAACACTAAACCATCTACAGTCATACAGTTTAGTGTCCACATTAGCACCACTTTACTATTTGATACTCTACAATAACATGATTTTATTATTCCATATTTTGAATTAGCATTACTTTATTATTCCAGGACAGTCTTGCTCAGAAAGTAATATTAAAATAACTTTATCTTTTGTTTCATGTTCCTGAAAATTCATTTATGCCAGAAATATACTACTCAACTTTACCTCATCTGGATAAGTAGGCATTCTCAGAATAGTAGCCATAGTTTAATATGACCTGATATAGCCACCAATTCTATTATGCCACAAGCTTTGCCCAATCCCAGTTATACCCTACATTGAATGATCTACCTTAAATCTCTCTAAACCTTGTAGATATCCCATGTTTTAGTTTGCCAAAGGGCTGCCAATGCAAAGTACCAGAAATGTGTTGGCTTTTCTAATGCGGATTTATTTGGAGTAAAAACTTACAGTTCCAAGCAGTGAAAAATCCAAATCAGGGTACTAGAAGAGGTGCTTTCTTACTGAAGTCAGCTACCACGTGTTGAAGCAAGATGGCCACTGATCTCTGCTGAAGTCTCCGCCTTTCTGCAGCTGTAGTCAAAGTTGGCATAAGGATCCTCTCCTCTTGAGCTGCTCCTTGGGCCCAGCCTCTTAGGGGTTTTGTGTTTAAGTGGTCATCTAGCCCTCTCTCACATAGCAGGATCAAACATGGCAGCTCCCTTTTTTTCTATGTCTGTTGCTCTGTTTCTATTCATATCAGACTCAGCAAGAGGGCAGGGACTCACCCTGAGTCACAGTTCACTGATACAGTCCAATCAAAATCCTTAAATCAATTTCATCAGTCATCTAATCAAAGGTCTTTTAACTGAATTAAATGAAATCAAAGGGCATCATACCCACAGTAATAGATTGGTTTAAAAACAATTTTTCTTTTTTGGGGATTCACCAAATTTAACTGCTACATTCCACTTCTTGTTACTCTATTCAAAGATGTTATAAAGACTGTAAAGTAAATGACCTGCATTAAATGTAAACTTGGCTTTATCATTTTATTTTGATGGTCTTTCTTGTAGCCTACAGTTGACAATTACAATAATTAAAACTATTTTTCAACTTCTCTTTTGGCTAAAATGTAGCAAATTGAAAGTCCTAACAGTTATCAACTTTATGGAATTTATAAATCATAGTAGTCATGAACTTAAATCCATTCAATACAGTGATAAAAAAAGAAGGTTAAGTGGGAAAAGAATATAATATGTATAGAGAGCTCCCTGTTTTGGAAAAAGGAATGTGTGTGTCTGCAATGAAATTAAATGCAAGATTATAGGTGAAACAATCTACAACAAACTCACTTAAAATATAGACACTAAACTCAAGAATGTGATGGAGAAATGCTTCTCATTTTATTCCAATTACCTTTATTTGAAAATTTAAACCTATATTCATGTATTACCTTTATAGCTAAAAGTAACATGTACTTTTGCAGCAAAAAGATCTTTAGAATATATCGATATATATCAGTTTATGTCTTTATGTTATCTCTGTCATAAACTTGAGAGTTGCTTAATGTCACTGACCCCAGTTTCCTCACTTATAGGGAATGAAAATTTTTCCATTACAGTTATTTTCTATTATTAAATATTACTAAACTATACTAAAACCTGTGGAAGTGATTACTGCTTTTCTATTTTAACTCAAACAACTAATCTATTGTGTAACCCAAATTCAAACTGATTCGGTTCTCACAGTCATTCTGTAATGTAGTTTCTTAACTAATCTATATATCTGTATACAATAGGGAAAATACAGATAATCTGAAAATTTAAAACATGATGGGTGCTATAATTAATTAGCTAGTTTTGTGAAATAAGTAGAATATGCTGGGTTAAAAATAGTTATATATTAATGCAAAACTGGTAAAAGAGTACTTCATTACAGTAGAAAACATCATTTCCCTAGAGTATTAGTTTTCTATCATTGTAGAAATTTATTAAGAAATTAGTGGCTTAAAACAACAGAAATTTATCTTACTCTTCTGAGGGTCAAAATTCCAGTACAGATATCATTGGGCTAAAATCAAGATGTCATCATGGCTTTGCTCTTGACTAGGGGTTCTAGGGGAGAATCCATTCCTCACATTTTCCAGTTTCCAGAGACCACCCCCATCCCATGGCTTGTTGCCCTATTCCCCCATCTTCAAAATTAGAACAAAGGGTCAAGTCTTACCCATATATCAATACTCTGTCCTCCTCTTCTACCTACTTCCTTTAGCTTTCAGGACTTTTGTGATTATATCAAGCCTTGATATAAAAATGAGCCTAAGAGGGCCTTTGTGTGTGGCCTATGTGTTGTTTACTTCTTTAAAGTAGCCTGGATATTTTAGAAAAAACTGCTGGTGCCAAACTCAAATTCTATTTTAACCCAATTATTTAAAAAATGACTATAATAGAGATGCATGGGAAAAATACAACTAATGTAATCTATGGACATAGTTAACAGGATCCATGTCAAAGAAGTACTGTGCGAATAATAGGGGGGTATGGAAAAAATATAACAAATGCACATTATAGGCCATAATTAGTGGTAACAGTCTGATGATCTCTCAAATCTGTAACAAATGTTCTACAACAATGTAATGTGTTGGTGGGGAGGTGTTGTATTTATCTTCTGTACCACTGATCATTTCACTCCTCTTTTCAAATTCATTACCACTTTATTCATATTCACTTTCTTAAGGTTTCAAAGTAAGACAATCAATTTTATAGCATGTATGAAATATATAGTCATGCTAAAAGAGCTGTGATTCCAGCTCTTTGAATGGAAAGCACAGTTTTTTAGAGAGTGGCCAGCATGGGTTATGCTTTTGGTTAAGAAATAATTTTTCTTAAACCGTAACTCTGTTTTTACTAGTTCTGTTACCTCTAAAAACAGTTAAATCTCTTTAAGCCTCAGACTTCTTTTCTGAGATACAAGAATGACAATCTAAATTTATTGAGGTCTTTGTAAGGATTAAATGTTATAATATCTTTAAAATATTTATCATATTGCCTGAATTTTAGTGAGAACTGAATACATGTATTTTATTTTGAATGTTGTGCTTACTTAGGACTATTGAAGAATAGTATGTGGACAGTGATTCTCAGCAATTATTACACTAAGGCACACAGCATGTGCAATATTCTGAAGAGACAATTTCCCATCATTATACAGTGTGGTATTATAAAAATTCCACATTATTGTAAGTATTGGTCTTTATAACCTACATATTAGAAACATAAGTGCCATTGGTCTTGGTTTAGAAATACTGTGTAGGGAATATTTGAAACTGTTGAAGCTAAGTTCTCATTAACATGGAGTTCCATATATATGAAAAGGACCCTTCAGAGTAAGATTCTAAATAAAAGCTGAGAGATAATTGAAAATTAAATGCATTATGTAGCATTCACTGAAGACCACTGTGTAGAGAAAAATGAAAAGATAGAATATTCTAATATTTTTACTCTTATGAAAAAAAAACAGGACAAATATATATGAAAATGTTAAAAGTATATGTGGTTTCATTAAAATTCAAATGTACAGATTATTACCAGTGGTTATACTTGGGTTGGGAAATATTCTTTTGCATTTTTATATAAACTGTAATTTTCTGAAATTAGTATATGCTCCTTATATAATCAGAATAAAATGCTTTCAAATGCTATTGAAAATTCATTAAGTAATCTGTATACTATTATGCTTCCTGAAAATAACTAAACAATTAATGGGAAAATGAAATGAATGGAACAATGGTTATCATATAAATTTGTCATTTATTTCTTCAACAACTATCTATAGCATGCCTAAAATATATAGTGTGCAGTAGTAGAATGGAAATGAGATGAAATTTAAAGGATCAGAACATTTAACTAAAAAATATCAAGACTTTGAAATAATTTAATGAAGAAAAACTGTACTTTTATCCAACTGATCATAAATATATAGAAATAACATCAATAGATAAAATGAATAAATATTTTAAAAACGTGTGATATTGTATATTATTCCTGTTTATATCCTTCATCTACTCTGTAAGGATAATTAAACAGGAAATTAAATAATGCATGAATGATTTCAAGACGTTAAAGATAAGAAACTTGTGACTTTAATTACTTTCAAAAATCTCCAACTAACAGTTCCTTGATATTTTTTTTGAATCACAACACATTTCTAGCAATATTTTTCAAAGACAGAATGTAATGATATGAAAGATGTTGACTTTTATTTTTTTTTGATGTATTCATTGGGATGATCACTTAGCAGAAACAATGTATAGAGAATATAATAATCTTATCACCACTGGAATAGATGGCTTTAGATGTGGCCCATGGTTTAGACACTTCATAAAACTAAATAAATAGTTAATAAATCCTAATTAGACTTGCTTTATAGTTCAGCATTTAAATATTTTCCAAATCCTTTCTTATTTTCTATTGTAAATTTTTCTTTTCTTCATGAAAATGAAATTTACTTGGTTTCAAGTTTCAAACGTTTATGCTCTTGTATAATTTCTTGTGTCACCTTTCCATCAGCCAATTAATATCTACATTTTAAATTTCAAAAATATTATTCTAAATGAGAGTTCATTTTCATGTCTGATGACTTAAGGTTCTCTATGAAATATCAGAGAAAGATAAAGGTTTACAGGGTTGGGAAGTTTTTAAATGTCTCTTATTGAAATGAAAAAAGTATGATATATAGTTATTACTAACAATTGTATCTCTGAATATTTTCACAATTTTGTTGTAATCTGTAAAACAAATCTGTTAGGAAATCCATGTACTGCACTGAATTACAGAATACATCATCACTTAGTTTTAGTAGAGTTGTTTATTTAGAAATCATTTCTTTTACACACCTCAAATATTACATGACATTGTATAATATATTTAATTATATGAATACTGCTCAAATTTTAAAATATAAAATATATATTAAATGTAATTATTTCAAATTAACATCTAAGGTCAACCAAAATGTTGCAATATTAATTCAATAAATAAAGCTTTCTTATTGGTACAGTATGGTATGGTATTTCTTATTGGCAGTATGGTACAAAATAAATTAACAAGAGTTTTATTGATTATGATGATGGTCAAATATATTTGTTTCCTGAATAATTGTATGAAATATTGAAAGCAAAAACTTTGTACTTTGAACTATGTTTTTAATAACACACATTATTTTTGTTATGTTTATCTCCACACATTAGAGAGTTCTTAAAACATCTGGAGTGCAATACCAGTTTGTCTGACTAAAAGTATAAATCAACTCTTAATAGTTTGAATCCTAAATGTGTACATTTTTTATGTTTTCATTTCTTGGTGGATTTTCTTTCAGTAAAACTCAAGGCTAAATTATCAGTTCTTGGAAAATCTATCCATATTATTTCTTATATTTCCATGTCATCACAACTTCAAATGTGTTTGTGATAAAGGTAAGGTTGTATTCTGTATAACTTTGCATTTCTATGGAAGTTGAAATTTGAAGTTAGATTTTAAAAAATAAATTTCTGACTTTACATAAAGTATATAGAAAAAAATCACAATGGAATAAGAATAAAAAAGAGGTTATATTTTTTAAGCATAGAAATTCAAGGGAATGGAATAAGGAGAAAGGATAGAAGGGTATTTTAAAAATCCACTTAACCAGATTTATTCAATTGGTGTGATCACTTGGCAGAAACAATGTATAGAGATGCATATGGTATGTGACTGGTAATATACTTTAAATAATTTCAGATTCTAACACTAATCAATTTTATTACATATTACATATATTTATTTATACTTATAATACATTTAGAGTTGGAGCAACCACTTAACTTGTATTCATTTAATTATACTAGATATTGTACTCACTTTTCATTAATCCACTACTGGTTCTAATAATAGCGCTTGCAGGAAAGTGGTTGTGGCTCAACTGATAGAGCATGCCTCCACCATATGGAGGGTCCAGGGTTTGCTACCCAGGGTCTCCTGACTCACGTGGTGAGCTGGCCCATGTGCAGTGCTGATGAGCACAAGGAGTGCCGTGTCACATAGGGGTGTCTATCACGTAGAGGTGCCCCAAGTGCAAGGAGTGTGCCCTACAAAAAGAGGTGCCTTGTGTGAAAAAAGTGCAGCCTACCCAGAGTGGCACCACATGCACAGAGAGCTGATGCAGCAAGATGATGCAATAGTAACAACAACAAAAAAGCAACACAGTTTCCCAGTGCAGCATGACAAGAATGCAAGTGGACACAGAATAACACACAGTGAATTGACACAGAGACCAGACAACGGTGTGTGTGTGGGGGGGGGGGGGGGGGGAGGGAGAAATAAATAAAAAATCTTGAAAAAATAAAAATTAAACTAAAAAATTAAAATAAAAAAAAAATAGTGCTGGCAAATGGAACAGAAGAAAAGTGTCTGATAGAAACACCATGTTTTTCTGTTTTGTGACTGTGCTTTTCCTTTCCTCCTCCTCTCCTTCCCTCCCTCCCTTCTTCCCTTCCTTCCTTCCTTCCTCTCTCTCTCCCTCCCTCCCTTTCTCCCTTCTTCCTTCCTTCTTTTCACTTTCTCTTTTTCTTTCTTTTTAATTTCCTGAAGTTCATATATGTTCCTGAAATATTGGCAATGTACAATTTTCCTTCTGATTTTCCCCCATTTGCTCCCAGTAAACATATTCAGATGTTTTATAAGTTTTTAGTAAATATTGATAAATTATTTCAAATTACAGAGAAATACAATGTCTCAGTCTATCCATTTTATATACTTATTATTTCTAATAATATAATTCACTACTGAAAATGAAGCAAAGTTTGGATTGGCAAATTATATTTACCAATTATATTTCCCCAGGGATAATTCTTGAATAAAGAATAGTAAGAATGTTAACAAATCTATTTAAGATACAATAAAAACTAAAAGTACTTTCTTAAATTATTTGTCTTTTCCATCAATTTCTATTAGTAATTTTCAAAAACAGAAATTATCTATTTAATGAAATACTCTTACTCAGAATAAAGTGAGAAAAAAAGAAAAGGAAAGGAAATTATATGATAAAATAATGGATTTTAATCATAGAGAATATGTTCATCTTTAATTCTGCCTCATACCACCTTATCACACACAAGCTTTCATGAGATATATGGTGTAATTTCCAAAATTAGAAACAAAGTATTTAGAAGACAACACATCTACCAATGGAAAATGTGATGTCTCTTTAGTCTAAGAGAATGGAGAAAACTGTGAAGTGTTTGCAGTAGGTGAATGGAATATCTATTAATTTTTCGAAAAGTCCTTCAAACAGCAACTTGGAGTAATGATGGGATTGGAATAATATGAAGGCAAAGGTTCTTCCTGTTATAAATACAAAACTGTCCAGATTTCAACAAAAGATTTCAGAACATATAAAGAAACAGGAATTGAAGGTCTAGGCAAAGGAAAAGATTAAAGCATTAGAAACCACCAATAGGAAGGATCTGACCTTGGGAATTACAGAAAAAGACTTAAAAATGGTCAGAAATATGCTCAAAGAGCAAAAGGAAACATGGACAAAGAACTAAAGAAAATCAAGAAAATAATAGATAACCAAAAAGTGAATATTAATAGAGAGATAGAAATTATGAAAAGGAACCCAACAGAGCTGAAGATGACAGTAATAAAAATTAAAGATTCCCTGGATATGTTCAATAGCAGGTTGGAGATAGCAGAGGAATGAATTGAAAATAAAACTATTGCAGTGTTCTGCTCTGAGGAGCAGAAAGAAGAAAGAAAGAAAGAAAAGTAAACAGAGCCTAAAGATCCTGTGGGACTCCATCAATTGTACTAATACACTGTGGGAATTGCATAAGGAGAAGAAAGAGGGAAAAGGGGTAGAGAGAATATAAAAAAATGATGGCTGAAAACTTCCAACTTTAATAAAAGTCATAAATATATACTTCCAAGATGTTCAATGAGCCCTAAATAGGACAAAATCCAAATAGACTCATGTTGTACCATGTTGTAATCAAACTGTCAAATGCCAATGATAAAGAGAGAACGTGAAAGCTATAGTAGAAAACCAGTGTGTCACATACAATGGCACATCAATAAGATTAAGAGCCAATCTCTCTTTAGAAACCGTGGAGTCAACAAGGCAGTGGGGTGAAATATTTAAAGGGCTATAAGCAAAAAAATTTCCAATTAAGACTTCCTTATCTGGCAAAACTGTGCTTCACAAATGAAGGGAGAATTAAGACATTCACAGATAAGCAAAAAGCAGAGGGAGTTCATTACCACTAGACTGACCTTACAAGAAATGCTAAAGGGATTTCTGCATATTGAAAGGAAAGGACACTAGGCAATTGAAGCCATCTGAAGAAATAAAGATTTCCAGTAAAGATAATGATTTGGGTAAATTAAATGTTGATACTACTGTTGTTTTGATTTATAACTCCACTTTTTACTTCCTAGAGGATTTCAAAGGGAAATGCATAAAATGTAATGATAAATAAATGCTTTGAACTCATAATATATAAATGTGCAATTTGTGATAAGAACTACATAAAGGTGAAGGGTTAGGGGTATAGGAACATAGTTATCTATGCTATTGAAGTTGTTATTTTAGTATCAAAGTAAAAAAGATTGTTATAGTTTTAGATTTTAAATAACCACATGATAACCACAAAGAAAGCATCAGAAAATATGAAAACTCATAAAGACAAAAAATAGAAGACAAGTTACCAGGGGTATGGAGCATGGGGAATGGGGATTTGATGCAAAATGAGTGTACAGTTTATTTGGGAAGAAAATAAAGTTACATTAATGGAAGATGTAAGGAAACTCCTAACTTGTGAATGTGATTAGTCCCTCTGAATGTCATGCTTGGGATGGGTTAGGATGGGAGGACTTTTGTTGTATCCATGCTTCCAAAATTAAAATAGGAAGAAAGAAAAACTAGAGATATGACAAATAATTGCAATGCCTAATATTGGATGGGATCTAAGAATGGGGGATAAAAGGTTAAAAACAACATTGGATATAAGAAAAAAATTGGAATATAGACTATAATCCTTATATCAATGTTAAATTTTATAACTTGATAGCTGCACTTAAAGGAATTATATAAGTGAATACCATTCTCATGGTTCATAGGAAATGTAAGTGGAAGTATTATGTGTTCAAGGAGTATGATACATGCAATCTGCTCTCAAACGTTCAGAAAATCGATATACAGTTGAATAGCTAGGTAGATGATAGGAAGATAAAAAGATATGGCAAATGTGGCAAAATATTAAAATCGGTGGATTTGGGTATCTGAGGTGGGATGGAGATATGTTGAAGTTCTCTGTATGGGCTTTGTATTATTTTTGCAACTGTCTTATAAGGTTTAACTTATTTCAAAATAATAAGCTTTTAAAAATGAAAAAAAAAGACTCCATATCAGATTTTAGTAGTTCCAGCAGTGTATAGTAGCTTTATTTATTAACTATTTATTAACAACTTCAAACTAGAAACAATCCAAATAACCTTCAGGTTGTGAATGGATGAATGAATTGTACAGTCACAGAAGGAATTTTGTATTATAATAGAATAAACTACTGTAACAAACAAAAACAGGAATGACTCAAAATCATTATGAATTTTAAAAGTACCAAGACACAAAAGATAACACACTGTATGATTAAATTTATATGAAATCCTGAAATAGACAAAAATATCACATTGGACACAAGGCAGATCAGTTGCTACCAAAGTCCATGGTTGTCAGGATGGGTTAACTGCAAAGGTATAATGTGTAGTTTTTCAAATCATGGAGATGTTGTATTTCCTAATGTTTTGTTAGTTATCCTTGCCAAAACTCATAGAAATGCATGCTTAGTGGGGTGCATTTTATTATATGTAAATTATTTCTCCATATAGTTGAATTAAATATTAACTTGTTTGTATCAGTAACTTGTGTGTATGTATCTATGAGCATCTGTTTTTAATGCTATATTATTGGTATAGTCTGTTTCAAGCCTAAAGATTGTGGTTCATGTATTATTAACTGGCTTTTAAAGTCTTCTATCATCCTGATGAATACAGTTTTGTATTTTTATGGTGATTTATTTAATTAAATTAATTAAATTGAATATATTTTCAAATATCTTACCCTATGGTAAGAAGACATGAATGTTATTTTTCTTGTGGACACCATAATAAAAAATTATTAATCTATATTTCTCTAATTATCATCAGTAGGACTGAAATGATATCTTCTCATTGGCTATTAATTTAAGGGTATATAAACCTTTTAAATAACTTTACCCCTCATCTATGCACATATCTTTTTCTGTTTTAACATATCCTGGAATTCGAGATGTAGATTACTTTTACTATATTCTGTTTATGTTTTTTGGTAAGTATTTTTATTTAATGTTTTCTATTGCAATATTAGCATCAACAATAGAATACAGGGAAGTGGATGTGGCTCAAGCAATTCAGCTCCCATCTACCATATAGGTCCAGGGTTCAATACCCGGGGCCTCCTGGAGAAGGCAGGCTGGCCTGCTTGGTGAGCCAGCCCACGTGGAGTGCCGCCCCATGCAGGAGTGCCGGCCAATGCAGAGAGCTGATACAACAAGATGATGCAACAAAAAAAGACAAAGGAGAGACAATAAGAGACTTAGCAGACCAGGGAGTTGAGGGGCACAAGAGAATGATCACTTCTCTCCCACTCTGGAGGGTTCCAGGATAGGATCCCAGAGCCACCTAAGGAGAATACAAGCAGACACAGAAGAACACACAACCAGTGGACACAGAGAGCAGAATGGAGGGAGGGGGGAAAAATAAATAAATCTTTAAAAACAAAGCAAAACGAAACAAAAAAAACAGAATACATCTATTTACATTAATTTCACATTCATTTCTATAGCAAGATCTAATTTTTTGACACATTGATTTAAAGTTTATTCCATGCTCATCATAGCACTTTTATTTCTATTTGAGCTCTTAAATTTGTATCTAATTTCTCAGATGTTATATCTTCATTCTGTTTTCACAAACTTATAGATCTTCTAAGCTATTATATATGTCTTATATACTTTCAATATTGACTGATTCTTTCAGTGCATGGCAGTCCAACGGGCAACAAAACTTAACAATTAAGACAAGCTTTAAACATTTTTCTCTAAGCTAAAATATTTTCATTGAACATATGAAATCCATCATATAAATGAAAAATTAACTATAATTTGTCATAAACAATTAATTATTTAAGGAGTGTTCCATGTGTTATTCTATTTCTTCATTCCAGCATTCTCAGCCTTAACATTTTTCTCAGGACTGGTTCTCTATGGGACCATGTTATCTTCAAGCAGAATTTAGGGATAAATGTCTTTTTGTTAATCTGCAAAAAGAGAATGGGAAAACTAAAAGCAGGAACTCGAATTAATATTTGCATGCTGATGTTCATACTGACATTATTCACAATCGTCAAAAGATGGAAGCAACAGGAGAATGGACGAACAAAATGTGATATAGAACTACAATGGAATATTATTTAGCTATAAAAATAAATGAAGTTCTGAAACAAGCAACAACATGGAAAAATATTGAAGACATATTGTTGAGTGAAATAAGTGAGACAAAAAAGGACAAATATTTTGTGATCTCACTAATATGAAATAATTAGAATAATCAAATTCATAGAGTCAGAAAAGAGAATACAGTTATATGGGGTTGAGTAGAGAGTTAGTGCTTGTTTGCTATAGAGTTTCTGTTTGAGGTGATGAAAATTTTGGGTTAATGGATGGTAGTCTTACAATATGAATGTAGTTAACACAACTGAATTAAATATTTGAAAGTGGTTAAAAGGGAAACTTCATGTTTTATAAATATGTTACTAAAATAAAATTTTCTTAAAATAAAAAAATTTAAAAAAGAGAATGGGAAACTTCTTTCCTATTTGTGGACTATAAATTCTCTTTCCTGTTTTCAAATGTACTAACTTGGGCATGTGCTTATTCTTATAACAATTGTAGATTTAGGAAAATACCACATTGCTGTTTATGAATTTTTTACATATATGTGTGTGAATATGTGTATATATATATATATATATTTTAGAGGAATAATGTGGTTAACCACTCAACATCATGGAAAAATGAGGATACTTATACATATTTAGAGTTCTCTTATGAAGGACACTGAAAAAATATATAGTCCTTCAAAAGTTGTACTACCTTATTTTCACATTACACAGACTAAGAGACCATTTGATTGTTATTGTTTCTACTTATTATGAATTCTTTTTTATTCCTTGAAATTTAAAATCCTTTAAAAATTAACAATGCTCTTACAGTTCAAATATTTCACAAGTGTGTTTCTACATTGCTCTTATAGTTCAAATATTTCACAAGTGTGTTTCTACTTGTGAATCATTTTTCAAATTTGTTTCTGGAACACTGAGTTTATGTGACCTGCACACAATTTATTTTATTTACAAATGGAAAGTTCTCTTCTGTAACTGTGTAAGGTGCAATAATGTCCTGCCCCCATTATAAAGCCTGAAAGCTGTGACTATGTTGCCTTACATTGCAAAACCCACTTTACAGATGTAAGTAACTTAAGGGACTCAAAATGGGAAGATAATCCTGGATTATCTGGCCTAGAGTACTCTAAACATAAGTTTTTTTATAGGAGGGAAGTTAGAGGAAGTGTGTGTGAAAGAAAGATACGTAATGAGGAGACAGATTTGAAGGTGCTAAGCTGCTGGCTTTGAAGATGGAGGAAGGGACCAAAGCTCAGAAATTTAAGTACCCAGAGAATGTAAGTGCCCTTTGATATGGAACTAAGTACCCCAGAGAAAGAAAGGATTCTCCCCCATGGAGACTTTATAAGGCATGTAATCCTGCTGACACCTTAATTTTAGCACTTTAAAGCTCATTTCAAACTTCTTACTTCCAGAACCATAGGATAATGAGTTTGTGCTTTTTTAAGCCCCTAAATTTGTGGTAATTTGTTGCAGAGCAACAGGAAAGGAATACAGATTTTTGTACCTGGAAACAGGGTGCTGCTATTACAAATACCTAAAAATGTGCAAGTGGCTTTGGGACTAGGCAAAGAAGGGTCAGAAACTGGAACATTTCTGAAAAGCATGATATAAAGCAGACTCGAGAAAGTGAATGTGGCTCAAACAGTTGAGCACCTGCTTCCCACAGTGGAGGTCCTGGCTTCACTTCCTGGTGCCTCCTAAAAGCAAACAAACAAAAGATACCAACTCAGGGGAGCTGATGTAGCTCAGTGTTTGATAGCCAGCTTCCCACATTATGAGGTCCCAAGATCAATCCCCAGCCCAGTATATAAAAAAGAAAAATAAAACTAAACTAAACTAAAAAAACAAAAACAGACTCCATAGCCTTACACAGGGAATTAGTAGAAATGTGGATGTTTACTCTGCAGTTTTTATTTATTTATTTTTTTAAAAGATTTATTTATTTATTTTTCTCTCCCCACCCCCCCCGCCGGTTGTCTGTTCTCTGTGTCTATTTGCTGCGTCTTCTTTGTCCACTTCTGTTGTTGTCAGAGGCATGGGAATCTGTGTTTCTTTTGGTTGCATCATCTTGTGTCAGCTCTCCATGTGTGCGGCACCATTCCTGTGCAGGCTGCACTTTGTTTTGCGCTGGATGGCTCTCCTTACGGGGTGCACTACTTGCGCGTGGGGCTCCCCTACGCGGGGACACCCCTTCATGGCAGGGAACTCCTGGCATGCACATCAGCACTGCGCATGGGCCAGCTCCACATGGGTCAAGGAGGCCCGGGGTTTGAACCTTGGACGTCCCATGTGGTAGACAGATGCCCTAACCACTGGGCCAAGTCCGCCACCCATACTCTGCATGTTTTTAATGATTAGAAGGATGTGAGAAGCAAAGTACAGAAAACCTATACAATATTATGAAATGCCTATATCATCCTATTCAAACTGATTTTACAAACAAGAATATTAAAGGAAGTGCTGATGAAAGCTCAGATGGAAATGAGGATCATGCTATTGGAAGATAGAAGAAAGGGATACCTTGTTACATAGTGACAGAAATCTTAGATAAATTTTGGTGTGCAGTTACAGGGAAATGTCATAAGTGATGAACTTGGGTAGAAGATTTCCAAGCAGAGTGTGGAAGGTGCAGCTTGGTTTCTTCTTCCTGGTTATAGTAAAATGAGAGGTATGAAAGATAGATTGAAGGAAGAACTGTTAAGGGAAATTGAACCAGGGATTGTTGATTTGGGAAATTTGAGCTTATTCATAATAAGCACATAAGAATGTGCTAAAATTAGGAGATTGACTGTCAAGAAAGTGTTCTCTGGAGAGGCATCTGAACCTTTTTCTAGTGCCTCAGAAGAATCAAAAGAGCAGAGTATTCAATCACACAGAAGAACATTAAACCCTTGTTTGTGGTAATTTTCACAGAGAAATAAAGAAAAGGAGATGTGACGATGGAAGCAAAGTTTGGAGTGATGTGGCTATGGGCCAAGGAATGATGGTTACCTCAAGAAACTGGAAAAGGGAAGGAATGTAGTCTCCAGAAAGAACCAAGTTTGCTAACACCTTTATTTTAACCTGTAAGACCCATTTTAAAACTTCTCACCTGCGGCGGCTTGCTCGGTCGGTAGAGGTGGGGTCTGGCTGCGGACGAGGGGTCGGTCCCGCTCGGGACGAGGGGTTGGTCCCACAGGGGTTGCGCGGTACAGCTGACGGGGTCGCCCGGTGAAGCCAGCGATGAAGGGGTCGCCCGGAGAAGCAGGCGACGAACTGGGGACAAGGGAGGCCAGGCCCTTGTCGGGGGCTCTCAGGACTGGAGGGCGCACAGCAGAAGAACTACCGCGGAGACAAGGTAAACACGCAAATCCACTTTATTGAGGGAGAGGCAACAGTTTTATAGGGGCTGGGGAAGGCTGATTGGTCGAAGCCACGCCCTGTTCTGATTGGTTGCCGGCGAAAGGTCAGTGGGCGGTACTGGACGGGGAGGGGTGGTGGTTAGGGATTGGCTGTTGCTGTTGCTGGGGGAAGGGGGCAGGGTTTAGGGATTGGTGGCTGCTGTTGCTGGGGTGGAGGGCAGACTTGAGTTTTCCGCCCACGCCTGGCTTTTGCTGCTGTCAGGGGAAGGGAAAAGGGCAGACTGGATTTTTCCGCCCACTCCTGGCTGTTGCTGCTGTCGGGGGAGGGGAAAAGGGCAGACTGGAATCTTCCGCCCTGCGCCTGCGCAGGGAGAAAGAAGAAGAAGGGTGCCGCCCTACAAGGCATCGTGTGGCGCTATCCGGGAGGAGGGGCGGCCGCGGAAGCATGGCTGCCGAGAAGGGGAGACCCGAGGGCACTCTGCGCCCATGCCGAGCTTCCTTCAGGGGTGGCGGTGAGTCCGACCAGCCACCCTATTATGGGGGCAGCGGCTTGGCCTGCCGCGGCTGCTCCCCCGCCAGGCCAGCAAACCACACTTCAGCCCGAGGGGTGACTGCACTCACCTATAGAAATGTAAGACACTAAATTTTTGCTGTTTGAAGGCATTGAATTTTAGGTAACTTGTTACAGCAAAAATAGGAACTGAATACAATATAGTTGATCACTAATTTTTCTTTCCCTTTTTCCCCTTCAGTCACTAGTTTTTTGTTTATTTTATATTGGCTTCTATGATTTTTGTGTTTTTATTCTTTCCTTGGGTCTTAGGGAAAACTTCAGCTGCATGTCTTCCCCATCAATGATTCTATTTGCTATAATAAAATTTCTGAATTATTATACTTTATTATTGCTAATATTAAATGTTTGGTTCCCTGTCAACTCTTCTATATTTTACCAGTTCCTCTTTTCTTCTCAATCTAGTTTATAGTTATGTCTTTGCCTTCTTTCTACATGTTGTAATCATGCATACTACTGAAAACATCAACTTCCTGATCTCTTCTTCTGAGTCTTGAATAGCTTGATTTCAGAACTTCAGTCTCTGTGCTTTCTCAGTGAATCAGTGTCTCCTGTTCTTCAGTACTGTTTTTCCTACTTGGCCCATCGTTGGTTGATTGTTATTATTACTCATTAAAACATAAGACATCTCTTCAAATTTAGTGTTTTCTAGATACCACAGGCTCTGAATTACCTTTGTCGCCTCTTATCTGTCCAATGATCTGGTCATTAAATTTTGTTATGTATTGCAGAGCTAAAGGACAGTGGGAATGTAGTCCAGGTCTGGTATACTCTCACTCTGTTTTCATTTATTCTGTGAACCAATGTCATTTATGAAAGCAGTAATTTCTGACAAATATGGCCTGTTCTTATGTATATTACCTTATATATTCCACTTCTTTGAAGCTATTATACATTTTCAAATTCAGATAGGTATGTTTATTTAGACCATTATTTGGTTTCAGAAATCAAAGGTTAGTATGTTGGAAGCCACTCACCATTCAACTGTCAGATAATCATAAATTTTATGCTCATACTCAGATAGTAGAGGGAGAGAAAAAGTGTACTAGTTCATAATGCATTGACTAAAACTCTAAAAGGACTTAGTAACATCAATTTAAAATCACTAACCACACTTAAATGAAACTGCAATTTCATAGGCATGCAATTACATTATTTCAAAGAATATAGTCATTAGGTTAGAATTCATTTCAAGCTATGTGCCAGGAAAAATAAAACACAGTTTTCAAGAAAGTGTAGGAGAAATGTTAATGGAAGTCAGTGATACACAAGTAAGAAATAATGCATTGTCAGATGATGCCTTATGGCCTATAGTTGGGATCGAAACCTTAAGGATGAAAGGCTTATAGCATCGTATTGTTTGTATGCATGCCATTGTATATATGTATGTATGTGTATGTAACACAAATTATATATAAACATATATGTGATTGCTATAAAAGTGAAAGTCTATCATTATGTCAATAAAAAACAATATCATGTTAATGTATAACTAATACTTAAAATTGTTACCAAAAACTATGAGTAGAGTACATTCTACAAAATAATTCTGCATAATACCGCAGTTATTTTAATTAATTAATTTTTTAATTTATGTAATGTAGATTTTCTAACTATATAAATTCAAATAAACATCTGCAGGTAGCTACCATTTTGTGGCATTATGTAAGCTTTTATTCCTTCTTTCTTATAATAGAAGTTGTGGGTTTACAGAAATCAAGCATACAATACAGAATTTCCATATATCACATTATATTTACATCTTGCATTGGTATGCTTATTTGTTACAACTG
This sequence comes from Dasypus novemcinctus, assembly GCF_030445035.2. NCBI lineage: Eukaryota > Metazoa > Chordata > Mammalia > Cingulata > Dasypodidae > Dasypus > Dasypus novemcinctus. The sequence goes on along the minus strand of NC_080676.1, from coordinate 38,086,381 downwards.
ATGACAGCACATTACTAAAATTGTACTATTACCTTTAGTCTATGGTTTAACTTAGAGCTAACTGTTTTTTTTTAATTTGCAAATTTTACTGATGTGTATCATTCATAAATGAACATACATAAACAATATGTATATAGTAAAAGTGGTGAACTAGGAAAGAAGCATACAAAACATCAAAAAGGACTCCCATGCATCGCCCCACCAACAACTTGTATTGCTGAGCTCACTATTTTTATTATGCAGTTCCATAGATTTTTAAAAAATTATTCCAGTAAGACATATATAAATAAAAATTTTCTCTTTTAATCATATTTCAATATATAATACAGGGCTGGTGATTATGTTCATAATGTTCTGCCACGAATACCACCATCCATTACCAAAACTTTTCATCATCCCAAATAGAAAATCAGTACATTTTAAGCCTTACCTCCCTATTCCCTGGTGACCTATATTCTAGATTCAGACTCTGTGACTTTGCTTATTCTAATTATTTCATATCACTGGGATCATCCAATATTTGTCTTCTTGTGTTAGGGTTTTTTTACTCAACAAGATGTCTTTCTATCAGCAATGAATGTATTTGCATTTCTCCACATCATCTCCAACACTTGTAATTTTCCATTTAATTTTTAATACTATTCATCACAGTTGATGGGAAGTATCTCATTGAGCTTTAGATTTATATGTCCTTATTTGCTAATGAAGTTGATCATCTTTTGATGTGCTTTTGGCCATTTGTATATCTTGTTTGGGGAACTTTCTACTCAAATCTTTCGTTCATTTTAAATCAGATTGTTTGTCTCTTTATTATTGAGTTGAATGGTTTATTAATATATTCTGGATATTAAACCCTTATTGGATATGTCATTTCTAAATATTTTCTCCCATGTTGTTTTACTTTCACGATAACACTCTTCAAGGCAAAATGCTTTTAATTTTGATGAGACCCCATTTATCCATTTTTTTCTTTTATTGCTTGTGCTTTGGGTATGAAGTCTAAGAAACCATTGCCTAATACAACGCCCTGAATATGCTTCCCTATATTTTCTTCTAGGTGTGTGACAGTTCTGGTTCTAAATTTTATGGCATGAAGTATGAGTTCACGCTCATTGTTTTTTGAAAATGAAGATCCAGTTTTCCCAGAACCATTTTTTGAAGAGACTTTTCTTTCCAATTGAGTGGTCTTTGTTCCCCAGTCAAAAATCAGTTGGCCATAAATATAAGAGTTGATTTCTGAGTGCTCAATTTCGTTCTATCTATCTATCTATTTAGTGTTCTATATATCTGTTGCCAGTGACATGCTGTTTTGGTTACTGTGGTTTCTTTAATAAGTTTTTATATTGGGAAGTATGAATCCTCCAACTTAGTACTTCTTTTTCAGAGTGGCTTTGTCTATTTAGGCGTATTGATCCTTCCATCTGAATTTGATAATTGGCTTTTCTTTCTATGCAAAGAAAGTTGTGGGAATTTTAACTGGGATTGAGTTGAATTTGCAAACCACTTTGGGTAGGTTGCCATTTTAATATTTAGTCTTCCAATCCATAAACACAGAATGCCCTTCCATTTATTTAGGTCTTCTTTGATTTCTTTGAGTAGTGCTTCATAGCTTTTTGCTTACCAGTTCTTCACATCTTCAGTGAGATTTATTCCCAGATATTTGATTATTTTAATTGCTATTGTAAATAGAATTTTTTTCTTGAATTTTTTCTAAATGTTCATTCCTAATACATAAAAACACCACTGATTTTGGGCATTGATCTTGTACGCCACCATTTTGCTGAACTAATTTCTTAGCTCTGGATACAATGATGTGGATTTTTCAGGCTTTTCTGTGTATAGATTCATGTTAACTGCAAACAGGAAAAGTTTTACTTCTTCCTTTCAAATTTAGATGCCTTTTATTTATTTTTCCTGTCTAATTGCTCTGGCTAGAACTTCCAGTGTAATGTTGAATAACAGTAGTGACAGTGGACATCTTTGGCCTTTTCCTATCTGTGGGTTTTTCATATATGCCCTTTATCATGTTGAGGAAGTTTCCATGTATTCCTAGCTTTCTAAGTGTTTTTTGTTTTGTTTTGTTTTGTTTATCAAGAATGGGTGTTGGATTTTGTCAAATGCCTTTTCTTTATCAATTAAGATGAATATAGGGTTTTCCCCTATGTTCTGCTAATATGGTGTATTACAGAATTGATTTCTCATGTTGAGCCACCTTTGTACATTTTGAATATATACCAATTGATCATAATGTGTAATTCTTTTACTGTGATGTTAGATTCATTTTGCTGGTATTTTTAAAGGTTTTTTTTTTTTTTTTTTTTTTGGTATCTCTATTCATAAACGACGTTGATCTGTAATTTTCTTGTCTTTATTGGCTTTGGTATTGGGGTGATACTGGCATAATAGAATGAATGAGATACTGTTTCCTCCTCTTCAATTTTTAAAAGTGTTTGGGCAGGGTTGGTGTTAACTCTTCTTAGAATGTTTGGTAAAATTCTCCTGTGATGCTGTCTGACCCTGGGTTTTTCTTTGTTAAGTTTCCTGACAATAGATTCAACTCCTTTACTAATTATTGGCTCTTTGAGATTATCTGTTTCTTCTGGAATCAGTATAGGTAGTTTACATGTTTCTAGAAATTTATCCATTTTATCTAGGTTATCTAATTTGTTGACATGCTTTTACTCATAAAATCCTCTTATAGTCCACTTTTATTTCAGTGCATCCAGTAGTAATGTCTCCCCTTTCATTTCTGATTTTACCCATTTGATTTTGCATTCTGTCTCACTTTTTTCTTAGCTTAAAGGATTGTTGATATTATTGATCTTTTCAATGAACCAATTTTTCCTTTTGTTGATTCTATCTATTGGGTTTTTTGGCTTTTTTATTCTCTATTTGATTTATCTCCTTTCTGATCTTTGTTATTTACTTTCTTCTGCTCAATTTGACTTTAATTTCTTCTTCTTTTTCAAGTTCATCAAGTTTTAATGTTAGGTATCTGATTTGAAATCCTCCTTTTTTTTTAATGCAAGCTTTGAGGGTTATAATTCTCCCTCTCAGCATTACTTTTGCTGCCTCCCAGAAGTTTTAATTTATTGTATTTTCATTTTCCCTTGCCCCAAGATATTTCCCAATTTCCCTTGTGATTGCTTTTTTAATCCATTGGATGTTTAAGAATACACTGTTTAATTTCCACATATTTGTTAATTTCCCATTTCTCCCTGTCATTGTTTTCTAGCTTTATTCCTATGTGGCTGAAGATACATTGTATGATTTCAATATATTTTATTTATTGAAACTTGTTTTGTGATCGTAGATGTGGTCTATCCTGGAGAATGATCTATGTGCACTAGAAGAACATGTATTCTGCTATTGGGTACATATATGTTTGTTTGCCCTAGTTAAGTTAGAGTATCTTTAAATATCCTTAAAGGCTTGCATTTTCGTATTCATCTATCTATCTGCTTTATCCATTATTGACAGTGATGTATTAAAGTATCCTACTATTAATGTAGAACTGTCAATTTTTGCCTTCAAATCTGTCAGAATTTGCTTCATATATTTTGGGGCTCTGCTACTAGATGTATGTATTTTTTAAATTGTTATATCTTCTTGCTAAATTGATGCCTTTCATTATAAAATGACCATCTTTATCCCTTGTAATTGTTTCTGAATGCTAGTTGATTTTATCTGACATTATTGTGGATAAACAAGCTCTTGTTCATTTACTGCTGCACTGTATATGTATTTTTTCCATCTTTTCATTTTCAACTTACTTATGTCTTACAATCTAAGATCAGTCTCTTGAAGATAGCATAAATTTGGGTTATGCTTTTTATCCATTCTTCCAATCTCTGCATTTTCACTGGTGAGTTTAATCCATTTTCATTTTAAGTCACCACTGATAGTGCAGGACTTTTTCTGCCATTTTGTTATTTAGTCTTTGTGAATGCTACGTCTTTTATTTCAAATTTTCCATTAATGCCTACTTTCACTTTTATTTGATTTTTTTGTGTTATGCCATGTTGAATCCCTTCTCATTTCTAATTTGATATATTTTCCATATATTTTCCTTGTGGTTACCATGAAGATAAAATTTAACTTCCTAAATAGATAGCAATCATATTTGATGTGATACTAACTTAACTTCAGTAGCATGCACAGGCACTATTCCTATACCCCTCAATCCCCACCTTTTTGTGTGGTTGTTACCAATTATATTTTTGTATGCTTTATGCCCAAAATGATAAATTTATCATTATGTTTTATGCATTTCCATTTTAGCATCTATAGGAATTGAGAAGTGTAGTTACATATTGAAAAATGCAATACAATTATACTGGCATTTATAATTACCAGCTGCTTACCTTTATCAGATGTCTTTATTACTTTGTGACAATTTAAACCACTTTCTAGAGTCTTCCCTTTCATTCTGAACTCCCTTTTGCATTGCTCGTAAGGCAGATCTAGTGGTGGGTGATGAACTTCTTCAGCTTTTGCTTATCTGGGGATGTCTTAATATCTCATTTATTATTGAGAGAAAATCTCACCAGGTATAAAATTCTTGGTTGGCTATCATTTACTTTCACCTCTTTTAAGTATTCGGACCCACTGCCTTCTCGCCTCTATTGTTTCTGAGGAGAAATCACTACTTGACCTAATTGGGGCTGCATTGTTTATAATGCATTGCTTTTCTCTTGTAGTGTTCAGAACTCTCTTTCTGTCCTGTGCATTTAACAGTTTGATCAATATGTAATAGGACATATTTCTCCTTAATTTTTTACCCTGTTTGATGATTTCTGGGCTTCTTGGATCTGGATATTACTATTTATTGTAAGTTTGAGAAGGTCTCTCTCTTTATGCCTTAGACTATTCCTTCTGCCCCTTTCTTTCTTTCTTCTCCATATGGTATCTACATAATGAATGTATTGGTATCCTTGATGGTATCACAGAGGTCTCTTAGGCTATTTTTACCTTTCATAATTCTTTATCTGCTCCTCAGTCTGAATTATTTCAATTTTCTCGTCTTTAAGTTGGCTGATTCTTCCTTTTGCCAACTTCCTTTCTACTATTGAAAGCTTCCAGGGAATTTTTCATTTCTGTTATTGTGGTGTGTATTAATCAGGGTTTTGTAGGGAAACAGAACCAAAAGGAGATACATGTAAATAGTATGAGATTTTAAAAAATTGTCTCATACAACTGTGGGTATGCCAAGTCCAAATTCCAAAGGGCAGGCTGCAAACCAGGACTGATGAAGTCCTCATTCATTTCCCCAAGAGATGCCGGTTCACTTAAGATGGGAACTCTCTCAGAATGCTGAAATCACTTCTCCTTTTAAGGTCTTCAACTGATTGAATGAGACATCACTCACTGCAATAGGCAATCTCCCAAGTTAATTGTAGATGTAACCAGCCTCTTTACAATCAAATCATTAATGATTGGAGTCTATAAAATGTCCTTGTATTACAATCAGCTCAGTGCTTGCTTGGCCAAACAACTGGGCACCATTACCTGGCCAAGTTGACACATTAGCTTAAACATCACATGGTTTTAAACTCTAATAGTTCTGCTTTGTTCATTTTTAAATTTCTACCTCTTTATTGACATTCTCTTATTGCACCTTCATTTTTTTCCTGATACCCTATAGTTACCCTATAGTTTTTTCTCTGTATTTTTCTTCTTTCCCTTGAGCACACTGAATATCAGTTTTTTAAAAGTATTTGTTAGTTTATCCAAAGTCTGGCCTCTTTCATTGGTGTTTCCTGGATTTTTATTTTCTTTTGGGTGAGCCATTATTTCCTGGGTGTTTTTTTTTGTTTGCTTGTTTGTTTGTTTGTTTGTCTTGTAATCTTATATTGCTCACTGTACATTTTAATGTTTTAAAATGTTAGCTCTATGATTTATTCCTTGAGATATCTGCTTCTTGGTTTGAAACCAGCCTGATAATATGACAGGGAATTTCTTGAGTTTCAGCCCTCCTGTCAAGAAGGTCTTTCCAAGGCAAATGTAAAATTTATGATCCTCCCTGACTTTTCTGGGCCTGCTTCCTGTCTTGGGCTTTGGCTTACTTGTGGTCTTAGGAGTTCCCCTAACAAAGAATGTTCCTTCTAATTTCCAGAATTTAGAATTTCTCCCTTTATATATTCAACTGCAATATATAAAGCAAAGGTAAGTCTTCACCCCAAACTGTCTCCTTCAATTGTTCCTTACACTGCTTTTGTTGTCTCAATCTGTTTTTGCCTGTAGAGTAAATTCTGGGTAGGGGATATGACAGAGAGGAATTTCTCCATGAGTCTTTCCCAGCCAGAACAAGGCCAGGCACCCAATAATGGAGTACTCACTGGTTTCAAACTGCCCTGGAGAGGGCACGAAGGAGTGGTCATGAGGATTACCAGGAGCTTCTTCCATGTCTCCCCAAAGTTACACGTCCTTGACTTGGCCTCTGACCAGCAATATAGCTCTTCAACTTTTCTCTGCAGCTTTGAGGAAGCACGCCTTCTTTAAATCTTGTATTATTCAGGGTTTTCTAGGGAAACAGAACTGACAGGACATACCTGTAAATACTACGAGATTTTCTAGAATTGTCTCAAGCAAACATGGGTATGCATGAGTCCAAAATCCATAGGGAAGGCTTTGGACTAATCCAACATTGCCCTAGCCCTGCAAGGTGTTACCACCTAGATGGCCCCATAACTGAGTCAAAAGACCTTCCACCATTTATCAGTCCAGCTGCATCAGGAAGATAGGAAATGTGGTAAAACCATTGAACTCCATGAGCAAGTACCCATTTCCACACATCATTTGCTGTAAACTGCATGCCTTGATTAGAATCAATGCTGTGTAGAATACCATGGCAGTGGATGACACGTTCATTCAGTAAGTCGATGGATGACAGTTTTGGCAGAAACATTGCTTGCAGGGAGTATGTGTCTATTGCATGTATGAGGTTTGTGTCTACGGAAGTTAGAATAAATCATTGCACCTTCCATAATGGAAGTGGTCCAATGTAATCAACCTGCCATCAGGTAGCAGGCTGATCACCTTGTGGAATGGAGCTATATCAGGGCATCATTTACTGGCTGAGCTGACACCTTAGTCTAACCATACCAATATTCTTTTGTGAAAAAAATAAAATTGTTGAATCAAGTATATTCCATGAAACCCCAATGTATTAGTCAGGCAAAGATGTGCTGATGCAAAATACCACAAATTGGTTGGTTTATATAAAGGGTATTTATTTGGGGTAGCAGCTTACAGATACCAAGTCTTAAAGCATAAGTTACTTCCTTCACCAAAGTCTATTTTCACATTTTGGAGCATGATGGCTGCTGAGGTTTGCAAGGGTTCAGGCTTACTGGGTTTCCCTCCTCCAGGGTCTTGCTTCTCTCTGGGTTCAATGTTTCTTTCTTTCCAGGGCTTACTTTATCCTGGGCTCAAGTTTCCCCTTTTCCTGGGGCTGGCTTCTCTTTTCTCAGTGAACTTACCTCCGAGGGCTCCAGCTTAAGACTTCAGCATCAAACTCCAACATCAAAACTTCAACATTAAGAACCCTCAACTCTGTCCTTTGCCATGCCTTTTACTTGTGAGTCTTCACCCACCAAGGGGTGGAGACTCAACATTCTAATGACGTGGCCCAATCAAAGCCCTAATCATAGCTTAATCATTTCTAGGTACAGACTAGTTTACAAACATAATCCGATATCTATTTTTGGAATTCATAACCATGTCAAACTGCCACACCTAATTACAAAATTTCATGAATCTAAGAAAAGCAGGCTCACAATAAAACATACAATGCCTCATTTTCAAGGCTCCCAAAAGAGATGACTTTTATGATGGTTTAAGTCATAGAAATTCACGAGTATTCAACAATTGGTCAAGATTTTGTAACACATGGAAAAAAAAGAATCCTATATAGAACAAATGCAGGATAAGAAGGAATGATGAACAAAGGTCAGATAACATATGTAAATTGCAACAAAAAGAAGAATATACTTTTATTATTTGACTTTATATATTTTTGTAACTGGAAATTTTTTTTTTATAATTTTTATTCACTTACTAGTGATATTTTTGTATTTATCACATTTTAATAGTGTTCTCTAAGGACCTGGCTGGTTAGGTTATTATATCAGTACTACTTTCTTCATGATTTCATCCTTAATGTGATTACCAGAACAAAACAAAACCTTCTTTTATATCCTGGGTGTGAAGTTATTCCTTGCACAAATGATTATAAAATTTCAGATTGAGTGGTTTTTAGCTGCAGGAAATATTGTCTAGAAAGTTAAATTGGACCACACTGAAGAAAAAAAGCCAACCTGGACGTGCTTCAAATTTATGTTATTTATCATTTGGAAGAAGGTCAGCATGAAAGCCAGAAAAGGAACCAAGAATAACTTAATTACTCTTTGTATAGATTAGGAATTTTGGAGGAAAAAAAAATGAGTGGTGAGAGTTAATAGGCTATTAATGAAATACAATAAAATGCAGGAATTTAAGGATGCATTTGGCAAGTAAACAACCCAGTTGTTAAATGGCCAGAGTTTTTCCAAGGCTCTTCTGAAAAACTTTTTTATTGATAATATTACCAAAGCTGTTATCCTTAAGAGACAATTTTAATGTCATATTATGTTCCCATAAACATTAAAAACAGAAAAAATGGCATATCATTTTTTTTTTTTTGGTTAAGAATTGTTACACAAATTGTGTTTTATTAAGATCACAGTCTAATTTATAAATCTTTAAACATTTCAAGGCAAACATTCAGGCATCATAAACATAAAAATTTCAATGCACAAAATTCAAATTTACAACAAGAAACCAAACACAGAAACTTATTTTTGGACTAGACAGTTATTGCTGCACTATCTTTAATTCCTTTTGCAGAGTCCAAAAATGAAACTCTAAAAACTCTAAAAACTCTAAAAATGGAGCAGAAGCATTTCCACACACTAGTATCCATAATCTAGTTTATGCAGAAATGTTTCCACTAGATTCCCATAGAATATTCTTTGGAAGAAAAAGGCGATGACTGGTCATTTGGTTGTCCTCCAGGCCTTCTGCAGTTCTTCAATGGGCCTCCATTCCTGGTTGATTGTTAGAAGTTTTTGAGGTGTATTAGGATCCACAGATTCTCAAGGTCTGGATTTCCTTTTTGATCAATGATCACATAGGTTTTTCAAAGGGAATATACAGCAAAAGATGAGGCTCCACCTGCAGCAAAGGTCATGATCACCACCAAAGGAATAAGTTCCTTCTTTTTCATCAGGAGTTGGAAAAAGTTCATGATGACTTCAGTGTAGAACACCAATCTAGAATTTTTAAAAAATCCAAGATATTGATCAAAACTTCCACCACTAGCCCCAAGTCTGGTGGGTATCAAAACATCCAAAGTGCTCCAAAAAAGCCAACCTAAGGTTCACACATCACCTCCTTCCCGGAAAACTGGCTCAACTGGTGGGTGGGTCAGCACGCACAGAGGATGTTAATGCCCAGAATTCGGCATAATATCTTTTGATCTACCTGTCCTCAGATTGAACCACAATTATTGTGTGTTTTTTTTTTCATTCAGTTTTTTATTCAAAGGTTTTATGCTTACTTGTTTCTGTTAAGATTAGAGTTTGATTTGACTCATCATGGCGTGTGTAGTGTTGAGTCTCTATCCCCTTCACGGGTTATATAAATAGACAATCAATCAAGGAGACAGAAGATACACCATGGAAGGGAGTTCCTGAGGCCCTGGAAAGAGAGATGAGCCATTTGCCTGATAGTTTACAGCTGACCTTGTGAAGAGACAACCACTGAGCCCTGAAAGAAATGAGTTCTCCTGCCACATCTGAGATCAGAAGGAGCTGAGACCATGGAGCCTTAAGAGGAAAGAGGAAGGCTTAGCCTTTACTGACATTGCCTGCCGTCGTGTTTCAACTTGTAGCATCAGAATTTGGTGAGGAGACAAGCTTGAGTTGGATTCATTAGGACCTTGTAACTTTAAGCTGCTACGCCAAATAAATTTCCTTTATAAAATCCAACAGATTTCTGGTACTTCGCATCAGTACCCCTTTGGCTGACTAATACATCCTCCAAGGGAAAATTACAGATTTTTTAAGAATAGATAGTAAAATAACCCATTGTCAATGCTTAAAGTATAACTAAGACAGAAAGAGTCCTATAAGCTTCAATTTACACAAGGAGCAAATTATTACCAAGAACAGAATGTTCTTTAGTGCCTACACTTAAATGTATCCTAAATCTGAATGGAGAGTCATAGGCAATCCCAAAGGACATAGGAGAGTGCTGCTGGGCAAGCTGTGGTGTATGTGTCAACCGTCAGAAGTGAACACCTTTGGCCAACCTGGTTGCCAGCTCCAGGCCATCTCCCTATTGAGACATGTCCACTGAATTCTGGGGTTGCCAGGGATCCACCTTTTAAACCCAAAGCTGGAGTCTAGCCCTCCAGGAAGTCCCTGGGATGGCCCTAAAAATGCAGTCTAAGACTCCTCATGTCTGTAGCAGGCAGTCAGGACATACAGAGCCTGGCCTAGGAAGCCGTGGCAAGGACAGGAATCTGGCAGATGCCAGGGTGGGGAGAGGGGAGCATTTAATAGAAAGTATGGTGATTTGGAGATATGCACCCCAGAAAAACATGCCCTTAAGTTTAATCCATTCCTGTGGGCATGAACTCATTGTAAATAGGATATTTTGATGGTTATTTCAGTGAAGGTTTGGCCCAACCCAATCAGGATGGGTCTTAATTCTATTACTGAAGTCCTTTAAAAACAGATTGAAAATCAGACAGAAAGAGAAAACCACAGAGGGAGCAGTCAGAAGCTGAAATCAGAGGAATGCAGAAGAGAAGGTAGAGGCCAGGGAGTGGCCACCATGTGCATGTCATGTGATAGGAAAGCTAAGGAACAAGGATCACTGACAGCCAGTCTCAGAATGTCACATTCAGGGAGAAAGCCTCACCTTGATGATGCTTTGATTTGGACTTTTCCTGAATCAAAATCATGAGCTAATGAATTTCCACTTTTTAAGCCAACCCACTGCATAGTATTTGCTTGCGCAGCCAAAGAAACTAAAACAGTCAACAGAAATGTGGTTTTAAATGTGTACAGGTAGAAATGCCATGCAGGCATCAATTTTGGAGATGATGGGGGCTTCTTGGAAATTTGCTGGTGAAAAGAAATGGAGAGGTAGATAAAAATGAAAGCTTTACTGAAATTAGGAAATATTTCCATGAAACTTCACTGTAGCTATGGGAAAGCAGGCTCTTGCACTAAGAAAGTCACCAAACCCATCCCCCCAAAAATCTCTTTCTGCTATTAGTCTCAGAACCTTCAACACAAATAATAAAACAATAAAATAACAACCCTATGCCCATCAAAGTTACTATAGAAGAAAAGAAAGCCAGAACATTAAAATTTTAATAAAAGTATTCTAAGGTCCTAACGCACTCCACAGTTTGCATGTTTCCTAATTGCCAAAAACCCACTATTCACAGTTGGAAAAACATTTACTTGTACAGTGAAGTAATAATGCAAGATCAGCTTCAATTGTGGTCATAGGTCCCCCATGGTCAACAGTTCTCAATCTATAGCTAAAACAGGAAGATCTTTGCATACCTTCTTGTGTCATAGTGGCCTGCTAACTAACTGCAGGAACTGATATATGACTTGGAGTAAGGCAGATGCCATAAAACATACATACTTTAGACAGGCAGTCTCCAGTGAATGCTTATGTTTCTCAGGGCAAAAGGATAAAGATTGTGCCAGCAGTCATCATCTGCTAGGGGATATGCTTTACCTTAAGGCCCTCCTGTGAAGGGAGTCAGCCCATATTTATAATCCCATCCTAGGTGTCAGACTAACACATCTAGATCTAAACACAGGGTTTACTAGCGGGTCACATGGAAAGGAGGCAGACTGCACTCGGACCATCCCGTACCCCACATGCTCACACATACACACATATGTGTGTGTATATATATATATATACACACACACACACATATATGGATATATGTATGTGAATATATATCTATATATACGTAGATATAGATATTAAACAGAGGCAAAGAAAATCCAAGATATGTAGTAAATAAGGTGATGTTTCCTTTTTAAAAGTATTGTAGTCAGTTATTGACAAAAGATTATAGAAATAAAATATTATTTTGTGACATCTCATGAATTAACTATGTAGTAATAGTTATTAAAATCACAAAATAAAAGACAACCACACACAATGACCTTATGCCATATTACGAAAAACAAAACTAAACAAAACACCTCTGTCTAAATAAAAATGTACAGGATATAAAGAGGATAAAGAAGTATGTTAAATTATACCATGGGAATGAAATCAGCAATATCTAGACAGTGGGAAACTCTCAGAACAGGTAACTGGGTAACTCTGTTTCTCCATCAAAGAAATTGCAAAGTATAAAAGCAGAAATACTTTAAAGTCATAGCACAGGGAGTCTGGTCCATCAAAGAACTGGAAAGTTAATTATAAAACAATAGAAGGCTTACCCTCCCTATTACCATACCACCACTTCAACATGGCTCCAAAATAATATCAGTGGATTATAATTGGGAGAACTGTAAGAAAGAGACTGTGAGAAGTAGTTTCTAGGGGAATTCAAAGACAACAGGGAAGACAAAACCAAGGACACTAAAGGGAGTAGAACATTTTGATACCCATAGCTACAGCAAATATTAAACACAATCTACCTCTTAATAAGATAAACATGGAGCCTCACACTAAAGACCTATTTACCTGACTTTCTATTATCTGCTACACTATGTCTCTGGCTTTCAATAACCAAAAAAAAAAAGTTTAAGTCTTTCTAAAAGGCAAAAAGAGCACAGGCTGAAGAGTCGAAGAAAACTTCAGAGCCAGACTCAGGTATGTCAGAGTTTTGGGAACTATGAAACAAGAAATTTAATATGTTTATGATTAATATGTTAAGGGTTCTAATGGTAAAAGTGAATGATATAATAACAGATAGGTGGGATACAGGCAGAAAAATTAAAACTAAGAAATAAAATGAATACTAGAAACTAAAAGCATGTAACAGAAATGAAGAATACTTTTTTTGCTTTTTTCCTCATGTATTCCAAGTATTTATTACATGATATTTACATTTTCATCATCTTTAACAATGACAAAGGATATAATTTCTGCTGTTACAAATATTGGTGGTTTCATAAAACTGTTAGAAAGAAAACTGTTCTGTCTCTATTTTAAATGGGTGCAATGCGAATCTTAAAACCATATCCATTTAAAGAGTATATGGACTAGATTGAGGAATACTTTCTATGGACATATCAGTAGACCTAACACAGCTGAGGAAAAAAAAAATAAGTGAACTTTAAGAAAGGACAATAGAAACTTCAAAAACTGAAATAAAAAGAAAAAAAGAATTTGAAAAATGGAACAGAATACCCAAGAATTATGGGACAACGTCAAAAGGTATAGTACACCCCTAGTAGAAATACCAAAAGGGGATTAAGAAAGTAGCAGAAGCAATACTAGATATAATAAATTGTTGAGAATTTTCCAAAATTAATGATAGACTCCAAACTGGAGATCCAGAAATCTCAGATAACACCAAATAGGATACAAATACTATAGACATAGCATATTCACACTGAAGAGAACCAAAAACCAAGGGTAAATCTCCAGAGATGCCAGAGGTGGGATTAAAAAAAAGCAGAATATTTTATGCATAAAGAAGAAAGAATAGAATTACCTCAGTCTTCTCTTCAGAAACCATGCAAGAAAGAAGAAATTGCAGTGAAATATTTATGTTTGGGGGAAAAAAACCAACAATCAGCAAAATTATCCTTCAAACATGTAGGAGAAAGAAAGACTTTTTCAGACAAACAAACACTGAAGGAATTTGTTACTAGTAAACTGATCTTGCAAGAAATGTTAAAAGAAACTATTCAGAGACAAGGAAAATGATAATGGTCACAACCAGGAAAGAAAGCAACTGATATCGCTCATGAAAATAGATGACAAAAATTTTTTATACAAATCCAACAAAGTATAAAAAGAATTATATGCCATGACACAGGGGGATTTAATCCATATATAAAAAGTGCATTCAACTTTTGAAAATAAATTTATATAATCAAGCACATAAGCAGGTTGAAAAATCATATGATCACATCAATAGATGCAGGAGAAAACAACTGACAAAATATATTACCCATTAATGATAAAATTTTCAGAAAACTAGGAATAAGAGGGAACTTTTTCAAGTTGATGATAAAGAATATCTACAAAATGCCAACATCTAACATCTTTCTTAATGGTAAGAAGCTAAATTCTTTACCCTATGTTTGGAAACAAACACAGGTGTACCCACTCACCACCTCTATTAACCATCATACTGTAAATACTACCTAATGCAATAGAAAATGAAAGTGAAATACAAGCTATACAAATTAGAGAGGAAGTAATACAATTATTTTTCTTTGAAGATGATGTGATTGTACATGAAAATCCTAAGAATCTACAAAAACCTCCTGGAACTAATAAGCAATTACAACAAGGATGCAGGATATCAGGATAAGATAAAAAGTTCAATTGCTTATCTACATACCAGCAATGACCTATTAATATTTAAAGTTGAAAACATAACACCACTTACATTAGCAAAAAAGACTAAATTCTTAGGAAACAAAAATCTAACCAAATATGCCTAAAATCTATATGAGGAAAACTTCAAAAGTCTAAGAAAAGAAATAAAATAGTATACAAATAATGGAGACCTATTCCAGGTTCATGGACAGAAAGAAAAATTCAATATTATTAAGTTGATAGTTCTCCAAACTTTGATCCATATATTAAAGGCATTCCCAAGTTTGGTAGTTTAAGGCTCTTATGTACCCCAGAAAAAAACATGTCCTTAGGGCTACTTCATTCCTGTGGGTGTAAACCTATTATAGGTGGGAACTTATTTAGATTAGGTTACTTCAGTAAGTTGTGACCCAGGGTGAGTCTTAATCCTCTTACTGCAGTCTTTTAAACTGGGTGAACACAGATAGAAACATGGAGAAAAAGCCACAGGGTTGAGAGAGAAATCTACAAAGAGCAAGGAACTGAAATCAATGGAACCTGGGAGAGAGGAAGCCAGATCTGAGCAGTATAACCAGGAAGAGAAGGGAGACAGCAGCGGATGCCACAGTGTGCTGGTCTTCAGGGAAAAGCATCATCTGATGATACTTTGATCTTCAGCACTTTCACAAAGTAGAACTATATGCTTGAAACCTAATAAATTCCTATTGTAAAAGCCAACCCATTTCTGGTATATTGGTTTCAGCAACTTTTAGCAGACCAAAACACCGATAAAAATTCCAGCAAGTTATCATGCAGATATCAACAAACTGTTTCTAAAGTTTATATAGAAAGGCAAAAGACTCTGAATAGCCAACACAATACTGAAGAGGAACTAAGTTAGTGGGCAGACACTACTCAACTTCACCATTTACAAGAAAGTTTCTGTAATAAAGACACTGTTTGGCAAAAGAATAGACAGACTAATGGAATAGAATAGAGAGCCCAAGAAGGGACCAACACAAATCTAATCAACTGATCTTTGATGAAAGAACAAAGGCAGTTCAATGGAGAAAGGAAATAGTCTTTCCAAAATATGGCACTGAAACAAGTGGCCATCCACATGCAAAGTATTGAATATATACCCATTGCTTAAACCTACCACAAAATTAATTCAAGCCATTTCATAATCATTAGATTAGTTACATTTACCAACTTTTATTACATGGTAAAATGAAGTAGAATGTGCACAAAAAGCAAAGTTTCTGACAAAATTAAGCCCTCAAAAGGCACATTACTATCTATTCCAAATTATTTGCCAAGACTCTATTTTTGGGGATGGGCACTGTCCATCATCATACTTTTGTTAGTTGTCCTGGGAGAGTCTACTGAACTGGAAAGTAGGTGTTACAACTCTGTTGAGATTCAGGGCTCAACCAGCAAATCAACAGACCAAAGATCTAAGTCTCTGGTACATATATTTAGCATGCATAGTGCTAATTATAGGTTCAAATAAAAGGGGCAGAAGAGCCCAGTGTAGGGAAATTGTAAATGAGTCTAACTCTTTTACATTGGGGAGCATATATTCCAAAGTAAGGTCAATTGACAAGACAACAAATTCCTGAGATTGTCTGTCCTGCCTATAGTGTCTTGAGTCTCTAGAACCCTTAGGAGCTCCCCTGTTTGAGACACAACTTACTGTGGCAGTCAATGAGATCCTGCTGAGAAGTGTATAAGTGTACCCTCTGGAATGACCGCCTAACTCAACTTTGAAATCTCATATAAACTCATTTGCGTTTAATGTTCTCCCTTTTGATCAAGGTGTTTTTCCAAGTGGATCACTAGCTGGCACTTTCTAATAATCCCTTGGTTTCAGGGAAACTCATCCCCAGGAGTTGTATCCCATGCTGGAGGAAAGTAGTGAGTTTATATGCTGAGACTGGCTTAGAGAGAGGCCACATTTGAGCAACAAGGAGGATTTCAGAAGGTTAACACCTACGCGATATATATTGCTAGACTAAGTTTTCATTTCACAAGAATGAGGTTCTTAAGTACAAGCATAAATATCTAGAGTCTAGCATATTGTTCTGTTCCATCCACATGCCCCATGGGATCTAAGACCCCTTTCAATCAGAAACAGGTAAGACATCACTGTCCCAAATCCTCAATATTAAGGAATGAACAGACATGGAGGAAAAGCAACCATGGAACAGGTAGACTTATTATTACTCTAATAACTTCAGAACTCATGTCATTGATTAAAAATAGTGGTCATGAGAGGTTCTAAGGGGAAAGAGGGAAGAATAGTTGGAACATGGGGCATTTTGGGAACATTAGAATTGTTCTGTATTATTCTGCAACGATGGATTCAGGCCATTAAATATTTTGTTAAAACCTATAAAATTGTGCAGTGCAAAGTATAAACTATAATGTAAGCTATAGACCATGGTAAAAATAATTTAATATATGTTCATTAATTGTAACAAATGTACCACACTAATGAAAGATGTTAACAGGAGAAAGTTTGGGAAGGAAAGAGGTGGGTTATATGGAAATCACCCATATTTTTTATGTATTATTTATGTACCTAAGGCTTCTTTCAAAATAAAAAATACTTAAAATTCATACCAATTTAAATTTTTAAAAATAGTCAATTTAAAAATTTTTGTCTAAGACATAAAAATAATTCTATTTTACTATAAAGAAAGTGGAAAATTATTGAGTAATAACAAAAAGGTTGTCAGAATTTGTGCTTGTCAACACATAATTTCTTTACTCCATATAGTACCTGTCTGTAAAATATTTTAACAGGCAAATAATTGACCTGTTTAGAATTTTTTTTCCCTAAAAATATGATTGAAACTCTTATTATACTTTTATAATTTACAAATAATCTATTCAATAATGATAACAAGCATAGGCCCTGGAAGTAAATTTCCTGGGTTCAAATCTTTGGTCCAACAATATTTAGCAATTTGATCTTGGATACTTCAGCATCAAACTCCAACATCAAAACTCCAACATTAAAAGCCCTCAACTCTGTTCTTTGCAATGTCTTTTATCTGTGAGTCCCCAGGCACTAAAGAGTGAGGACTCAATGCCTTAATCATAATTCAGTCATGCCCAAGTACAGATCAGATCACAAACATAATCCAATCTCTATTTTTGGAATTCATAACCATATCGAACTGCTACACTCCACCCTCTGAATTCCAAAAGGACATTATAATATTCAAAAAAATCTTAAATCAGTAACAATGCAAGTACTAAATCATATCACAATCAATTTAAAGAAATACAGTTTTTTGGGGGGCAAAGTCCTGTCTGCTATAGACCTCTGACACTTACAAAACAATTTATCTGTTTCCAATACACAAATGGACAGAGGATAAACATTTTCATTACAAGAAGGAGAAATTGGGAGGGAAACATGAGTCACAGGTCCTCTACAGATCAGTAAACCTGCAGGACATCCTCCATTTGATTTCAGTCTGAGAGTCATTCTTAAGATGATGGTTTCTATTCCGTGGGGCCTTATGGGAACCCACCCTTTCCACTGGTTTGTCCAATGGTCATTTTCTTGGTTCCACTCTTATCAAGCATATAGGTGTGGACTAAGCTCCAGACCTCTCCCTCAAAGAGCGTTGTGGTGATTGCCACACCTTACCTAATCTTTGGGTTAGTCTTAACCCCCCTAGTACAGTGATGTGAAGAAAATATTCCCCCTAACTTTTGGCATAGAGGCTTAACTGTCTCCGATCAAAGAGTTGAAAACCTGGTCTACCCTAACCTTTGGCACACAGGCTTAACCCTCTCAGAGCAATGGGTTGACCACCTAGCTTCCCTAACCCTTGGAGGACAGGTTCACCTCTCTCAGACCTGTGGGGTGCTGACCTTACCTACCCTAATCCTTGGGGAATATGCTCCATCCTCTCTGTACTCTGGGTCAGCAAAACTTTCCCAGAACATCGGACAAGAACGTCCACCCTCTTTAACTGCTGGGGCAAACTCACCCTCTCTGTACACATGGGTGGGGTTCCTCTCTTGGCCCAAGGTGATGTCCTAATTCCAGATCTCAGCTTCCATGGTTTTCCTTTAAAGCTGTTTCTCCTTCAATCTCTCCTTTCCATGTCCTTTTCCAGGCTGACAGTGGTTTTGTTCATACAGTTCTCTCAAAAACCTTCTTGGTTCGGCAAGCAGTAAGCAGGGGTCCAAGCCATTAGACAGTAAGAATTTCCACAAGCCTTCCCTAGATAACTGCATCTTCAATCTTGATTTACCAGTTCCAAGTTTAGTTAAGTCTTCCAATGGGGAACTTTCATCTGGGAGCTTGATTTCCAGAGTCTTGGAATTTCCAGAATTAGTTTCTGTTTTCTTCGTGCCTGATAATTCAGTCCTCAGCATATCTCTTTCACCTAGCATTTTGCTATAAGCTGCAAGCAAAAGCCAAGCTGCATTATTCAAGTTTACTTTGGAAGTTTCTTCAGCTAAATGCCCAGGCTTGCCATTTTCAAATTCTGCCTTCCATAAAACACCAGGAGTTAATCTTGCTAAATTCTCTGCACCTTTAAAACACAAATTGCCTCCAATTTCTAATAATAGCTTCATCATTTACTTCTAAGTCATCATAAAAAGTCTCTTTAGGATCCATATTGTTATCAACAGTCTCTTCAAAGCACTATAAGTCTTTTCTTCCAAGCATCTCACAAATCCTCAAAAAAAGAGAAAATGCCCCTTACCCATTTATAAAACCATTCCAGCATTTCAGTCATTGCAAAAGCACTTCCCCACTCCTTAGTACCAAATTCTGTATTAGTCAGCCAAAAGGGGTGCTGATGCAAAATACCAGAAATTGGTTAGTTTTTATAAAGAGTATTTATTTTGGGTAAGAGCTTACAGATATAAGGCCATAAAGCATAAGCATCTTCCCTCACCAAAGTCTGTTTTCACTTGTGGGAGCAATATGGTGTTGACATCTGCAAGGGTTCAGGTTTTCTGCGTTCTTCTGGGTTCATCTCCTCTGTTTTCTCCACAAGGTCAGCTGAAGACTATCAGGTGAACAGCTCTGTCTCTCTACCTGGGGCTCCAGCTTCAGCATCAAACTCCAACATCAAAAGCCCTCAACTCTGTTCTTTGCTGTGTCTTTTATCTGTGAATCCCCATGCCCCAAAGGGTGGGGACTCATTGCCCTAATCATAACTCAATCATGCCCAGGTATCAATCAGATTACAAATGTAATTCAGTATCTATTTTTGGAATTCATAACTGTATCAAACTGCTATAGGGTCCAGGCAAATAATATTTTTGGAAATACTTTGTGAACATTTTGTGTCTGATCCATGAGAATCTGCTTTCCTAGTAGAATTTGTCCGTAGAGATGATCTCTGTAATTTAATTTGAAATTTATTTCTTATAGAACTTGACACTACTTCCATTACTTAAAAATCAATATATGTTTATTTTTATTTAACGTAATTTATTTGCTAGTATCTCCTTTGGCCATTTGTCTTTATAATAAATAGTAATAGTTATAATGAAACTAATCATTGTGAAGTAATAACTGCCATTCTTGTGGAATTTGCAGCTACAATAGCTAATAATTTCTGAGCACTTTTAGTATGTCAGTTGCTTTGCTAAACACTTGGAGTTCATAGGATCTGTTGTTATCCTAGAGAGGGGTTGTTATTATTCCTGTGGTGTCTCAAAAGGTTAGTTGATTTTCCTATGCTATCACAGTTCAAACAACAAAATAACATCTAGGGCGTAAGCAAGTTTTCAAATTAAGGATAGCTGACTTCCAGTTCTATGCATAGCTATGAGATACTGGGTCTTGTGGAATTATGATTTCCATGTTACGTATCTACATAGAAACAATTATCAAGTGGTCACTTTACTCAGTTTCTACCAAACAGCTTCAATATCTTCAACACTTCATTTTCATTTTTTTAAAATTGAACATTCCTTTGCTAGATTCAGTCTCATTGAATTCCACTTTTATTTATTTTTTGCTCTAAAATGCATAATATCTGCAAATATCTACTTGGTTTGAATAAATTTGGAATTTTTAAAAGTGGCATTCAATTTATAAATTAGCTGACTGTTTTTATAAGTACGAGCTGAAACACTTTGGGGAGTGAAAGGGACACTAATAATAATTAAACCAGAGCAATTACAGTACCAGTAAACTGGGCTATTGGGTTCCCATAATGAACAAAGAAGACTTCTCAACAGTACCAAATTATCAGTTTAACTGAATCTCTCTTTTTATTCCTTTGTTGGGTGAGTTTCCTTTTTTATACTATTGTTCATTATTTCACTTCTTGCCCCATTTGGACATATTTTTAAAGTCACCAATATTGTGTTTTTATCTCTAGAACTATGCATAGAATGATAAAAGAAACTAAATTTCAGTCCCATAATATAGCTGGAAAATCGTGCTGTTCAGTAGGTTTATTTTACAGATCATGATATCCTGACACAAAGTTGCTTGAGGCAGATCTAGGAATCTAGGACTCTTGCATTCACTTCTCACTGCCTTCCAGGGAGTTAATTTCTTGGAGGAGTCCTGTCAAAGGAAAGTAACAGAATAGGGTGCAACTTACTTACATTTCGATTCAGCTTGAAAAGAATTTTAGAAAGCTTAAATATTTTTGTAGGCTTTATGAGTGAAAATTCAGAAACATAGGTCTAATTAATGGAGAAATTAAGCATTAGCATTAACTGTGAGTTCATGGGTCTATCAGGTTGTAAACCTACCAAGAGATATAGCTCTTAATTCTTCATATTGCATATCAGTTTCTGGCTCCTCCTTCATGTCCTCTTCCTCCCTCTCCTCCTCTTTCTTCTCCTCCTCCTCATCATAATCATCACAATCTTGCTAAAGTATTTAAATAGCGCTTAATATATGCTAGGCACTGATCTAAAGAGATTGGATACATTATTACATTTAATCTGTACAGTCCATTAAGGTCAAAACTATTATCACATTCATATTACAGATAGGGAATCTGAAGCATAGAGTTGCAATGTGGCAAAATCAGTACTTAAACCCAGAATTTGGTTCCAAAGCCTGAATGACACCATTATACCATATTAACTCTAACATGTACTCCATTAATGATACATCCATTATCTCAACTGATTTTTCATTGAAGTCCAATGTAGTAGTCAGGGCATTTATTATATTCTCACAATTATGAATAAAGTAATCAGGCCCAGAGATATTCAAGGATCTCACCCAGATTTACAGATTAAGGACAAGGGTACAGATAGCATCCAGGAAGAGAAAATTTAAGTACAATTCCTCTTTCAACGACATCACCTTAAAATAGCAGGCTAGAATACATTTGAAGAAGAATGTTCTATACTCAAGACTTACTCTGCAATCCATTCGCCCTTTCCCTCAAGATATTTCAAAATACAGTTTTTTAATATTAAATCATAACTTGGAAGTCATGAGCAGAAATGTACACACAAGAACAAGACAAAGAATGATTTTTCAAAAGCCTTTAATAAACTAATTGCAAACAGTATTTTAAAGACTCAACAGTAATTTTATACTTGCAGACATGATTTATTATTTATACCCACCCCCTTATATAATTCCACCATAGTTTTTATTGCATATTCTTTGTGTTGCCTACTTTAAATGACCATTTTTGAAGAGTCATTAAACTAATAGAAGTGCGTACTGGGAAAATTCACCATAAGCTGCATGCTAATAGACCTTTTGCTTACTCTCCTTTTTCCCTTAAACCTGAATAAATTGTAAATGTCATTAGTAATGACTGTGACCTTGTTGTTCTTATGAAACCTTCAAACACTGAATTTCATAATAATGATTTTGATTCCCCTGGACCGTAACTTACCCTGGAACTTTAATTTCTTCACTTAAAATGACAAAAAAAAAATGCTATTATAATTACTTACCTGAGTTGTCTTTAGGATCAAAAGAGGCAAAGTATAAGAAGTTATCTTATACAATGTAAAAATATATGAAACAATTAATCAATATATGACATATAAAAACATCTTAACATATGTTAGGGGATCTGTATGTCCTCACTTTTTATAATACATTTTGTTTGTCTAGTATTGTAATGTAAAGGAGATAAAGAACTAAAGGCTAGTATTATTTTAAGTTGCCTTTTCTCAAGAATAATAGATGGAAACTGTTTTCCAAGTCATTCTTTTAACCTACCTTTTAATTTCCCTTTCAGTTCTAATTTTATTATGTTTTTGTTATTTCCACCTCACTAAACAGAGAACTCCTGATCCTGAAACTGGAAAACTGATTTTGTACAAGCAATTTTTACTGAGTAGAAGGAAAACTATGATCATTTTGATTACTCAAGTGGATTTGTGCACTCAGTGTGGAGAAATAGCTGGTGATTATGAACAATTAAGCTATTAGGTAAGCGGAATTTCTGGTCCTTACTCTGTACCAGTTTCCATTCCCAGTCCCTACCTTAAGTCTTTACATTTCAACCTACTTCCTACTTTAAATTTAAGTCCCATACTGGGCCATGCCCTACTGAAGTGACCTAAGATCCCAGGAAGTGGATGTGGCTCAAGCAATTGAGCTTCTGCCTACCATATGGGAGGATCCAGTTTCGATCCCTGGGGTCTCCTGGTAAAGGTGTGCCCATGGGGCAAGCAACACAGCAAGATAATGATGAAGGAAGAGAGAGATGCAGGAAAGAGTCAAGGTGAGATGCAACAGAAACCAGGAACTGAGTGATGCCAGAGACACAGAATAATGGAGGTTGCATCCTGGTGAAGCCTAGAGGAAAAAATGAGAAGACAGAAAGGAAACAGACACAGAAGATCACAAAGCAAATGGACACAGACAGCAAAACAGCAGGGTGGGGGAGGAGAGGGAGAAAAAACAAAAAGATTCCTTAATGGAATCTAATCGAAAGTTTCCATCTATAGTAGGTTTTACACAGGGATGGGTTAGTTTTAAGATCATTATCTTCTGGGGTCCATGTAGCTTGAAACTGTTACATTTTCTAAGAAGCAGCCAGCCTACTTCAATCTGGAAGCTTTGGTCAATGAAATTTGCCTGAATCTGGTGAACTATTTAAATATTTATGTTTTAATTGATCTTTTTACATTTGAGACTATTGGTCACAACCTAAACATTCACAAAAAAGTTTTCTCAAAACTTTCTCCTACTTGTCCTATGCAAAACTATTCTAATTCTTCTTATTTCTTAACATTCCCTCTCAGCCTGCATACCTGGTTATTCTTATCTCCATTCCCTTTCCCTCTTATGTTCCATCTTTTTTTCCTCATTCTAAATATTTCCATTGATTTTATTTCCATTTATCTGGTTTATTAGTCATATTTTTCTGTGGACTTCTAAATTTGTATCATTCCAGTTCACTTTCCTGACTTCCAAACAAATATATAAAACCACTGTACATTTTCTGCTAACTCTCCTGAAGATGTTTGTATCTAAACATGCAAAAACGTGAAACATGCTTTTACTCATTATTTCTAATTTTAATTTATGATGCTATAATCTAGTTGCTCAAACCAGAAATTGGGGAAGCAATTTACACTAGACTTGTATCTTTTATCCCTTCTTTCAGGTCTCTCTGTCATCAAGATCTGTATAGATGATTTAAGATAATGACTATATCCACCTCCACAATTTTTGATCTTATAATACCTAGGATGAACTACCAAGCTAGTATTATTATGTAATCTCACATCTCTAGGAATTCTCCTTTAAAGCTTTGTTCCCTACTAAAAAATAAATGCTCTTTCTAAAATGGAAATTTAGTTATTTTATTCTCCTCCTTAAAATTGTTCAATGGCCTCTGCTAACTACAAAATAAATCTTAAACTTCTAGAACTGGAGTAAAGATTCTTTATGTTTTATTCCTTATTAACTTAGTAATCTTTACCCCATGATTGTCTCTATCATGTCTTAAACTATGGTAGTATTTGACTACTGCCACTTCCAGAAAATATCATAATGTATTATGCCTTTATGCTTATATCCACATACTTTCATCTGCCTGAAATATACCTTTCCCCCTACATACCCTACACATCTATCAATATTCTGTTAAAGTGTTAATCCTACAGTTAGGTGTGCATTGTATGTCTAAATTTTTGGGCCATACCAACATAGAAATAACTTATACATGATTTATTTATTTTTTTGCCAATTAAATTATTTTTTGCTAGATCCACATGCAACTTTGCCTTACCTCTTGCTCATCTTGTCATCATTCTTTGCTGATAACACCACTGAAGCATCAGCCTACTTCTTACCAGTTAGAGTTCATTTCCACTTATCATCCCAGATATTCTGCTTGCATTTGATTACAAGGCACTTCTTTGACTCTGATTTTCCTTATAAGCATGCACTTATTATATACTCATACTCTATACTCATTTATTGCTTGGTTTGGTAATATCTTGCATAAACAGCCCAGGCCCTCAGATAAACTGTAGAGGGGATATTAGAAATCCTTACTGTCACTTCTTGCTATGGAAAGATTTATTGTTAGCATTTTTTGCGTAATCCCTCTATTATAGAAACTTGATAATTGGAACTAAACACTTAATCTGGAGGTTGACCAATTTAGTGGGTCAAAAGCCAAATTATTTCACCACTATAACCATAGAAAGAATGATTATCTCTAGATAACTACAGTTCCTATTAACTGAAAATTTACAAGAATAACCAGAGAAACTTTCAAACTCTTTTTAAAAACAGATTGTAAATGTTAGATCTCATATGAACCTAAGTTCCTTAATCTTTTTACACCTTTAAAGAAATTTGATTTATGTACAAAAACTGTGCATCATCAAATTGTAAATAAATTTATAGCACATATAAAGCTATCATAATATTTAAGGTAATTAATATTTCTATTATTCTCTAAAGGTTTTCTTGGACTTATGAAACATATATCTCTATGCATCCTATTCCCAGGCAAAACCTGATCAGCTTTTTATCACTACTTCAAAATTTGCATGTTCTAAAAATTTTATAAAAATGGAGTTAGTGTGCAATTATTTTTTTTGTTCTCTTGTACTCAGATGAATGATTTTGAGATTCATCCAAATTATTGTGTGTGATGATGGTTGGTTCTGAGTTAATATTGAATAGTATTCCATTGTATGGATATGCCATAATTTATTTGTTCTCTTGACAATGGACATTTCTAGTATTTGCTTAAACAAAAATAAAGCTTCTAAGAAGGTAAAGCTTCTAAGAAGTTACATGAAGGTACATGCACAAAGCTGAACATATTCTTTCATTTATTTTGGTAGTGAATTCCCCAACTAATTTACAATGTGGTTTGCAATATGTTTTCATCTATGTTACATTACAGGATAGTGTTTCTACTAAATAGCCGGGTTTCAAATCTGGTTTCTTCCAAAGTTACCTCTATAATCATGGCAAATTGAAGCAGGAATCTTAGTCATGTTATCTACAATGCGGGGATAAATGTCTAATCATAGAATTGTTGTAAGTATAAAAGATAAACACAAAAGGTAAAATAGAGCCTTTAGAAATATGTTAAATACCCAAAATTGTACTATCATTTCCAGTGAACCATGATGGCAGCCTAAGAGTGCCATTTTCCCACAGAATCTTTGAATAACTAGCAAAACTGGAAAAGAAATCTTCCTCAAAAACCCATAAGATAGTTAAAAGTTTGCAGAAGGTAGGTAAGTGGTGAGTCAAGAAAATACAGCTTTAAAAATGGTAGAAACAGTAGTTCCAGGACCTTGGCATTGGAGTAGGTTGGCAGAGTTCACCTCTCTTACATAAACAGTGAAGGAAGGCCAAAAGCTGTCCAAAGAAGCAGGTTTGGGGATCTGCAAACCCAGGGAGTACTGTGTGCATCATCCTGAAGAGAGTGGGACAGAGACATACAGAGGCCAAAATGAAAACTGTAAGTAGCCACACTATGGAAGGGAAAGGTGCCCAAACTCACCTCAAGGAGTTGAAACAAAATATGGCTAAAGAGATAAAGGATATTAAGAAGACTTTGGATGAGCATAAAGAAGAAACTGAAAGCTTGCATAACAGATCTTATGGAAATGAAAGACACAATGGATGAGATAAAAAACACATTAGGATATTTGTGGGAACACAAAGTCAATTAGTAGATAAGGTCCAGTGCTCTCACAAAAACAGTGGAGAAAAAGTCTGCACCTGCCAGAGGGACCTGCTTTGTGGGTCAGCAGACCAGGACAGAACTTCACAACTCCCAGGAAGTTGAGGGACAGAGAGACAAAGAAGCAAAACTGCAAACAGGGAGTTACTAAACCTTCTGGCCTCTGGGAAGGGCTCCCCTCCCCCACCTGTGAGATATTCAGCTACACTAAAAACCCCTGGCTCACTGAAGCTGACTGAAAAGAAACCGGACATTTTTCTCCCTGCCAGCTGTTAGAAGGGAAAAGGGAGGGGGAGTTGGGGGGCTTTTCTTCAGTGAATTCAGTCAGTGGAGCTCCCTTTGAGTCTCAGCTCTGGCCAGGTGAAAACAAAGTAACACTTAGAGAGATACACCTCTGTGGAAATGTGTGCCAACAAATGCCATCTGCTGGCCCATCTGGAATTTACATGAGCAGAAACTGCTTTTAGAGCTTTCTGTGCCCAATCCCAGGGAGAAATTCTGCACTCCACTGCAAGTCCAGGGCACAGTTTTTGGTAACTTAGGCTAGGCAATTTTAAAGACTTAGAATAAGTTGAATCAAATATCAAAGAGCTGTGAAAAAAAAAATAACAATAGGCAAGAGAGAGAAATTGGCCATCAGAGTAAATTCACCAACATATCAGATGCTTAGACATCAGCAAAAAATTATGAGCCATACTAGGAGAAAGGAAGAGATGGCCCAGCCAAAGGAAAAAGCCAAATATCCTGAAGAGATTCAGGATTTGTAAAAATAATCAATGATAATCATGCAACTCTCATAAATCATTTTAAATAATTGAGAGAAAACATGATAAAGAGATAAAGGATATTAAGAAGACAATGGGTGAGTATAAGGAACAATTTGAAAGTCTGCAAAGAAAAGTAACTGACCTTATGGGAATGAAAGATGATGGGTGAGATTAGAGGCTCATAAGAGCAGATTTGAATTGCTTGAAGACAGAATTAGTGATTTTGAAGACAGAACATCTGAACTGGAAAAGACAGGAAAACAGAAAGAGAAGAGAATGGAAAAAGTGGAACAGGGTCTCAGGGAATTGAATGACAATAAAAAGTACAAAAACATATGCATTATCAGTGTCCCAGAAGGAGAAGAGAATGGAAAAGGGGCAGAAAGAATATTTGAGCAAATAATGACTGAAAACTTCTCTACCCTTATGGAAGACATAAATATCAATGTCCAAGAAGGACAATGCACCCCAAACAGAATAAACATGAATAGACCTATCCTGAGGTAACAATTATTTAGTATGACAAATGTCAAAGTTAAAGAGAAGATTTTGAAAGCAGCAAGAGAAAACTAAAGCATCACATACAAGGGAAACTCAATAAGTTGAGTGCAGACCTCTCATCAGAAACCCTGGAGGAGTGAAGAAAGTGGTATGATGTAATTAAGGCATTGAAAGAGAAAAACTGCCAGTCATGAATTCTGTATCTGGTAAAGTTCTCCTTCAAATATGAGGATGAGTTCAAAGTCTTCACAGACAAAGAAAAACTCATAGAATATATTGAAAATAGACCAGAATTAGGAGAGATATTAAAGGAAGTGCTACAGCCTGAAAGGAAAAAACAAGGGCCAGAAACTTGGAAAAGAAGGTAGACATGAAGAATATTAGAAAGGATAAAAAAAAAAAGACTAGTATGATATGACATCTGAAAACCAAAGGTCGAAATGGATGAAGTAAATTATACCTTTACATTACAACATTGAAAGTTAATGGCTTGAACTCCCTAATCAAAAGAGGCAGATTGATAGAATGGTTTAAAAAATATGGACCATTTATATGTTGTCCACAAGAGACTCACCTCAGATGTAAGGGTACGATCAGGCTAAAAGTGAAAGGTTGGAAAAAGATACTCCATGGAAAGAGTAACCATAAAAGAACTAGAGTAGCAATACTAATATCAGACAAAATAGATTTTAAATCCAAAACTCTTATAAGGGAAGAAGAAGGTCATTATATAGTAATAAAAGGGTCAATTCAGCGAGAAGAAATAACTATTCTAAATATTTATGCACCAAACATCAGTGCCCCAAGATACATGAAGTGTACACTGGCAAATCTGAGGGGAGAAATAGAAGTCTCTACAATAATAGTTCAAGACTTCATTACACTATTCTCAGTATTGGATAGAACATCTGGACAGAGGGTAAATAAAGAAACAGAGAATTTGAATAACATGATAGATGAGCTAGATCTAATAGACATCTATAGAACATTGTACCCCAAAACTGCAGACATACATTCTTTTCAAGTGCTCATGGATCCTTCTCCAAGATAGACCTTATATTGGGTCACAAGGCAAATCTTGATTACATTTAAAAAAAATTAAAATTATACAATACACTTTCTCTGATCATAATAGAATGAAATTGGAAATCAGTTTTGGACAGAAAAAGGGAAAATTCATAAATATATGGAGATTAAACAAGTGGGTCAAAGAAGAAATTGCAACAGAATTCGGCAAATATCTTGAGATGAATGAAAATAAGAACACAACATATCAAAACCTATAGGACATCACAAGGGCAGTGCTGAGGGAAATTTATATCCCCCAATGCTTACATTAAAAAAGAAGAAAGAGCTAAAATTGAAGATCTAAGTCTCACACTTGGAAGAACTATAAAAAGAATGGCAAACTAATCCACAACCAAGCTGAAGGAAAGAAACATTAAAGATCACATCAAAAATCAATGAAATTGAGAACGACAACAATAACAAAAACAATAGAATAAGCAAAACCGAAAGTTGATTCTTTGAGAAGATCAACAAAATTGACAAACCCTTAGTTAGACTGACAAAGAAAAAAGAAAGAAGACACAAGTAAAATCATAAATGAGAAGGGGAACATTACCACTGACCCTGTAGAAATAAGAGAGATCATAAGAGGATACTATGAACAACTGTATACCAAAAAATGAAGACGAGATGGACAAACTCCTGGAAATACTTGAACCACCTGCACTGACTTTAGAAAAAAATAGAAGATCTCAACAAACCAATCACAAGTGAAGAGATTGAAACCATCATAAAAAAATTCCCAAAGATGAAAAGACCAGAGCAGATGGCTTCACAGGTGAATTCTACCAATCATTCAAAGATTAATTAATACCAGTCTTGCTCAAGCTCTTCCAAAAAATCGACCAGGAAAGAATGCTACCAAACTCTTTCTATGAAGTTAACATCACTCTAATACCAAAACCAGATAAAGATACTACAAATAAAAAAGAAAACTACAGACCAATACCTGTAATGACTAGTTGCAAAAATCCTCAATTAAATACATGCAAACTGAATCCAAAAGCACACTAAAAGAATTATATGCCACATTCAAGTGGGTTTTATTCCAGGTATGCAAGAATGGTAAAAACAAGAAAATCAATTATTCTAATAAACCACATTAGTAAATTGAAGAAGAAAAATCACATGATCCTCTGAACTGATGCAGAAAAGGCACTTGACAAAATATAGCACACTTTCTTGGTAAAAACACTCCAAAGGTAGGACTAGGAGGAAGCTTTCTCAATATGGAAAAGTGCATATATGAAAAACTTACAGCTGGCATTGTACTCAATGATGAAAGACTGAAAGCTTTCTACCTGAGATCAGGAACAAAATAGGGATACCCACTGTCACCATTATTATTCAATATTGTGCTAGTGTTGCGTGTTGGTTGTGTAGTACTGAGTGATCCTCTCTTATTGGCCTGCTTATATCACGATGGACTTCCAGAAGGATGTTCGTTCATGGGGCAAAGGCCGAGAGGCAGAAAAGAGGGTTCTTATAGAGGGGGGAAAGGAGCCTCGGGGCTTGCTATTTCAACGTACTGTTGCTTCTTACTTCCTGCTCAGCCACTTCTGCTGTCCGCTCGACCCCGCTGAGGCGAGGGAGACAGGGCATGCATGGAGAGGGTCAGTAAGAGCCGGACCAGAGAAGGCGCACCCAAGTACTCAGAGGAGATAGAAATAAGAGAGGAAGATAGGAAAGAGTACCCAAAGTAGGTTCCCGACAGTCTTAACTCCAGCAACGAGGTGAGCGGAGAACGGAGCAAAAGTTCTCACACAGAGTCCGCTCCGGAGACGCAGGCTTGGTAGCGCAGATCTGGTTTATTGAGGAAATATGACAGCTTTTATGGGTGTTTAAGGGGAAGGAGCATGTAAGAGGTTGATTAGAAGATATTGGGCGGAGTGAAACGTAAGTCAGAGCTCTAATGCTGGTTGCCATACCCTTATCAGGTTTGTGCAGGTCTGTGCTCACTCAGTTTCAGTTGCCTTTTCCTGGAAGCCGCTGGTTTCCAGTATATGCTAAGTCATTGCCCCAGGCGCTCTTTTGCTACTTTTGCACCATTTGGTTGCCCCAGGCGCCATTTTGATAGCTCTAGGGGCCATCTTCCAGTTATGGTCTTTCCAGTGGGGGGAATTCCCACATGCTAGAAGTTTTAACTAGAGCAATTAGGCTAGAAAAAGAAATAAAAAGCACCCCAATAGGAAAGGAAGAAGGAAAACTTTCACTATTTACTGGTGACATGATCCTATATCTAGAAAATTCTGAAAAATCCACAACAAAGCTACTAGAACTAATACATGAGTTCAGCAAAGTGGCAGGATAAAAGGTTAATATGCAAAAACCAATAGTGTTTCTAAATACTACTGAAGTGCATTTTGAGTAGGAAATCAGAAAAAAATTCCATTTAAAATAGTGACAAAAACAAATATTTAGGAATGAACTTAACCAAGAACATAAAAGACCTGTATTCAGAAAACTACAAAACATCCCTAAAAAAACTGAAGAAGACTTAAATAAATGGAATGATGTTCCACATTCGTGGTTTGGAAGACTAAACACTGTTAAGATGTCAATTCTACCAAAACTGATTTACTGATTCAATGCTATCCTAATAAAATCTCTGTAGCCTTTTTTGTAGAAATCAAAAAGCCAATCATCAAAAATATTTGGAAGGGTAAGTGATCTGGAAGAGCAAAAAGTATCTCAAAAAAGAAGAATGAAGTTGGAGAACTCTCATTCCTGACTTTAAAAATAACAACAACAGCATGGTACTGTCATAAGGACGGACAAATTAACCAATGGACTCTAATTGACTCAGAAATTGACCCTCACATCTACAGGTAAGCAATTTTTGACAGGGCTGTTAAGTCCACCCAGCTGGGCTAGAACAGTCTATTCAACAAAGGTGTTGGTAGAACTGGAGAGCTATATCCAAAAGAAAGAAAGAGGACCCTTATCTCACACCTTCTACAAAAATTAACTCAGAATGAATCAAGGACTTAAATATAAAAACAACAACCATAAAACTCCCAGAACAAAATGTTGGAAAACATTTTCAAGAGCTTGCAGTAGATGACAATTTCTTAAATGTTATGCCCAAAGCACAAGCAACAAAATAAAAATAGATAAATGCGACCTCCTCAAAATTCAACACATTTTTATCTCAAAGGACTTTGTCAAAAGGGTGAAAAGGCATCCTACTCAATGGGAGAAAATACTTGGTAATCACATATCTGATAAGTGTTTAATATACATGATCTATAAGGAGATCATACAATTCAACAATAAAAACACAAAGTATCCAATTAAAAAATGGGCAAAAGACTTGAAAAGACAGCTGTCCATAGAAGAAATATAAATGGAGAAGAAACATATGTAAAAATGTTCAACATAACTAGCATTTAGGAAATTAGACAGGTACTATTAAAAGTCAGAAAGCTGTAAATGTTGGAGAGGATGTGGAGAGATAGGAATGCTTATTGACTGTTGATGGGAATGTAGAATTGTATAGTGACTGTGGAGGACTGTTTGACAGTTCCTAACAAAGTTTAATATACACTTGCCATGGGACTATGCAAGACCATTGCTAAGAATATACCCAAAAGAACTGAGAGCAGTGACATGAATAGATATCTGTATACTAATGTACATAACAGTGTTATTCACAATCGTCAAAAGTTGGAAACAATCCAGGTGTCCATCAACTGATGAATGGATAAACAAATTGTGGTGTATACACATGGTGGAATATTCTACAGCAGTAAGAAGAAATGAAGTCATGAAACATATGACTACATGGATGAACCTGGAGGACACTATGTTGAGTGAAGAAAGCCAGACACAAAAGGAAAAATATTGTATGATTTCCCCATTGTGAACTAAATATATTATGAGAAATATGAATATGGGTAGAATTGTATGTATAAGACCATTTTTCCTTGAAGCTGAACAAATGTAAATTAATAATACACAATGTTAATATCAGACAAAAAAACTCAACATTATACTAAGTGAAGGGGATCAGATACAGAGTAATATGCATTGTATGATTCCATTTATATAAAATGTAAATATAAATCAATTCATAGAAATGAAAGATGAGTTGTTATGTAGATCTGAAGAAGGAATGCTAAGGGGTTTGGAATCTTTCTTTTCAGAGTAATGAAACTGTTCTAGAATTTTTAGGATGATTAATTTACAACATTGTGATTATACTAAAAGCCATTTATTATATACTTTTCAAGAAATAGCACCTGTGTCCAGTAGGGGAAGCATAGAGAGATTGGGAGGTGAGGAATTTTCTTGTTTGTTTTTATTATTATTAATATTGATATAGTGAAAATGTTCTAATAATGATTGAAGTGATGAATGCACAACTATTGATCCATTGATTGTACACCTTGGAGGAATTGTATGCTTTATTAATATGTGCTTTAAAATACATTAGAGGCATACAACAGCAGGTTTGAAATGGCAGAGGAACATATAAGTCAATTAAAAGATAATCAGAACATAAAAAAACAAACAGCTAGAAAAGATTGAAAAATATTGAACAGGGGCTCAGGGAATGAAATGACAGCATGAAACACATTAACATATGTGTTACATGTGTCCCAGAAGTAGAAGAAAACAGAAAAGAGGAAGAAAGATTTTTGAAGCACTAATGGCTGACAATTTCGTAGCCCTCATTAAAGACACAAATTTTAATATTCAAGAAGGACAATGTACTCCAAACAGAATAAATCTGAATAGACCTACTGTGAGACACATACTATTCAGAATATCAAATACTAGAGATTGAGAGATAATACTCATAACAGCAAGAGAAAAGCAATTCATCACATACAAGGGATGCTCATAATACTAAGTGCTGATTTCTCTACAGAAACCATGGAGACCAGAAGGCAGTGGTATGATATATTTAAGATTCTGAAAGAAAAGCTGCCAACCAAGAATTATTTATCTGGAAATCTGTCCTTCAAAAATGAGGGTGAGTTCAAAGTTTTCCCAGATAATCAGAAACAGAGTTTGCTCAAAAGAGTGACTTTATGAGGATTATTAAAGGAATACAGCAACCTGAAAGGAAAAGACAGGAGAAAGAGGATGGGAACAGAGTGTAGAAATAAAGATTATTAATAAGGGTAACTAAAAGGGTAAAAAGACAGACAATAGTAAGATATGACATAGAAAGCAAAAGGATAAATGGGATGAAATATATCATTAGTTTACAGTAACCACATTGAGTGTTAATGGATTAAACTCCCCAATAAAGAGACACTGACAGAATAGATAAAAAATTTATGAGCCATCTTTATGCTGTCCACCTTAAACAAAGGGACGCAAATTGAAAATGAAAGATTGGAAAAAGATATTCCATGCAAACAGTAACCAAAGAAGAGCTGAAGTAGCTATGCTAATATTGGACAAAATAGATTTTAAATGCAAAATGTTTATAAGAAAGAAGGAGGAAATTCACCAGAAGGAATAATAATAATAAATATATAAATATATTTATCAGTTTTACTGGATCATATTCATAAAGCATATAATCTGTAGTAGTTTGAAATTATTTTATGAATCCCAAAAAGAGAAGGTTTATGTTTGTGGGATGGTTCATTGCTGTGGGTGTGAAAACTTTTTTTGACTGGACTATGTCAGTGAGGCAAGACTCAGGTTGAATATCTGCCCTCTTGCTGGGCCCAATAAAAAAACAGAGACACACCAGAAAAGAGAACTCTGCCATTTTTTATCCTGCCATGTGACAGAATGGAAAGTTTCAAACAGCTGAGGCCCCAGTGGGAGATGGGCCATTTTCCTAGTAGCTTGCAGCTGAAATCAGGAAGGTAGCAGAACAGCTAGCCTGAGAGAAGAGACCAGGAGAAAGTCAAGCCCTATTCCTGGTTGCCCTCAGCTAGGCTCCAGGAGATGGTACAGCATGGAGGGAAAGGCAGAGACCAGGAAGAGATCACCTCCCATCTTGCTTTAATATATGGCAGGTGACTTTGGTGAGAAGTCCTTCTTATGGTGCCTTGAGTTGGATTTTTCACAGTCTTGGAACTTTAATCTTTTACCCCAAGTAAATACCCCTTATAAAAGCCAACAAATTTCTGATACTTTTCATCGGCAGTCTTTTGGCAAAGTACTACACAATCCATATAAAATGTACAATCACTGGCATTTGGTATAATCAGAGAGTTGTACATTCATCACTGTAATCTATATTAGAGCATTTCCATTACTACAAAAAGAAAAACCTATACTTCTCAGGAGTCACCTCTCAATCCCTCTATATTTCTGCTGCCATACATAACTGTTAATCTATTTGTATTTCTAGAAGATTACCTGTATTTACATTTTGTATAGATGAAATCAAACAATATGTGGTATTTTGTGTCTAGTTTCTTTTACTTAGCAAACTTCCTTTTAGTTTTTTTTTTCATCATTGATGGAAGAATATTAATGTATTACTACACCCTCGTCCCTAGTTTGCTTTTGTTGTATTTTATGCAGAATCACCCTATCATTAATCTCTTGTAACATTAATGTACATTTGTTTCTGTTTCAGAGAAAAACATTCTTATATATGCCGTATTAACCATACTAATTTTTCACAAGACTGTTCACTATACTCTACAGTCCCATGTTTCACTTTTCAGTTCTCCTTTTAGTGAAATACATTACCTTAATCTTGCCCTTCCAACCACTATCAAATCCAAATATTAGTGCTTCTTATTACAAACACAATTATGTGTTTTTGATATTTGTATCCATTTCCAAACAATTGCAAACATCCTTTATATTAATCCTGTACAGATTTAGACTCAGCTTTCCTTTCTCTACACTCTTTCTATTTTCTGGTGACTTATATTATCACTATTAACTCTGTGAGAGGATTCATTGTGTTCAGTTCATAATGTAAAATCATACCTTTGTTCTTTTGTGTCTAGCCTGCTTCATGCAACATAATATCCTCCAGATTCATCCATGCTGTCCAATGCTTCATGACTTCATTTATTCTTACAGCTGATTAAAATTTCATCATATATATATATCATAATTTGTTTATGCATTCAGAAGTTGAGGGACAACTAGGTTGTTTCCATCTTTTGGCAAATGCGAATAATTCTGCTATGAACATCAGCATGCAGATATTTGTTCATGTACCTACTCTCAGTTCTTCTGGGTTATATACCTAGTAATGGTATGCTGGGTCCATGGCAGATCTAAGTTTAACTTCCTGAGAAACTGCCAAACAGTCATTCACACTAGCTGCACAATTCTACACTCCCACCAACGGGGATTAAGCATTCTTTTTTCTTTACATCTTCTCCGCCACTTACAGTTTTCTGTTTTATTTTTAATAGTGTCCATTTTAATAGATGTGAAATAATATCTCATTATAATTTTGATTTGCATTTTCCTAATAGGTAGTGATGTAGAACTTCTTTGCATGTGTTTTTTTCACCGTTTGTACTTATTTGGACAAATGTTTATTCAAGTCTTTTGCCCATTTTGTAATTATGTCATTTGGATTTTATTTTTTGATTCATAGTATCTTTTTATATTTCATGTATATCACACCCTTATCAGATATGTGATGTCCAGGTATTTTCTCCCATTGTGTATGCTACCTTTTTACCCTGCTGACAAAATCCTTTGAAGTGAAAATATGTTTAAATTTGAAGAGGTTCCATTTATCTACTTTTTCTCTTGTTGTATGTTGTGTTTTGGGTCTTAGAACCCACCCCCTACCACCAAATCTTGAGGACGTTTTCCTACATTATCAGAGAGGAGTTTTATGGTCCTGGCTTTTATGTTTAGGTCTTTGATCCATTTTGAGTGGATTCATGTATAGGGACTGAGATAGGAGTACTATTTAATTCTTTGGGTTATAGATATCCAGTTCTCCTAGCACCATTTGTGGAAGACACTGCCTCATCATGGTTAAGTGGATTTGATGGGCTGGTCAAAAATCACTTGAACATAGAAGTAAGGGACTATTTCTGTACTCTCAGTTTGATTCCATTGATGAATGTGTCTAATTTCATACCAATACTATGCTGTTTTGAACACTGTAGCTTTGCAACATGCTTTTTAAAAATATATTTATTTTTTATTTATTTCTTTCCCTTCCCCCCTCCCCCAGTTGTCTGCTCTCTGTGTCCATTCGCTGTGTGTTCTTCTGTGACTGCTTCTATCCTTATCAGTGGCACCGGGAATCTGTGTTTCTTTTTGTTGCATTATCTTGTTGTGTCAGCTTTCCATGTGTGTGGTGCTATTCTTGGGCAGGCTGCACTTTCTTTCCCGCTGGGTGGTTCTCCTTACAGGGTGCACTCCTTAGGCGTGGGGCTCCCCTATGTGGGGGACACCCCTGTGTGGCAAGGCACTCCTTGCACGCATCAGCACTGTGCATGGGCCAGCTCCACACAGTCAAGGAGGCCCAGGGTTTGAACCGTGGACCTCCCATGTGGTAGGCAGATGCCCCATCCTTTGGGCCAAGTCTGCTTCCCTCAATATGCTTTAAAGTCAGGCAGTGTAAGTCCTCTCACTTTGCTCTTCTCTTTTTTAGGATGATTTTGGTTATTCAGGGTGCCTTTCCCTTCCAAATAAATTTGTAATTGACTTTTCTATTTCTGTAAAGTAGGCTGCTGGAATTTTGATTGGATTGGATTGAATTTGTATTGACTTTGGGTAGAATTCTTCCAATCCATAAACACAGAATGCCCTCCCATTTTTCAGGGCATCTTTGGTTTCTCTTAGCAGTGTTTTGTAGTTTTCTGAGTACAGTTCTGTTACATTCCTGGTTAAATTAATTCCTGGATATTTGTTTCTTTTTGTTGCTATTGTAAATGGATTTTTTTTTCTTGATTTCCTCTTCAGAGTGTTCATTACTAGTGTATAAAAACACTACTGATTTTTGCACATTGATCTTGTATCCTGCCACTTTGAACTGACTTATTTGCTCTAGCAGCTTTGTTGTACATATTTTGGAATTTTCTAAATATAGGATCATGTTATCAGTGAATAGTGAGAGCACTACTTCTTCTTTTTCAATGTGGATATGTTTTCTTTCTTTTTGTTGTCTAATCACTCTAACAAGAACTGGCAGCAAAATGGTGAATAACAGTGGTGAGAATGGGCATCATTGTCTTATCCCCAATCTTACAGGGAAAGCTTTCAAGTTTTCTCCTTGGGGTATGATATTGGCTTTGGGTTTTTCAAAATATATGCCTCATATCATGTTAAGTAAAATCTCATTCTCTTCCTATTTCTGAAGTGTTTTTATTGAAAAAGGATAAAGTATTTTATAAAAGGATGCTGAATTTTGTTTAATGTCTTTTGTGTGTCAATTGAGATGATTGTGTGATTTTTTCCTTCAATTTGTAAATGTGGTGTATTACTTAATTGATTTTCTTGTGTTGTGCCATGCTGGCATACCAGGAAAAAAAACACTTCACCATGTCATATAATTCTTTCAATATAGCTATTAGATTCAATTGACAATACTTTCTTGAGAATTTTTGCATGTAAATTCATTAGAGATATTTGTCTATAATTCTTTATTCTCATGGTATTTTTATTTGGTGTTGGTATTAGGGTGATGTGTGCTTCACAAAATGAGTTGGCTAATTTTCCCTCCTCTTCATGTCTTTGAAAGAGTTTAAGCAAGATTGATATTAATTATTCTCAAAATGCTTGGTAGAATTCACCCATAAAGCCATTTGTTCCTGGAATTTTCTTTGTTGAGAGATTTTTGATGAATGGTTCATTCTTTTGACTTGTGATTAGCTTGTTGATGTCTTGTATTTCTTCTGGAGTCAATGTAGGCTGTTTATACATTTGTAGGAATTTGTCCATTTCATCTAGGCTATCAAATTTGTTGGTGTAGGTTTTTTTAAAATGTCCTCTTATGATACTTTTTATTTCTGTAAGCTTAGTAGTAATGCCCCCCTTTCATTCCTGGTTTTATTTGAATCTTTTCTGTTTTGCTTTATTTGTCTGGCTAAGGATTTGTTGACATTATTATATTTCTTAGAGAACCAGCTTCTGGTTTTGTTGATTCCCTCTGTTATTTTTCTCAATTTCGTTTATTTTTGCTCTGATATTTGTTATTTCTTACCTTCTGTTTGTTTTGGAATTAGTTTGCTGTTCTTTTTCTGGTTCCTCCAGGTGTTCAGTTAGGCCTTTGCTTTTAGCTCTATAGAGAGAATCAGCAAAACCAAAATTTGGTTCTTCAAGAACAGAAATAAAATTGACAAACTCTTAGCTAGACTTACAGAAAAAGGAGTATACAAATAATAAAATAGGAAATAATAGGGTTAACATTACTAATGATACCACAGAAAAAAGAAATACAATAAAAAGTTACCATGAACAACTGTATGCCAACAAGTTAGGCAACTTAGATGAAATAGACAAGTTCCTACGAACAAAGTACCCACACTGACTCTAAAAGAAATAACTCAAAACACCAGTCACAAGTAGAGACTGAATCAGTCATCAAAAATTTCCAACAAAGGAAAGCCCAGGACCAGATGGACTCACTAGTGAATTGTATCAACAAATCCAAGAAGAATTAATATAAATCCTGTTCAAACTGATATGAAAAAATGAAAGAAAGGAATGCTAGCTAACTCATTCTATGAAACCAACAGAACATTAATACCTAAGTCAATAACGTTACTACAAGAAAAGAAATTTAGACCAATTGTCTAATGAATATAGATACAAATATTCTCAACAAAATACTTTCATATTCATCTAATAGTTCGGACTTGGAGATGTCCTGAATGGTGCTGCAGGGACAATTGCCAGACATTGTATGTCCTCCCATGGCCCACTGGATAGAACGTGGGAGAGGGTAGGCTATGGTGTGGACCACAGGCCATGGGGTGCAGCGATGCCCAGAGATGTACTCACCAGATGCAATGGATGTATCGTGATGATGGGGGAGAGTGTTGCTGTGGGGGGAGTGGTGGGGTGGGGGCGGTGGGGATGAATGGGGACCTCATATTTTCTGAATGTAATATTTTTTTAAAAAATGAATAAATAAAATAAAATAAAATAAAAAAAGAATTATACACCATGGTCAAGAAGGTTTTATCCCAAGTGTGCAATGGTGGTTCAACACAAGAAAATCAATCAGTGTTATATACTACATTAATAAATTGAAGAAGAAAAATCACATGATCATCTTTATTGACAGAAAATGCGTCTGACAAAATTCATCATCCATTCTTGAAAAATTTTTTCAAAAGTTAGAGATAGAGATATCCTCAACATGATACAGGGCATATATGAAAAATCCTCAGCCAACATCATACTCAATGCTGAAAAACTTAAAGCTTCACCTCTAAGACCAGGAACAAGATAAGAAGGATGTCCACATTCACCACTGTTATTAAACATTGTGCTAGATGTTCTAGCTAGAGTAATTAAGAAAGAAAAATAAATAAAAGGAATCCAGATTTAAAAAGAAGCTGTAAAACTTTTGCTATTTGCAGATGACATGATCCTATATATAGAAAACACCCCAATATCGACAATGAAACTATGAGAACTAATAAACTCAGCAAAGTGGCAGGATATAAGACTAACCCACAGATCTAAATCTCTAGACTGACCATATGATAGCCAGGCCCTGAGCCTCAACAGACTTCAACTCCTACACTCTGGTTTATTGGACTTACCCCACTCAGCTAACATGGAGGTGAAGAAGGTCAACCACCAAACCAGGGAGCCAAGAGTGCCTACAACTGAAAGCAGGAGGATTGCATCCAGCATCCATGTGAAATCTAAGCCCCTTCTTGATATAGATGTGGAGTGGACACAACCAATCCAAGGTCCACAGGATGGAGGAATAGAATATGGATTAGAGTGGACTTACTGATATTCTATTCATGAACTATTGTGATTAGTAATCGAAGAATGTGGCATTGGTGTGGAGAAAGTGGCCATGGTGGCTCTTGGGTGTGGGGAATGGGGGGAAGAGATGAGATGTGGAGGCATTTTTGGGACTTTGAACTCTCCTGGGTAGTGCTGCAGGGACAATTACCGGACATTGTACGTCCTCCCATGGCCCACTGGATGGAACGTGGGAGAGTGTGGGCTATGATGTGGACAATTGACCATGAGGTGCAACGATGTTCAGAGATGTATTCACCAAATGCAATAAATGTCACATGATGATGGAGGAGAATGTTGCTATGGGGGGAGGAGTTCGGTGAGGGGGTTGGGGGATATATGGGGACCTCATATTTTTTGAATGTAATATTAAAAAAATGAATAAAGACAAAAAAAAATAGACTAACCCCCAAAATTCAGCAGTGTTTCTAAACAATAGAAATTAACAATCTGAAAAGGAAATCAGGGGGAAATCCCATTTACAGTGGCAACTGAAAGAATCAAATATCTAGGAATTAACTTAGGCCCTGAACTCAGAAAACTGCAAAACATTGCTAAAAGAAATTAAAACCTAAAAGAATGGAAGGACATTCCTGTTCTTGGATTGGAAGACTAAGTATTCTTAAGATGTGACTCCTACTCAAATTGATTAATAAATTCAATGCAATCCCAATCAAAATTCCAATAGTTAACTTTACAGATATGGAAAATCAATTACTAAATTCATTTGGTAGGGTATGGGGCCCTGAATAGTGACAAACATCTTGAAAAGATGAACAAATCTGGTGGACTCACACTTCCTTACTTTAAAATATTTTACAAAGCTACAGTGGTCAAAGCAGCATGGTATAGGCATGTAGATAGACATAGGTCAATGAAATCAATTTCAGAGTTAAGAAACAGACACTTACATCTATGGTCAACTGACTTTTGACAAGGCTGTCATGCCCAATCAAAGTGGACAGAATAGTTTGTTCAAAACCTAGTGTTGCAAGAACTAGATATCCATTTACCAAAGAATGAAAGCAAACACCTACCTCAACCTTCTACAAAAACTAACTCAAATGGATCAAAGATTTAAATATGACATCTCACTCCTAGAAGAAAACGTAGGAAAGCATCTTCAAAATCTTGTGGTAAGAGGTGGTTTCCTAGACTTTATACCCAAAGCATGAGGAAAGAAAGAAAAAATAGATAGATGGGACTTTCTTAAAATCAAATGCTTTTGTGCTTCAAAGGACTTTGTCAAGAAATTGAAAAGACAGCCTACTCAATGGAAGAAAATATTTGGAAACCACATGCCTGATAAGGGTTTGATACCTGTCCTATATAATTAGATCTTACAACTCAATTGTGAAAAGACAAAAGACCCAATTAAAAATGGAAAAAAAAAACATGAATAGATATTTTTCCAAAGTGTAAATACAAGTGGCAAAAAAGCACATGAAAATACATTCATCATCACTAGCTATTAAGGGACTGTAAATCAAAACTACAATGAACTATCATTTCACACTTATTTGAATGACTATTGTTAGAAAAATAAAACACAACTACAAGTGTTGAAGAGGACGTAGAGAAATAGAAATGCTTGTTCACTGTTGCTGGGAGTGTAGAATGGTGCAGCCACTGTGAAAGACTGGTCGTTCTTCAAGAAGTTAAATATAGAGTGCTCAAATGATCCGGCAATCTCACTCCTAGGTATATATTCAGAAGACTCAGAATTTTTCACATTTGCCAAAAGATGTAATCAATGCAGGTGCCCTCCATCAGATGAATGGATAAACAAAATGTGATATATACACAAAATGGAATATTATTAAGCTATAAGAAGAAATGAAATCATGATGCATATGAGAACATGAATGAACTTTGAGTATAATATGTTGAGTGAAATAAGCCAGACACAAAAGTACAAATATTGTATGATCCCATTCATATGAACAAAATATAATGAGCTAGAAGACTGGTCATCTGAAGATAATGTGGATGGTGAATGGGGAGCAGTGGCTTAATTTGTACAGAATTGGTAATAAGGGTGATTGTAAATGCTTAGAATTGGATAGAGGTGATGTTAGCACATTAGCATGAATGTAATTAGTAGTACCAATAGAAGAGCATGATTGTAGTTGAAAGGGAAAGTCTCAGGTTGTGTATGTCACTAAAAGCAGAGCTAAAGGATGAAACATGGGGCTCTCTATATAGCATAATGAACCCTGTTGCAGATGATGAGAGTGTTTAATAGTATAAGAATGTTCTTCAATGAATCAGAACAAATAAATGTTAATATTACAAGTTGTTAATATTAGGGTCCTAGTTTAAAGCAAACTATGGACTGTACTGAATAGTAATATATTAATATTTTAAATCACTGTTATAAAAAGAGAGAGAATTATCATGAGTGACAGAAATTAGACACAAAATACTGCATATTGTTTGACTCCATTTAAATAAATTGCAAGTATAAATAAGTTTACAAAGATTGAAAAATGGTAGAAAAACATGTGGCAACTTTTCTAGTCCCTCCCCATCTCTTACTCATCATGGTGTGGGACCAGACTACTCTCATTGTGGGTCCCTTGTCCTGTTCTAAAGGGAGCAGAATAGCCCTATACAATATACAGGGGTTCCTGTATATTGCTGCCAATCTATCAGGTGGTAACCTGAAAGACTGAATCAGGAAACATCTTGG
Organism: Dasypus novemcinctus; assembly: GCF_030445035.2. NCBI lineage: Eukaryota > Metazoa > Chordata > Mammalia > Cingulata > Dasypodidae > Dasypus > Dasypus novemcinctus. The sequence continues at coordinate 38,042,750 of NC_080676.1, read as the reverse complement.
GCACACTGTCCTGCAGGAAGAAGCTTAATGTGGACTGCTAAAGCAGAGTAAGAAAAACTCAAGTTAAATTGGCCTGGGGCAAAGGATTACCAGTGTTAAGTCAGAGAATAGAACACCCAGAGGGGAAAATATCAATTTCACAGGGAAAGGTTGGGGCACTCAATTTCCTACAAATGGGAGTATTCCTCAGGCCATGAACTAGCACAAGCCCAGGACAAGATTCTGGCTCAGAAATATGGAGAGGACCCTGAATTTAGCATTCCGTGTTTTTAATAATGGTCATTCTGTAAGTCATGAAATGATATCTCATTGTAGTTTTGATTTACATCCCCTAATAGCTAGTGATGATTAACTCTCTCAGGTTTGTTTATCTGAAAATGTCTTAATTTCTCCCTCATGTTTGAATGAAACTCTCACTGGATATAATGTTCATGGTTGGAAATGATTTCTTTCAGCACTTTAAAAATGTCATTCCACTGCTTTTTTGCTTCCATGGTTTCATCTAATCATATTGGTACTTTCTTATATGGAGTGACTTGGTTTTCTTTGACAGCTTTCGGAATTCTTTCCTTGTTTTGGCATTTGACAGTTTGGCTACTGCATGGATAGTCTACACATGGTTCTCTCTGAGTTTATCCTATTTATGGTTCACTGGACTTCTTGAATATGCATATGCATGTCTTTCATGAAATTTGGGAAGCTGTCTGCCATTAATTATTTGAAAATTCCTTCTGCCACTTTCTCTCTTTCTTTGCCTTCTGGGACTCTCATAATACAGATGTTGGTAGACTTGATGGTGTCCCACAGGTCTTTTAGACTCTGTCCACACTTTCAAAAAATTATTTTCATCTTTCTGTTTCTTTGCCTGAATCATTTCATTTGATTTGTCTTCAAAATCACTGATTCTTTCTTCTCTCAACCCCAATCTGCACTTCAAACCCTTTAGGGATTTTTTCTTCTTCATTTCAGTTTGTGGTTTGCAAAACCAGTATATTTGTTTGGTTCCTTTTCAAAATATCTCTTTATTGTGTAGTTCCTTTATTTTCCCAGATATACTTTTGTTTTTTCTCTGTGTTATCCTTTATGTCCTTGAGCTTATTGATGATCATTTATTTAAAGTGTATGTCCAGGTTGTCTAAAGTCTGGTTTTCTTCACTGATAGATTCTTTGTTCTTTTTTTGTTCCTTTGGATGAGTCATCATTTTCTCTTTCATATTTTGTCTTGTAACCTATGTTGCACAGTGTATATTTCAATATTTTAAATTGTTAACTCTGGAATTTGTGCCTGAGCTGTCTGTTTCTTAATTTGGCATCTAGGTAGTGATATGACAATTATTTCTTGCATACCAGGGTCTAAAAAATATAAATAATGCACAAAACATAGCCTTTGTAAATTGGCTCTGCATTGGCAGGAGCTCTCTTTCAGAGTTTAGCTTTCCTATCAAGAAGACCATCCCAAGGTATTTTGGAGTTCTCTGTATGTTGCTTACATTATTTTCACAACTGTAGGTTTGAAATTATTTCAAAATAAAAAGTTTACAAAATATTTTTTAATAATAGAACAATATATGAGTACACTTATTCTAGGGAAAGCTTGTCAAATATTAAAATTTATATAATGATCATCTCTGTTGAGAAGATGAAATTATGCTTTTTATATGATAATATTTCTAAATGAATTTTGACAGTTTAATGTTGTACATTTTATTATATATCTCAGACTTTAGCACAGTTGTCTTTAGGGAAAATAATTCCCAATTTTAAAATGCCCATTATACAGCAATCTCAGGATGCTGGCCCTGAGATATCTAAGAATACCCTTAGGTATTCAAATTCATTTACTTTTTACTATGTAAGTTCATTCAACCTGGTAAGTTTTTTTTTTTTTTAAGATTTATTTATTTATTTCTCTCCCCTTCCCCTCCATCCTGGTTGTCTGCTCTCTGTGCTTATTTGCTGCATCTTCTTTGTCCGCTTCTGTTTTGTCAGCAGCACAGGAATCTGTTCCTTTTTTGTTGCATCATCTTGTGTCACCTCTCAGTGTGGGCGGTGCCATTCCTGGGCAGACTGCACTTCCTTTCACACTGGGCGGCTCTCCTTACTGGGCTCACTCCTTGTGCATGGGGCTCCCATATGTGGGGACACCCCTGCGTGCCATGGCGCTCCTTGCGCGCATCTGCACTGCACATGGGCCAGCTCCACACCGGTCAAGGAGGCCCTGGGTTTGAACCGCAGAACTCCCATGTGGTACACGGGCGCCCTAACCACTGGACCAAGTCTGCTTCCCCAACCTGGTAAGTTTTACAAGCACAATACAAATACATTCTCTCTGTATTTCTTCTGAGGTATTTATCTTTCACATTTCTTTATATGTAGTGGTTCAATCTTCTTTATTTGGCTGTAATGTAGAAGCTCAAGCCCAGGGTGGTTGATCGAATGTTTCAATATACCAAAGAAACCACATGGGAGTCCAGCAAGAGTAGACATGCTTTTAGTACTTACAGGACCCAGTGGCAGCTGGCCAGGAGGTAAGACACCACCCTTTGGGGGATAGGGGCTTATAAAGTTATTATAGCATGGGGAAAAGGGACAGTGCCAAGAACAGCTACAGATATGCTACAGAAATATGCTTGTGTATGTGATTCTTAAAACATTCTTACCACAGTCTTGCTCTTATCTTCAAAGACTGTTTTGTTGGAAAGTTCAGCCTGTCCCTGAACTTCCCAGCATCGCAGTCCTTGAAGGAGGAGGAGGGAGAATGGACGTTCACGTTAACTCCTCATTGCCTAATATGAATAAGTGCTTACTTATCATTTGCTTTAATAGGTTTGGTAATTATTTGCAGTAAAAGCATTTGTAGTCTCTTTATTTTGGTCTATTTGTTAGTAATAATTGAATTGAGCTCGAGTTTTATTTATTATTATTTATTTTATTTTAAAGAAGATTTAGATTACATTAAAGGATACATAAATAATATGGGGGATTTCCCATATGCCCCACCTTTCCCCGTCCCACACTTTACCCCATTATCAGCATCTTTCATTAGCATAGTACATTTGTTAAAATTGATGAACACATATTGAAGCATTACTATTAACCATGATCAATAGTTTAAGGATAGTTCACACTTTGCACTGAACATTTTTATAGGTTTTGACAAAATGTATAATGGCCTGTATCCATCATTGCAATGTCATTTAGAACAATTTTAATGTCCCCAAAGTGTTCTATGTTACATCTATTCTTCCCTCTCCTCCTCAGAACCTCTGGTGACCACTGCAATTATATCAATATTACAGGGTCTTCCATCGTTAGAATAATAAGCATATTTAGTCCAGAGTTGCATTTCCACCTTATGCTTGTACATTGCTCAATCTGGAGGAATTTAGGGTGGTGGAACATGGGGCATTTTTAGGGCATTGGAGTTGTCCTGCATGATCTGGCATTGACAGATACAGGCCATTATAACTTTTGTCAAAACCTATAAAAATGTACAGTGCAAAACTTAATCTATAATGTAAACTATTTACCATGGTTAGCAGCAATTCTTCAATAATCATCAATTATAACAAATGTACCATACTTATGTAAGATGTTATCAATGGGGGAAAGTGTGAGTATGGGAGAGGGTGGGGTATAGGGGAATCCCCTATATTTTCTATGTAACTTTTCTGTAACTTAAATCTTCTTCGAAAATAAAGAGAGAAAAATAAGACACTGGGGGAACATACAGAAGAAATTGTCACCATACATAAAAGATAACATTTTAAGGTGATGAAGGACCCAGTGAATTTTTTTTTAATTTTTAAAATTTATTTATTTGTTTATATTTGTATTTTAATAGTAGTAGTATTTTATATTTTTATTACTTTTATTATTTTTTGGCTTTATTTTTGGGGAGGTTTTGGTTCGCAGAAGAGTCACAACCATGGCAGGGGAGGATCACTGGTGTGGGGTATTGGCAATGGTATACGTGTGGAGAGGGGTGCACTGGGGCATGCCTTTATTGAATATGAATAAGTTCATACGGTCATGGGGTATAATCTTGGTGGGTGGAGACCCAAAAAATAACAGAAAGAATATTGAATTCCCATCCAGGCATGTCCTGTTACATTCTCTAATATAGCGGCAAGAATCCCTAAAGTACATGGACAGTGACTAGGCAAGGAGGGCAGACCAGTATGCCAGACCCTTAACATTGATGATCGTACTTATGAACCTTGTTCTTGTGAAATTGAAACTTAGCTTAGTATTATATATTGTCTAAAAGTTACCTACTGAAAGCCGCCTTATTGTTAAAATATGACCTCTTTATAAGAAAAACTCATCATACAAACTCACTACCTTCCTCCTGGCATGGGACATGGCTCCTGGGGATGGGCCTACCTGGCTTTGAGGGATTTTTACCAAGCACCAACTAAGGATGCATTTGAGCTTTCTTTTTAAATTGTACATAACAATTATTCTTGTATTACAACCTCAAGGTTCTTATGATTCGTTGTAAACATGTAGGCATGGAGTCCTAGACAAACCTTTTGCATCATAATCAACACTTTTAATGTAGACTGGTTTATATCTTGGCCTCTGGAATGAATGGAATGTTCATGATATGAGGACTTATCTATCACTGATATTTTCCCAGTATGAATAATGAGATAAAAACTAATTCACAGTATTTTATGAGGAAATACTGTACTTGAGAGGTACCCTATCCTTTCCTGTGTAACTGTTACTTATAATTCACTGAAATCTGTGACTGAAATGAAATAGAAAGGAAGAGGCTGCCTAAAGTCATAATGTTAAGATTAACAGGTGGTGCTAAGAAAGCAAGTCACAATTGAACCTGGAAATGATCAACCAAAGTCACTGAATTTTTAAAAATGTTGCTAATACCAAAATGGACTACTTTCTGATGATAGAAAATGTGCTGGAAAATAACCTGGTAAATATATACTAATTTTCTTTTCATTGAAGCAATACATACACACACACACATTTAGTAAAGACTGAAAAGAAAAACAACATGCTACCCATTCCTCAGCACTCTCAGTCCTATTGTGACAAAATATAAACATTAACTATGTTACTAATATTATTCTTGACATTTTGAGATATTCTCATGCAGGTATTTTGTGATTTATCAGTTTTAGGTGACCCTTATCTCCAATCAAAACACAACACAATTCTCTCTCCTTACTTATCATTTAATTACATTGCATTTTCTGATCAAGTCAGTAATTACTTACTACCCAAGTGGTCCATCATGATTTCTTATCCCATCTTCTGTTTTCCTCAAGCTTATTATTTCCTTATTTTTCATCTGCAGAGTTTATGATACACAATTCTTTATTTTGTTCTATGATCTTTGTCATAGTGTAAGTCAATGTTTTGTTTGCTTGTGTGCTTTCCCCAAAAGTCTAATTTTTCCTCCTAATTTACGGGTTTTCCTTTCTTTTAATCATCATTCTCCATTTTCCAATTTCCTCTGGTCATTTTCAGACTTCTTCCCTTTTTTTTCTGACAGTTAACACATTCTTACATTAGATACATTCTTACAAAGGTGATGGAAAGATGCTGTGTCTTGATTAGGGTATAAATTTTATGAATGCATTTATCTGTCAAAACTCCTGATTTCCATGCCTTCTTTTTCCTGGGTTGCCTTATCTTGTGAGTAGGACATACCTTCCACAGCTACTTAAGAGATGGTACTGAGGATATTGAACTATTGATCCTTCACATATAAGACAAGATTTTTATTATTTTCTTACATCTAATTGATAGAGTCACTGCCTTTACATATATCCACTTTTACATATTCACTTCCTCCAAATAATTCTGTAGATTGTAGCATTTAATATTGTTATGATGCCACTGTGATTTGTACTTAGTTGTAATTCTTTTACTATATCCATGTCTTTCTTTCTTGAAACTTCAGGATCTTCTCCTAATGTTTTTTTTATGCATTCTCTCGGCACTTGGTTAATGCTTTCAAACTGAAAATTCCTATCCTTTACATATGCAAAATTTTCTTGCATAGTTTATTTGATAATTCCATCTACTAAAAGTTCTAAATTTCTAAGAAAAGGCTTGTCTATTGCTGGGCTTTATTGCAGGATGACTGCATAGTGTCCTGACATTTTTATTGGGTGACCTCCAAAATTTAGATATCCAGAAGTCTTGTCTATGGAGTGTTTCAATTTCACAAGTAAAACATCCTCCAACACCTGCTTAAGAGAATATGCTGGGCTTTAGAATATGAGGAAGAGCTGTGGGGTCCCAGTCTTTCAATATGTTTAACCCCATTTACTATCTTTTGATTCACTGCAATTCTTCATTGCACCTAATGATGTTGCTCAGTTTCATGTATCTCCTAAATCTGGTACCTTTCTCAAACCACTTTTTCTTTCAAAAAATTTTTTAAACAACTTGATGGTTTCAGTTAATTTTATTTGTCATTCTTTGTCATTTAATATGCATTAAAATATATTAGTTTCATATTACTGAAATTTCAAGAAGCAGAAGAAATAAGCATGGGATGTTAAATATACCATATTTTCTTCAAAGCTCTTAGTAGGTAAACATAACTTTTCTTATTAGCTCATAATCTGCTGTCCAGGAAGTAGATCATTATTCTGGATATCTATCATTTGATTAATAGTAAACATCATTCTCTCTTCTAAATATTTTGCCTTTGCTAGGGATAGAATATAAATATAGTTTGAACTATATACTAATGACAGCTTAAAAACTCTTGAATTTTATTAGTCAATTTTATAATGACTTATTTAATAAAGTATTGTTATTTTAGATGGAAAATATCTTGAAATATTAGTTAATTTTCAAAGTGTCATTGCATGCATTTTAACCAGAATTTATTTTTATAGTTGTATAGGCATCCCATAATAACTTATATATATAGACAGAGAGAGTGAGAGAGCAAGTATAGCCATTCCTTCAAAGCATACATAATATCCAAGTAGTAAAATACTTAGAACTATTTAAAAGCATATAATCCCCCTTTTTTTTAATAATAAAAATATGTTTTCTCTCATTTTTTTGGAAGATTGATTTTATTTTTCCCCTCCACCATTGTCTGCTCTCTGTGTCCATTAGTTGTGTGTTCTTCTGTATCCACTTGCATTCTTGTCAGTGGCTGGGAAACTGCATCTCTTTTTTTGTGTGTGTGTCATCTTGCTGCATCAGCTCTCCGTGTGTGCAGTGTCACTCCTGAGCGGGCTGTGCTTTTTTCACATGGGGTGGCTCTCCTTATGGGGTGCCCTCATTGAGTATGGGGCTCCCCTATGTAGGAGACACCCCTGCATGGTATGGCACTCCTTGTACACATCAGTACTGCACATGGGCCAGTTCCACACGGGCCAGGAGACCCTGGGATTGAACCCTGGACCTCCCATGTGGTAAGCAGACACTCTATCAGGTGAGCAAAATCAGCTTCCCATATGTTTTCTCTTAAACAATATCAGTAACATTTTTAAAAGAAAACATATGTGGATTGCTATATGCAAATTGAAGGTTTTATATGACTTAAAGGGCATTTGCCCATCAGGTCTTCAAAAGAAAAACAACCATCCTTTGGCAATTAAAACGCACATACACAAAATCATACTTTTTCAAATTTGAGTTTTAATGATCAATTGTATCATTCAGATATCAAGGATTATTTGCTGTAAGACAATTCCATGAGAAAATCACGTTAGGAGAAATACTCTGTAAAATGGTTTCACCTAAGGAATCAAATGGTTATAATATAACAAACCCAAATACATACTTTGAGGTTATGTATTGAAATCCACTTATTTTTTATTGTGCATCCCTTAATTTATTGAAATGATTATGACATAACCTAATGAACTCTTACAGACCATGAAGACTAAAACATGAAACCAAATTTTTCCTTGGAAATAGTATAGTCCAATGGTAGAAACAGGTACGCAGACAAATAAATAAAAATCTATTGTAGCAAGTGATAGCAAGATGGTTAAATGTGAGATGAAAACAGGAATAATTGAGTAATCTGTCCTGTGATAATAGGTTAGTTTTAATAGAAGAGACATCACTGAACTGGGCAACTGAATGCTTATAGAAATATATCAAATGAGAAAAAGGGAAGGGGATTCTAAGCAGAAGCTACCGAAAGCTATGGCAAAGCACTTAATAATAAAACAAGTGTCCATGCTTGTGACATGAGGAGAATTCAGTATGGCTTAATCCTAGGATGAAAGGGATGGGTGGATAGAATAGTTTTAGATAGTTGGACAGAGATGTTGAAAGTAATAATTTTATCTTGAAGGTAATGTAAATCACTAGCTATTTTAAATAGTAGAGTTATAATATCAGAATTATTTTATACATTCATTATTTTCCTACTCATTCAAAAGATATGTTTTGATTATCTACTATGTGTCATTCATTCTCATATGTGTTGGGGATAGAAGCAGTAATCAAAACAGATATTGTCTTTAAGTTGCTTACAATATTGTTAGATTAATCTAGGTGCGTCGAGAAACATAGACCGATTAATGAGAAGGACTTGGTTCAGGCAGACAGAATAGAAGTAAGATGGATTGCTCAACTAAAAGAAGCTGAAAACTTGTACAAGTCAGGGACACTAGGCATATCAAGGATGAGCTGTGATTCTGAGATATAATCAACAGGGTTTTTGATTATTTAGACTTCAGTGAGAGCCAAGTGACCTAATTTGATGATTTTGAGTTTTCTAGCTTGGGGCAAATTGGTGTATGAAGTCTAAAAACTTTCTGATTGTTATTTAAAGTTAACTTTACACAATTGCTAGAGCATTCTTGGTACATATTTTGGAAAAAATAACCATAAGTCTAACACATTTTGGTCCAAATTTAAACTGACACCTGCATTTTTATAATTGCAATGATATAACTGATTTAATTAATTCTGCAAGAATCCAGATTTTCCTGGCACAAGTGGCCAGATGTATACATGAGTACTGACTAACAGAAATAATTTAGCAAAATAAAAATCAACCCTCTTAGTTTTTTTCATGGAAGGTTGATTCCTGAGTAGTATTCATAAAATTCCCAAATCATTTTCAGGTGATATAGTAGAGGTAATTATTCCAATCTGTTTTAACAGGAAAGGACACAGGAAAGCAATTAAAATGTCCAAATATTTTAAGAAAAATAAATCAGATGTAACATAATTTTCTGAATATATATCAGATGTAAATATATTCTCCAAGTATTACAGATGGTAAATTATTCAACCCTCAATATCTGTAAATTTGTAGAGTGTGCTTTGATATTCATGTGCTGAATTTTTCACAAGAAACTTTTTCCAGTTCTTGGGCTAAAGAAGCTTCAAAATTTACAAATCAAAGGGCATTAAAGGTCATTTAGTCCAATCTTGCAGTTTTAACAGATGTGAAAATTGGATGCCAGAGAAACTAAATTCCTTAAAATGAGCAAATGGTTTTCCAAGGACCAAGACTAGCAACTTCGTCAAATAATTCCCTAGACCTGAGGCCTAAATGATCTGGTATCTTAATATTTCCCAAAGATTCTTATGTAATTTCCAGTCCAAACCATAAAATCTCATGTAAGAGTGAAAAATATTTCATCTGTGAGCAACCAGTCTGGGCTCATGTTGTTTTGGCAAATATGGGAGGGAAGGGTTGCTGGTGCAAAGTGTCAGGGGTGGGGTGATATGCAGGATAGGGTGTACCTGGGGCATGCTTCTATGGCATACGTAAGTGTTCATCTTGTCACAGTGTGTTATCTCAGTGGGTGGAGACCCAGACAATATTAAACTCCTATTCTTGTGAGTCCTGCTATGTTCTCAGAGGGGCAAGGCTCTCTTGAGAACCTAGGCAGTGCCTAATAAAAAGGCAAACAGATCAATATGTCAAACCCTCGGTGTTAATGCATGTAACTATGAACTTTATACTTCAAAAATTGAAATTAGTGGTTTTCACAGGCTCTGAGGGGAGGCAGAAGGAAGAATAGCACAGATGGAACATAGGGCATTAGAATTGTTCTCCATGATCTTGCAATAATGAGTACAGATCACTATAAATGTTGTTAAAACCTATCAAAGGATATGGTACAAAATGTAATCCATAATGTAAACTGTTGACCATGGTGAATGGCAATTGTTCAATATTTGTTTATCAATTATAAAAAATTTACCATAGTCATGTAAGATGGGGAAAATGTGAAAAAGGGAGGGGATGGGTATAACATAACCCCTTATATTTTCTATGTGACTCTTCTGTAACCTAAATCTTCTTTGAAAATAAAGCAAAAGAATAAGACACTGGGGGAATATACAGAAGAAATTGTCACTGTACATAAAAGATAACATATTTATGGTGATGAAAGACAATGATTTTTAAAATTTTTTTATCTTTGTATGTTATTTATTTCTTTATTAGTATCTTGTTTTTATGATTTTAATTCTTTTTTTTTTTTTTGGCTCTGTTTGTGGGAAGTTTTGGATTGCAGAAGTGTCACAACGTGGCAGGGGAAGCTCACTGGTGTGGGTACTGGAGACAGACATTTGTGGAGATGGGTGCACCTGGAGCATTCATTTTTGGAATTTTAATAAGTTCATATGATCATGGGGTATAATCTTGGTGGCTGGGGACCCACAAAATAACATAAAGAACATTGAATTCCCATCCAGGGAAGTCCTGCTACATACCCTAATAGAGAGGCAAGAATCCCTCGAGAACATGGACAGTGCCTAGGCAAGGGGGACAGACCGATATGTCAGGCCCTTAACACTGATGATTGTACTTATGAACCTTGTTCTTGTGAAATTGAAACTTAGCTTAGTATTATATATTGCCTAGATTTACCAACAGAAAGCCTCCTTGTTGCTAAAATATGGCCACGATCTAAGCCTAACTCATCATACTTACTTATTAACTGCCTCCCAGCATGGGACATGACTTCTGGGGATAAGTCTACTTGGCACTAGTGATTATTACCAAGAGCCAACTATCAATGCAGTTGGAAAAAGACTTTGACCAAAACTTAAATACAAATTAGTTTTTATGGCTAAGAGATGCCAAAGTGAGTCAGGAGGACATTCCAGATGTTACACTTATGCACATCTAGGAGGATCTCTTTGACTGCCACAGTTAACAGTGGCTTTAAACAGAGGTGCTCTTGAGAGCTCTAAATATATCTGCACACTATAGGCAAGGCAGACAATCTGAGGAATTTGACACCCTGTCAGTGAGCCTTACCTTGGAATATATGTTCCCCATATAACAGAATTAGACTCATTTATAATTGCCTTATACATGGCTCTTCTGCCCATTTTATTTGAACCTATAATTTGCACTATCCTCACTAAATATGTGTCCCAGAAACTTAAATTTTCAGTCTGTTCATATGCTGGTTGAACCGTGAATCTCAGCAGTTGCAACACCGACATTTCACTTCATCAGACTCGTGCAGGAAAACTAACAAAAGGATGATGATGAACAATGCCCATCTTAAAAAACAGAGATTATTTACAACTGCAAGCAAGACAGTCCCATCCATCTTCCCCATGGAATCTAAGCCCCCTCTCAATCAGAAATAGAGTGGACATCACCATCCTAAAATCCTTAAGATTGAGGAATGAACAAGCATAAGGGGTGGAATGCAACTATAGGCTAAAGTAGACTTATTATTCTAGCAATGGAATTACTTGTAACATTGGTATAAAGGCAGTGGTCACCAAAAGTTCTGAGGGGAGGACAAAGGAGGAATATGTGTAACATGGGGCATTTTTGGAACAACTGAATTGTTCTGCATGACGTTGTAATAATAGATACAGACCATTATATATTTTGTCAAAGCCTATAAAAATGTGCAGTGCAAAATGTAAACTATAATATAAATTAGACCATGGTTAATAACAATACTTCAATATGAGTTCATCAGTTGTTACTAATGTACCCCAATAATGAAAGATGTTAATGGGGAAAAGTGTGCGAGGGGTGGGTTATATGAGAATCCCCCTCTATTTTCAATGAACTACTTACACAATTTAAAGTGTCTTTAAAAATATAATTTAAACAATGTTAATAAAAAAATTTGGATACCTCTTTTGTGACATCAGACAGTTTTAATTATTCCTGCATTATAATTTTACATTATATCACACTAACTAAAGTATCACCACTCTACCAGCTCTAAAATTTTCTTTGGTTTTAATGTTTTTTCTAGTCACACAATGCTCTGAAATAATCTATTGTTTGCTTTACTATCTTACCTTCCCTTTCTATCAACTTTATTGAACACTTTATAAAAGCAGGGGCCACATCTGCAGTGTTCGTTGTCTTAACTACAGAACTTATTATAGATGAACTATAAGGCACTTAAAATATATTTTTCAATAAAAAAATAGTTTCAGGACTTAATGGATCTTCTTTCAGATTCTCTCTAATATTAATTGCTGAAATAGAAATGACTTGGATTCTACAGCCTAACCATGAGTTGGTTTGAATCTTAATATGTGCACAGGATTATTTTTAAACAATGAAAATGAAATCCAAAATTATCACTCTCAATACTCTAAATACACACTTAATACTGTTACCAGATTTTATCTAGGTTCTTGACTATGCTGCAAAAATAAATTTCAAGAGCACACCAGGTGAGTTAAGTTAGTAATTTATTCAGGTAGGGAGGGAAGAGAAATGGGAGAAAACAGCAGAAAATAACAGAGCAGGGGTCCGAGGTAGAAAGGAAGGGGATGAAAAGGGATAAAGAGGGATGCTTTACAACCTACAATTCCCCATTATAGGTTATAAATACCCAGGTTTACTTGCGTGGCCTCATGGCAGAGGAAAAATTGTAAGGGTGGTACACAGAGGACAGGAACAGGTCCAGAGGCAAGAGAGCAGGGCAAGAGCCCTCAGGCATTGTGCTTTGCTTTATAAACTATTATTATTTCACCCCTTTGCTAATGGCAGGGGAGGGTTTCCAGCTGTTTGCTCTTTTGTTTGACTACCCCACCCATTAATCCCTTAGTGAGAACCCAATGATAAAGTCCCTAGGGGACATCTGAGGCTTTTCTTTGCATCCAGAAGTCTTTGTTCTGATAGCAGAATCCTGGGAGTGGGGGGTCTTACAGCAGTCATCTTGGGGGTTACTGATGTCCATGTGGACTCTCTGCCAGGTTCCAGATTCGTCTATTAATTCCCTATCTTAGTAGCCTGCTTTAGTACTAGTATTAATAGTGAAACAATATGACTCCTCATACCAGGTTCAAGGCTGTGCTAATATTAGCTAAGGTATTCAATAAATACTTGCTATGTAAGAGAAATGATTGTTAAAATAATCTAGGATAGAAAATTATCACTTGTTAACCTGTTATAAAACACACATGTATACAGATATAACTCAAAACCACTAGTTCCTTGAAAAATAAAGGGGAATCAATATTGTTAAGAAACTGTATCATAATAATGCTTTCACGTGCAAGTAAACAGAAAACTTGAGTAACAGTAGCTAAAAGATTCTCACATTTATTTTGCTGACATAAGAAACCTAAACTTGATACATTTTCTGCATTTCATTGCTGACTTCTGTGTGATTGAGTTGATAATTGTAATTCTCTAGGCCTTATGAACCCAAGATGGCTACTGCACTTCAAAGCAACATGTCTGCAGTCATTCAATAATAGCATGAAAATGGGAAGGACAAAGGTCACATTTTTCTCCCTTATAACCAAAGAAAAAATTTTGACAACAGTACTCTCAGCAGTTTTCTGTCTCATTGGCCAGAACTTAGTAACTCAACCATATATACAAGGGAGATTGGTAAAAATAGGGCATAGGGTTGTTAGAGTTAAGACTGATCATGAGCTATTGTCAGGAACTCTTTCCATTGCTGCTTCAAAGCAACGTTGGTAAGAGTTCTTCCATTGCTAGAATAATAATGTCTATAGTAGAATAATAATAATTCTACTTTACTCCATTGTTCATTCCCCAATCTTGAGGATTTGGGGAAGGTGATGCCCACTCTATTTCTGATTGAGAGGGGGCTTAGATTCCATGGGGAAGATGGGTGGGACTGTCTTGCTTGCAGTTGTAAATAATCTCTGTTTTTTAAGATGGGCATTGTTCATCATCATCCTTTTGTTAATTTTCCTGCATGAGTCTGATGAAGTGAAATGTAGGTGTTGCAACTCTGCTGAGATTCAGGGTTCAACCAACATATGAACAGACTGAAGATTTAAATCTCTGGGACATATATTTATCGAGTACAGTGCTAATCATAGGTTCAATAAACGCCTAGGACCCATAAAAGGGTCAGAAGAGCCATGTGTAGAAAACCTATAAATGAGTCTAACTCTGTCACACAGAGGAATATATGTTCTAAGTAAGACCCACTGACAAGATGCCAAATTCCTGCGATTGTCTGCCCTGACTATAGTGTCTAGATGTCTCTAGAATCTTCACATGCTTGCTTGAGGCACCATTTACTGTGGCAGTCAATGAGATCCTCCTGAGATGTGCATAAACATAACCTCTAAAATGACCTTCTGATTCATTTTGACATCTCTTAGCCATAAAAATTTACTTGTGTTTAATATATATTTTCCCCAATGTAACAGACTTAGATGCATTTAAATTTCCTTGTATATAACTCTTCTGCCCCTTTTATTTGAACCTATAATTTGCACTATACTCACTAAATATATGTCCCAGAGACTTAAATCTTCAGTCTGTTCATATGCTGGTTGAGTCCTGAATCTCAACAGAGTTGCTACACCTATTCTCCAGTTCATCAAACTCACTTAGGACACCCAACAAAATGATGATGATGGACAATGCCCATTCCAAAAAAAACCAAAATAAAACCAGAGAGTATCTACAAGTATCTAAGCTCCCTTTCAATCAGAAACAGAGTAGACATCACCATCTTAAAATCCTCAAGATTGAGGAATAAATAAACATAAGGGAGAAATGCAACTATAGACTAAAGTAGACATTATTACTCTAACAATGGAGGAACTTGTGACATTGATATAAAGGAAATGGTCACCATAGTTTCTGAGAAGAGGGAGAGAGAAGACTAGGTGTAACATGAGGCACTTTTGGAACATTGGAGTTGTTCTGAATGACATTGCAATAACAGATATAGGCCATTATACATTTTGTCAAAACCCATAAAAATGTGCAGTGCAAAGTGCAAATTATAATGTAAACTAATGACCATGGTTAGTAGCAATGCTTCAATATATGTTCATCAATTGTTACAAATGTACCACAATAATGAAAGATGTTGCTAATGGAGAAGACTGTGTGGGGAGTGGGACATAAGAGAATACCCTTCTATTTTCGGTGTGTTATTTATGTAATCTAACACTTCTATTAAAAAAAAGAAATCCAATTTGAATGCATAATACCACACTTAGTTTATACTACCACCTGTCAATTGGTAATAGACTGAGGCATATCTTCTTATATATCCATAGGGAATGTTCAAGTATAATTTACCTTCCTATTTTTGATATATCTTTGTCCTAAGTTGGATTGTTTTTGCTATTTTTTATTCTTGTAACAATCCATCACTAGAAAGAACATTAATTTTATTCTAATATCTTCTGGAAAATATAATCAAGATGTTTTTATAATCTCAAAAAAAAAAAACATTTGGGATGTGTGAATGATGCAGAATGGTAAAAATGACAGGTAAGCAAGTAGGAGTGACTACCTTAGATACTGTGAACAAGATAGTAATAGAATGCCATATTAATAAAAAAAAGAGTATATGTAAAAATTCCTCTTCCTCACCTCTTTATATTATCATTTGAATTATGTATCAATTTTATTTATGTATCTCCCATCAATGATGTATACATCCATGAGTTCATAATGATGTTCAAGATAAAATAACACACAGGGACACACACATACAACTAAGTTGTCAAATTTGGGGGATGCCAGGAAATAAAATCAGTATTTTTAGACTGATAATAAAGGGAAGTAATTAATTGGTTATGGTTATCCTTCCTTTCCTTTAGAAACTGTGTTTCTGAGTAGCCCGAATGTGGATGAAGAAAGGTTTCTAAAGTACAGATAGGTTACAACTTAAATGAAACAGAAATCTGACATGTATCAATCTTTCATTTTGCAATCCCAAATTTCACTTATAGATTTGTGAAACATGATCATGAATGTCTACTAACCTAACCAAAAGAAAGACAACCAGACTCTAATATACCTCCTAATAGAAATAAACAGCATAAACTATGATGGCAATTTGTAAAAAGATCTAAATCTGAATTGTACGAAGACTTTAGATGTAATTAACAATTTGAAAGCAAAATAGGATATAGAAAAAATGTACAGCAATGCAATGGGGATAAAATGAGCAAATCTTGACTGTGGGAAACTCTGTAAGATAAAAAACTCTGTTTCTTCAAAAAGTCATTTCAAAGGGAGAAATAAAGAGAGAGGAAACTTACAGGTTAAAAGGTAACCATGCACTATAGGGATGCTAATTCATAAAAGGCTACTTACCTTCCCCCCAGCAAGGGACATGACTCCCAGGGATGAGCCTCTCTGGCACTGAGGGATTATTACCAAATGCTAACTAACAATGCATCTGGAAAAAAGACCTGGACCAAAAGAAGAAATGGAAAATACAAATGAATTTTATGGTTAAAAGACTTCAGAGTGAGTCAGGAGGTCATCAATGATCATCCCAAGGAACAGAGAGTGTCTATAACTGCAAGCAAGATAGCTCCATTGATTTGCACCATGGGATCTAAGCTACTTCTCAATTAGAAGCAGAGTGGGCATCACCATCCCAAAATCTTCAAGACTGGGGAATGAACAATGGACTAAAGTAGATTTCTTATTAGTCTACTATAGACTTATTATTATTCTAGGATTGTAAGAACTCTTATCATTGACATAGAGGCAGTAGCCACCAGAGGTTGTGAGGAATGGAAAAAGGAAGAATAGTTGTATTATGGGGGCATTTTCAGGATGTTGGAGTTGTCATGCATGACATTGCAGTGACAGATACAGGCCAATGTATATTTTTCATAACCTACAAGATTGTGCAGGACAGAGTATAAACTATAATGTAAACTATAAGCTATGGTTAGTAGCAATGCTTCAATATGTGTTCATCAATTGTAACAAATATACCACACTAATGCGAGATGTTGATGGGAAAGTGTGGGAGGGGGAAGGAGTGGGACATATGGGAATCCTTTATATTTTTAATGTAATTTTTATGTAATCTAAAGCTTCCTTAAAAATAAAAAGAAATTAATTTTAAAAAGGATACCTCTTAAAGATTTCATATTAATGAATTCTCAGATAATATGAAATGAAAATATATGGATGTTTTTGCATGTTTCAAACAAATAAGTTGTAAAAGTTTTAAATAAATGATCAGTGGGAGAAATATGATCAGTTACTCTATTTTGTTGATATTAAAAATCAGAAAATTTTAGGTAAATTAATGATTTTATAATTTTGATTAAGAAAGTTTATTTAGAGATATTTATTAAATATTAATATTATTATATTATGGCTAATATTTGGTTAAAATAGACTTTTTGGTGGTTTAGTATGGGACTGGATGAGGATTTAGATGACCTGATAATTTTGACATTGGATAATGCTTACACAGATATTCCTTATACTATTCTGGCTAGTTTTTTATTCAAGTTTGCCAAAAAAAAAAAATCCAAAAGAAATTGGTCAAAATTTTTTCTGAGATTCAAATTTTCCTTTAAGGATATGTTACTCTTTAATTGATATTTTGAGACAGATTCAAAGCCAAAATAAAGATAAGTTTTCTAGAATTCAAATTCGCTCATTGTTGACTTTGTTAAAAATATCTAGTTTCATTTTTTTCCCTTAATTTAAGCCTTTCTGTTCTAATTTCTTTCTAATTCTGTCAAAATTTTGGTTTAATTCCATTAAATATTACTGCCTATTCTTATGACTGTTTTGAGGCAATGAACTTTTAAAATTTTATTTTATTTTTTATTAGAGAAATTGTAGGTTTACAGAAAAATTGTGTGTAAAATATAGAGTTCTGATATAATACTCTATTTTTCACACCTTGCATTAGAGTGGTAATTTTGTTACAATTCATGAAAGAACATTTTTATAATTGTACTATTAACTATAACCCATAGCTTACAATAGGATCCACTGTTTTTTGTTGTGCAGTCCTAAGCATTTAGTTTTGCTTTAATTTTTATTCTAGTAACATAGATCCTTTTGAAAGAATGGTGTTCTAAAAAACAGTATCAGTTTGGGGAGAAGGTTATGATATAATAAAATATGGTCTGAAATGTCTAGTGATTTTCTAAGGTTGGATGGTTGGTTAAGGTGACAAGGAGAAATTGGGGCATTTTTGTAGAAAATGTAAATATTCTTTGGGAACTTAAAGAAGTACATGAAGAAAAGTAATTTTATAAACTCCTGGACTTCCAGAGGTTTAGGAAAGTTGCGTACTCAGAGTTTTACCTTTTTTAAGGGGTACGTTAAGAAATTTGTGACCCCTGAAGGGGAAGAATAGAGATAATCTGTATTACAATACGAATTTTGAATGTTATTATTGAAAGGCAGTTCCTCAAAGATAAATCAGGAATACCCACTCAAGGTAACTTGTTATTCTCAGTATATAATTGCCTTTTCCTTAAAGACAAATGGTAAGTAAGTCAAAAGTAAAATTATGAGCATTTGAGGGCTTTATAGTTCAGGTTTTATGGTGATACATAGTCACTAAATTTTCTAACATTACAAAGAAATATATCACAGATATTTATATCATCAATGAGATTTCTCAAGGAATATTAAATAGCAAGCAAAAGGTTTAATAGTTTAGCTCAAAATTTAACAATTTCCTCAATTTATACATAAGAATCCTTTCAACAGTCAGTACAAATCTTACCTAGAATGAGAGAACAGTTATAGTAGTTATATGACAAAGAATGGTTTTATTAATCAAATTACTAGTCATACAGCATATATACTAAAGAAGATGTGTTAAAATATTTTTAGTTTGATAATTGAAATACACAATCATGCCACTTACAAAAAAACTTACTATGTTACATGTAGGATTCTGGGTCTCTTGAATTGGACATGGGTTTTAGGAAAATCCTTTCATCTGTGGGGTTTTAGTTTGAATCACATAATAAAGTGTTTTTATAGTATGAATATTTAAGGGAAATGAATATTTGATCTAGAATATTAAAAGTTCTTACACAATGCAAAATCTGAAAAGATAACAACGATTTTTTTTGGCCTCTTAAAATTTAACTTTTCATGTAAAGTAACCTGCACTTCTTTGGATGTTTTGTACCTAAAGTAAATCTTAGTCACATATCTTAGCAATTCAAAAAGATTTTGGTTAGCAGCATTCAGGTCCATCAAGTAACTTGCCCAGAATTTGAAGGTGGTTAATAAATTTTTTATCTGTGAAAAACATTGAATTTCATTTCTACTACTTTAAATATAGATCAAAATAAGGTTAAAGTCAGTTTAAATCACGGCATAGTCCAAAATGATAATATACTATGTATGTCAGTGCTAGCATTTTTGTCAGAAATCTCTTTAAAGATCAGAAAAATCCATTCTGAGGGTTCTGTGTGTATTGAAGAGGGAAATATATCATTCTTTTTTTTTCTTTTTATGGCAATTATTTTATATATCAATAAGCTACATACTATAAAATTGACAGAAAGTTTAGTGATTGATTGGTATTAAGGATGAGAGAGAAAAAATGAGATTAATTGTTTAAACTTTCTAATCTGCTTGTCTGTAAAATAGAGCATTAATATGTCATGCTTTTTATAAGTCATTATATATTTATAGTTACTGTAGAGTACTAATATTTGATTTAGTCCTTGTGCATGTTACATTTCACATGCATGTTGGTCAACAGTTTCAAGCTATAAATACAATGTTTCTCATCACAGTTTCTAGAGGAAGATTGCTATTTAATACAATCCATTCATTCATTTATTTAAAAAAGAATTACCCTAGACCCTCAAGTCAGAGCAAAGGTAGCAAAAGACCGATCTTACATGAATCATATGTACTTGTTGAGAGAAAGAGACACCAAACACACAAATACACACTCATGCATGCATACATATATAGCAGGTGGGGAAAAGTATTATGATAAGAGCAGAATAAAATAGAGGGAAATAATGGTGAGTTCCATTTTTATCAGGTGATCAGAGGGTCCCTCCCTGATACTGAGATATTTAGCAGTTTTTGGGGTTATTGGTGTCCCAGTAAGAAGGAAGAGCAATAGGTAAGACTCTGACGCAGGAATAAACCAAGCAAATCCAAGAAACAGTGGGCAAGCCAGTGTAGAGATAATAGACTGATCTTCCAGATCATGTAAACTTAGATGATGGGGGGAAATGTTAGCAGTGGCTAGAATTCTGAAAAAGACTGGCTGCTTCTGTAAGATTTTAAGTGGAGAAACATTATCTACCATAAATATGTATATGACTCTCTCTATATACATATACATGTACCTATATATCTATACACACACACACATATACATATATGTATTTATATGTATATATCTAAACTTTTTATTTAGAATAGTTTTTTACAGAGAAAATGAGCATTCAGTCCAGAGAAATCGCATATCTCACATGCAGTTTCTTCTATTACCTTATTTTAGTACAGTACATTTATCAAAATTATTAAACCATCATTGATAAATTATTATTAACAGAATTCCATCGTTTGTGTAGACTTTCTTAGTTTAGCCTAATCTTCTTTTTATTTTCTAGGATCCCATATTGGCTAGCACATAACATTTGGTCATCATTCTCCTCAGACTCTTTCTGCTGCTAGAGTTTCTCAAGCTTTCCTTGCTCTGATAATCTTTATAGTTTTGAGGTCAGGTACTTTTTAGAAGGTTCCTAAAATTGGGAACTTTCTGATGTTTCTCCTGTTAGTAGACTGAGGTTATGGGCTTTTGGATAAAGACCAAAGAGGTAAAATGCCATTCTCATTATGTCATATAAAGTATGTACTATCAACATGATTAAACGCTGTTGATGTTAACTGTTATAACCTGGCTGAAGTAGGATTCCTCTACTATAAAGATACTCATATTTTGCCATTTGCATACTATGCACCTTGGAAAGAAGTCACTATGGACAGTCCACACATAAGAAGTGGAGTTTCTTGAGTGTGAAATATCTGCATAAATTATTTGAATTGCTCAGCTCAGAAGATTTGTCTCTCCCCCCCACTTAATACTCAGCCAATTACTTATATCAGTATGGGCTTGTAGATGATTTTTTTAAATTCTTTTGGTCCTAAGCCAACACTACCTTACTTACATATTTGTCTCACCTTGTTCCAGGTTTGGCTGTTGGGAGCTCTTTCAGTGGCCCGGTGCCCCTTTGGCTTTGTATGATGTGTGTGCTGTGTGTGTGATGGTAGTGGTGCTTTTGCTGTTGTTGCTGCTTATGCATCTGAGATTTCCCTTATTTTCTGGTACAATTAATATGATGTGCTCCTGGCTTATCTGTTTATTTCCTCCCTGAGTCCTAGACTCAGGCATTTCTTCATAGGGCCCCAGTTCCTTTTATTAGAGAATGGTGATTAGTAACCTAGATCTGGGAGCTAGGTGTGCTCCTTACTGCTGGAGTAATGACAATTTCTTGCAGGACCACTTAGCTACCAGAACACGGTAATATATACTACCTTGTACATAAACACATAGCTACAAAGTTTTATTAGGTAATCGTCTGTATCTATTTTAAAGTACCATGAGTTCATACCGATGTCTCCACTCATAATCCATTCGCATATGGATCGTGCTGGCTTTCTCCACTTGCTTATCCGTATCCTCCTGATCCAACGTGACAGAGCTGGTTCTCCCTAGCTAAGTAAATAGAAATTATCCATTTACTTAGGTGCTCAATTCTAGTATATACATATACAGTGGCTTCAGAAGTGTTCATCCCTATCCCTGTGTGAAAGAACTTTATCAGCTAGAGCATGCACAGTGCCTTGTGCCATTCTTCTTTATGTCTCCACTCCTTTCCAAAGTTACTTAGGTCAGCAGAACTTTCTCCCACTCCTGTCATCAAGGCTGTTTCATACATTTGTAATACATTTAGATTTTTTTGTCACACTCAACATAACATCCTGGGATCATTTGACCTACTAAATAACTTTTTAAATATTTGCTTACAATAAGGTTCAGCCTACAAAGTCCTGAGTTTTAACAAATGCAGAGTCATAGAGCCACATTTCAATATCTTACACATGTTTCACCCCTGAAAAATTCCCTAAACTTTACCTGATTATCTCCCTCCACCCAACTCCTGGCAAACATTGATGACTACTATCTCCACAGTTTTGTCTTTTCTACAATTTCATATAAGAGGAATCATTTTGTAGCTTTCTCTGACTGAATTCTTTCATGCAGTGTTACAATATGCTTTTCTCAGTCCTTTTACTTTAAACTCTTTGAGTGTTAATAGTTAAAGTGGGTTTCTGTTAGACAACATAGAGGGTCATGTATTCTTATCAAGTATGACATTCTTTATCTTCTAATTGGTATATTTAGAACATTCACATAAAAAGTGGTTATTAATATGGTTGAATTAATATCTAACATATTTATAACTTTTTTTATTTATTGCATTTATTATTTGTTTCTCGTTTTTCTCTTCTTTCTCTGCCTCCCCTGGTTTTAACTGAGCATTTTATATGAATCCATTTTCACTGCTCTCTTACAATATCAATTCTAATTCTTAAAAAGTTAAATGGAGCTGCAGACTTGGCCCAGTGGTTAGGGCATCCATCTACCACATGTGAGGTCTGCAGTTCAAACCCCGGGCATCCTTGACCCATGTGGAGCTGGCCCATGCTCGGCACTGATGCACGCAAGGAGTGCCCTGCCACGCAGGGGTGTCCCCCGTGTAGGGGAGCCCCACGTGCAAGGAGTGTGCCCCGTAAGGAGAGCCGCCCAGCGCTAAAGAAAGTGCAGCCTGCCCAGGAATGGCACTGCACACACGGAGAGCTGACACAACAAGATGATGCAACTAAAAGAAACACAGATTCCCATGCTGCTGACAATAACAGATACGGACAAGGAAGACGCAGCACATAGATATGCGGACAAAGAAGATGCAGCAAATAGACACAGAGAACAGACAACTGCGGTGGGGGGGGGGGGGGAAGAAGGGGAGAGAAATAAATAAATAAATCTTAAAAAAAAAAAGTTAAATGGTTGCCTTAAAGCTTAACATATTGTATTAGTCAGCCAAAGGAGTATTAATGCAAAGTACCAGAACACTGTTGGGTTTTATAAAGTGCATATTTTGGGGGTAGAGGCTTACAGTCACAAGGCCCTAAAGAGTCCTACTCCTGGTACTATAAAAGGTACTTTCTCACCCAAAATCATTGGTCACATGTTGAAGCAAGATGGCAGGTGATGTCTGCAAGGGTCAAGCCTTCCCTCTTCCTTTTAAGGCTCTGTGATGCCAGCTCTGTCTGAACTCAGCCATAGGCTGGCATAAGGCTCGTCTTTCTCAATGGGGTTCATTTCTTTCTGGACTCTTTGCTCAGCTGTCTGCATAAGGTCAGCTGTAGAACATCACTTTCATCTCTCTTCCCGGGATCTCTGCCATGTCTGATGAGTGGTCTCTCTTCCTCTTCCATGTCTTTTTCTATGTGTCTATCCACCAAGGGGGCAGGGATTCAATGCCCTACTGAGTTGGCTGAATCAAAATCCTAATTTTAATTTAATCAAGTAAAGGTACCCTTTGAATTTAATACAGTCAACGGTATTATATCCAAAGAAACCAACCAGTTTGCAAACATAATCTATATCTCTTTTTGGAATTCATTAATAATACCAAACTGCCACTGTCCACTCTCTGAATTCCAGAAAAGAAATTACAATATTAAAAAAGAAACATCTTAAATCAGTAACAATTTTATTTACAAAATCAAATCACAATCAGTTTGAAGAAACCCCATTTGTATAAATTAAGTTTGTCTTAGGACAAAGTAGTCTATGGCTCCAGATCTACGAATTTATAATCACATATACCCATATATATGTAGCAAGGGAGTCAGCCACCGTCGCTTTTTTTTTGGAAGAGACTCAAAGGCAGGTAGAAGAGTAGGAAAGCTTTGTATCTGAAACAAAAGGAAGGTGTGCAGGAAAGACTTTAGGTATGGCTTTATTGGATGCTGTTAGCATGGGAAACTAAAGGCAAACTAAAAAGAAATGAGATATGCTGTGTGATTAGCTAGAGGAGCATATTTGATTTTCTTAGGTTGGTCCTGAATTTTCTGTGGGAGTAAAAATTAGGGGAGCTTTCAGTTATAGCCAGGTACTGGTCAATTTGGATCAATTGTTAAAGTATTTATTGTTTGACTTTCTGGGATGCTTTCTGTAGATGATAGCCAGCTTTATGGACTGTTTCTTGCAAGCAAAGCACCTAGGTTTCCTGGCCTGATTTCTGCTGATAATGGGTTAGAGTTTCTTGGCCACTTTCTATTTGTATATTTGCTATCTCAGTCCCAAGGTCAATATCATCATAACTTCATGATATGGATAGAGAAGCATGCACATAACTAAATTTCAGCAGAAAAATGGATTGGAAACCAGTGTTTGTCCCTCTATTCCTTAGTTTAGTAAATTATCACTTAAGATATATTTCCTCTTTGCATTCCTCTAAAATTGTAAATGTTGAAAAATAACCACTCACTATACACTGGTCATGCTAAATACTATTTAAATATCCATGTATCTTTTTCCTTCATGATATTTTAATTGTAGTACATTATGCTTAATTTGTACTACAATCTAATAATTTCTAATAATCTGATTATGATAGTAAATGTCTTATAGTTGCTTTCTGAAAGTTGAACTGTTAATTCCAAAGTAAATGCAAAGATTCCATTTTTAAAAATTAATGTTAATTTAACAAAGCTATCTAATTCTGAGATTGAGAACTTCAGCAGTAGAAACACTTTTTAAAAATTATTTAACTACACAAATGTCTGGTATTATTTAGAAGATAGAGACTCTTTGTGTATCTTTAAGTTTAACACATATATTTATTCCAATACTCCATTTAATTTGCACATATACAGTGATTAACCAATATGGAAAATATTAGCTTCATATTTAGAGATTTATGTCAAATGATCTTCCAGAATTGAAGTAGAAACATGTACATTGTTTTATAAAGCTTTAAGTCAACATATATGTATGTTGTATTATTTAATAAGCAACTTTAACAACTAGATGGTTTTCTATTTCTTGTTCAAATTATTTTCTTTCAGAGTAGGGCTCTGTTGACTGGAAATCAGGAAACATATTGGAAGACCTTAGTTAACAGTGAATTAAGGGAAAATAAGAAATAAAGATTTTGGCCTAGAACAAACAACCCTCGGACACGAACTTGAACCACTGTGTTGAATGCTGTGCTTTGTTACCTTCCTGTCCCATCCAGTCCCATCCTCCTCCCTCATCTCCCCTCTCTTCTCCTCTCAATAAATGTTCACACCCTTCTTTGGAATGCTTTCAATTACCCAGTTCTCAGGATAAAACAAGTCGATTAAAATTACAGTCTCACATTCTTATATTTAAGAAATTAGCCACACAGAAGCAATGATGTCTACACCCAATTTTATAGTCCCTGGAAGGAATTCCACTTAGCACTATTTGGGTAAGAATTTGGTTCTTAAACAATCTACTGTAGCATAAGTTAATATTTGATTTGAGAAGGGTTAATCTCTTTTAACCATTGCCTTGGCTAAGAGTGGTAAAAGGGATTATTTCTAAAATGGTATAACTGATGGTAGGGATGGAAGTGTGGAGTAGTCTTGGAAGCAAAGGGTGAGTGTGACAGACTTGTCTAATTAAAATTAAATTTAAATTTAAATTAAGATTACAATTAAAACAAAAATTGTTTTCAAATTTTCTCAAGAAGTGGTAAAAACATATTAAGCAAATTACTATACTTCCAAGATTAAGAAAGAAGGGATATATTCCTATTCTCTGTAGACCAGATGCAAATTACAAGAGGCAGAGTTTGTCAGGTTACTTGTTAAAAGACACTTTTCGCTTGAGGACTATCTGAAGAGGTGCGTTTATTCTGACACAAAGAGTCTGTGTAGAATGGGCTACTATGTGCCCAAGACTTAAAACTTGAAGTTACAAATTATTAGGTTTAGACAGATCAAAATATTGCAGTGGAGAAATAGCTGATGAAGGACAAAAACTTCACTGAATGCATTACCCATGCTTCTTATGGGGACTTACTAAATGCTACAACTATGACAGTATAGTATGTTTATATATGCATGTACATGAACACATATACATATGAGACTTGATAGATCTTCTGAATTCATATCACTTATTCACCCATACTTTGATTTAAAAAAAATTGCTTAAGCTGTTTGGGAGAAGAATGAACATGCATTTAGAGAAAGGTATCTTTTTAAATCATGCAATTTTAACATAATGATTTTTGAATTTGGATCCGTGATGGTTATTTTCAAATGTCCAGTGGTTTGGTCATACAAAATCTGTCCTGATTGTTTACTGTGAGGGTATTTCATTGATTTAAATCATTATTCAGTTGATTGCACCTATGGCTGATTACATCTACAATTACAAAAGGAGATAGCCATCAGCAATGAGAGGAGTCTCTTCAATCAGTTGAAGGGTAAAAAGGAAGAACTGAAGATTTCAGCAGTTGGAAAGAATGTCTATTTCTATTCCAGAGGGTCAGCTTCTCCTGAAGAATTCATTATCACCTTCACAGGAGTTCTCAATTTGCAATTTCTCCTGGGAAAATTCAATGTCACCATAGAGTTCCCAACTGTGACCTGCCCTATGGAATTCAGATTTGCCAATTCCTATGGTCACATGAGCCAATCCATGTATTAAAACTGTATATGTGTATAGTATATAAGACTCTTGTTGGTTCTATTTCTCTGGACAATTCTGACTAATACAGTATGCTACCAAACTTTTCTGTGTTTCAGTATTCTCATCTATGAAAAAGAAGATGACAGTATCTTCTTTCTTTTTTTTTTTAAAGATTTTATTTATTTATTTGTTTCTCTCCCCTTCACCCCCACCCATCCCCCTGCCCCAGTTGTCTGTTCTCTGTGTCTATTTGATGCTTCGTCTTCTTTGTCCACTTCTGTTGTTGTCAGGCATTTTGCATCTTAATCTTAGAATTGAATAAGATAATATTTTCAGAGTGCTTTATACTCAATGTATGATCAATGAAGTTGTGATTAATTTTATTATTAATCTTCATCATCAATTATTTTTTAACTAATTACTTGAGACAGGAGCTATAAATGATACTGGGAAATAATGTAAATTTTATATATATTTCTTTATTCAGGTTGTTCAAACAGAAACTTCCATTTTCTAATTAATAGTTGATTATGGATCTGAACTGTAGAATTTTCATGGAAGAACCTCTTGTAAGGCACACTGGGTTTACAATTCCACCCATATGCCAGAAATTTAGAACAAATGCCACCAGTTGGTGATGTGCCCACAT
The DNA here is from genome assembly GCF_030445035.2 of Dasypus novemcinctus. Taxonomy (NCBI): domain Eukaryota; kingdom Metazoa; phylum Chordata; class Mammalia; order Cingulata; family Dasypodidae; genus Dasypus; species Dasypus novemcinctus. Next base: position 38,015,186 of record NC_080676.1, on the reverse strand, counting down.
TCAACAGTCTTCTATTATCAGCTGCCATCTTCACAAATGTCTTTCTTCACCAATTAGTTCTGGGTTTTTATTGCCTTATATATTTTAGTCCACAGAGTACTCTCAGTGCTCTGACCAAAGTATCCACATCAAACACTAAAGTTATGAGTGAACAAGGTACAGTTCTCATACTTGGTATGAGAATATTTCCTATATTATGGGTGTTTTAAAATGTTTCTCTGCCTGGGGTCCAAGCAACCGTTTCTAACTACCAGTTTGCTTTTGCAATCCCATTGCACTGACATAATGTAAGCATTTCAAAAATGTAATTAGCCATGCTTAACTTCTTGGAAGATGCTTGTTTTCTGCCATCATAATAATACATCTGTAATGAACCATGCCTTGTAGTTATGAAAAGGCATCAAGCCCAGAAGTTTCATTGGCATTTTCTGTTTGTCTGCCAGTGCAAAGCAGCCTAAAAATAATAAAAGAAAACAAAGCAAAAATAACAAAAAATCTAAAAATATTGGTCCTAAAGGTTATTATTATTTTTTATGGGAAGAACATAATCTAATATCACAAAGGTAAATCAATTTTATAAACCTTAACTTTCTTCAATATACTTTCTTGAAGTATATTGTACTTCTTGGTAAATGTATACTATTTTTCTTCTTTTTTGTGTTAGTAATAATACATTAGAAATAGATAACTTACTTTCATTGGTATAAAAATAAATATAAAGTGTCCTTTACAATAATTTTATTATACATCCACTTATCTCTAAAGACAAATAAACATGTGACTGCTTTATATTCTGCAGTGTTTGACCATTTAAAATTCCAATACATTTATTATGTATTACAATATATATCAATAAAAATTTAACTAGTATTATACTCTTTCTGAAAAATAGTCTGCTTTAATGGATATTAGTTGATCAAAATATTTTACCTTTGAGGTAAGAATGTTATTTTCTGTATCTCAGTTCCTCATAAAGCAGCAGAGAAAACAACACGAAAGTTTCACATTGATATTTTTTGCAGAGCTTATACTTTCCTTTTTGAATGATTTATTTTATGTCCATTCTGAGGTGTACATATAAAGTTTTCTCCTTTTAAATCTAACAGCGAAAAATAAGTTTTATAAAAATAAATTAATGTATTTTATTGACAGCTAATGGAATTTTCAGATCATTTTAGATCTAAATAAAATCATTCAACGTGATTGCTTTTCCTTCCCACACAGAAGGCCTCTAACCTTGACTCCACTAAGATTAATGAACTATTGTTGACTCCAATTGACTGCCATTGGTAAAGATTTCACATGCAAAACAGGAACCTGACAAGTTAGTTAGTCTGAAAATCTATGTTCTTCCTATCTTCACCCACCCTTACTATTTTCATATCCTCCCACAAAATCTTCCTAACACACTTACTCTGTGGTCTGACCTCAGCAGAATTCCTCTGTGCCCTGAATATAATTTGTGATTTTCTCTCCACAGGACCTCTATGCTCATGCTCTTCACTACATCTAGAATTCTAAGCCGTCTACTCAACCTGAAGGTAAATTGCTACCGTCTCTTCCAACCCCACATAAGACACAACCACATGAAACTTTCTTCCATGGGAATGAAGTTCTACCATTCTTTGGCAGAATTGTGCTTTTTTATAACATATCACATTTTGTCCTTATGATACCTAGTGTGCACATATTTCATTTATAATTGTTTCATTCTCCATAAGTTGATTTTAAAAACATTTAAAGAGTGGCATTTAATAAATGATTTTGGAAAAGAGATGTAAATTATATTTTTTATACATGTGGACACTGGGGACAAGAGTAACCATATAAGAATACCTTTCTAATAATGGATTGGTAGGAACCAAATTCAAATTGCAGAGTAATCAGTGCTTAAAACATCTTATATTGACCTCTCCACATCCTGTGAATATTTAGTTTCATCTTCCATTAAATCCTTTCTGAAAATCCTCACTTTCAGCAAAACTAAGCAGGTGAGTTTGTCAAGAATATGTGCAATAAGCTTTCATATTTTTGCCTCTGTGACTTGTGATGTCTACTAGGTTTTGTTTTCAGGACTGCTATGTAAGTTAAAATTTAGCCAAAAAAATTCACAGGTCTCTGCAGAGGAAAAGAAAAGAAACAAGAAATTTACAGAATAAGTTTATTGTAGCATTATGAAAAGTGTCATAAAAGGATTATTATTATGCAGTTTGGCTAATCTAAATCTTGACATCATCCTAGGTAGATCTCATTGTTCTCTGCATAATAACTCTCTTTAAAGAGATAGTAGTCTGCAAAAAATGAGCACAACGGTGATTCAGATAGTTTGCTATCATCATCTATAAGCTGCATGATCTAGGGCAAGTTACTTTAGTTCTCCAAACCCATAGAACAGATGTAATAATAGTATTCTTATTAAAATAACACTATGAAAATTAAATACATTTAATATCTTTAGAAGAGTATCTGGCATAAGGTTAGGTCTAATTTAAAATATTAACTCTTAATTTACTGCATTTTTAATCATCATCCAACATCCATGCAATAAGCTTAAACAATAAAATTATTCTTGAATATAATTTTTAAATCAAATATGGGTGAACACTGCAACCTTAATCAATCACTTAGAATAATTCATGGCCATAGATATGATGTCCTGTCAAAAGCGATGCCTAAAACTGACGTGAAGTGAGCGTGACAAAAATAAGTCTCAAAGCCAAAATGAGGCAATGCTAAATTGTACCCAGAAACTGTTAAATCCAACTGCTATATCTAGGTCATTGAAATAATTGATAGTTATATTACTGAAAGTATCTTACTGTCTTTGTGAGAATTTAGAAAGAACTAAACTTCAAAAAAAATATAAAAGGGTAAGGTAACCATTGTTTCATTGTTGTAGCTATCTGTGACAGATTAAATTTGGAGAATTCAAAAAAGAAAACAATTAGGTTTTTTAACTAATCCATTTATATTGGTGTGAGACCCTTTTGATTGGAATGTGTTAGTGAGGCATGACTCAGATTGACTCCACCTTCTTGCTGGGTCAAATATAATCGGAGACACAGAAAGAGAGAGATACACACAGAGTGAAAAGTAGCTGCCATTTATGATCCAACCATGTGAAAGAATGGACTCCAAGTTCTTCCCCAGCTGTGCTCAAGGAAAGAAGCACCAATTCCTGAGAGCTAAGGAAAGCTGACTGATGAGCCACAACTGAGTGTAGAGAGAAACTGCAGACCTGATCACCACATGGCTAGATGCCAGGATTACCAGTAGCTGACTTTGTTGAGAAGGCATCTCTGATGGTGCTCTGATTTAGACATTTCATGGCCTCAGAACAACTGTAAGCTTTACCCTAAATAAAATCCACATTATAACAGTCAACCCATTTCTGGTACTTTGCATTGGCAGCCCTGTGGCAAAAGAAGACACTATCACTACATAAAAAGCCACACCAATACTTAGTGATTTCAAAACAAAACAAAACAAAAAACCTAATAATTAATTTGTCCATTTCTGTAGGTTGCTAGACTAAGTGTGGTTGGTTCTACTTTGAGTCTTCTCATCTATTTGCCATCAAATGGAGGCTGGGATGAGAATCACCTGAAGATTTCTTTACTCACATGTCTTTCCTCCGATGAGATGTTTCAAAGAGTTGGGAGCTAGTTAAGCATGTTTCTCTGTCCATGTAGACTTAGGTATATTCACAGTACAGTGGTCAAGGGGTTGGATTTTTTACACAGTAGCCGGGTTCCCCCTGAGCAAGTGTTCCAATAACAGCAAGTAAAAGTTGCCAAACTCTTAAGATCTGAGCTGGGAAACTTTCATAGCAACAATTGTGCCATATTCTATAATCAGAGTAGTCCCAGAGCCTGCCCAGATTCAAGGGGATGGATCATAAATAGCACATCTCAGTGGGAGTAATATCAAAGAGTTTGTGGCCATCTCTAATTTATCAGAAGCTTTCTAAGATTTTTTTTCCAGCCAGTTCTCTGCATATAATTTTTATGAAGAAAATAGTCATATTTGTCACAAAATGAGGTCATTTAATAACAGTGGCCATATTCTCAAATTTTTAATACTTAATATTTCTATAGTATTTCATTAATGGATATCTATAAAATATATAATTGTTACTACTACTGCATATTTTAATTTGTTTACCATTTTCCACTCATAATTAAAAGCTTGATGCACTTCTTTTAATCACTGAAGAATTCTAAAATAATTTCCTTAAGAAATATCCCAAGAATCCAGAAAATAATATTCAAACATGTCTTTTAAAATGTATTAAGAAGTGTTTAAAAGTGAAAATTAAAACATTAAGCCCCGTAGGCATCTTTTCTCAATCTAAATCAAAGGATTTCTATAAAGCCTTCTCACTACCACTGTAAAAAGACAGATTGCATTTTACAGAGACAGAATATTTAACATGTCCACATTCAAGCATCAGTAAAGTTCACATTCTTCCAGCATCTCGTGTTTTGCCATGATTTATGTAATAGCTGCAATTATGCAATCACTGAGAAAGAAATCCTGGTATTTTAGCCAGAATGTACTCATATTTTAGGTACTAAAACTTTGGACAAAAACAAATGAAAAGACAGAGAATCTTTTACAGAAGACTATGAGTTGAGATATAAAAATAAAAAATGCAATCCATAAGTCCTTAATTTGATTTGGACATAAAAGCAGACATCGCCAGACCCAGTGTAATGAGTGCATAAGTGGAGCTGGATGAGTCTTCCCTGCTACAATGATCCTAACCAATTCATCATAAGTGTACCTGCCATACCAATGGTAGTACTAGGAAGACAGAATTCCAGTTATAGTTTAAGTTTATACGCAGCTTGTTTCATATGAACAGCCTACTCTTAAGGTCTATGGCCCTATTTAATAGCTATTTCTGCTGTCTCCAACAACTTTGTGACTCCATCACATCCTGCAAAGTTGATTTGCTATGCATAGGTTTAAAATTTTGACAACTCACACCCAGTAGGATTTTCAATTGGTAAACGCCAAAATTTACTGTATTCAAAGTTTGACATGACTGCTACAATGGAAAATGTTGATTCATATAATATTTCTGGAGTTCTTGACACTGAATTTAGAAGTGAAAACCTTTATAGCATTCTTGAATTTATATGCTGTGCAATTCTATGTGAACTAGCAGAGTCTGTCTCTGCATGGGTTTCTTTAATATCACTTTTTATGTATGTGTTTGTGTTTTTAGATATGTATTCAAAGTTAAAATCATGCTTCTGTCTAGCCCAGCAGAAATATATTAAGGTATGAATATACACCAAAGTTAACTAATACCAAGGTACATTTGTTCGTTTCACATTATGAGTTCAATTCTGTATAACTGACAATTTGTTTTCTTTATAAAGATCTTAAACACCCATTTACATCTTGTTAAATAAAGACATCTTTAGCAAGTTAAATAAAATTGGACTAACTTGATTTATAGTCAAAATTCCTGATGCTGAGATTGGGTTGGCAGAACAAGAAGACTCTTATAGAATGATACTAATTTGATATTATTGTTATAACTTTTTCCTTATGAAAAGTCCATTATTTATGTACAAAGAAAATAAGGTATGGCATATTTTATACTGAATATGCATTTCCCATGCCAAGATAAAACTGCAAATTAGTAAATATAAACGTATTTCCCAAGATGTCTTATTTCCTAACTTGTACATAGTTTTGTTTCTCTTATATCTATCTCTATATATTCTTTACAGTCCAACATTTAAGAAAGGAGTTACTCCACATTCCCCACTCCCCTCAATCCCTGTCAACCATTAATCATCTTTCTGGCTCCATTTATTTGCATATTATGGATATTGCATGTAAATGGAATCTTTTTAAAAATGTGACATTTTCTATCTAGCTTAAGTTTTGAAGACAATATGTTTTCAACATTTTCCTGTGGTATAGCTTGTGCCATTACTTTATTCCATTTTATGACTGAACAAAATTTGAGTGTATGGTTATAACATGTTTTGGCTATGCATTAGGTGATAAGATATCTGTGTTATTTCCATCTGTTATTTTAAATAAAGCTGCTATGAAATTTGTTTATGAAAATAAAAAGGTCAAAACTAGATACTGAACCTCAGTAAGTAATTTTCAAGTCTGTTTTAAAGATTGTCTTTCAGAGCCATACACTGTGGCTTTGACAACAATTGTGTGTAAATTAATACTTTTAAAATATTGATCATGTTCTTTAAAAAATTAAATTTCTTTTTTACTTGTATCTAATAATTAATACACTAATTTGGGTAAGAGAGAAGAAACATTGAAAAATATCTTTCATTTTGCACAAATTTAAAGTTCTTTCCCTTATACAAATGAGTCTATTGTTGTTTTATTTTAATCACTACATAATACTTAAGGCAGTTCAATATTGCAGGCAGAAGAATTAGTTGATAAGTTTGCTGAGATTTCCTTTGGTTTGTGTTAATATATAACACTTAGAATCAAGTAATATCTTTGGTCATTTAAATACTGAAACAAAGCAACAAAGTTACATTGTATTAATTTTAAATATAATGTTTAATTCATATTCACATTATACCCCTTGCAAGATATACCATTGGGGAACAACAACAAAACAGAATTAACTGATGAAGGTATAAATATGGTGAAACTTGGAATTTGGCACTTCAAAAACTTCTGTTAGTTCATATATAGATTAAACTGATATAGGGGTAAAAACTGGTAAAGGACGCTTCCTCTTTTATAGTAAAGCAAATGAGTTTTTTAAAAAGCCTTCTATGTGTTAGTAGATAGTAAAGAGTTTGTCTTTTTTTTCCCCCATATTCTGCCCACTAAATATTTTAGGTTGAAATAAATGTTTTATCTCTAATGCTATAGATTTGAAACTGGATTTCAAACATAATTTTCTTAGATTAAGGGCAAGTTACTTCTTTAAAAGATTACTTGGTATATCATTTTCAATACTGCCCTATTTATCCAGATAAAAACAATCAGTATTTTGAACAACTTTTAATTCTGTATACTGAGTTTATTTTTTCCCTTTCAGAAAAATGGATAATACCAAGGGCTTACATTTATACATTTGTATTTAAAACTATTTTCATTTTGTTTTAAGCCTTTGCAATCAGATGATGTTATAATGAAAAATTGAAGAGACTCTGCAAGATAGTAAAAGAATTTCTCAATAAAGATGAAAATATTTCAGGGATTGAGTTCATCTTAGAGATCATTTATTCTAACTACCTTATTTTACAGATTAGATTGAGGCCCCAAGTAAATAAAAGCTAACAGTAAACTGTTAAGGATCAAATAGTAACAGGCAAAATGATATCAAGATCCTTGGTTTTCTCACCCAGAATTTCTAGCAACATTATATTGTTCTGGTGTATATTCTTAGTCACTTTATCCACTATGCTATATTGGCAACTTACTGCATCTTTAATTAGAAATTGCCAGTCAATCGAATTTTCATTTAAACAGTCAACACCACTTACTAGCCATTCTGTATCAGTATGAACTTAGGTTTCAAAAAGTGCATGTATGTGTAAAACCTAAAGGCAAACATAAAAGTTTTCCTGCAACCTAATGGCAGTGAATAATAAGCTATCAGTTAAAAAAAATAGGGTAATAAAGATAATTTTGATGAAAAAAATTTCAAAACTGATAAACAATTTGGAAATCAATAGTCATATTTTAATCAATTTAATAGTAATTGTATTTTAAATAGCTGCTTAAGACTAAAGCTTGTGTGATTGAGCCATAATTTTTTTTATAGAGATTGGACTGTTTCAGTGAACATGAGTGAAAATCAGTAATTATGGAGAAAGTTTGTGTTGTGGAATATAGAGCACCCTTTGCTAAAATTTTAGGATTATTTGCACTGGCCCTGCAGCCTAATTAATTAATCTACAGTCAAGGGCAGTTTCTTATACTCATAATATTCCACAGCATCCTCTTGCTCAGGTACCTTTGTTAAAGAGTGGTATAGACAGGTTTGATGGAATAAATGGTGTTATCATGCAAAGCAGTGTGAAGTGACCTACATATCAGTATTATCTATGAACTACTGTAATGAAACTTCTGTAAGTAATCCAAAATTGGAAAAGTATTTGTAGTACATTTTTACATGTCTCACAAGAGTAGAAACTTCTGCCAATGCATTGTTAAAAATTGATACTGGTGTTGTGAGAAGGGCCTGAGTAGCTTTGAGTAGGAGAGCTAATATATTTTATATTAATATTTCTGCTTGGAAAATCCCGAACTAGGCTGCCAAGGGAATTAGTAAATTTAAGGTAGAAAACAAGTTTGTTATTTTTCTTCTGCATTCATATGATTGCGCTGTTAAATATTCATTAATGGAATCAGTAAAATTTTCTAGCATTGTTTAATTAATTGTATCAAGACCTAAAAAGTTATTCTCACAAACATTTGACAGTAAAGATGCTTAATGCCTTGAGGTATTAAGTGAGTATGCTTTTGGATATATACTTTGAAGGATACCTTATTCTACTGACATAAGAAGTTCACCTTGATCTTTATTAATCTGCCACTACATAGATTAAACTTTTCAATACATAATTGACAAGAAATATATTCCCCGAAGGGAACAATCTTGAAAATAAATGGTTGCATAAAAGTAAAACATCTTTCCTTTTCACATAAAGAACTATTATTTTCGTATGATTTGAGTTGGGTTTTAAAGAATATGTATGAAGTTTAAAAAAAACAGAAAGGTCAATGGTATTTTTATATCAAGCACATTCAATGTATGAGGTAGTAATGTTATAAATACATATAGTTTAAGCTTTAATATGATTCTATATAGCAGATATTATTGTCACCTTTTTGATGAGTAACTAAAGCTCAGAGTGTAACTTCTGATTGTTACATAGATTCTGCATCATAAAGCTTACATAGATTCCTCAATAAGACTTAAAAAGGTTCTATATCAGTAAAGGTGTTGTATACATTTCCAGATACAACATTAGTCATCATTCTGTACACTTGTCTGGGTCCTCCTTCTTCAAAGAGACTAAGTCCTTCACAATACTTATTCTTGTCTTTACCAGTTAATACCAAAGTGTTAAGTGATCCTGATCATCCATATTTCATCACTCTTAAATATTCTCAGCTTTCTTATTACCAAAATTCCAAATACTCCCATTGTGTCCTCAAAAACTGCAGTCTACAATTAAAATTTCTCCCAGTATCTTTAATCTCTTCTCCAAAAGTTTCCTGCACTTCTGTACTTTATTTTGAAACCTTGCTCACTTAAATGGTGGTAGTTCACTCATGATCTGTGCATGTATTGATTTTTGTAGGTATTTAATATCTGTTTTAAATGCTCTCCAGTATCTGTCCAAACTATTACTAATCTCAGATATCTTCATTTTTAAAGAAGCCCTTCCACGTCTTCCTCATTTAATTCTGTCTGTCCTTTGTTAAACACACAATCTCTCCCCACCACCTCAAACCATTCATTAAATATTGGCAAGTGGCTTATAGTCTTTCTTTCAGCCCCAGGCCTTGCAATCCTACTGCACAACTTCATTTGCCACATGAAATTCTATCAATACCCATGTCAGTCAGGTTCTTAGCCTACTCATCACCACTGATCTTCTCTACTCCTCTATAAGCATCCACTTCCACACTCATACCTAGAATCCTGACAACACATGAAAACAATCCACTTCCAGTTATTCATTCAATCAACCCACTCTCTAAACCAACTTATGGTTCTTCTCATGGGTTGCTCTTTCCACTCTGACATATTTTCAACTTTCCAAGGTATGCAATCCATCTCTACTTTTGTCCATTCCACTAACATTATTTTTATTTTCCCTTTATTTTTAATTTTGTCATTTCCCAGCTTAGATTACTAATTTACTAAAGTATTTGCTGACCTACCTAAATTTTATCATATATTCCTGAAAAAAAATCCCAATTTTTAATGACTTCAATTCTGGATATTCTCTTCTTTGGCACCTGGGGAGCAAAGTACTACTATAATAATCCATACCAAAGATACATAGTTTCCACTATAAATTAATAAGCAGCAAAAAGAAATTGGCTCACTACAATGTGAGGAAATCTTCCCAACTTTCTAATCATTCTACATCTCCTTACAATGATTAATTAAAACTTTCTGTGCCATTATGAAACTTCTAGGAATTCCTCTCATTCACAGAAGATTTCTTAGTTTTCCAATTTACAGAGAAAATAATGCTATCAGGTGTGCCCTCCTTTATTATACAATTACCCAGCACTTAATACTAATTTGTAGTGGTGATCTTGTGTGAATCAACCCAAAAAACAGAACATGAGTATCAATAGCAGCTACGTACAGGGGCAAATAGAAAGATACTATTAACAAGTGGTAAGAAATATGAAATGTTGAACCCTCCTACAAATGCTCAAAAAGAAAACTCTCTATGAGTGAGAATCTAGTGTAGTGGGTTTGAAAATCATTTCAAATAATGGGAGAAGGACTTAAAGGCTTTGAGTTGGAGGTAAGTGAATAAAAGAAAGAAAATAGAAAAAAAGCATGCAAACATCAAGTGATCAAAGTTCTGAGGAATCTTAGGAATATCCACCAATTACTCCTTTTCAAAAGGACAGCGATACCACAAAACATGCAACATTCATTTTCCACAAGGTGGGAAGACTAGGGTGAAGGAAAAGAGGAAGTGAAGATAGGGGTGGAAGGTGTATATCCCAAAAACTATGGGGAATGAAAACGCATCCTATAAAGTGGAGAACACCTTCATAGAAGACAACACATGTCTAGCTTTAGGAAGATATCACTACAAGGATACAAACACAAATAAACAAAAAGAACAAAAAGTTTCAAAATATCCTGGACAGATAACTATGAAATCCTCCAGGTAGATGACATTGGAGTAGAGTGGCAGGACTCAACTCTCTTACAAAAAATAATAGAGGAAGGACAAAAACTCTGAGGGAACTGCTTTGGGAGTCTGTAGACCAGGAAAGTGCTATGCATCATACAGATGGAGAGTGACAGAAAAACAAACAGGCCAAAGTGAAAACCATGAGTAACTTACAGACATGACCAGGATTAGCAACTATTCCTCCACCTTCAAGGTGAACAGCCTGGGTAAAATTTGTGATTCATTGTTGCCAACTGGGAAGGGGATGGATATCTTTCCCCACTGGAAGGAGAGAGATTGTGGTGGAGGGTAAGCAGTGGTTTGTCCAAAGTGAGTTTGACCAGTGAGGTCCATTTTGAATATCTTGGCTCTGGCCAGACCAGAATCATCAGTGAGTTGAGGTTGAAAGAGACACCTCTTGGAAATGTATATCAAAGAAACCCATTCATTGGCAGGCCAGGAAACTGCAATAAGTAAAAAAGCTTCGTGGAGTCTCTCATACCAGTTACTATTGAATCTGTTCTGCAACTCCGTAGTGGATCCTTCCTCAGTTTTGATAAAATAAGCAGGGAATTCTTGAAGATTTAGAATAAGTTGAAACAAAAGTCAAGAGCCATCAACAAAACTACTAGGCAAGAGAAGGAAACTGACTGTCAAAGTGAATTCATAAACTTAATAACATGTCCAAACATAAGCAGAAAATTACAAGCCACACTAAGAAGTAGGAATAGATGGCCCAGTCATAGGATCAAATAAAAAATTATTGAGACACAGAATTTAAGGCAACTAATCAATGATGTTCACACAAATCCTCTAAAGCCATTCAAGGAGTTAAAGGAAAATATGGCTAAAGAGATAAAGGATATTAAGAAGACCTGGGTGAACATAAAGAATAATTTAAAGCTCTGCATAGAAAAGTTAAAGAGCTTATGGGAATGGATGACACAACGTAAAAGGTTAAATTATACTAGAGGCTTATAACAGCAGATTTGAACTGTTGGACTACAGAATTAGGGAATTGGATGACAGAGCATCTGGACTTGGAAAGACAGGAGAACAGAAGAGAAAGGAATGGAAAAAAAAAAAATAGTACAAGGTCTTAGGGAATTGAATGATAATGTGAAATGCACAAAAGTTTATGCTATAGGTGTCCCAAAAGGAAAAAAGGAATGGTAAAGGGTCAGAAAAACATTTGAGGAAATAATGACCAAAAAGTTTCCACCCTTATGAAAGACATAAACATAAATATCCAAGGACAATGCATGCCAAATAGAATAAATCGGAATAGAAGTACTCTGAAACACCAATGATTCTGAATATCAAATTTTAGAGATAAAGGATTCTGAAAGCACCAAGCAAAAAGAAATACATCACATGGGATGTTCAAAAATACTAAGTGCCAATTTCTTAATAGAAACCATGGAGCAAGAAGGCATTAGTATGATGTAGTTAAGATTCTGAAAGATAAAAATCTTCAACCAATAACTCTTTATCCAACAAAGCAATGTTGAATTTAGTGAGGGTGAATTTAATGTCTTCACTGGAAAACAAAAATTGAGAGAGTTTGTTACTAAAAGACCAGATTTATAAGAGCTAATAAAAGGAATACTGCCGTCTGAAAGAAAAAGACAAGGCAAGAGACTAGGAGAAGAGTGTAGAAATGAAGATTAATAGTAAGGGTAGCCTAAAGGGTAAAAAGATAGAAAGTAGTAAGATATGAGAATGGAAAGCCATAAGATAAAATTAATGAAATAGATAATGCCTTTATTTTAATAGCAATGAATGTTAATGAATTGACTCCCCAATCAAAAGACATAGACTGACAAATGAAATATATGTATATATATATGAGTTTCCTATGTGCTGTCTATAAGAGACTCACCTTAGATGCAAAGACACAATCAGGCTGAAAGTGAAATGTTGGGAAAAAATATTCCACACAAATAATAACCAAAGAAGATCTGGAGTAGTGATACTGATATTGGACAAAATACATTTTTAATGTAAAACTATTATAAGAGATGAAGAAGGTCATTATATATTAATAAAAGGGACAATTAATCAAGAAGAAATAGCAATTATAAATATTTATGAATTTATTCTGGGTGCCCCAAAATACATGAGACTCACACTGGCAAAACTGAAGGGAGAAATAGATGTCTCTACAATCATACTTGGAGACTTCAGTACTCCACTCTCAACAATGGATAGAATATCTGTACAAAGGATAAATAAGGAAACAGGGAGCTTGAATAAAATGATAAATGAACTAGATCTAATACATATTTATAGTACATTGCTCTCCAAACAGGAGGATATATATTGTTCTCAAGCATTTATGGATACTTCTCCAGGACAGATCGCACGTAGGGTCACAAGACAGGTCTCAATAAATTTAAGAAGACTGAAATTATACAAAGCACTTTCTCTGATCATAATGGAATGAAGCCAGGAATCAGTTAACAGACAGAAAAGGGAAAATTCTCAAAAAACAGGGATTAAAAAACACACCTTTAAATAATCAGTGAGCCAAAGAAGAAATAGCAAGAGAATCAGTAAATATCATCAAAAAGCTGTCCAAGGAAGCTGCTTTGGGATCCTCAGAACAGGAGGGTGTTGCATATCATCCAGGAGGGAGAGGGACTAAGAGATGAAGAGGCTGAACCCTTGAGTAACTCATCTCTGTGACTGGGACGGGCACACATTCCCTTCCCAAAAGGAAAATACCCTTGATAAAACCACTGGCTAATTGCAGCCAACTCAGAGGGGAAAGGAAATCCTCCTTCCTGGGAGAATGGTTTTGGCAAAGGGCAGAGAGTGGTTTCTCTTCAGTAAGTTTGGCCTGCTTCAAATCTTGGCTGTACCCAGCCCAACATATGGAGGTTGAAAGTGACACCTCTGTGTGTGGGACTGCAGGGTAAATAGGAGTGGGCCTGGCAACCAGGAAACTCAGAGGGAGATAAGTATAACAGGGAGAAGAGAATAAGGCAGGCAAAAACAGAGGGGAAAAAAAAGACCAGCCAAACATTGTAGCAGATACAAGGAGAGGGGAGGGAGAAGCTAATCAGCAGGCTATCATACCCAGCCACCCTGGGAGACAGAAGAAGTGGGTCAGTGAGGGGGTGGGTTAACAGGGGGCTCATAGCTTGGCAGAGAAGGAAACCAGGAGAGACATCCTGCAAACTGTAAGAAGTCCAATTGGCCTGAGGTGAAAGAGTGAGAGGAGAGGCAGAAAAAGCCTTCAGAAGCCTCAGAAGTCTACCTAATCATTGAAGTGGATGTAGCTCAGTACCTGAACTCCTGCCTCACACATACAAGGTCACTTGTTCAATCCTAGGTACCTCTTATAAAAAAAAAAAAAAAAAGCCTAACCAATCCTGAAGAGAAAGGATCCAGAAAGCAATTCAATGGGTTGTCAGGCATCCAGCTGGCACCCCATGATAGGGAATTTATAGACTGAGATTTTTATTAGGTTTTTAATTTCTTAATGTTTTATTTTATTCTCTAAAATGGGTATCTTACCTTTGGAGCACATACCACAGGATAATTAATTGGTGAGCATTGGCAGCCTGAGAGTGTTGCTAGAGGTCTAAGATGGAGGTCTTTTTCCTGTTTCTTTTTTTCCTTTCTTTCTCTTTTCCTTTTTTCTCCTTAGCTTATTTATTTTCTTTCATTTTCTTCTTCCATTACTTTTTTTCATTCCACCTTCTCTTGTTTGTCTTCATATTTTTCTTCTCTTCTCATCTTCCCAGTCTTTTATTTTATTCTATTTCTTTTCTTGCTGCATGTTTTAACCTTTTTCCTTTTATTTTTATCATGTTTCACTCTTATTACTTAAATTGTTTTCCTGTTTCATTTATGGTTCCATTTCTATCTTTTAAAATAATTATTATTATTCTTTTTCTATCATCTTATTATTTTTTCTGGAAAACCTGGACAACTACAAAAACAAAATAAGTGGAACCAAGTGCCAAAGAGGACAATTAACACACACACAAAAAGTAAAATAAATCACTAGCGTGGAAAGAGAAGCTAACCAACTTAATAAGCCCATCTAGATAAGCAGATGCCTAGACTAGACACTAGCAAAAAATTACAAACCATACTAAGAAATAGGAAGATATGGCCCAATCTAATGAACAAACTTAAAGACAGGAAAAGATACAGAACATGGAACAACTAATCAAGGGTGGCCAAATAAATATCATGAATCAACTAATGAAATGAAGGAAGAGATAAAGGACATTAAGAAGATACTGGAGGAATATATGGAAGAAATAATAAACATACATGAAATGATAGCAGATATAATGGTGATGAAAAACACAATGCAAGAAATTAAAAATACACTGGAACACAAAATAGCAGAATTGATCAGGCAGTGGACAGAATTAGAGAAATCTTAATTGATGGTCCATGAAGAGTTTCTTTATTCTACAAGGGAGAGGTTTAGTAAATGGAGTGCATTTCCTCATCCCTCATGCCACATGACCACATGTTCTCTGGCCATCAGATCAGTCTGTTCTCTTCTACTCTCTTACACAGGTTTAACTGGAATTCAGGGTCCCATACAGAGCCCACTCGCAACCATACTGTGGCCATGTGGTGTGGGAGGAAAATATCAGCTTTCTTTTTAGACCATCAGTAGGCAAATTGTCCTAGTGTTTAACAAAAAGAGTCTGCTGGAATGCTGGAGGAGTTGCCTATAATCCTAGAGGAGGTTAAAACACAGTCATTAGTCTGGGTGGTATGCCACCATTAGACCTGGTTGAACAAATTGCTCCCTGAGTCAGGATCCTGGAGAGGTTGACAGCCCTGATCACTGTAGCCATGTTCTGGGGATCAGGAGCTTTATGTCAATGGGGATCCCTAGAGCTTTACAGGTCTTGGGAGTATCTGGGTCTGGTTCCTAGACCTTGACTTCCAAGTTGGGCTTTCCTGCTAGGAAAGGGACTAGCGAAAAACCTTTAAACATTTTTGCCTACTTTACAGATGACTATGAGAGAGTTCACCTCATGGCAACTCCCAGGGTATAAGTTCCACAGTTAAATCTGACATTAAAAGTCCATTTTTAAAAATGTCCATTAAGGATATGGCTCAACTGATAGAGCATCCACCTAACAAATGGAGGGTCCAGTGTTTGGTACACAGAGCCTCCTGATCCATGTGGTGAGCTGGTCCCCATGCAGTGCTGTTATGCGTGAGGAGTGCCATGCCACGCAGGGGTACCCCCCATGTAGGGAAGTCCCACACACAAGGAGTGCACCCCACAAGGAGAGCTGCCCCATGCAAAAAATGTAGCCCACTCACGAGTGGCACTGCACACATGGAGAGCTGATGCAGCAAGATGATGAAAATGCAAGCAAACACAGAAGAACACATAGTGAATGGACACAGAGAGCAGACAATGAGGGGAGAGGAAGAAATAAATAAATCTTTTAAAATAAATAAATAAATAATGCTCATTAAGAAAACCAGAGGTTAAGTGTCCTGTGACTTACCAGCAAACAGCTTCAGGGACCCCTAAGACAATCTCAGGGCCTTCCCAGGGCAAAGAAGTGGCAAAGCCTCAGGGCACTACCAATGGTTAGACTCATGTCTCACTAACAAAAGCATTTTCAGTTTCTAAGTCATTCTAAACCATCTCACAGACCCAAAATGAGGACAGCAGTAGTTGGAAGATTACAAGGTCTTCTAATTAAAAGGCATAAACTAGTGGTCTAAGAAAATATTACAATGGGTGATAACCATTCTGAACTCACAGACAGGGCCTGGTAAACTCCTGGTGGGCTCCAGCTTGACTTAGGCCACATGCTCAGTCAAGTCTCAAAGACAGTTTCACCCACCACCCAGAGCTTCCTTCAATCTGCACACCATGGGGGCTTGTCCCAACCAATTCTGAAGAGGGAGCTGGAATTCTGGGCAGACAGAGTTTGTGTCCCATGGGAGCCTATCCATGAGCATCTTTTAAAATGGTAGGACCAAGAGAGAATACAGACAGGCCTTGATTAAAACTCACCAATCTCCAGCAAGGATCCAGGAGGACCACTTAACTTTCTGTCTCCTGGCAATGGCTCAACAAATGAAACTGGGGAAGTGTTGGATTCCTCTAGGTTCTTGGCTATATTGCATGTGGGTCATTGACCATGAGGTGCAGCAGTGCTCAGAGATGTATTCACCAAGTGCATTGAATGTCTCATGATGAAGGAGGAGGTTGTTGTTATGGGGGGAGGAGTAGGGTGAGGGGGGTGCGGGGTTTATGGGGACCTCATATTTTTTTAATATAACATTAAAAAAGAAAAAGACCTACCAGACTTCCCTAGGCTCACTTGATTTAAGCCCCTGAATAAAGGGACAGCCTGTAGGTAAAGTTCTGTGGGAGATGCCATACAAAGGACATTGTGTCTCTTAGACTTGATCCCACAAAATTTACAGGGTGCTTTTGAAGGAATGCACAAAATGCTTTTAATGTTAAAAATCTTCATTAGGGGACTTCTACTAGAACAAATGAGTTTTCAATAAAGCATCATACATCAAAAAAAAAGAAAAAAAGAATTTAATAACACAACAGTTTAAGTCAGTAAAAATAATTTATTGGTAAATGAGGGGGAAGAGCGGCTTGCTGAGAAATGGGAGAGAGAGACAGAAATATGCACCAAGATTTGATGCAGGCTCCTCTAGGCATCCAACTCTTTTGAAGAACACTGATGTACAAGTCCAGGAAGTGAGCTCACTCCAAACAATATAAAATACTAAGAAGCCATCCCTGAGACACATACTTGTTAAGTCATAAAATCCTCAAGACAAAGAGATAAATCTAAAAACAGAAAGAGAAAAAAAGATCTATCACATATAAGGGAAGCTTGAAAAGAATAAGTGATGATTTCTCGTCTGAAAGCATGAAAGTGAGAAGGATATGGTATGACATACTTAATGTGCTAAAGGAAAAAAAATACTGCCAGCAAAGAATTCTGTATCCAGCAAAGCTGGCATTCAAAAACAATGGGATTTTTCAAGGTATTCACAGTTAAACAGAAGTTAATTGTGGCTGTCAACAAGAGACCTTCCCTTCATGAAATACTAAAGGGAAGGGAGTGCTGCAGGTTGAAAAGAAAAAAAAAAAAAAAAGGAGATGGAAGGTTGGAGGAGAGTATAGAAAGGAAAATTACATGTAAGAATAACTAAAAGGATAAAATAAGAAATAAAAACAAATCATGACAAACATAAAACTAAAAAAAATGGATAATATAATTACAACCTTGGTCAGTAATAACATTGAATACTAATGGATTAAACTCTCCAATCAAAGGACACAAATGGGCAGAATGAATAAGGAAATATGACCCATATATATTCTGTCTACAAGAAACTCACCTTAGACCCAGGGATGTAGAAAGGTTGCAAGAGAAAGACTGAAAAATGATTTTACATGCAACCAATAGCCAAAAAATGGTGGTAGTGTCTATATTAATTTCAGTTAAAATAGACTTTAAGTGCAAAACTATTGTAAGAGACAAAGAAGCATACTATATATTTATAAATGGGATAATTGACCAAGAAGAAAGAACAATTATAAATATTTATGCAACTAACCAGCGTGCACCAAAATACATGAGGCAAACAATGGAAAAACTAAGGAGAGAGATAGATGCCTCTACAATTGCAGTGGAGGACTTTAATGCACCATTATCATCATTAGATGGAACATCTTGATAAGGGATAATACAGAAACAGAGATCTTGAATAATATGTTAGAGGATCTAGATCCATTAGAAATATACAGAACATTACACTCAAATACGGAAGGAGATATATTCTTCTCTAAGGCATATGGATCATTCTCCAGGATAGACCACATGAGAGATCACAGAACAAGTCTCAATGAATTTAGAAAGATTGAAATTATACAAAGTAACTTCTCTCACCACAACAGAATGAAGCTGGAAATTAGTAAGAGTAGAAAACCAGAAAAAATACAAAGATATGAAATTTAAACAACACACTCTTAGACAATCCATGGGTCAAGGAAGAAGTTGCAAAAAAATCAGTAACTACCATGAACCAAATGAAAATGAGAACACATCATATGAAAACCAATGAGATGCAAATAAAATAGTAATAAGAGGGAAATTTATAGCCACGAATGCCTATATTAAAAAAGAAGAGAGTGCTAAAATCAAAGCCCTAACTGGACACCTGGAGGAACTAGAAAAAGAATAAAAAAGTAGTCCAAAAGCTAACAGAAGAAGAAAATAACAAAGATTAGAACAGAACTAAATGAAATAGAGAATAAAAAAAAAAAGTAGAAAAAATTAACCAAACCAAAAGATGGTTCTTTGAAAAGTTAATAAAAATGACAAACCCTTAGCTGCACTAACAAAGAAAAAAAGAGAGAAGATGCAAATAAATAAAATAAAAAATGAGAGAAGAGATATTACCACTGATCCCTCAGAAATAAAGACTATTGTAAGAGGATACTTTTAAAAATTATATGCCAACAAGATGGATAACTTAAACAGAATGGACAACCTATATTTAAGAAAGAAGAAACTGATAGACTCAACAGACCAATCACAAGTAATGAGATTGAATTAATTAGTAATCAAAAATCTCCCAACCAAGAAAATCCCAGGACCAGAAAGCTTCACCTGTCAATTCTATAAATTATTCCAGAAACAACAACACCAACCGTGCTTAAACTCTTCCAAAACATAGAAGTAGAGGGAACATTGCCTAACGCATTCTATGATGCAAATGTCACCATAATACCAAAGCCATATAAAGATGCCTCAAGAAAAGAAAACGACAGACCAATCTCTCTAATGAATTTAGATGCTAAAATCCTCAACAGGATACTTGCTAATCATATTCAACAATACATCAAATGAATTATATCCCATGATCAAGTGAAGCTCATCCCAGTATGCAAGGCTGGTTGAACATAAGAAAATCAATCAATGTAATACACCACATTAACAGAAAAAAAGGAAAAAAAAATGACATGATTTTCTCTCGATGCAAAAAAAGCATTTGATAAGATACAGAATTCTTTCTTGATAAAAACACTTCTAAAGATAGGAATAGGAGGAAACTTCCTCAACACTGTAAAGGGTATATATTAAATACTCATAGCTAATATCATACTCAATGGTGAAATGCAAAAGACTTTCCCTCTATGGTCTGAAAAAAGACAAGGATGACCACTTTCAATGTTCTTGTTTAACATTGTGTTACAAGTACTAGCTCGAGCACTTAGGCCAGAAAAATAAATAAAAGACATCCAAATTGGAAAGAAAGAAGTCAAAATTTCATTTGTTGCAGATGACATGATTATATACATAGAAAGTCCAAAAAAAATCTACAACAAATCTTTTAGAGTTGATAAATGAGTTCAGTAAAGTGGCAGGATATATGATCAACATGCCCAAATCAGTAGCATTTCTGAATGCTAATAACAAGCAATTTGAGGAGGAAATCAAGAAAAAATTCTTTCACAATAGCAACTAAAAGAATCAAATATCTAAGAATAAACTTAGCTAAAGATGTAAAGATTGTGTACGTAGAAAACTATACAACATTGTTAAAGGAAATCAAAGAAGACCTAAATAAATGAAAGAATATTACATTTTTACAGGTTGGAAGACTAAACATCATCAAGATGACTTTCTTACTCATATTGATTTACAGATTTAATGCAATCCCAATGAAAATTCCAACATTTTCACTGAATTGGAAAAACTAAATATCAATTTTATTTGGAAGGACAAGATACCCCAAATAGCCCAAAATATATTAATAAAGAAAAATGAAATTAGTGTGAGCAATGAAAGAAAAAAATATATAAATGGGACCTCCTCAAAAGGAAAAACTTTTGTACTAGAAAAGAATTTGACAAGAAAGTGAAAAGGTAGTCTACTCCATGGGAGAAAATATTTGGGAACCACTTATCCAATAAGGGCCTAACACCCAGCATATATAAAGAAATCCTATATCCGAAAATAAAAAAATAAACAGCCCATTTAAAAAATGGGCAAGAAATTTTAACAGACATTTTCCAATGAGGAAATACAAATGGCTAAAAGCACAAGAAAAATGCCCAACATCACTAGGTATGAGGGAAAAACAAATCAAAACTGCAGTGAGATATCATACAGCTACTAGACTAGCAACTATTAAAAAATAGAGAACTACAAGTGTTCAAGAGGATGTGTAGGAAAGAGAATCCTCATTCACATTCAGCATTAATGGGAATGTAGAATATTGCAGCCATTGTAGAGGATGGTTTGGTGGTTCCTCAGGAAGCTAATTATAAAATTGCCATATAATGTAGCAATCCCACTCTTGAATATATACCCAGAATATTTGAAAACAGGGACACAAGCAGATATATGCACATCAATTTTCATAGTGCCATTATTCCTAATTGCCAAAAGTTGGAGGCAACACATGTGTACATCACCAGAAGAACGGATAAGCAAATTATGGTTTATGCATACAAGGAAATATTACTCAGCTGTAAGAAGGAATGAAGTATTGGCACATACAACAACATGGACTAAC
Organism: Dasypus novemcinctus; assembly: GCF_030445035.2. Lineage (NCBI taxonomy): Eukaryota > Metazoa > Chordata > Mammalia > Cingulata > Dasypodidae > Dasypus > Dasypus novemcinctus. The sequence continues at coordinate 37,993,731 of NC_080676.1, read as the reverse complement.
CTTGACGACCTTATGTTGAGTGAAGTAAGCCAGTCACTAAAGGACCTCACAGGTAGTACTGAAGCAGATTTTGATAAGCAGATACTCAATATGGGCAAATCCCATGATAAGGTTGAAGCATGTGGTTTGGCAGTGGATGGGGGTGATGGTGAGGCAGGGATGTAAGTTGGGTTGATGGTGCTGGAATATGAGGGTAACCAAGGTGTGGGGGTTGGGTAACTTGGGGGATAGCTGGAGGAAGGAAAAGATGAAGTCTGGGGATATGTGTGTCTGTAGTTGAAACTACAATGGTGAGAAAGTTCTTTGGGCAAATATGGCAAGGGAGGATCACTGGTGCAGGGTGTCAGATGTGGAGAGATATGTGGGGAAGTGTGCACCTAGGACTGACTTCTAGAGAATATGAATGTGTTTATCTTGTCATGAGATGTTATCTCAGTGGGTGGAGACCCACACAAATAAATAAGAAAATATGAAACTCCCTTTCTGGGGAGTTTTCAAATAGAGGGGCAAGAATCTCTTGAGTGCATAGGCAGTGCTTAATAAAAGGAAAGAGACTGGTATGTCAAGCCTTCAATATTAATGCATGTAGCTATGACCTTTTATTTTATTTATTAATTTTTCCCCACCCACTCGTGGGGGGTGGGGTTGGATGAGGGGAAGAAAAAATTTAAAAATAAAAAAAAATCTTTTAAAAAAAGGAAGGAAGAAGTAAAACTTTCATTATTCACTGATGGTATGATCTATACATAGAAAATACGCACAAAAGTACACAACAAAGCTACTAGAACAAATAAACAAGTTCTTCAAATTGGTGGTTGAAGCAATTTGATATTATTGATGAGTTCCAAAAAGAAATATTGGATTATGTGTGTAATCTGATCTGTACCTAGGCATGATTGAGTTATAATTAGGGTGGGGACTCACAGATAAAAGGCATGGTAAAGACACACTTGAGGTCTTTTAATGTTGGAGTTTTGCTCTTGACGTTTGATGTTGAAGACTTAAGCTGGAGGCCCAGCAAGTAAGCTCACAGAGGAAAGAGAAGCCAACCCCAGGAAGAAAGGAACCTTGAACCAAGAGAAAAGCAAGCCCAGGAACACAGGAACCCAGAAAGCCTGAACCCTCACAGATGTCAGCCACCATTTTGCTCCAAATAGACTTTGGTGAGGGAAGTAAGTTATGCTTTATGGCCTGGTATTTATAAGTTCCTACCCCAAATAAATACCCTTTATAAAAACCAACCAATTTCTGGTATTTTGCATCAGCATCCCTTTGGCTGATGAATACAGTGGTATACAAGATGAATATGCAAAAATAAGTAGAATTTTTATACATTATTAATAAACAATCTAAGGAGGAAGGCAGAAAAAATTCCATTTATAATAATGACTAAAAGAATCAGATATTTAGTAATAAACTTAACCTAGGCCATAGGGGAACTGTGTTCAGGAAACTACAAACGTTGCTAAAAATAGAGAAAGAAGGTCTAAATAAATGAAGGACATTTTGTATTCATGGATTTGAAAAATTAATATCATTGATAAAATTCTACCTAAACTGATTTACAGTTCAGAGCAATCCCAATAAAAATTCCAGCAGTCTTTTTCACAGGTGGGAAAGGCAAATACCAAATTTATTTGGAAGTATAAGGGACCCTGAATAGTCAAAAAAAAAAAAATGTTTTAAGAAAAGAATGAAGTTGAAGGACTCTCACTTCCTGGTTTTAAAGCATATTACTTAGCTGCTATAGACATCAGCATGGAACTGGCATAAAGACAGATATATTGTACAATGGAACTGAATAAAGAATGCAGAAATAAACCATCACATCTACGGTCAAGTGATTTTGACAATGTATCAAACCCACCCATCTAGGACAGAAGTCTATTCAAATGGTGCTGGGAGAACTAGATATCCATATCTAAAAGAAGGAGGTTCCCTATTTCACAACTTTTTACAAAAATGAACTCAAAAAGGATCATGGACTTAAATATAAAAGCAACAACCATAAATATAAAAGTTACAACCATTAAACTCCTGGAAGAAAATATAGGGAAACATCAAGATCTTGTGGTAGGTGGTGATTTCTTAAAATTTGTGCCATTGCTTCCTTTCAAGCAACAAAAGAAATAAAAAGGTAAATGGGACTTACTCAAAATTTAACACTTTTTTGCCTCAATTGACTTTGATAAGAAGGCAAAAATGCATCTTACTTGTTGGGAAAAATTTTTGAGAAACCACATATTCAATGAGTTTGATCTCCATATTATATAAAGATGTAATACAAATCTGTTATAAAAAGACTAGCAACACAGTTAAAAAATGGGTGAAAGACTTGAACAGAAATTTTTTCCAAGAAGAAATACAAATGGCAAAAAGCACATGAAAAGATGCTCCACAATGCTAGCTATCAGGGAAATTCTAATCAAAACTACAATGAAATATCATTTCATACCTTATAGAAGGGCCATTATTAAAAAAAGCAGAAAACTACCAGCATTGGAGAGGATGTGGAGAAATGGGTCCACTGCTTCACTGTTGGTGGGAATGTAAAATGGTGTAGGCTCTGTGGAGGACAGTTAAGATGTTCCTCAGGAAGCTAAACACACAACTGCCAGGATCTGGCAATCCTGGTACTAAGAATATATTCAGAAGAACTGAAACCAAGGATGTGAATAGACATTTGTACACCAAATGTCCATAGAGGCATTATTCACAATTGCCAAAAGATGGAAACAACCCATGTGTCGATCAATTAATGAATGGTTAAGCAGAATGTCATATATTCATACAATGGAATACTATTCAGCTGTAAGAAGAAATGAACTTGGGATGCATACAACAACATGAATGAACATTATGTTGAGTGAAATAAACCAGACACAAAAGGACAAATATTGTAGTTTCATTAATATGAACTAAATACAATGAGTAAGCTGATGGAGTTAAACTGCTATAGGGTATGTTACTAGGAAATAAGATGTGGGTTGTGAAAGGGAAGTTGATAATGAATGTATATATGTATATGTATGTATATGATGAGTAAGCTGATGGAGTTAAACTGCAATGGGGTTAAACTAGGAGATAAGATGTGGGTTGTGAAAGGGGAGTTGATGAATGTATGTAGAATGTTTATTAAGGGGCATTGTAAATGTGTGAAAATGGTTAGAGTTGATGTTAACACATTATAGTGAGTATAATCAACATTGCAGATTTATAAATGTGATTGTGACTGAAAGCAATTGTCTGGGGAGGACAATGTCAATTGAAAGAAAGCTAGAAAATCATTTAAGGACTGTATAACAGTGATTTTGGTGATTGATTATGATGGTGGTTAATAGCACAAATACAAGTATGCTCTTCTATTAAAAAGTGTTAAGAAATATGGAGATACATGGGAAAATACAACTAAAGTAACGTATAGGACTATAGCTAACAATAGGATTCTAATATTTTTACAACAATAGCTAAGAAGGTACTATAGCAATACTAAGGTTCAATAATGGGGGGACATAAAGAGGCATGGGAATTTTTATTTAGAGTAATGAAAATGTTATGAAATGGACTGAGCTGATGATAGCACAATTCTTGATGAAACTGAAAGCCACTGAGTATACATTATGCAAGGGTCTGTATAACACAATGCACTCCATGGTGAATGATGGACTGTGGTTAACAGTATAAATATGAGAACCTTCTCACATGAACAATAACAAATATGTAATACTAATACATGGTGCTAATTATAAGATGATATGTGGGAAAATACACCAAACGTAAGTTATAGACAACAGATAACAGTAATATTATGATGATGTTTTTTCATTATTTGTAACAAATGTGTGGCATAGAAATATAAGATGTTGATGTTGGGATGATGTATGGGAATCCTGCACAGTATGCTTTATTCTTTTCTTAACTCACAACTTCTCACACACACAAAATAAAAAATAATTTAAAAATGACAACATAAAAAATATCCTAAATGAGATCAAAGTTAAGAGATTCTGAAGGGACTAGGCAGGAAGGTCCCATTTTAAGTTGTTCATGGTAATAAAAGAAAAGGAAACATTGAAATTGTGAAACCTTTGAAAGTACCTTGGATTAATTACACCTTCCACAGGAAACCAATATTATTAAACACGGAGAACAAAAAGTGTGTGATTTATGTAATATTGTTCTTATTCTTTCTAATTTTAAACATTTTGTCAGGAACACAGAGGAATATGTGTGTAGCACCATGTAAGTGCTAGATCAGGTGTTCAAAGTCTATTAATTCTTCTCCTTTGTAATGGAAGAATGAGCTAGAAAAATTTAGGAGAAAAAATATTTCACTTTGTAAAAGATTTTAATTTCCTCACACTTTAGACAAGTAGATATATAAACATATTATTATTATTACTGTATTTCCTGCACTACATAATAAGACTCAAGGGAGATTTCTTCATTTTCACCCAGTCTTCTCAAATAATTTATATTTGAGAAAATGCAATTTTCTTTTGAATCTCTTTCATTTACAATAGAAGAAAAACAATAAAGTGGAAATTATGGCATCTGTGGAATTTCTTTGGAACTTTGAAAGTAGGTGATTATTATACTTGAATGAAATATTGCTAAAAACTATATAATGGTATTTTAGTATAATTTCAACATCTCTTTCAATGTAATACATACACTTTTGCTATATTATTAAACAAGAACACTTTACTTAAACAAACGACATACTTGATCTCTTCATGAAAAGTACCCAACTGCTCAATATTATAATTCTAAAATGCATTCTTATTTTTAACAAACTTTGCACATTTACTAACAAAAAATAAAAAGGGCTAATTCAAATTAATTTTAGAAAAAAATAAAATTGGACCTAATTTTTTCAAGATTTAATAATAAACACATTAGAAAATTTGGAGCTACAAATCATATGTGTAGCAGTTTGATATAATTGATGAATTCCAAAAAGAAATACTGGATTATGCTTGTAATCTGATCTATACCTGGGAATGATTGAATTATGATTAGGGTGTTGAGTCCCTACCCAGTCCCCACCCCTTGGTGGGTGGGGACTCACAGATAAAAGGCATGGCAAAGACAGAGTTGAGGGTTTCTGATGTTGAAGTTTTGATGTTGAATTTGATGCTGAAGATTTAAACTGGAGCTCCAGGAAGTAAGCTCACAGAGGAAAGAGAAAACAGCCCCAGGAAGAAAGGAACTTTGAATCCAGAGAAAAGCAAGCCCCAGGAACATAGGAACCCAGGAAGCCTGAACCCTTGCAGATGTCAGCAGCCATCTTGTTCCAAATAGACTTTGATGAGGGAAGTAAGTTATGCTTTATGGCCTGGTATCTGTAAGCTTCTATCTCAAATAAATACCTTTTATAAAAACTAACCAATTTCTGGTATTTTGCATGATCACCCCTTTGGCTGACTAATACAGAATTTGGTACCAGGAGTGGGGTAGTACTTTTGCAGTTACTGAAATACTGGAACAGTTTAATAAATGGATAAAGGGTGTTTTTTGGAGGAATTGTGAGATGCTTGGAAGAAAAGATCTACAGTGCTTTGAAGAGACTTTTGACAGCAATATGGATACTAAAGAAACTTTTTATGATGCCTTAGAAGTAAATGATGAAAAGGTTATGAAAACTGGAGGAAAGGTGATCCATGTTTTAAAGTTGCAGAGAAGTTAGCAAGATTAATTCCTGCTTTATGGAAGGCAGAATTTGAAAATGGTTAGCCTGGGCATTTAACTGAAGAAATTTCCAAAGTAAATCCAGAGAATGTGGCTTGGTTTCTGCAAAATGCTAGATGAGAGAGATATGCTAAGTAGGGATGGAACTGTCAGGCACAAAGGAAACAGAAACTGATTCTGGAAATTCCAATCCTCTGGAAATCAAGCTCCCAGATGAAAGTGCCCCATTGGAGGACTTAACTGAACTTGGAACTTTTAAATCAGGTTAGAAAATGTCGTTATCTTGGAAAGACTTATGGAATGTCTTACTGTCTGATAGCTTGGATCCCTGCTTCCTGCATGCCAAACCAACAAGGTTTTTGAGAGAGCTGTATGAACAAAACCACTGTCAGCCTGGAATGAAAAGGACATGGAAAGGAAAGATTGAAGGGGAAAGAGCTTTAAGAGGAAAACCATGGAAGCTGAGATTTGGAATCAAGACATCACCTTGGGCCAAGAGAGGAACCCCAATTATGTGTACAGAGAGGGTGAATTTGCCCCAGGAGTTGAAGAGGGTGGATGTTCCTATCCGATGTTCTGGGAGAGTTTTGCTGCCCCAGGGTACAGAGAATGTGAAACACATTCCCCAAGGATGAGGGTGGTTAAGGTCAGCACCCCACAGGTCTGAAAAGAGTGGACCTGTCCTCCAAAGATCAGGGAAGGCCAGGTGATCAACCCATTGATCTGAGACAGTTGAGCCTGTGTGCCAAAGGTTAGGGGGAATGTTGTCTTCACATCATTGTACTAGGGGGGTTTAAGACTCTAAGCCAAAGTTTGGGTGAGGTGTGGCAATCACCCCAACACTCTTGAAGGGAGAGGTCTGGAGCTTGGTCGACATCCAGATGCTTGATGGGGGTGGAATCAAGAAAATGGCCAGTAGGCAAGCTGTAGTAAGGGTGGGTCCACATATGGCCCCAAGGAGAAGAAATCATCTTAAGAATGACTCTCAGACTTTGAAACTGAACAGAGGATTCCCTGCATGTCTACTGAACTGTGGAGAAATGTGATTCATGTTTCCCTCCCAATTACTCCTTATTGTAATGAGAATATTTATCCTTTGTCCATTTATGTATTGGAAGCAGATGAGTTGTTTTGTAAGTTTCAGAGGTCTATAGCAGACAGGACTTTCTCCCAAGACAACCCTGTGTTTCTTTAAATTGCTTATGATATGATTTAGCACTTGCATTGTAACTGATTTAAGGCTTTTTTGAATGTTGTAATGACTTTTTGGAATTCAGAGGGTGCAGTGTAGCAGTCTGATATAATTGATGATTTCCAAATATTTGATTATGCTTGTAATTTGATCTGTACCTGGGCATGATTGAATTATGAATAGGGCATTGAGTCTCCACCCAGTCTCCACACCTTGGTGGGTGGGGACTCACAGATAAAAGGCATGGCAAAGAACAGAGTTGAGGGTTTCTGATGTTGAAATTTTGATGTTTGAGTTTGATGCTGAAAACTTAAGCTGGAGCTCTGGGATATAAGCTTGCACAGGAAAGAGAAGCCAGCCTCAGGAAGGAAGGAACCTTGAACCCAGAGAAAAGCAAATCCCAGGAGTATAGGAATCCAGGAAGCCTGAACCCTTGCAGCCATCTTGCTCCAACATGTGCAATAGACTTTGGTGAGGGAAGTAAGTTATGCTTTATGGCCAGGTATCTGTAAGCTCCTACTGCAAATACCCTTTATAAAAACCAACCAATTTCTGGTATTTTGCATCAGCACCCCTTTGGCTGACTAATACAAGATGCAAACTACAATCCAATCTTATTAAGTGGGATAAAATAAAATAATAAAATAATATAGGCTTCAAATTTTAGAGTTAGTGTTAAATAATATTTATTATCATCTGTTCTCTTGTATGTAGACAATAAGTATGGAATATAAATGGCTGGCTAAAAATTGTTAGGCTGGAATTATATATTGAACCTGAGTACCAATATTCTCTTTTGTGACTCATTCCTGGGACATTATTCTGTGTAGAGAATATTTTGTTTATGGGCCTGTTAATTAAAACATTAGGAAGCTGAAAATATAAGAACTGACAATAATCAGGAAATATTAAAAAATTGAAAGTCACTGCAGAAATGGAAGAATTTAATTTATAAAAAGAACACTGAACAAACTAAAGAATATAAATGTGAAAAATTCAATGAGAAACTAAAACATGAAAAGACATAATGATTTAATAGGAAGTAAGAGATATCAAGCATAGTAAATGAAAATCCTTGAAGAATAAAACCAATTCAAGAGATCAGGATAAAGGGTTAGATAAAAGAAGAAAACTTTCTTGAAATAAAAGGAGAAGTGTATCTATATGTTAAAAGGGCACAATATTAAACTAAGAAGATAATCAATAAACATTTCTTGAAAAAAATGTTTGAATGAAAGTTACTGATTCATTTCCCAGTTTCTTCATGCATGCCCAGGTTTCACATGCATATTACAGGTTTATTTTGAAGAGAGGATTTTGTTAGGTGTATGTGTATTTTAAATGAATATTTGTCAAATTTTAGTACTTGCCATCGCTAGATAGAACTTTGGTTATATTTAAATGGATAAAAAGCAAATTCTTCATGAGAATGATATTTTCTTAAAGTTTTATGCAAATTAGTCAAACAAAATTAAAATCAGAGATCATTTGCTAATTTTGAACAATCTTGTTTTACACTTTCATGTTCTCATTCTAATAGTTACACTTTTAAAAAGAATTTGATAATTTCACATGAAAAGGTAAAATTCATATCTGCATTTGCTTTTTAATTAGTTTGTTCAATTTGCTGAGCCTGGGCTTCCTGTTTCATTTTCTAATTATGACAGAGAATCTGAAGCGGTTGCAGGTGAAACATGACCTACTTAAAAATTCAGCAGCCAGACCTGTAAGCTTTGCAGAGTAATGTCAACACTAAGGAGACATCAATTCAAGTGGATTCCAATATGAAATTGCAGTCATTATTATGGATTGGTGTCAAACTTCAAGCACTTACCTTATTTATTGAAAGACCTATTATTTCAAAGCGGTAATGGGGAGAGTCAAGTAGACAGATAAAGATAGATTCCTGTACCAGGGTTTCAGAACTTCTATATGAATTTTAGAATTACTGTCTTATAAATAGATATTAGCATCTTTTCTCTTATATGTAGAAAATAAGTATAAAAATAACTGGCTGACCAAAAATTAAGTGTTAAGCAGGAATTTTATACTGAATATGAGTACCAATATTCTCCTTAGTGAGTTTCTCCCAGTGTTTCACATTATGCATAGAATATATTATTTATGGGACTAATAATTAGAATAGTTAAATGATCACTGAAAATGTATCCCTTGACCTACAGAATGTATAAAATGCATATGCTCAGTTCCTTCTGCTATACGCAAGTTAAATGTGAGTAATGCAAATTGAAATTTCTATGAATGCATCATTCTGCAAATTGAACCTTACAAATTCCTTGTTTTCTGCAGTATCAAAGGGAAAAAATGAAAGAAAAGAATACAAATGCTTACCAAGCTAAATGATGCTGAAACCATTTATCAACTATATGATGGCAGCCAGCAATTAAAAAGAGTCAAGCTTAGCAGAAAGCAGCAAGATATTTAAAGGAAAGATACTTCAAAAATATAAGAAATGGAAAATGTCTATGACTCTTTTTTATTTGTTAGAACATGAAAATAAGGAATAAAAAAAGAAAAAAAGAAAAGTGAAAGCACTGTAACACATTTTAAATTGCTCAAAATAATAGTAAAATGGTGTCACGTATTTTAACGTTTGTGTTTTTAGAATTTATTATAAGAATAGAATTATTAAAATTTTAATGTAATTGCAGTTCCAGTGCACCAATTTACAATTTATCTAATGTTTCAAACCTCAGTTTATTATCTCATAAGTGGATTTCCACAAGAATAAAATGGGAAAATCAATGTACAATATCACTCAAACAAAATAGCACGTAATAGATTTACATAATAGGTGTTCAGTAAATGTTGCTTTTTTTCCTGTTCTTCTATTATAAAACGTTTATTCAAAGTATGGATATAACAAAAAATGTGGCTACATTCACCACAACAGCAGTGATTATGATCTCAGTCAAACCTGTCCCTTCAATCACTATTCTTAGATAAGAACATAACATATTGTTAATTTTAGATTAATTGGTCAACCTTTAACTAATGGACATTGAAACCATAATATACCAAGGGAATATAGATAAAAAATAATGTAAAGATAATTTAGAATTTGTACTGGTTAGGATAAAGCAAGTTCTTATAACAGATAACCACCCAAATATGAGAAGTGTATTGCTTTTTTCACTAAGTTCCAATTGTTAGTGGAATGTTTAGTATTCTGTTTCATAGCAGCATTTAGGGATTCAGTGAGTCAATGATGATTAGCATGATTCTTTAATTTTTGTCTTCCAAGATTTCCCTAGGAGTGACCCTCAAGCCAGCAGGCATGGAAACTTTAGAGAGGTAGGGATGGGGGGAGAGAGAGAGAGAGAGAGAGAGAGAGAGAGAGAGAGAGAGAGAGAGAGAGATGACAAGATGATGTGGGAAGTTTTGTTAAAATAATAAAATAAGTCAGAAGAGGTATACATTAACCATCCCCCTATCCCAGCACTTCACTTTTAAGGATTGAGAAATTTGGCCCTCTAACTAAATGAAAGGGGAGCTGGGACTGCAAGGAATCTGGTTTTATGAAACATTGAGTTCAGATATTCTTTATTTATTTATTTTATTTTTTTAATTAAAGTTAATAGATCACAAAGAATGTTACATTAAAAAACATGAAAAAACAAACAACATAAGAGGTTCCCATATAACCACTCCCCACCCCCACCACATCACTTTTTAAATTGTATTTTTTTGAAGATATATACATCACAAAAAAAGTTACACTAAAAAATATAAGAGGTGCCTGTATGGCCCCCAACTCCCCATCCCACTCCTCCCACACCAACAACAGCCCTCATCTTTGTGGCACACTCATAGCACTCGGTGGGGATGTGTTGGTGCAGGTATGATATATTTAATAAATAACACACAGCATAATGTGTACTTAGTAAGGATCCATGGTTTCCACCTGACTGGCAAAGGGATTCATGGGACAAAAAAATGTTAAGAATATCTGAACTAGCCTAGCAATTTCATATTGATCTACATGTTTCTAACAAGAATGCCTCACTCTTGGTCTGTTTTTTTGACTTTCAATTCAAGCTTACAGACCCCTGGTTAAGAACCCATGAAGTTGATCTGTGTCCAAGACATAGTGAGAACTGAATACACAGGAAGCAAAACCTCAGAGTTTGTGCATTGTCATTCAGGTCCCTAAGTCTCTGCTGGATTTTTTCTATCTTTTTGTTGATCAATTCTACTATCTGTTTAATTTCAGTTTTACTGTCTTCCACATCACTAATTCTTTCCGCTGCCTCTTCAAATCTGCTATTATTTGCTGAAAGTGCATTTTTGATTTCTTGGATTGTGCTGTTGATCCCCATCATATCTGTTATCTTTTTGTGTATGATTACAATTTCTTCTGTATGCTCTTCATATGCTTAATCTCTTCCTTCACTTCATTATATTGATCCATGATACATATTTTGAGAGCTTTAATTGTTTGATGTTCCACCCGTCCTTCTGACTTTTAGTTTGTTCATTGGATTGGGTCATGTTTTCCTCATTATTAGTATGGTCTATAGTGTTTTCTTTTTTTGTGTGTGTGTGTGTCTGGTCATCTTTTATCTTCTTGGATTTATGCAGTTGATTAGCTTCTTCATCTTGAGGTTTAAACAGTTGTTTTCGTGTGCATGTTAAGTCTTCTCTTTGTCACTTTGTTCTTCTTATTCTATTTCCTTGTTTTTGGCTAAGTTCCCTTGAAGGAAAATATTAGAGCCAGAGAAAGCAAAAGGGGTAAGAAAAGAAAAATATAATAGTAGTATTGATAGTGAATGTTAGCAGAAGAATCATGTGAAATCTAGCAGAATGAATATTGAACTCATGTAAGCTGTGTAGAGTTATAACAGCAAAAAGGTGGAGTACTTATAATGAGATAGTAAACTGAATATGGGGAGGAATATAGTATGAATTAAAAGGCCAATGTGGTCAGGAGAAAGGAAAAGAGAAAAGAAAGGACAATAATATAAAGAGTGACTAAAAGACGGAAATCAAAATAGAGGTATTAGAGATAAAAAGTCAGAAATATTGGGGGTTAAACAAAGAGGTGGAATGTAAGAGAAACAGTAAATGATGGAGGATAGAAAGATGTAAAGGAAAGGGGATAGTGTTGTTAGACAAAATATGTACACACAGAAAAGAGGAAATTGAGTATGAGAAAGCACAGAAAATAAGAAATTTTGCCTGCAGCACATAATATAAAAAAAGGAAAAAGAAGAAAAACGAAGGGGAAAAGAAAGAAAGCAAAAAAAGAAAGAAGAAAAAGAAGAAAAAAATGGCTGTGGAGGGATAAAGAGGAAGAAAAACAAGAAAGCAAACCAAGAAAAAAGACCAGACAAAGCCTCAGACAAGGAATCCTCTTTGCAATTGAATAAACTGCTTAGGAGTCTGACTTTCCCCCTTTCTCCCTTCCTCATTTCCCTCTCTCCCAGGGCAGTAGGAAGGCTGTCTGAGGACTCCTATAGGAGATTCAAATTGGTCTCTGGCAACCAACTCACCTCAGAAAATAATGTCTCTTAATTTCTTGAGAGAGAGCATCCACCCCTTGACAGGAATCCTAAATATGCTCTTGGAAGCCTGAAAAGCACATCCTACTGTTCCTCTCCCTGACATGTGCTAGTGGGGGGGGGGGGGGGGAAGGGGCTACCTTCTCCCAACCAAGTTTCCTATCCCAGGGTGTTTAGATATATCAGGCTTTCTCATCAGATTCACATCTCCTCTCTTCCTAAGCTCTCCCCAAGTCAGCTGATATGCTCCTCCAAATTCAAAAAGGGGAGACCAGAAAATTATACCTGCACTTCTTGGGCCCCTCTGCCTGTCCCATCTAAACCCTCCCACTCCTGGAGTTAGTCCAAGACTGGAGGGCTAGGGCAATGCCATATTTCCAGCAGTGTTGAGCTCAGAAAACAGGCCTGGGAGAATGTGGACTCAGGGTATGTAGGTTTGTGAAATGTGGGTTGTAGGGGTTCTAGGAATACAGGCTTGGTTTTCATGTATTTGGGGAACACATGGCTTGGGAATGCTGCTGCATGACCAGCAGTTCTCAGGCAGTGCTGCAGCCCTTAGCTCTGGGGTGAATGGATTTATCTTCCCATGGTTCTGAGCTCAGCGTTAGAAACCTGCAGTTTTGCTGTGAGCAAGCACTAATTTTGTTGCAGTCTCTCCAGATCAATGACCAGACACCTCCTGCTTTGTAGGTTCCAAAAACAGCCCACTCCTGCAGGATTCCATCACTACTCTGCTGGCCCTGGGGTCTGAGTGGGTCTTTGGTGGAGAGCTGTGCAGATGCTTTTTATTCAGCTGGCCGGAACTTGGTGAGCCCTGCGTCCAGCTCGCACTCACAGTTTGGCAGTTTCTCAGAAAGTTAGCTGTGGATTTGCCATATGACCCAGTAATTCCACTGCTGGGTATATATCCAGAAGAACTGAAAATAAGGACACAAACCAATATATGCACACCAATATTCATAGCAGCATTATTCACTATTGCCAAAAGTTAGAATCATCCCAAATGCCCATCAACAGATGAATTGATAAATAAAATGTGGTATATACATACTATGGAATACTACTCAACTATAAGAAGGAATACAGTACAAACACATGTGATAACATGGATGAATCTAGAGAACCTTATGTTGAGTGAAGCAAGCCAGGCATTGAAAGACAAATACTACATAACCTCTCTGATATGAAACAAGGAAATCAAATTGTCTCAGAGAGCTAGAGACCAGAAGATAAGCTTAAAGGAATTTGGAGGGGGGGAGAGGAAGGTTGTGAGCTGACACCTACATGAGTAAAGTCTATGATAACCTGGAGGTAAGTATTTTTACAGGGAGGGAATAAGATGGGGGCATAGGGATACCTTTGGGTCAGGCTTTGCAGGCTTGAAAGGGGCTAAGATTGGGAAGATGGGTCAGATGGCCCAAGGAATTGGGGGAAAAGTTGACTATGGGAGACTGTCAGGTAAATGGTTGAAACTATAATGTTAAGAAAACTCTTTAGAAAATATAATAAAGAGGGATTATGTGCTTAAGGTGCTTAAGGGGGGGGGAGATCTGGTATGGGGCAGGCTTCTAGGGAGTGTGTGAGGGCTCATTTTGTCATAGTGTGCTATATTATTGGATAAAGACCCATACAATGAGTGCGAAGGTGTACACACATCCTAGGGAGACTTGATGTTCTCAAACAAAGGAAATTGTGTCTCTCAGGAGAATCGGGGGCTCCCAATTCACAATGGCAGTCTAGTATGCCAAGCCCTCACCATTGATGCAAGTATCTGTAAATCTGATCCCTCAAGAAGTGAAGATTGATTGTCACTGTGGGCCCTGAGGCGAGAGGGGGAGAGGTATAGAATGAATGGAAGCAGGGCAACTGGGGAGGAATGAAAGTGCTCCACAAGCTCATGTCATTATGATTATAGGATGTTAACTTACACCAAAATTGTATAAAAGTCTATAAACGAAAATGTAAACCATAATGTAAAACATAAGTAAACTAAAAATTTTAAATGTGTACAGTCTAAAATATAAACCATAATGAAAACCAAAATGGATACATGTTTGATAGCTATCTTTCAAAATCTGTACATCAGCTGCAGCAAATATAACACAAACATGTAAAAAGATCATTGCTGGGGAAAGGGGAAAAGGATTTGATGTTGGATATATATAGGAGTCTCTTATATTGTATGTGTGAATTACTGTGATCTAAAACTTTTTTGAAGACAAAATTAAAAACTAGAAAGAAAAAAGTATGTAGACATTGAGGAAGAAATGAAAGAAAGTACCTTGCCACTGTACATACAGGGCAACACCTATTATAGTGATGAAAGGCAAAATGTTAAAAACAAAGCTTTATAATATTTTTCATTTTTTAAATTCACCAACTTATTTTTACTTTATTTTAGTATTTCTAAATTATTATGTATTCTATTTCTAAACTTTAAACACATCACTATATTTCAATTTCCTGTTAATTGAATTCATTGTTGAAGAATTTTTGGACCCCAGTGAGGTTCAACTATTGTAGGGGAGGAACACTGGTGTGGAGTGCTGTTGATAGGGGGCACATGGGTAGGAAGGAGTTCTCCAGGGCATGTATCCTGGGGACATAAAAATGTTCTGATACGTGTTGGGTATTTTCATAGTAGTTACAGTTACAAATGTCAACTGAGGGAGTGCTGAGTTCCTACCCAGGGGAGCTCTGTTACATTTCCCAATGGGAAAGAATAATCCCCCAAGTGCAATGGCAAAGACCAACAAGGAAGGATGGTCCAATCATGAGCCCTTGATACTGATTACTATGCTTATGAGCCTGTGTGCCTGAAATTTCAAGTAAGCCTACAGCTGCAGGGTGCCTAAGAGCTACCCCCTGAGAGCCTCCATGTTGCTCAAAAGTGGCCACTCTCTAAGCCAAACTCAGCATGTAAATACATTACATTCCCCCCAGTGTGGGACATGACTCCTGGGGAAGAGCCTCTCTGGCACAGAGGGATTACTACCAATCACTAGCTGGTGATGTAACCAGAAAGAGACCTTGAAAAAAAGGGTCAACTCAGACCAGCAGAATATTTCAGGCTACATGTAGGATCATGTGTTAAAAACTGCTTTTTGACCTTGAATAAAAGGGGGAAATGGCAAAGAGAAATGAGTTTATATGGTAAGAGTCTTCAGAAAAGGGTTGGAGATCATCAGAGGGGTCACACTTATGCATGCCTCAGCAGGACCCCAGAAAAAGCCAAAGTAGATATAACCCCAGGTACTGGTTCTCCTGAAGACTATGGAGACCCACAGGGTATATGGTCATGGCAGATGGATTTGGAGTTCTGTGCCATGAGGACCCTACTTTGGAATTTGTGCTCCTGAGTGTGATGGAGCTAGACTTAGATATGGCCTTTCTACACAAGCCTCTTCTGTCACTTTTACTGAACCTGTGGTTGGCACTAGGGATAGCATATACTCAGGGGAGTTGAATCTCTAGACTTCCCATATCCCAGCTGGGCCCTGAGCCTCAGCAGAGTTGCAACTCCTACTCTCTGGTTCATTGGACTTACCCAGGTCAGCTAACAGTGAGGAGAAGATGGTCAACCACCACACCAGGGAATCAAGAGTGCCTACAACTGCAAGCAGAAGAATTGCATCCATCATCTATGTGGAATTTATGACCCCTCTTGATCTAGAGGTGGAGTGGACATCTCCATCCTAGGTTCACAGAATGGAAGAATAAAATATGGATTAGAGTGGATTTACTGATGTTCTACTATAAAAATATTGTGAGTAGTAATAGAAGAAATTGTAGCATTGAGGTAGAGAAAGTGGCCACAGTAGTTGCTGAGGGCAGGGATACGGTAGAAGAGACGTGATGTGGGGGCACTTTTAAAACTTTGAGTTTTCCTAAATGATATTGCAGGATCAAATTCTGGACTTTATATATCCTGCCATAACTCACTGAATGTACTGGGAGAGAGTGTGAATACAGGCTAAACTATTATCCATGTGGTAAAGCAGTGCTCCAAAATATGTTCACTGAGTGCAATGAGCGTGCCACAATGATGTGAGAGGTTGTTGGTGTGGGAGGAGTGTGGGGGGGGGTGAGGTGGGGATATACGGGAACCTCTTATATTTTTTAATGTAACATTTTTTAATATGTATATATCTTCAAAAAATACAATTTACAAACATGACGGGAGTGAGGGGTTGGGATTGGGTTATATGGGACCCTCTTATATTTTTTAATGTAACGTTCTTTGTCGTGTATTAACTAATAAAAAAGTGTTATAAAATAAAAAAGAATATTGAGTGTTTGAAATGGTTATCAATTAAAATGGAACAAGAAGCATAGTGAGAATTGCTCATTTTCTGGGAAACTACCTGAAAATATTTAATCCTTTTAAATAATATTAATCCTATTTAAAGTCTTTTGTAGACAAGGATGCTGAGTATAAATTGTGTTCCCCCACCACATTGACCCATAAATTAGATCACTCTAGAAGGCACTAAGGATGTTTTATTTTAAAGAATTTTAGGAATGCTGGAGTGTGAAATAATGCCACTTAAAAGTAACTTATTAGATATTTTCTAGACCAAAAGTATTGGTCAGCTACTGCAATTGAAATTATTCACTATTTAACAAGGATGGGAAGCATTTCAGGTATTCAGAAGCCCCATAGCACTTAAACACTAGAACTAAAGAGTGCATCATTTATTATGAGAAATATGCTCAGCATGATTATCATACCTTTCATAAAGTTGTGACCCACAGACATCTTTGGCTGACAAGACTATTCTATAATAGGGTCTGTGGAATTAAAACAGTGAGCAAAACGTTTACATTCTTTCTTGATTTTTACCCAAAGTCAGACAAAATTAAAAGTCAATCCCTAAACAATTCTAAACTAATTCAAAGCGCTTACTTGAGTCAGTATAATGAAAGGGAAGCTCACAAAGTTTTAAGATAACTTAATTGGTAAAATCTCTAAGCTGCTACCTTTCCAAAAATAATATTTTAGATCAATGAGAAAGGAAAATTTTTGCTGAATGTTGGCAAATGGATTTCAGATTAGCACTAACGATTCTGGAATGCAGGATGAAAGCCAGTTGAAGAATAATTTAGATTATGTACTGTAATTTTATCTGATACTACCTTATAGTAAGCTTAGTTGGACGTTAACCCATCTGGAGATACTAAAGAGATCTTTGGAATAAAACAATCTGCAAATCACAGTATTCTCAATTTGGTAAAAACTGCACTTACATTAAGTAGAACTAAGTACAAGCATTGAAACCATTTTATCTTACAAAATCAATATATCTGAAGGTGAATGCCATCCTTTGGGATATTGCAGAGTAGTATTAACATCAAAATCTTAAATATGAAGACTTGTATAGCAGATTCATTTCTTCAGAAACAGAACATGATATGTAGTTTCATGTGCAGGATAATCATTATTGGTCAAAGCCTGTGGAATGGAAGAAGATGGAGCACAAATCAAACTACAATGAAGACTTGCCAAAGCTGGACCAACTCCCTGGGGAGCTCTGGGGCAAGTCTTTACTTAAAGCAAGATCTGGGAAGTCCATATCTTAGTCTACCAGGATCCACCATTCCATTGTTACATCCATTTAATTTGACTTGTGCAGAATAAGGTAGTGTTTGGGGGAATGGCATGAATTACCATAGACTCCATCTTCACTATGCATTATGAAACCATCTTTTTCCTGTAGAAATTAAGGTATTGTTTCCTACTTTACCCAAATGGTGGGAAAACCGTATTAAATAAATCAATGACCACCTTTATTTTGGAATTTTAATCTTGTTCACAATAGTAAAAAGACCAAAAAGACCAAATATAATTAGAACTGGAGCATGGAGTTACCTGACGCCAGGTTTAATCTTGGTTCATACACTTCCTAGATCTTGTTCTTCAACCTTCTGTTAAACTGTGAATGAGCCACAGTCTTTAAAATACACACACACACACGATTTTATCTTAATTTGGTTAGCAGGAGTGGTTTGAAACCAAAAAAATTCTAAATGATATGGTATACCTATCAGGAAGGAGAAATAGATTCCTACATTCTGAAAGGAGGTAGAAAGTGCCAACCATGCTTGTCTTATACTTGCTTGAGTTATCAATGCTGAAATTATTATAGAATTCACCAGATTTCAGGACTAAATAGAAACAATTAGAACGTGGGTCATAAGTATTGGTAGTTTAACCACATACTCAGGTTTTTGTTATGTATCCAGACTAAAAATATTTCCAGAGTAGAAGTTTTTGAACTATTGCTTATGGAGGGTGACTGTAAAAGATTTTCAGTTCTAGGTGTTGGTTTTCACACTTGGTTAATATCAAGCACCAGTAATGGAGTATATGCTCAAAAAAAATAAACAAAAATTATCATTTATCTTTATCATCTATCACCTGTCTAATTATGACATCTGAAAAACAAAAGAATTCAAAAGCCAACAATTTATATAATAAATATGATTAATTTTGAGGTTTTTATTCGATGTATTCGTGTAGTTTTTAATTAAAAAAATAAAAAGTAAACTAAATGTGTTACAATGTAATTCTCTAAATCCACAAGCCATGTAAATAGGTCATACTTTCATTGAAATTCTAAAACACAGAATCTCAAAGCCAAATGGACATCATGGCTTAGAAGAACTCCAAGGCTAAAAAGTTAATGATTTAAAGAAAAAGGCATTTTTTACTCAGTGCCATAATTTGCTCACATAGAGCTGCATAAATTATAGATCCTAATATAAAAGAATATGTTATTTTTTGTTTTACTGTTTACATTACAGAGGCTTATTAAAAATTTTACCAACTACAAATTTCATCATCAAGGAAATAGCTAAATATTCTTTCATTCTGTGCAGTTTCAATACAGCTAAATATACATACTGAATTTAATTATATTCCGCAGCATACATATATAACTGAGGCTTTTGTATACCTAAAGAATAAAGATAAATAAGTTGAGTATTAACTAATAATATTACCTAAAACAAATGTATAATTTCAGACACTCATGAGAATTTATGACTACCATCATCATGGTTTGTATTTTTATAACCAAGCACATGATGTAATCAATATCAGCCCCTAGTTTGGCATTCAGAGAATTCACTTTTTGGTTACTTTAAGTAGACTATTTTGCCATTGTTTAGAGTGAAGAAAAGAGAAAAACTGAAATTATTATAAATAGAACTGAGTCACCCAAGGTAATTATTTGAACATATCCACATTTATTTAAGAATATATGCCAATATCAAAGAGCATTTTTCAACAATGCAAAACTGCAATTACTTTTGAAACAATAATAAACTATCACTTACAAAATTATATCTTTTTCCTTTTCTGCTTCTATTCTCTTTTCTAGTCCCTCTTCCTCTTTTCACATTCATCTCTCTCATAATGCACTACGGCAGGATAAAAATTACAAGAATTTGTAGTACACAAAGGGCTCCTTGTTAAGTAATCATTTATTGAACAGAAAATAATCAATGGTCAAATAATTAATGAAGTTGGTTTTGTTGTTGTTGCTATTTTCGTGGGGAGTGGGGTTGTATCTGAAATTATAGAACTCTCGTGTTTTGTCATAAATTTGCTGAGAATCTAACAAGAAATCAGTGGTTATTTTAAGTGAGACATTCTAAATATTTATCATTTGTAATATATTTCCCATACACTGCTTGGAATTTGCCATCTGATATTTCAGATGTCACAGGAATTTTTCATCAAAACAAAATGTTAAATGGGGGAATGATAAATATTTATGAAATCAAGATTCAGAAAGCATGCCTTTAATAACAAAAAGATGCAACTTTTATGGGAATTGACAGGGAATTGACAGGTCAATAAGGAATTGACCTTATCATGTTTGAAAAATTAAGATACTTTGATATGTGCATAACTGTTTGTTTGTGAAGCTTAACATATTGCCCTTTAACTAATTTTACATCTCCCCATTTTTCAAAGGAGTTCATTTCTAATATCTTTTGAATCACTATTTTACTACTAATTATATCTTAGCTATCTAACATATTTTAATAAAATTGTATTTTTTGTCATAATTGAGAAGCCATCCTTTTCACTGAATGATATATAAATTTTTATGCATGTACTATATCATCAATCTAAAATATTGTAGTCTTTTGATAACATAAAATTATTATGACACTGTCCTTTTGAGCTCAAAATAGATCATCGTTAAATTGTATATCTAATAAACAAGATCTATAACATTTATTAGTGCACATAACAAATTTATGAACATAATTTAGTTGCTTATAATAACCAAATAAGTGTAATTATTAAATAGTAAAAATGTGGAAATTAACTAAAATATCTTTTTTGTTCTTTTCTTTCTAAAATATCTGTCTTAATTTACATTATATTAATGACCATAATTCAGAAGGTAAAAGTATTGTATACAATCTTATGAAATTTTGAAATTTATTTATGTCAACTTCCAATTAAAAATAGATTTTGTAAAAATATACATTTAATTAAGAAACAAAGAAAGAAGATTGAGGTTACTAACATTTTTCATAGGGAAAATATTTGCCAAATGCCCCTTTTTATTTCCTCTTTTGGAAATTACCTTCCTTTTTTCCATCTTCTGAAAAAAGCATTTCAAACATTAAAACTAAATCATGTAGCTCTGACTCAATTTTGATATATATGTGACTTCTATGCCTTTTTAGATCTTGGACTTTAAGGAGAGATGGTACATGAGAAAATAGAAGCCATATATTCTGAAGACAAGCAGACCAGATGGGAAATGGGTTGTATTTCCTGTTTGAACAAATACTAAAATACTGTAACCATGACATTGTAGAAATGGAAGCAAGAAATACTTAGGCAGATATTGGTTAAGAAATTGGGGTACTTCAACTTTTTTCAAGTCCTGTGTAAGGGAACCAGAGATTATTGGGGAAGAAAGTAGATCACAGCAGGGATATGGGAGAGTTGAACTTCTATGAATGGTTAGTTAGCAGTGAGGAGACTTTGAATTAGCTGTGGCATGAAAAACTTACTGAAAGACCAGATAGAGGATTCAGCTAAGAATCATGTTTTACAGAACCAGGGAGAAATTGAAGAGACATATTAAAAGACCAGTGTATCCTCACCACATTCAGATAAAACAGCTTAAATTACAATAGCTGTGAAACATTTTTTGGAAGCAGAGATGCCAAAAGACAAGGAAAGGGTAGTTAATCACAAAGGGGTCAATACAAATCAAGAGCACTGTACACATGATCAGTCATTTTTTTCCACCCTGAGGATATATATGCCTTTCTTTGCCCCTAGATGCTAGATTGGTGTCTTGAAATTTCTGGATCTCAGAATTGATGCCTTTTAACAAATATGGACAATTTCCAGCCATTATCATTTTGAATATTTTCTCTTTCCCATTCTCTCTAAATCCATGTTTAAATCTAATTAGATATATATTCAAAATTATTACATTATTCTCCTATTTATTATTTAACATTCTTTAATAGTTCCATTTGTGTTTCTGAACTGAATATTATATCATCTCTTTTATCTATGTTCCAGTTTTGAATTGTTTCTTTAGCAGTGTCTAATCTCCTAGCTAAGCTATTGAGCTTTAAATTTCAACTATGTTATTATTATGTTTGTTTCATTATATTTTATTCATTTCAAGTAATTTTGTTTCATGTTCACAAATTTATCTTACCTTCTAAAGCTTCAAATGTACTGAACATATTTATTTTCTATTTCAATCTGATAATTTCGGGATCAGATATTATTTTGGATCTATGTCTGCCATTTTTCACATATGATATTTTGTTAGCCTGTGCACTTTATACATTTTAAATGGGAACTGTAATTTTTCCTTGAAATTTTACCTGGAAATTTTTTTTTACCTGTGCACAGCTGAGTTCCTTTGGAGAGCACCAGAATTGGGTTTTGTTGGTCAATGAAGATGCTACTGACCATGGCCACTAAAGTTTCTCTTTCATACTTATGAAACTGGACTTGTAGCATGATACATGAACCAGCATGACATTTTAAATACTTAAGAGAAATTTCTTCCATCTTATCTCAGAATCAGATGTAGGAGGATCAATCTTTTTTTTAGGTGATAGGATTTCCCAAACATCTTTATGCCTTTGGATTTAGCATCCCCACCTTAGCTGAGTCCTAGTCATTTCTCTTGGCTGTGTCCTATATTTTTTGCAACGTAGAAACTCTAGGTTTTCAGGGATTAATAGAAAACCATTCTTTTTTTTTTAACTCTTTAACATTTCACATTTCATTTTCTGGGATTTGACTAATATAATAATGTTAAAAAGTAGATATATTGTGACCTCTTGAATTTATTGGTTAAGTAACAGTACTCTAGATTCTACTACTTTATTTCAAGGAGCCTGGAATGTAAACTAAATGAGTAAGAATTCATTGGATTGAGGGAAATTCTATGGGGCACAAGATTTATGCCCCTGGCAAGTATCCCAAGAGATATGGTGAAATAACTTCTAGAGTACCTTTTTTACGATCTAGAGAAATTTAAGTTTGAGACTTTAAAACTGATGTGGCAGTTAGTGAAATCTGCCTTAAACCTTTATAAGCATAACTTCCAGAAGGATCTCCTGACTAACTTTGAATACTCTTAACCATTGCAACTCTTTTGTTTTAAGGTGTCACCTTTTTGGTCAAGGTCTTTTTCCAAATGCTTCACTGGTTGGCACTTGGTAATAATTTCTTTGTGACAGGTAGGCTTATTCCTGGGAGTAACATACCTCTTCAGAGGGAAGGTAATGAGTTTATTTGCTGAGTTCTAATTAGAGAGAGGCCACATTTGAGTAACCAGGAGGTTTTCAGGAGGTAGCTCTTAGGCATTAATTATAACTAGGCTGTTTCATTTTTAAGAAATAAGGTTCATAAGTGAAGCATGAAAATCAAGGGTTGGCATATTGGCCTGTTTTCTTTTATTAGGAACTGACTATATATTCCAGAGGTTTTTGCCTTTTTATTTGAGAAAGTAGCAGGATTCCCCAGGATGGGAGTTCAATATTTTGTTGGCTACTGTGTGGGCCTCTATCTATTGAGGAAACATCCTATGACAACACAAATATTCTCATAGCTCACAGAATTATGCCTTAGTGCAATGTTCCCCATATATCTCCCTGTATATCAATACCCTGTAATAGTGAGATATTTTTGTTACAGATCCTGAAAAAATATTCTCATAACTGTATTCTTAATCACAATCCCCAGCCACTAAAGAATTCATTGAGTTGTACAGTCATCTCTTTTATTCTCTAGCTCTCCTTCCAGCAATATGGTTAACCCAAAACTTCCCCTTTCAGCCCTGTTCACACTCATACTTTGACACCCTTAAACACACTCATATTGCTGCACCATGATCCCCTCCATCCAATTCCAAAGTGTTACCATGAAACTTATAAATTCTTCCCAGATTAAAAGTGCTTCCAAGGTCTCTAGGAGTGCCCAGATACTATAGGCAAGGTACACAACTTCATGAAATAAACACTCCTTGGCTGGCCCTATTTGGGTATATATGATAACTTATTTCCACAATTATAACAGAGTTAGACTAATTTATAATTTCTCTACTCACCATTCTTATATTCTTTTTACTTGAACATAAAACTATCAATATACTCATTAAAAATATGTCTCAGAGACTTAAATCTTCAGTTCTTCATAAGCCAGTTAAGCCCTGAATCCCAGCAGAGTTGTGGCTAACATCGGTCTTCCAGTTTTTTTGGGCTTGCCCAGGGCATCTAATAAAATGATGATGATGGACAAGTCCCATCACCAAAAACAAGGAATATCTGTAACAGCAAGCAAAACAGTTCCTTCTATCTGTCTCATAATATCTAAGCTTCCTTTCAATCTGAAGCAGTCAAAGCAGACATCATCCCTATTCCTCAATACTGAGGAATGAGCAAACATAAGGGCGAGTGTAATCATGGTCCAAAGTAAATTTGTTCTTATTGTAGTTATTATTATGTGGTAATGAAAGAAATTGTAGTATTGATATAGAGATATTGGTTACAAGAGACTCTGAAGTGAGGAGAAGGGATGAACAGTTGGAACACAGGCTATTTTTAGGGCATTGAAATTGTTCTGTATGATACTGGAAAGATGGATACTTGACATATGTTTGTCAAAGCCTATAAAGCTGCAGAGAGCAAAGTGTAAACCATAATGTAAACTATAGACCCTGGTTATGAACAATGCTTCAATAATGGTTCATCAATTTTAACAAATGCTCCACACTAAAGTAAGATGATATTAATAGAGGAAAATGTGTATGGCGAGTGGGGATTATATGAGAAGCCCCTAGACATTTTATGTAAATTTTCTATAATCTAAAATGTCTCCAGAAATAAAGTTTACTATTGAAAAAAAAAGAAATCTAGAAAAAATGATGATTCACTCTAAGTGAATTTAAAATGACTGTGTTTCCTTGGCAGATGGTAGAGAAAGAAGTAATAGGACTTAAGAGAATGTGCATGAAGAAACAGTTGTATTATGTAAGAAGATAGGACCCACAAGAGTATTATGTTCCGTGGGAAAGACCAATGGACTTATCTTTAGCCAAAGACTTAGCGACTGCACTGGTGAGAGAGACACCAGCATCACAAAACGGAAGTTCTCTTATGTAGGCCAGAGCTGATGGCAGAAGAAGTAGTCATAAAGCTTGTTTACTAAAAGCAAGGAAATGATGAGTTCTTAGAGCAGTGAAGGCCGAGTGGTATAGCTTACCCACCCGAGACGGGGGCTACAATTACTGTACACTCAAATGCTAGAGTCACATTCACTCCTCTGCAACAAATTAATTTTTCTAATTATATATTATATTTAAACACACTCTTTCCCTTCCAACTTCACCCAAATAAACATTTCTTAGAGCTTAATAACACAGCAAAGTAGGCCAAAAAGATACTATAACATTGGAACAAATTATGTATCATTTTTTTTTCAATTCCTAAGAGGAAAGAAAATTTCACTAGTTTTGCCTATGGTTTTCACAGGTATCTCAGAACTGAGCTCCGAGGATGCTTGCTCTTATCACAAAATGATGTACAGACTTAGGGTGATTAAAATTTGAAATGTTGTTATTTTCACTGATTTTTAGATTACTAGATTTAACTAACGAAATAAAGTGAACACAAAAGCAAATTTGAGCAGTTATTCTAAGTGTCGTGTTTGACTAAACCAGTGTACAAAAGTACAAAATTGATTGTGCTATGGTAAGACAAATATATCTATGGAGTTAATGGCATCATCTTTTCTAACTGATAAGTAACCCCAATATTTAGCTATGCATCAGTACCTAAGAGATATTAAGATCCACTTTAGCACTCTATAAGTATTATGGTTTTTTATCACAGTCCATTTACTTCCTATTCATGTTCATACAGTGAAACTTATATGTAAAATAAATAAAATTACTTTATTTTAGGATGAAAGTGAGCCATATGTCCAGGTAGATCATTTCTACAGGAATTCCTTATTATATCACATTTTGTACATTATTTCTGCTAGATTTTTGTGTTTTTCATTGTGTTTCTTTTTTCTATTAGTATCCATTTCCTAAAGATAGAATATGAATGTTTATAAAATTTTGCAACAGGTGGTTGGTATTATGGCCTGTATATGCCTGAAATGAACCCCAAAATTTTTTCAAAGAGCGACTGTTATTCCTTTTGCTGTACTTTGCTTTTTTACACAGTGTTCTGCAGGACCAGTTACAAAATGTCTCACAAATCAAATACTGTATAAAATTACATGTGTTGGGTGTCCAGATGTTATAAATAATTTAAAAACTGTATAAAAACCTTTATTTTTCTATATAATTATTTTAAAACTTTATTTATGACTACTATTTTTACATTATGGA
Source organism: Dasypus novemcinctus (assembly GCF_030445035.2). Taxonomy (NCBI): domain Eukaryota; kingdom Metazoa; phylum Chordata; class Mammalia; order Cingulata; family Dasypodidae; genus Dasypus; species Dasypus novemcinctus. Next base: position 37,967,419 of record NC_080676.1, on the reverse strand, counting down.
TTTCATCCACTGTTTTGAGCTAAGTTTAAATATAAGGATTCTTTTCTCTTTTAACATTTTTCCTCTGAATGGAATATTTTCTAAGAATTAATATCCTTTGATTTATTCTACAGACTTTTATAATAGCTTGATGGCAGGCACTGCAAAAGTTCTGTGAATTCAAAGAAGGAAAAAAATAAATTCCTTTCCTCCACTTAGTAGCTTATTCTGGCATGGGAAAAAAAGACAGCTATAAATACTAAAAATAAAAGGTGAAAAGTGATACATATGCAAAAACAAAATAAAACAAAACAAAAGTCTGCCCTCCAGATTCAGAGGAAGCAGATATTTCTTCTGTTCTGTTTGAGGAAAGGGAAAATGAGAAAGACTATATAGCCATTCAAGGTCTGCAAAGTTTAGTCTTTTGTATTAGAAAATAATTTGAGCCAGCAGAATAAATTAATTCAGGGAGTCTCCTATAACATTCCAAGACCAAACAAGAGTTCTTGCAGGATATCTAATAGAGCTGATACATAAAATAATAATTTACCTCATTCAAAAATTCACAAGACACTGAAATGTATTAGGCCCAGTGTTTTCTCTGATGTCTCCCAAACACTCCTTTAAAATTTACTATTAATTCAGTAAAAGCATAGTAACCATAAGCTGTAAACCATGCAATTTGCTAAATATTCTGACAATCCAATCCATGCCATGGAAGATTTTACAATTTGGGCATGAATCTATAATTCACAATTTCACAGATTTATGTTTATTATATTTACTTGGGCTGTATCATTTATTGGGAAAATGAGTGCTTACAAAGGTCATTTTGTCTTTATTTCTACCAGTTATTTCTCGCAGTGCAGCATTAAACAATTGAGAGACCAATTAATTCTGGCAATGCAGCTTTAAACATTTGAAAGAGAAACAGGATTCAGTTTATTTTTCTATTTGGTGATGGGTTCACATGTAAAACTACAGCATTATTATTTCAAGAAAATCTATGAACAAAACTTGTGTTTCTTGAATTAAATATATAGATACATTTATTAACATCACAGAATAAAAAGATGAAAGAATGGTAACATTTACAAATTTACTTTTTTTTCCTTTGTTTTTTTTTTTTAAAATTAACTTTTTGGTTTGCTTGCTTTGTAACTGTTCTGTCATTTGCTTGACAAAGTTTTGATTTTTGCTTAAGCTGTCAACAAAGAATTAAACACAATAAGTGTTTTATTTTATTTAAGGCAAAGGTAAAATTTCAATATAGTGTCATTTTCTCCAATGAAGCTATGACAATGAATATGCAATATAGATGTTTTTACCAATCTGAGATTTTTTTATTTCTATAAAGTAAATTTCAATATCAAAATAAATGCTTATAATGATGTGTTTATTATGATCTCTAATTCTGTCAATCTACATGTAAGTTTTGGCATTGGGCATATTTTTATTTGGCATAAGATAAGGGTATCACAGCATGAAATCATCAACCACACAAGCAGAATTTGGCAGATGTGAAATTTCTAAGAAGAGAAAAGCTTTTGACTTAAATCTGGGAACTAGAGACTATTACTCCATCTTCACATTGGCTTTAGGCATGGCTCCTATTACATGCATAAACATACATGTAAAAGTGTTTTCCAATGACAAATAAATAAGATATAATCATCTAATTCAAAGTTTCATAGGAACACAAATTCAATCACTATAGTATAATATTTATGAAAAGCCTGACACCCAATCTCAGAAATCTAAAGTAGTATTCTGTATCATGGATATGAAGGTTACTATTCTCAGTCAACAGAAGATAATTCAATGCCCCCTAAAATTTCAGTAGTACCAAAAAGGAAAAAAGTTAGGAATAAAACCATTATTGGTAAAAGGAATCATCTTAATATAGATATTAAATCAGAGATGGTTTACAATTCAGTTAGGAGAATGACTTTATCATTGCTGCTAAAATATAGTTTATTGAGTGCTATTGACTTCTTTGACAAAAAAAAAAGACAAAGTTTTGATATATATTCACACTATAGAGTAGTTTCCTACTGCAAATGATTGGAATGCACTTCTGGCATCCTAATGTCCCTGAGCTGATGGGCTCTTCTGTTGTTCAATGTGTCTACAGCAATAAAATCAGCTTGTAAGCTTTGCCTCAGCAGCTGAGCACTGCATGTGTTCAGGTCATTATGGCGGTGGGGATGCTCACTTGGGAGAATGGTATATAAATAAATGGTATATAAATAATAAATGGTATATGAGAACATGAGCAGAGTCTGATTAATTCTTACTAGCCAGTGACTATTTTTAGGATCCCTTTGCTTTTGAAAGGATTTATGCTGAGGAGGAATTCAATGTGAGTGTGAATGCTAACTCTGTTCTGATAACATGAAAAGGTATTCTTACAAAAGGGTTGTTTTATAAGTGAATTTTGAAAAATCACAGTAGTTCTTTTTAGATGTAAATGTACTCTGTGTTTTAATGACTATCTCTATGGGCAATTTTCTTAAAATTCCCCCCAAAATGTAAATCTCAGGGCAAGAGAACCACAGTTGTAGATTAATATTGTATACATTTCCTAGTGATTTCATTTGGCTGCATTCACTACTGTTCCTTTTTTATTTTATTTCATCAATTAAAAAAATATATTTCTACCTGTCACACATTCTCATTCTTTCTCTCTCTCTCTCATGCACACACAAACATTCCACTACTCACACAAATACATAGTTTATCAAATAAATTATAGCTCAAATAGGTATAAACTCACCTCTGTGCTATTTGGAATATTTATGTAATTGTAATTCAGTTATAAAATTGACATGCTTCCAAGACTATTATGCATTTTAGCTCTGCCAGTTAAGTAAAGAGAAATCATCTTATTTTGTCAATGGAAAGCATGCATTTTCATATCAGCTAGGAATACATATCTTAAAGATTCCACTACCTTGTGGGAAAAAACATCTGACGGTACTAAGTTTTATTTTTGTTTGTTTTTGTTTGTTTGTTTTTAGTTTTAGAATGTTTATTGCAGCATTGCTTTTGAATGGCAAAAATGAGGAAACAATATGAAATACCATAATTGGGAAAATGGTTGAACAAGTATTGGTATGACCATACTCTGCAACATAAAATAACCATTAAAAATATTAAGTTAAATTATCATCTACTGACCCAAAGGTCAATCCAAAATATATATTTGAATGTAAAAATACAAACTACAGGTAAACCTATACAGTATCATCCATTTTTTATAAGAATATAAGAAAATAAATCATTTATTTGTTTTTCAATGTTTGAGCATGAAGAAATATGTGGGAAATACACAAAGAATAAAATGAATGAAATGGACAGAGGGAGAGGAAGTGAAGAATAGAAGAGACAGAAATATGATAAATTTTTTCATTTTATTTATTGGTATTGCATCACTGGTTTGGGGTGAAAAGTGCTACCACTCTAATTTTAAATAAAGAATTTAACAAAAGCAAATGCACAAAAGGAAATAAAATTTTACTTGGCACTTGTCATTCCGATAGTACTGCAAAACATTAGAACAAAATAGCCTGACTTAAAAAATTTTCCCATTTGTAGATATTTTGCTTGCTTTACTTTTCTCGAACTGATTATGAAATATTTTACTTCTATTTCTGTAAGTAAAAAATAAAGTAACTCCACATTAAAATATTTATTCATATGAGATCTAAGGAAAAAAGATTTGGGGCATGGATGGAAAGACCTGTGATAACTAACTATATGAATTATCCTTCCACATAATGGTAGCCATCCAATGTGGGAAGCCGCTGACTGAGCATGAAAACTGAGGCACAAAAAAGACAAACTGAAACTACTAACGTAAACCTAAACAAGGCTAAAGTGAGGCATTTTTTTTTTTAACTCTAGGATTTCTTAAGAGACTATTACTAGGCTTCCACACTACAGTGGCAGAACTGAGCAGTTGCAACAGAAAAGGAATGGCCTATATAAAATATTTATTATTTGGCCCTTTACAGAAAAAGTTTGTCAACCTCTGGACTAGAACAGAATATATAATTCCAGGGATATATTTCCTGCTTGTGCAAAATTGTGGTGATTCTGGTGTGGTGTGGTGATTTTTTCTTGATAGGTTAACTCTTTAAAATTTCTTTTTCAGTTTTGTGTATATAGTTCAAGAATGAGATGAACAACATATAATATATCCCATTTTTAAAATCTATGTGATTCTTAGCAGAAACAATAAAACTGCATGTAAAAAATATTGAGGCTGGATCAAATCCATTTTATAAAATAAATCTTCATGCTTAGTGTAGTGAGGAAATATTGCTAATTTGAAGCAGTTCACATCCAAGAAATTCTATGTAAATTATCTTGGATTATACCATTCCTTTTTCCTGCTAAATTAACTTCATCAGGACAAATGTGGTTGGCATCAGGAATTTTCCCTTTGAAAAATTCCCCTTTCTAAGTTTTTTGTACTCTTAGCACTCTAGTGTCCAGAAAAGAAGTAACCCTTAGGCTACTTGCTACTAGCAGTGCCAATATATCTTCTTTGGTCTTCACAATTTTTTGTTTGTTTTTTAAAATTAGAGTTGCCATTTAAAAGTCAAGAGATAGCACACACTAAAAAAATGTAGATTTCTGGATTCTCTAAAAAAGTCAAAAGCATTAGTAAATGAGGGCCTGCATTTCCTCACAGCATCTGGGACAGTAGGCATCCTCTTTAGTTATTGTCACAACCAGTTCATTTCTATTATTCTTTTAACAGATAACCAGAGTTTGCTAATTTGTTTAGGATGCTTGCATACATCTTCAAATGACACTGGAAAGTAACTTTCTTTTTTGTGCTCTCCTAATCCATTTCTTACATCAGGATTATTTAGAGTGGCAAAATGAAGTGTCTACCTTTATTGACTGCGAGAGGTTTTATCCAATTCTCAAATATAGTGTTTTCCATTTTGCTTGTGATTTTGTCCTTCATCAGTGTCACCAATGTTTTGTCTATATTCTTGTTTCTTTCAGAGAAAATTGTACATAGGGTATTGTATGATGTAGCAAAAAGCCCCATTTGAATAAATTCCTTCCCACATATTACTCTCTCTACCATCATCCAGAATTATTTTGGTTAATAGGAAATAAGTGATTATGGAAAATTTTCTTAATTCATTACCCTCAAAGTCTCTTTCTTCAAGATGAATACCCTGCCTGATGTTGACTAAAGTCTACACAAGAGTTAAAAATCTTCCACCAAATAATAATGCTGTTAACAATGATGAATATAATAACAATGGCTAACATTCAATGAAAAAGTATGTACTAAATGACAGGCACAGTTCTTAGGACTTTTTATATCTTAATTCATTTACCCTCACTCAACATTATGAGGTAGGTTTTACAATTATCTTAACTTTACAATTCTACAGTGACATATGTGTATAAAAACACAGAAATATGATCAGGAATGTTAATAAATAATAAATGGATGACAATGGCATCTTTGCAAAGGAATGGTGGTCAAAGGGTACTTTTGTCTTATTGATAATGTTAACTCTTTTATAAGGAAAATATATTCACGAATCATTTGTGCAATTTAAAAAAAGTCATGATATAAAGACTGCCTAGGAAGAATGCCCATCATGGAGGGCATTGTGTATAATGGCAACAAATGGAAGGAAACCACAATGCCCATCAGTAGAGATTTGATAAAATGATATTTTAGCAACACAAGGAAACACCATGAAGCTATTAAAGGATTCCTATTTAATGGGTAAAAAGTTATTCATGAATGTTTTTACAAAAAGAAAATCTTAATGTTCTTAAAATAAAAAAGAATAAGCCACAATCAAAAATAGAGGTCACTCCTCTCTAAGTATTAAAAGTATTTTAAAAATAAAAGTAATTTGCATTCTATGATGTAAACATATATAGTATGGACTTTGCAGTCAAATAAACTTAAGATGGATTAAGAATCAAACAATTATAGACAAATTACAGAAAAAATGAAATAGAAGGGATTACATGTTAGCACAAAATCTCTGATGTTTAAAATAGGATTACAAAGGTGTCAAAAGTGCTTTCATTTTCAATATTTGCTAGTCTGAATTACTTGACGTCAAGAGAAACATGAACTTCTATCAAAGGATTTCCAAAATGCCTTCTATTCATAAGGTGTTTGCCTTGAATGAATGTTCTCAGTCTGAGTAAGTCAAAGTAAACACAGAAGATACTTTTACATTATTCTATACAATAATTTGCATTATTCTACTTGGATAGATTATTATCAGGATAAATTCCATAAATTTGAATGGTTTTGAGCCATAATTAAAAACCATCTCACACACAGTTTATATATTGTATGGCATATCACCTGTATGAATTCTGATGTTGAATAGGTTGTGAGTCATAATGAAAAGTCTTCCCACATTCCCTATATTCATAGGAGTTTCACCAGTATGAATTCTATGATGACTAATAAGTTGGGAGCTCTGAGAACAGGTCTTCCCACATATTTTACATTCACAGGGTTTCTAAACAGTATGAATTCTCTAATGTCAAGTAAGATCTTGAACCAGAATGAAAAATCTTTTCACGTCCCTTGCATTCATAGGGTTTCTCACCTTTATGGATTCCCTGATGTTTAATAAGTTGTGAGCTCTGACTAAAAGCCTTTCCACATTCCTCATATTCAAAGGGTTTCTGGCCAGTATGAGTTTTCCAATGATGAGTGAGTCTTGAAGGATGTCTAAAAGGTCTTTCCAGAGTACTTACATTGGTAGGGTTTTTCAACATTATGAATTATCTGATGTGTACAAAGTTGTGAGCCATGTTTAAAGGCTTTTTCATATTCCTTAGTTTCACAGTATTTCTCTTTATTTTTAATGATTTGCTGTAATGTAAAGGATGGATGCTGACCAAACGTGGGCATGTCTTCATGAGGGACTATCAATTGACTGAAATGTCCCTCTTGAGAGGTATATTTCTCAAACTGGCCACTATATTCCCAATCATCTCTGAAACTAGAGCACTGAAGGTAGTAAGTATCTTCTAAGTCTTTCCATTATCTCCCACTGGGATGATTCAATTTCATAAATTTCATTCTATAGAAATAATTTCTTGGTCTTACATCTTGATTACAAAACTTAAGAAGAAAACAAAGGAGAATATTTTATTGGTCTTGTGATAGGAAAAGATTTGGAGTAATTTCATCTATATAAGATCCAAAACCAGGGTAAGGAAATACTACTGGATTTCATTTAGGTTTTTTGACTATGCTGCAGAACTGAATTTCAAAAGGTAGGGAGGGAAAAGAAATGGGAGAAAATAACAGAACAGGGATTTCAGGTAGAGAGGAAGGGTTTGAAAGGTGATAAAGTGGGCTGATTTACAGACTATAATTTCCCATTATAGGTTATAAATTCCCAAGTTTACTTGCATGGCCACATGGCAGAGGAAAAACAGTGAGAAAGGTGCGCAGAGGGCAGGAACGGGTCCAGAGGCTAGAGAGAGAGCTTGTTCAGACCTTGCACATGGCTTATTTGAATTCTTAATTATTCTACCCCTTTGCTAATGGCAGGGGAGAAGTTCCAGCTATTTGCTGTTCTTATTGATTGTCCCACCCATCAATTCCCTGTGAAGGCCTAATGATAAAGTCCTTGAGGAATATCCAGGGCTTCTCCTGGCTTCCAGAGGAAGTCTTTGTTCTGGATAGAAGGTTCTTGCGGAGGGTGGGGGTGTGTGGGGGTGTGGGACACGCTATTATGCCATTAAAAGTGCAAGAGTTTTATGTTTTATCCAATTAAAAATATATTTAATTGCCTTTAAGTATTAAGAAATATAGTATATCCATAAAAATGTAGTCTCCAAAACAATATTAATGTAATTGAACAATAAAAAAATTTCACATTAAACACATTGGGGAATGGGAGTGGGATGTGGGAAGAAAAGAAAATAAGTAAAATCAGAGAGCTCTGTAGAGAATATTCTTTAGGGCAGATGCATGCATCCCTTGTCCACTGAGAATATTGTCTGTCCAGCACAATCAACAGGAATTGCCCTAGCTGCTTTATGGAACCCCCTCATCCTAGGCTATGTTCTGTCTTGGGAATGGCCTGTACCAAAGATGGACTAATTTAGAGATAAAAATATGCTGACCCCCTTGCTTCAATTTGGGACAACTCTGAAGGGTTTTACCAGCTCCAGAATGCTCTACAGAATTGCTTGAGGCTTAGTTGCAAAGGCAGTGCAGATCAGCTTCTCCCTTACTCTTTTCTCCCCAAAGTCCTTCACAGTAAAACTCTGACCATAATTCCTGGTCTCAGGGCACACAGTCTGCCATTAATGCTAAAGATTTGTGCCTACACGACCAGTGATCACAACATGCTAAAAATATAGGCCAATGATTAACTCAAACCCTGAATTTAAGGTCCACAAGCATATATACATATAAACATTCATACATAATATATTAGAATAGCATATATTTTTTAATGAGCTACTAGCACTAAGGATATTAATACATGTTGTTAATCTCATGCTGATTTCTGAATTAATTTTTCATGCAGTGATTTTGTGCCTCTTTAAGGGTAGTTTTAAATGCAGTGTAATAGTGTTTTAATAATAAATGCTAACTAATAAAATGTGATGTAGACAAAGTATCACTTATCTTTAAGTTCTTACAGTAAGGATACATAAATATGAAATCATATTTAATTTAACTTATTAATACATAAGTGCGATTAAAAAGTAAAAAACTATTAGGGAGTCTTCGGTAAATATTATCATTCAGGTCTTTGCAATAGTTAATTTAGATTCATTATGGGCCACAACCACAAATAGCCATGTGTATACAGCTTAACAATCATTTTGTTAGTTCAAAAATGATAAATTTATTTGCACTTTATTCTAGCCATTTCTTAGATGATTAATGATATTGACTGCTACTATTTCTCCTGTTACTAGCAATGTTTATTATCTACTATGTAGAAGATACTATTCTAAGTATTCACAATTATGACTCTAATTATCAGATCAACTCTGAATGCTCTGTACTTAACAGAACGCTGATGTACTTAATAGAACGCTAATGTACCCTGACCCATATCGCGGAGCTACCAAGGTAGTGAGCCAGGATTGTAATGCAAGTCTTTATGACTCCAAAGCTATGTTATGTTTTAATTGTATCATGCTACCTAAGATTTAGTTTAATTTTTTTTCATTTTGAAAGATATTGGATATCCATCTGAAACCAGATCTCAGTTGCTCATCATTTCTTATCAAGGACAAATATGAATATAGCGTAGGTTTGCTTTCCAGAGCTAACATATATCCAGGACTTGTGTTTGTTTTTAAGATATAATAATAATACCCATGACAGTCCCCTCACCCCTTACCTAAATCATACTCATTTCCTCTTCCTTTTGAAAGTATTAAAGTTAATGACTACATTTTGTACTTGAATTATATATATACATACAAATGCTATATATATTTGCTATATATATATATATAAATGTCATACACACATACCACTTTAGATTTTGTTTATAACAAAATAGTAATCCAATTCTATATTTTCAAAATAATTTTATGGCATATTGAGTGTTGTTATGAATGAAACTACCTGGACACTGGAAATAATTGGATTTGATGATTACTTCTCTCTGAACTCTAAGGAAAGTGTAATGTCTGCTGGAAATTAAACCCATGAAAGGATGTGTGATTACCTGAGTATGTTTGTAAACTGTTGCCTCCTGGTGTTCTCTCAGCATTCTGTGAATACCTTAAATATATTATCTAGAGAATAGCCTTGTAATTATTTTGCATGCTTGTTGCACCTGTAAATTTGACCTCCTCTATGATTACAATTTTTTCTTTCCCCACTTTAGATGACCAGGTTGAAATACAGTGGATGCCACAAATATCCTCTTTAAAAAAGGTATAAGATTGGTGGATTTTGATCATGTTAAATTAGTGAGAAGCATGGTTATTGCCTTATATCTAAAAAAAGAGAATCCACATGTATAATTCTGAACCAAATTAATCTGTTTTATGAACACTCTTATTTTAAGAAATTCCAAAAATTATTTCAAAAATGACATTTTAATCAAGAATATATTAATTTATGTAAATATGCACAACTTATTTATATAAATATCTTATGAAATAAATGAGAGCAATCTATTTTCATGAGAGAGGGCTAGAACTCATTTAGCATTGTTAAGGTTAATGGAATGAAAATGTCAAGGATAACTAGTAGTTTTAAAATACCACAAAAAATTTCATAATATGAACATATCAATAATGAAAATATCTCCCACGGATTATTTGGGAAGCTTGGCCATTCACACATTTCTAGGGTCATGGTACTTTAAAAAAATTTTTTAGCAAAGAGTGAAAGGAAGAAAATAATTGAACTATTAATGCTTGAAATACTTGTGCTTGGGCTATCCTGCCTACCCTAATGTTATCAAAATAATGTGGTAATTAAGTTTTTCCTTTTGCAGTTTTGTTTCAGGAGGGATGGATGATTCGCAGGTCATCCCTTATTTTGTGTTGTTCTGATCAGCTTTCTAGAGTAACTGGAATTTTCCTACTCAATTCCTAACTCTAATGTCAAACACATTTTTTATTGTCTTTGTTTCTAAAGAGAAGGAGCATTTTGTCAGTATCTATCACTAAATTTGAAAAGACAGTCTTAAAAGGCAGGATAATTATTTATATAATTTTGCTCCTATTTTTTACATATCTATACTTATATCTCTATATTGATTACTTTAACTGACAAGGTCTGAGAGGCTATGGAATTTTCTTGCTATTTTGTTATAATTTTTCATTGCATTTGTACATTATACATGCATACACATGCACACACACATACTCTTTTTTCCTTTCTAGACCACAGTTAAAGAGTTGAGTAATAATGCTTCTTAATTTATCACACACTATGAATCCATGAAAGCCCATCTCATTTATTTTTTTCCACCCCTGATATGCAGCCCCATTTTCCTCTTTCACTAAATGCATATACTTTAATGTATTTGATTATGTCCTTTGATTCATATGTATCCTTGTAAACTATTTATTGCTGCTTCTGTTTATAGGTGTTCATGGGGTATTTCACTTTCATTTTTCATATCTGTTTTAACATTTTAGATTTCATTCTCTTTCTCACTTTTCACACTCAACTACATGCCAGAAAATCTATGTAGTTTTTAAACATATTTTATTTACATTTGCAATTAGAATAGTTTTCTTAGGTTTCCCTAACAGACCAGTCAGTTGGAGTAGAACTATCTTCTGAAATTTTACATTCTCTCCACTTTAACTTAACTTTTATTTCAATCATGCTGAAATGCCTTTGGTCTCAGCTTCTCAGGCTTTCCTTTACTTCCCATTCTTTTCCTCCTAAACCCCTCCCCCTCCCTTCTTTCCTGTTTGCTTGGCAAACTTCCCAAAGTACTATTTCTGTATCATTTGAGTGAAGATCTATTATTAGGAAGTTAATTAAACAAAAATAAATAAATAAATTTAAACTTAAATTGGCTTGAACACACATACACCAGCATAAAAATTCTCATTGAGTTAGTAGGGGGATTGTTTTTTCATGTTTTATTTGTTGATACTTTCAGACTGTCATTACGTGTTTCTAACATCCTCACTCTCTTTTACCTTTTGGACAAATATAAAGCCTTTTGCTACCTCAGGTATCCCTCCTGTTTTAATACTTTCAAACCTGACTATTTATCACCTTTTGATCTTTTATATTTTAACATAGGTATATTTTCTATAGCTATACATTCATTGACCTCCCCCTCCAATATTAAGTCTGACCATGCTTTTAAACAGACACAAAGCATCATGTTCTTTCTACTTATAATTCAGAACATTTATTTATCAATAAATTATAAATTTATAAATTTAATTGTGATTACTTGATTAATCCGTGCTATTTCCAGCAAGACATTTTTTTATTTTGCTTTTAATAATATCCATTGCTTGCCACTTTCAAAAATATTTGTTAAATATTGTTTATTGGATAAGATTCTCTAGAGGTAGTTAATTTATGAGAGTTCAATATGGTTCGGAGAACAAAAAACTTAACATCTTATATGGACAACAATCTCACACTACAAAAAATCAAACATAACAAATGTAAACAATTTTCTTTTAATGAACTTAATTTTTAAAAATGAGCTTTAATTAATTATATTGTGGCAGCATTACTCAATCAATGGAAACTCCTAATCCATTATGTGTTTTACCCAGTCAAAATAGGTCTCATCCCTCCTGATAGCTGTTTCTATGATCTGGGGCATAGACAGTAACTCACCTGAATGGTGGTCTCAAAGGTTTCTTGGTTGTAGTCATCTTTTCCCACTGGCATCTGCTAAATTCCTCTCTGGGACCATCAATTCTCACATAATCAAGCCAAAGAAGTGCTATCGTGACCTCCTCCTTCCAGTTACAAGGCTTCTCTAGGCCTCATTTGTCAACATTTTGCATACCTCTCAGGCCCATCTGGAACAGAATGCTACACTGGTACATAAAAAGTCTGACCAAGGCTCTCCCAGGCCCTCTGACTAAAGAGCTCTCTCACCCATCTCTAATCCTACAACTTCGGAGCCATGCCAAAGACCACTGAATGAAACGAGGTTTGCCCACTTGTTAGGCTACATATGGAAAGTGAGACTGCATTAACAGTGGCAGGTAGGCTCATAAGACACCATGATAATGTTTTCAAATCTATAGTCTCCTGTAATGAAAGCATGCAACAAAGTACCAGCATTGAAGGATGGATATGCAACAGGCAAAGGCTGCCTTATAGCAAGGTGTCCAGAGAGACCAAGGACAAGCTTCAAATGGCTTCCCTCAGTAAGAACATAACAAACAAACTTTCCTTTCCTCTCAGATCAGGACCATCACATAAAACATCTCAGAACCATGCATAAAACATCTCAGAACCATGGAGCCCCAAATGGAGACACAGATGGGGCTAGACATATTCTATTTAACTAGCCCTCTATCAGTCACAATTCTCCGGAGGATCAGAATCAGTAAGATATATGTACCCCCCCACACACATATGCATTTTTTCTAAAGGATTGGTTATTTGCTCTCATAACTCTGCAAAATCTATAGGAGATGCCAGCAGGCTGGAAACTCAGAGATGAGTTTGTGTGGTAGTCTTGAAGCAGAATTTCTTCTTCCCTGGAAAATGTATTTCTGCTCTTAAGGCCTCCAACTGTTTGGATGAGGCCTACACTCATTTTTGAGGGTAATAGTCTTTACTTAAAGTCAATTGACAGTAGATATTAATCATATCTATAAAATATCTTTACAGCAATGTCCAGACTAGTCTTTGACCAAATAGCTGGACACCATAGACTAGTCATGTTGACACATAAAATTAGCCATTACAACCCTCAATGGAAGATTGTTCCAGAGATTTCACTGAGACCAGGTATAAATCATCAAGCTCACTATCAATAAACAATGCTTTCTAACTGGTACAAACCATCTTCAAACTCCACAGACCAACGGCTACCAAGAAACACTATCAGTCAGTATGTTCCATGCCTTGATCAGAGTTTATTGCACTGTGGGTACTTTAGCAACGCCTTGCAGACCAGTCCCAGGCCTACCAGAATTTACCTTCTCAGCATAATGGCAAACTTTAGATTTAATTGGATAAAGTCTTTCAACATATACTCACAGCTAGTTTCTTTCATTGCTTCCTTTTGTCCTAACAATGTGTTAATTATTAAGTCATTTGGGAGCATGATACTCAGTGTCTTGGTAAAAAATACGGCACATATTTAGGAGCAATTTTGGAGAGTTTAATAATGAGACTATTTTCTAATTATAACAGGTTCAACTAACACATGAAGTTGCTGTTCCCCAGAACTAGAAACAATTTGAAAATATTAGCAGTCCTAGACCTAAGGGGTTTTAATTTCTATTATTTATTTTAATTGATATCAAATATTTATATCCTTAAATAATATTTTGATGTTTACATGTTTTTCAAAATTGATAGGACCTCTGATTTAGTCTAGTATTTCCTTTAATTAGGCAAATCAGGAACTTTTGGCTCAAAAAAGATTAAATCACTGGTCTAAAGTCATGCATAATTTGGTTGTTAAACCATACCTATATTCCACACCTGATTAGTTCTCTGATTCAGTTCTTTTTCTACCATTGAGGTTTACTATACAAATCTGCTCATTTGATACAATGTATTTAATACATAGGCAAAAATTGGTCATACGTCATAAATAGCCATTTCTTCTAAATCACAGCAGGGCTCAGATTATTGAAAAATACTTACAAAATGCTAACATTTGAAAAATTATCTCAAAAATATTCTCAATTAGGCAACACTATACTAGAGTACGCTACATGGTGATTATTTATGCTGTTAAAAGTCAGATATTGACTATTTTAACTGCATTAGAAATGCTATAAGCTAAAATATATTGAATACTTTTTTGCTTTCATAAAATGTGTTAATAGAAATTCACAGATGAAATTGGACATTTCAGACATGACATTTGTTTGATTCAGTCACCTCAATAAAACATATATTTGATTTCTTTTCAAATTAATGTTTAAAATCCATCACAAGTGTTTTTATCCCCAAAATCAGAGGAACCAACTGTATATCTGTACAGTACAAAAATTTCTGTAGATTGAATTATAATTACATGGTCCAAAAATTAGTTAGTGGGTGACCAAATAATTTAGAGTGACTAAAGTCATAGCAAATTTAATAGTAGAAAATCCTGGGTCTGAGGGAGCAAAACTTCAGAAAAATATAACATGGAGGGATTCAGTTTTAGAAATTAAGAGGAAAGGATTTCTATTTGATTTTATAGAAAGCTCATTTTATAGGTCCTATAGTCAGAGTCACCTGCTGGTCATCCTTCTATAACCTCACCAAATCTTTCCAGCTGGTAAGAAGAAAGGAATAACCTTTTAGAAGTCTGCAAAAAAAGTATTCATAGATCTGTTTTGTCTCCTGCGGACATGTCAATGTATACAGGCACCAATATTACGACTCTTTTTGGAAAAAAATTCACATACTTTATATGCATTAACTCATTTAATCTTTTTAACTGTTCTGTACTGTAGATAATATTATCAACATTTTTTTAATAAACAAAGACAGAGAAGTTAACTTGTTTAAGATTACACTATAATAAATTGCAGACCTGAATCACACTTAGGAAAACTGACTTCAGATTTCATCAACTTAATTGCTAAATCATAATATTCCTGGGACATTTTGTATACTACAATAGAGGCAACCAATTGTGCCACAAAATTCATAGCCTCCTTCATAAAAAGTTTCCAACATCCTGAAACTAAATTAAAAATATTAACTTTTCATTTCGCTTATTTTCCCATAAAATACAGAATAGTTCTTGCTAAATATTTTCTCCTGCCTAGTGTATGCTAGATGCATTTTACATTCCTTGTTATCCTGCTTGCAGACTGAATCATAAATACCATCATATAACTTTATTCTATATAAACTTAAATATGTGACTGTAAGAAACAATACAGAGCATTCCCACTAAGGGCTGAGTCAGTGCCTTTCAAAGTATCAGGCCTTCTTCAAGATGTTTCCAATCCTCCTGTCCAGGTTCATCATTAACAATTGTTCCCTGTTCCAGGACATCCAGATAAATGGCCCGATGGAGATACTATCCATTGTTTCCTAAACATTTCTCCTTTGTTCATGTTTCTCAGTCTCAGCTAACTTTTTTCTCTCTCCTTGTCTTCATTATTTTTATACAAAACCCCTTCCCATCCACTCTAAAAAAACTGTAATTCATTCTTTAACCTATGTGCCAAAACACACTGTGGTGTCCTCTCTCACATTTCTAAGTAAATGTCTTTGCCTGTGCTCCAACTGCATTGTTCACACTTACATTGTACTATATAAAATATTTCTGTCATTCAGAATGTCAAGATAATAATATAAGTAATATCCACGATCTCACAACCTAATTAAGAAACAAAATATTAGCAATGCAATTGAAGTCTCCTTCTCCTCAGAGGTGTTTACGATCTAGATGTTGATGTTTATTGTGTATTATGGAACATATTTATGCATGTCTTAATATCTTTACTATATGTATATCCATAACAAAATTATACATATTCTCTTCATGTTTAAAAGCTTCATATTAATATTTTAATTCTCTGTCATCTGTAACTCTCTGTGTATCTATTATCTGTATCTACCTAATCATCTATCTATCCATTCCAATCATCTCTTTTCTTCTACAATTGGCTTTTGGTAGATGGGGGTACTATTTGTATTTGTGGAATATATTTATAAGGCTACTTACAGTATCCTTGCATTGGATATACATAATCTTTTTAATTATTGGATGTTACTATCATTAATCAAGTAGCTCTTATCCTGATGTCCAGTGTAGATATCAGTAAATTTCAGCAGTGGTTTGACAGAGAGCATCCCATGGTAGTATGAGAAAATATGCATTTAAATTATTTGAATGGTTAGCATTATTTTAAGATAAAAATTACATTGTGATTCTTGTATTTTTTCATAACTATAAAATTTTCTTTTACTTGCTTATGGTCTGAATCTCTGTGCCTCAGTTTATTCTTTGTGTCCTTTTGTATACTTGTGTAAAAAATTGTTAAACAGATTTAAAAAAACGAATGAATGTACTGTGCTTAGAGTAAATGCACGTAGTAAAGAGTTAGTAAGTCTCAGTTTACAACAAATATACAGGCAAAAATATGAAAATTAAAATCAAAGAAAAGAGACACTATTACAGAGTTAACACTGTAGTTTTATTAGATGTTAAGAAAGTTCCAGGTACAAATTTGGAGAATCACAGAATTATATTCTAGAAGATTCTCAAGAAAACCTTACTCTAACTACCTCCCATATGTTATAAGAAAATAATTTTGTCTTATCTTTAAAATCTATCACTACACAAGAGTTTAGTAATACAAAAGTTAATAGTGGAAGTTTATCAGAAGGAAAGGAAGAAGTAAAAGAAGGAAGAAGAAGAGGACAAAAAGGAAGAAAGAGTGAAAAAGAAAAGATTTGGGAAGTAGTTTTCTTCAATGTCATTCTTTTACAAAATTTTCAAAAATTTTGGAGTACTTTTAGAAGTCAGTAGCACAATCACTATATATATATAATTCTAAAAAACATTGGACATGAAATACAACTTGTCAAAGTATTCTGAATTCATGAGCCATCTGGTTAATCTGTCAATAGCAGTAAAAGTTTTTAAAAATTTAGTACAGATAACATTGTTGTGTAGGGCCTCATATAATTTTTTTAAAATAATATGCATTACAGCAAATGATAAACATGCTTAAATACAAAGCCCACTGATTTTTACCATGAAGTTAGGGAGGATATGGACTCAAAGTACAGATACTATGTGCAGCTGCAAAATAATCCTATAAAGAATTGCCATTAAAGGCAACTTTTTTCAAGGTTTTGTTTCCCTATTTACTAATATTATCTCCACTTAACATTTCTCAAACTTTTGTTTTATTTTTGGCTTGTGTATATTTGAATATAATTTGTTTAGCTTATTTTAAGACAAGTGCATTCAAGTGTAATAATATTGTGGAGAGCCTTTCTTTGCTTTCTAACATTATTATATTTGAGTAGTGCGGTACAGCTGTGAATTAGGCAAAACAGAATTTTAATTCTTTTCTTAAAGAAAATGAAACTCAGGCAGTCTTAAGTTACAGCTTTAGTGCACACAGCAGGTAGATGCCAGTTATTAAGTATGTTATTTTCCTATCCTTAGTGACATAACTGTGCCTGCTTTACATAAACAAAATCCATTATATTCATTTATTAATCTAATTTTGGTCTCTGTGATGCAGCAAGTGTTGTTTCCTTTTTCTCTAGTGGTTAAAGCTTATCATGAATATGACATGCCTATCAATTTCATATAAAAAAAAGTGGAAGTGAAATAAACTCCCCACTTTAAATTTACAAACCCTTGGGATATCTGTTTTAATAATTTTCAAAGTTGTGAACTTTCATAATTAAACTATTTAATTTAAGTTGCCTTCCCTTGATTCCATTTTTTAATACTCATCCAACAAACAACAAATGCTAAGTGTTAGACTTTGTTCCAGGTACAGAAATATACTGGGAAAAAAAAAAAAATCCCTTACTTCTTTGAAACAGTAAAATTGGAGAGGCAGTTGACAAAGAAACACATAAAAAATATTTCTTAAACATGGATAAGCATCCCGAAAAAATATAAAGAATGGTAATTTAGTAGGGAGGAAACGGTATCCTTTTAAGATAGAAAGTAGCATGATACAAAATGACCCTTAGAATTTGGAAGTTTCCAGTCTGTGAATTTTGGAAATTTTATCTAAACATAAATAGATTTAATTCTCAACAACTTAATATGCATAGTTACCACCATCACTCTTAGGCAACTGGTTAACTAAATGAGGTGCTTTTACTTTTTAAGATATCAATCGTCTTTTCAATATACAATTACAATTTGTGTTCTTGCTACTAATAGTTTTTTTTTCAGTTGAAATCTCTAATATTTCGAACACAGCTTGAAAACATAGAACTTCAAAGTAGAAAGGGATTAAATAATGATTTTGCAGACCACAATAGTTAGGTCTAAGCCAGTAAACTAAATTGTTCAAAAAAAAAAAGAAAAGAAAAACCATGTCTTGAAAAACCTTTGTCTCTTACTTTCAAGTATTTTGCTGTATTTATTCATTGTGTTGTTATGATTTATCTTATGCGTTGATAAAATAGACTCTCACTTACGTGATACTATTTTAGGGTAAGGTGAACTTCCTTCACTTCCAAAAATCACATGCTAGATGATTCCTAAGAGCTCCACAAATAATTAAAAATTCACAATTCATTCAAATTCATTCATTCTAAATTTTCAAATAACCCTGATAAATATGATGCAGTGAACTTCATTAATTATTAACCCATTATTTACAAATGAAGTTGAAGATTTCAGATGCTTTCTCGGATAAGGAGAAATAAAGTTTCTTGTTACCAAAGTGATAAAGAGTAGTGATGTGCAGTTAATGGAGGACTTAAAAAGTAAATGTTGCCAAGTTCATAATTTGACTTAGTAAACTTCTTGGTCAAGAATGCAGGCAGACACTAGATCTGCAAACACTGAATTGTTTTCCACAAGGATAAAACGTGGACATCATCCAATAAGGCTTCCTATTTCCTGCTCCCATTTCAAGTCCTACTGATGTATTGCCTGGACTATATTTATTTTCTTATTTAGTCACTCCAATGTCATTCTGTTTACAGCAGTCTATCCAATAGATGCCAGGGTAGCCTTTCTAAAGCTCAACTCTAATCATATAACATTCTCCTAAAAAATCTAAGGTGTTGCTCTTTTATTATCTACAGGAAAAAAAAAAAAATCTCTGATTGCTATTCAAGGTACCCCCATTATAACCCTGGCTTATATTTTTCTCTCTCTAGACCTTGCAACATATTTTTCTTTCTGTAAACTCAAAAGCCAAGGTCTTTAAATATATTTTTTGAGAAGCTTTGTTTTTAAAATGATGAGAAGTTCAAGATGTTTGGCAAAAACATTATGTATACATGGACATATTAGCATTAGGAAGGTAAATATGACCTAGGAATGAGTTGGTTATAGGAATACCCCAAAATAAATATAATTAGAGATTAACTTTAGAAAATTTGTTTTACTCCCTAAAATGAAATATTTTCTCTACCCATTCATATGCTGGTATAAGTGATCCTTATCATGAGCATGGTTTAAAACAAATGTGTATGTGTATACATGCATATTTGTTTTTTTTTTTTTCACATATCAGTGACTAGCTTTTACAATCAGCTATTAAAGAAAGACCTCATTTAAATATAATGGATAAATAAGGATTTCCAGATATTTTAGGAGAGCTTCTAACAGGAAGGCCAGAGAAACAAAACAAAGAAAATAAAGGGACATAGAGGATGGAGAGAAAATGCAGCAAGCAGAAGAAAACTCCAATGGGGCTAGAATTAATACCATAAACAATGGGGAAACAAGAGCAGGACACTATATGTTAGTGAGATCTCTTGGAGAGAATGAGACAACACATAAACATGTATACAGACATATATAATATATAATATTTATGATATATTATCTAAATGCTGAAATTAAAATGAATTGTAAAAGTATTAGAAGACAAAGTTGAGGACTTTGCCATATTAATTTTCATATGTCTCAGAATAACAACCAAATAGCAGCCCTATGGAGCACATTCCAACCGCAACAAAGGTATGTAACACCCAGTGAGAAAAAATCGGACATAATGGAAAAAATTCCGAAGTCACTTTGGCTAAATGAAATTAAACAGAGGTAGATTTTACAATGCTACTAGGTAGTGAGAAATGACTTAATCATGGGTTGAAAGAAAACAAAGCAAATAAAAAAGGCAATTATCAATATCAAGAAAATCAGGAATTTGTACAGAAAGGCCATTAGTCCATAGTACATTGCTTGGATTAGTAATGAAAATTATTTATAAAGACACACTAATCAATATATTATATATACTAAGCCAAGACATTGTGATTTAACTTTATTAGAACTATGAGAGGCGGTAGATAGAGTGGTATAAGGGATTAAAAACTCTCATCTCCAGAAGTTGGAATTCAAATAGGGTACAATTTGTGCACATTTTTGGCAGTTAATATACAGGAAAATGCCAGAAGCAGCAATTACTAGTTAAAAGTTGGGAATGGAACAATAGAAAGAGGAGAGTCATAAGTAGGGGACTGTTCATCTTTTCATATATTATTTTATTATTCTAAGTTCTTTAGCACAATTTGCTTTTATACATTACGTACATGTCTTTTTTGATGGAAACAAGTGTTAAAAATACTGTAGTCTTTACAAAGGAATTTTGAAAAAGAAGACTAAGGATGAATATGCTAGCATAGTCATATATTTCTTCCAAGAATCTATATGTATATATTTTAATATATTAAAGGAATGTATGTATCGACCTTTTCACATGACATGATACCATAAACACTTCAATACCTTTATAAATTCTATATGAGAGTTATTGTTATTTGTAAAATCAAAATTTTCAAGTAGATATTCCATAATATGTTTGTCTCCTTTTGATCTGTTACTTTCCTTGTATGACATAAATTCAGAAATGACAAAATAGGAAAATAGCTATACTTAATTTTAGAGATTTGTAGGATCATTTTCTGGTACTGTATTTTCAGAATTGGAATAATTTAACCAAAATTTTAATTCTTCAATATATATTGCCAAACTGTTTTCCAAACTGTTCCATCTATTATATACTAGCATTGAAATGTGTATGAGTACTTATTTCATCACAGCTTCTCCATTTTTCCCTGAATATTCCTAGAAAAAAATTTCTAAACTTCCAGTCAGCAATTCACCACCCCAACCCCTGCCTCCATTTCAGAGATTGATAGAAGAATGTAGATTGTCTGAGCCAGTATCAAAATATATTTGGTTATTTTCATTATGTATTCTTCAGTGTAATTTTCACTACCTGCTGATATTCCTTCCCAATTTAGAAAATGTCATTTCCAAGCCTATGTCTGTAACTTTGGCCTAATTATGAGATATATGAATTATAATTATCAGACCCCCAATAAGTCAACTGAGGGTAAGAATAAAGTGTCAAAATTGAACAAACAGTAGAAATGATATAGTTTTTCCCCTTGCACTACAAATATGACCAGGTCATTTTTATTTAAGAATAAAAATAGAAGGGAGCAGAAGATTATAGAATCAAAGCTAGTTTAACACTGCATCTCTGGGTTTAGGAAAGAGGGGCATGGAGGGAATTGGCTATAAAGGGATAACATCAGGGATCCTTATTTTGGAGTTATTCTATATCTTGATTGTGGTGGTGGTCACTCCAATCTGTCCACATGATAAATATCATAGATCTAAAGACACAGTAAACACACACAAATGAATGCATGCAAAACTGTTGAAAAAGTTTCATGCTTTCCATCAATGTTCTTTACCTGGTTGTGAAACTGTAGTTAAGATACATAAGCTGCTGATGTTGGGGGAAACTCTGTGAGTGATATATTGGAATGCTCTGTATTGCTTCTTAAAAATGCATATGAACCCACAATTATCTTAAAATGGAAGTTAAAAAAAGAAAAAAAAATGGTCCCTTAGTCCTATAAAACATAGACAGGGATTTGAGACTCTTTTTTCCACAGCCTCTGAATGGAGTCTGTGATTTCAAGTCCCTATCAATAAGTATTAGTCAAATTTTGATGAAAAATGAGGTTTACTTGTCATAATTCTAAATTGGTATATATTTATTATTTTAAAGTTAAGTGAAATAGAATAATTACCAAAGGAATTGGTAATTATAAACCCACCCATGGTAGTCAAATAGATAAAAATACCAGAAGTACAGGCTACCTAGATCAGACTAGAAATGACCTTTTTGAATTTAACTCATTTATTACATCCTTTTACATTATCTTCATTTTTTTCTCTTTGCAGAGCTTCAGTAAATGTGAAACTAAATTTTCATCCACATTGTTCCAAAATTAATATTGACTATGTCCTTCTGCTCTATAAGAGAAAAAAATGAGTTTTTGATAAACAAATTAAACGAAAGAAAATTAGATTTTTTGTTGTTGTTATTCTTTACGTGCAGAATAATATGACAGAGAGTCAGGTTACATAGGCACTATCTGGTGATTTTCGTTTCTCAGGATCACTAAAGAGGAATCTTTAGGGGCTTGTTTCTCTTGGTGATTATAAAACATTCCCTTAACTGAGCTCTTGAATTTTCTCTTTTTACTTCAAGAGGATAGAAATTTTCCTCTGAGTTTCTCATGAGAGAAAGATAATTTCTAGACAGATATAAGACTTATTTATCCCTATGTAAGAGTAAATCCTCTCGGTATTTTAAAATTGGAATAGGTCACAAAGAACTATATAACTTTTCCCTTTCCTAAACCCCTACTTCCACCCTTGTCTCCCTCTAAAATTTTCATACATTCACTCCTTCATTCTTTTGGAAGTGTTCTGATTCTTCATTTTAATAAGAAAACCTGAAACAATTTTATGTCTAAGTTTAAGAATTTTAATTAATGGATTCTGACTAGTATAATAAAGCAATACATATTGCAATGCAAAAGCATTGTCCAGATCATCATCATTTATCATCAATTTCTAGAAGACCATACTAATCTCAAATTTACCTCACTTGAAATAATTTACCATGGTGAATCTGGAATAATAACTATAAAGTAGGTACTTAGATCACTTTCAAATCTCTCAACTGCTTCCTTTTAGATTTAATATTGCCTCTATCTCTTTAAAAGGATCTTGCATTCATGCTTACCTTTTCAGCCTCATGTATTTCCACTTTGCTTTCTAACTCTACTCTACAAAAAAGGGATTTTTTTTCTCACCTCTGAATACTCATACATTTTCTCCCCCCAACTTGAAACACTCTTCATCTCACTTTCACTTATCTTTGTAGTTTCAGCTTAAATTTTTCCTCACCAAATACCTGAATTCTAGCATTTAGCTTAATGCTCAGTGGTGCTTTTCAAGGTAGCAAAAATAAACAAGTTAAAAAAAAAACACGTTAATAATATAACTTTTACAATCAACAGGAAGAAAACAGAAAATACTTTTCATGAGGGAATGTATAGATCGAGTGATAAGTAATTAACAATGCATTTGGTAGAGAAATCAAACTGATCATACAGGAAAAGCTATAAAGAAGATAAATGGGCTTCTTCTTGAGGTTCACATGTCTTCCATTCTCCTTTTCCTTCCCTATGAAGCAAAGTTATTAGACCTATTTTTAAAAAATTTACTCACATGTCTTAATTTGTGACATTCATTCACAATATTTGTCTTCTAATTTGTGCTAGCCTATCATAAAGAATTCTCAAGTCATTAGTTTTTTCTACCATACAAATAAAAATATCATTGAGCCATAAATGTCAGAGGGTATATAGCATTGAATTTCAATATCATGCTATAGAAAATATTATAAGTAGTCATGACATATATAGTTTTACTTTTTGACATGTTTTATATTAGTACAACATAGTGTTTAAGAACAAAGACTCCAAATTGTATTAAAATATTGGCTCTGCCATTTCCTGGCTGTTTGATCTTGGATCAGCTACCTAACCTCATTTGTAAAACAGAAATATTCTTAACATTTATATCATAGAGTTTAATGTTATCTAGATGAATTATAGATGTGAATTATGTTGAACAGTGCATGGCACAGACTAAACACCATGCAAGTGGCAGCTATTATTATGAATTATCTGTGAAATTTTGGCATCACACATGGAGTTTCAGTAAAAGAACAAAATACAAAGTTTGTGATGCTAATGGAAACAATGTATTCTAATCTCTCAGTAAATCCAATCTCCCCCACCTACATAAATCAAAGAGAGTGCTTGATTGGCATTCATGACAACTGCAGGAAGGAACTAGCAGATGTAATGACTGATACATATTAATGTGAAACTTATACGAGGAGTTTTGCACATTAAAAGCTAAGCCATAAAACCAGTGAATGGGTCTCTCACTAAGATTTAAGGCATCAAGATGCAAACAAAATTTTTTTCTGTTCTTTTTCTTTTCAAAAATAGAAAAATCTGCTGAAGTTTTAGCAATACATAGGCTGTCACTTCTTGCGCTCTGCTAATGTGGTTGGAAACATTTTGGTCTCTTTGTCTTGGAATCTGCTTGGTGAAAGTGCCTGTCTTTAAGGAACTGACAACAAGCTGCCAACTATCTTCCCTGTGCTTTGTGCAAGAGGAAGGAAGATAACATATGCTGGTAAAATCTAGCTTGATGCCTGGCTCATAGAGGGCACCTAGTAAATATTTGTTGAATAAATGCATTATTTACTGGAATTCACACTAGAATAACTTGAATCATAGACCTTGTCTAAGGACGCTATTTTGGTATTATAATGAAGCTAAATAACATGCTACACAATAGAGGTAGTTGAAGTACACCTAGTTACATAGCCATTATTAACTGCTACCAAAAACATAACAGTAAGTGCAATATAAAAGTTATTTCTAAGGTCTTTGGTTTTTGACCTATGCTAAAAAGTGACTTTCCCACTTACCAGCCATTTAAGTGACTAGTTTCCAAATCAGTAACACGGGATAAACTTTATTATTATCATAAATATTTTATATATATGTATATATACACACATACACATATTAACAAATGGTATTTATATAATTTACATATATAAGAGAATAATCATATGAATTCAAGAAAAATTATACCTGCTATATTATTTTTTGTTTGTTTTTGTTTTTTTAATGTTACATTCAAAAAAATATTCTTAATAAGCATAGAAGAAATATAGGACATGGTCAGTTTTGCCATCAAACAGCTTATAATTTAGTTGCTAAAATCGATTTAAGCAAGTCTCTGTTTGGATGTCACAATTAACTTGATGTTGGATGTCAACTTGATGTTGACAAAAATTGACACCTTGTATATTCCCATCATTGGATCAAATATGTGAGTGGAGGAGGCAGGATTGGAGTAGAGGAGTGGTAAGTGGTAGAACATTCATCCTACATTCAAGAACACTTCAAATATTAAATGTGGTAAATTAAAAATTCTTAACTATAAAATAAAAGATTAAGACTGATTTTTTTTCAAAGTTTTTTTCTGGACTTAATAGTTCATGCTCAGTGTACCATGCAGTAGCAAATAACTCAAGTAAATATAGTTTAGAGACGAAACTATTTGATACAGTCAGCAAATGTGAAGATGAGAGGGAAGAAAACTCAGCAATTTTCAAGAGGAAATATTAGAAGGCAGATCTTGACTAATTAGCTGGAAATTGATGAAATAAAATGGGAAATAATTCTAAACCAAGGAGATAATCAAGACTGTAGACATGGAATCAACGATATGGTAGGGTAGTATGCACACGTGAAGCTTCAGCATTCAAGAAAGAGGATGTAAGGGGTCTTTGCAGATGTTTGAAGAGGCAGGTGACATAACTAAATAGATAGGGTAGGAAAATTAATCTGCCAAAGAATGTATTAGGGGAAAAAAGCAGAAAGCCTAAGCTATCAGCCCTTTCTCATGTCTGTCTTTGAGGAGATGACATCCCAAGGTAAAATCAGAGGAATGAAAAGGGAGTAGGAGGAAGGAACATTAGAAGTACTTTTCAGAAGGGGCTGGAAGGAAAGCAAGGAGTAAAAGAAGACTTCCTGATTTCAAACGGAGGTGATGGAAGAATGGAAATGCAGCCAACAGAAACAGAAATAAGGGAAGAAAAGTGCTTTTGGGAGAGAAAAATATTTTTCATTTATGACTTACAGAGTTTTCAGTAATGGTTAGTCCACCAAGTAGAAAAATAAGTGATGCAACTGAAGAATCAATGGAAGTGACAGACAAAAATTTAGATTCAAGGGACATCAGTATAAATATAACAGCATGGATTGTGAAAGCACGTAATTCTGCAAAGGAGAAAAAAGAACATTCCAACATCTGAGATTTAGAAAATAACCACAATTAGGGTATAAAAGAAGGGAAGGTGGGTCAGAGTAAAAGCTAAATTATCTACAAAATATCCTCTATATAAGAGCTAATGAAATGTCAGTATGAATAGCCCATGAAATGTCACATTTTTATATACAAGCACAGTGTTAAAAGTCAAAGAATAAAAGTTAAAGAAAAAAAAAAATGCCATTTCACCAAAAACAAATGTTGACATTTTAATTAGCAGAACTGCCTTCCTCTTTTAAAGCAAGTCCTGGACATAGTACAGATATACTTCACTTTATTGTGCTTCTACAGAAATTGTCTTTTTACAAATTGAAGGTTTTTGGCAATCTTTTGTGGGACAAATATTTCCGTACCATTTTTCCTACAGGATGTGTTCGTTTGGTGTCTCTATTAATGTTTAAGTAATTCTTGTAATATTTCAAACTTTTACATTATTATTATATCTGTTATGGTGACCTGTGATCTGTGAACTTTGTTGTTTTTATTATAATTGCTTTGGGGGTCACAAGTTGCAATCATAAAAGATAGCAAACAATCAATAAACGCTGTGTATGTTTTGACCACTCCACCAACTTATTCTTTTCTGTCTCTGTCCCTCTCTGCCGGTCTCCCTATTCCCTGAGATACAGCAATATTGAAATTAGGTCAGTTAAAATAATCCTACGATGGTGTGTAAGTGTTTAGGTGAAAGGAAGGGCCACTTTATATCAAAAGCTAGAAATAATTAAGCTTAGTGAAGAATGCACACCAAAAGGGAGGATAGACCAAAACCTAGTCCTCTTGAACCAAATACTGGGGTTGAAACTGTAGCAAGTTATCCAGAAGTTGTAGCTAAGATAATTGATGAAGGTGACTACACTAAACAATAGATTTTCAATAAAATTGAAAAATGGAAGAAGATGCCATCTAGGACTTTCAAAGCTTCAGAAGACAGGCTGACTCTCTTGTTAGGGCCTAATGCAGCTGGTGACTAAAAGTTAAAGCCAATGCTCATTTATCATTCTGAAAATCCTAGAACCATTAAAATTATGCTAACTATACTCTGCCTGTGCTCTAGAAATGGAACAACAAAGCCTGAACGAGAGTACATCTGTTTTCAACTTGGTTTACTAAATATTTTAAGCCTACTGTTGAGACCTATTGTTCAGGAAAAAAACACTCCTTTCAAAATATTACTGCTCTTTGACAATACACCTGATCACCCAAGCACTTTGATAGAGTTGTACAATGAGAGTAATGTTGTTTTCTTGCCTGTGAACACAACATCCATTCTGTAGCCAATGGATCAAAAAGTAATTTTAATTTTCAAGTCTTGTTATTTAAGAAATACATTTCATAAGGCTGTAGTTGCCATAGATTGTGATTCCTCTGATGGATCTGGACAAAGTAAATTGAGAAACTTTTGGAAAGGATTCATCATTTTTGATGTCATTAAGAACATTCATGATTCATGGGAGGAGGTCCAATTTCAACATTAACAAGAGTTTGGAAGACATCAATTTGAGCCCTCGGGGATGACTTTGAGGGGTTCAAGATTTCAAAGAAGGAAATAACTGCAGATATTGTGGAAATATAGCAAGATAAGTAGATTTAGAAAGGGGGCCTAAAAAATTAAAAAAGAAAGAAATGGAGACTGAAGATATGACTGAATTTCTGCAATCTCATGATAAAACTTGAATGGATGAGGAGTTGCTTCTTAAGGACAAGAAAAAAATTGATACCTTGAGATGGAATCTACTCCTGGTAAAGACGCTGTCATCATTGTTGAAACGACAGCAATGGATTTAGAATATTACATAAAGTTATTGATAAAGTGGTGGCAAAATCTGTGAGGATTTACTCCAATTGTGAAAAAAGTTCTGCTGTGAGCAAAATGCTATTTTGTGAGAGGATGCTCTATAGGATGCCTTGATTTCATTCTTCTGCCCTCCATAACTCTGAGAGTAAAATTCCATTTTAAGCCACTGAGTTTGTGGCAACTTATTGTGGAGTCCTAGGAAATTAACAAAGAATTGCATCTCACACCATCTACAAAAGTTAACTTAATGTTACTAAAAGACTTATCTGTAAGAACAAAAACTATAAAACACTTAGAAGAAAACAGTTTGAAATCTTCATGTCCTTGGATATGCCAACGTCTTGGATTAGGCAACAAAACAAAAATAGATGGGAGTTCATAAAATTAATACCCTTTTGCTTAAAGGACACTATCAAGAAAAGTGAAAGGATAAGCAAATGTCCATTAATTGAAGAGTGGATAAACAAAAGTGGTATATCCATATGATGGAATAATATTCAACTGTGAAATGTAATGAAGGACTGACACTGTTACAACATGGATGAACTTTGAAAACACTGTAATAATTGAAAGAAATCAGACACAAAAGCCAACATATTGTACAGTTCTACTCATATAGCATACCCACCAGCAATGTAGAAGGATTTCAATTTCTCCACATAATCAACACTTACTATTGTTCATCTATTTTAATATAGCCATCTAAGTGTGCATGAAGTGGTATTTCATTGTAGTTTTGATTTGATTCAGGATGTTAAGTATCTTTCCATGTGCTTATGAGCAATTCATATAGCTTCTTCAGAGAAATATCTATTCAGATACCTTTCCTATTTTAAATTTGTTTATTATCCTTTTATTGATGAGTTGTAAGTGTTCTTTATATACTGCTAGCTTTAGTTCTATTTTTCTCTGTAAATAATCTGTCTTTTACTATGACTTTTTAAAAAAATCAAGTTTATTGATACATATCAATAAACATACAATTCATTCAAAGTACACAATCAGTAACATTTGTTGTAATCACATAGTTGTGAATTCATTACTCCAGTAATTACCAGAGCACTTCCACCATCCCAATAATAACAATAACAAACAAAAACAAACAAACAAACAAACAAGAAAATTTCTTACCTCTCAATCTCTCCATGCCTCCCCCATTGCACACAGCTGCTGTCTCTGGTCATTCTACCCAAAGTGTACAATCGATGGCCTCCAGTACAATCACAATGTACATTCATCATCTCAGAAATTCTAAAACAATTTCATTACTCCAAAAAGGAAGACTCTACTCCCCTTAGCCTTCCATCCTCAGACTGCATAACACTAATCTTTCAACTTTATAAACTATTTTATATTCATATTTTATATAAATAGAATCATACAATATGTAGTACTATGAGTCTGGTGTCTTTCACTTAGTATGATTTTTTTTTTTGTCTGATATTAACATTTTGTACTATTGACTGATTTTTGTTCAACTTCAGAGAAAAATAGGCTCAAATAGATGCAATTCTACCTGTATTCATGTTTCATATAATATATTTATATGTCATATAATACATTTAGTCCATAAAAGGGCATTCATATAGTATTTGTCCTTCTGTGCCTGGCATGCTTCACTCAACATAATGTCCTCCAGGTTCATCCATGTTGTCATTTGTTTCATGACTTCATCCCCTCTCATTGCTGCATAATATTTCATCGTGTGTATATTCCACACTTGGTTTATCCATTTATCAGTTGATGGACACCTGGGTTGTTTCCAACTTTAGGTTATCATGAATAAAACTGCTGTGAACATCAGTGTGCATATTTCTATTTGTGTCACTGCTTTTAGTTCTTGTGGGTATATACCTAGTAATGGTATTGCTAGGTCCCATGGCAAGTCTGTATTCAGCTTCCTTAGGAACTACCTATGGTTGTCTTTAATGATTTTTTCATGTATTTCTGTTGCAGCAATATGAATTTGATATGACTGTTTTATATTGTTTTCAAATTATTTTTTTTATTTTTGTTTTGCTCGCCATTTTCTGAGCTTCGACAATCTATAGTAGTATTTCTGTCATTAATTTTGGAAAAATTTCAGTCATTATTTCTTGAAACATTTTCTGGTAGGGACACTGCTCTTTGGCTGTCAATGATCTGCACCTCCTGCTGTGTATGGCTCTGTGCAATTCTTGCTTCTTTAATGGGGGATGTACTTAATGTTTACATCTTATAAAGAAAATATGGTAGACATGCTGTGATATCATTTCCAAGATCATCTTAAACAAAAGACCATGTTTCTTTTTAATGCATGCTCCCTGTCACTTTCTCTTGGATCATTTGCTTTGAGAGAAGTCAGTTGCCTTGTGAGACCTGTATGGGTGCTGAGAATCCTTTCATCATCTAAAAATTCAATTTGCCAAAACCTTGGTCAATCCCTTGATTTCCAATTTAGGATACCCTTAATCCTGAACAACCCAGAAAACTGACAGAGTTTGGCAAGTTCGAGAGTAATTGAAAGTAATAGCAAACTATTACAAGATTTTACAATCTGGAAGTGGGCTACTGCCAGGACTAAAACCTAATATATGGAGTAGCTTTAAAAAAAGACAGTGGATTTGGAGAGGAGTGCTTGTGAAAGCACAAATACCATAAGCATGTTATTATTTTGGATTTGAGGATGCTGCGATGAGGTCTTAAAGGGAAGAGAGGTAAGTTACCAGACACCAGAGGAAGTCCTATTATGTAATGGAAGGTCTACAACGCTGACACCTATAGTTATGTGGAAAGTAGAAAATTTGCCTTATGAACTATACTATCTTGCTAAACAGATGTTCATTCAGAGAGTTAAAGGCACTGCCTTATTTATTTTTGCTATGTACAGTAATATGTGAGAGAAGAAAGATATATTAAGGGGAGAGCTGTTAAACAAACAGGAACCACAAGTTGAAAATTTGTAGTGTCTCCACATATCAAATTCTAAAATCAAAAATTACTTCCAAGCAAACATTGATCCATGGTACTGCCTGGAAAAAATTGGTAAAGATGAACTCAAGTGTGTGAAAATGTCAAAGGCCTTCCTCCGAGTACACAAGGCCCTTTGAAGAGATTAAGTATGTGCATCACAAATCCTCTCAATCAAACCACAAGGCCTCTAGGAAATTAAAGGTGCTTCTCAGTCATTTGAGCAGGATATTGAGGTAGAAAATGGGTAATCCTTAAAATAATTGTGTGTAGCTTTTGTTTATAAGATTAAAGTACAAGAAGATTCACAGGAGGCCCACATAGTTCTTAAAAGAATTATATATACTTAATTATTCCTGGCTTTATCTGATGGCACAGTGAACAATTAGTAGAGATCTCAGGACTCCCAAAATTCTACCGGCAGGAAGCATGCTAGAAATGCTCCTCAACTGCAACTTTTTCTTTGAGGAAAAAGGAAAAATGACACAGATAGTCAAACCAAGACCACAAGACACATTAAGTCAGGCAAGCAGTCATGGAAAATTATTTCTAGGCCTTGAGGCCAAACCAAGAAACTCCAAAACGTATTCATATGGATTTCATAATTTCTAAGGACCTGTGGCTCCATTAGCTGAATAATGCACAATGGAATTGGCTGTTTCACCTCTTTTGTTTTTAGTTTCATACACCTGTTCCTTAGGATCATTTCCCCAAATAAACATTCAATACGGCAATTTTTTTTTCTCAGACTATACTTCTCAGATAACCTAAGCTAAAACTTTATTTTTCCTCAGGTTTCTCCTGGGCTCAGATGTAAAAGAACTTTGACACTTACTTTTCATCAATAAAAGTCCTTCATTCCTTTCTTACATGATCTACTCAGGTTTCTCCCATTCACTACTTAAAAAGTGGCATATAATTAATAGGGCTTCATCAGTTTCAAGGCAGAAATTGTTAAAAGAATTAGAGCATCAGAAAATGCCAATGCTAGTTAAGAGTCTAATATACATAAGATGATAATGTAAGCAAACAAGTATATTTCTGCTGCTCATATAGCGATTCTGTTATTAAATTGCATCATTATTAGCGTGGTCTCTATAAGGGCTATGGGTAGTAAATAATATGTTGACAAGTTGTATGTTGTTTTTTTCAGATTTTTAATCAAAACACTTTAATTTTTGTCTTCTCCTTTTAACATTTACCTTAAAGGAATAATTCCCTCCCTCTCCCATGGAACTTAGGCTTTTCTGCTTTTTTTTTAGATTGCTCATAGTTGCTTTAAGTTAGAGTCTCAACTTAGAAATTAGAACATCCAGTGCAATATACCAATTACAATTCTGAATTTATTTAATCTTCAAAATATTTTTTCTGTCCCTTTTCTTATCCTGCTTCAGTGGGAAATGAATGCGTATGATCTTTCTCTGTTTCTCTAACTTGCCTGTTTCCTCCATCTCAAATCCTGACTTCTCCCAGTAGCTAAAATGGCTTTACCACTTTGAAACTAGAATGTGGAAAGGGAGCCAAATCTAGCTTGAGGTATTCTGGTAAGTCATATGTTTAGAGCTAATTTTTCTCTCATGGTGTATTCAGGGACTCTTTGATATGGAGATACCCAACTTGCCACTTCTCACCAACAATTCATTTTACCTGAGAGAATAAGATTTTTGTTTTATATTGTAAAGCACCTTTCTTTTATCGTCTGCAGAACTTCCTGTGCTTCATCTCAAGCCTCATTCTCCTTTCCAGGTGGCAATAGGGTGCAGTCTCTAAAATAATCCCATCCCCTGACAACAAATCAATGTCTTTGCAAACTTCCCCTTTTTCACTTTCTTGAGTCTTTTATTATTCTGCTAGTGAAGGAAGTTGTTTAAGAATCTTTAAGATTCTCTTCAATTTTTTAAACAATCTACATTTTGTGAGTTGACATTTCTTTTAGGGATTTCACATCTATTGCATGTGATGTCATGTGGAAATTTCAATCTTACAATACCATTGAAAGAGAAACTGAACTGAATGAGAAGAAACCAAGCAAAATAGTGAGAAATCGTTAAGCAAAATAAGGAAATGTTGACCTTGTGAAATTTAACTATGAAAAAGAAATTTGAAGAAACTTAATATTTGTTTCCAAGTATTTAAAGAAAGAAAACTAGAGTTGTTGAAATGTTGATAAGGAGTATAAGTGTTTTCAAGGAACAAAATCTTCTGGGAGAGAAATTTTTCTTCAGTGAAATGAAACTTTTCCAAAATATAAATGAGTAGAAGTTGAATGATTCAACAATTCAGTGAAAGAAAGAAAACAAAATAGTCATCCTCATAAGTAATAAATGCAGCGAAAAAAATATCATGAAGAACTGATTTCTTAAATTATTGAACTATTTCCCCATATCATACTTATCCATTATAAATTTTATAAAATGTTAAAAGGTATAAGTGGGTGAAGAATAAACACACATACACTCTCACACTAACTATTCAGTCAATTTGAGAATATTTCTTTTTGCTCAAGCTTTCACCTGAATTCGCACTCTTAGAATTTTGTTTGGTGATTATATTAACAACCTTATCAAAATAAATTTCACATTAAAATGTACTGAAACTCTCAAGGTACTTGTAAAGAATCAGAGCATGCTAAGAGAGTAAGTAACAAAATAAATGAAACTTTCAATAAAAGTTGTTTTTTTAAGGCAGATTGATATTCTTTAAGCAAAAGCTACCACTACTCCACATTTTAAAATTGTTTTCTCATTTTTGCCTCAGAAATTCTTCATTTCTCCTATTGTATTTTCATATAATCTAATCATAATAATAATATAATTATAAATGTTATAGATATTGCATATACAATATATACTACTAATAATGCAATTATATATGCTATAGATGTTGGCATCAAGAATTCCTTGGAAGTTCTTGATTTTTATTTATTTTACTACCTTTATTTTTCAAATAAAACTTATTTCAGAAACCTCAGAAATTACCATCCTTACTTTACACTGATGGGGGCTCATAATTACCCATGATGTTTTTCCCACTGCCTAAAAATAAGTGAATGTATAAAGCTGAGAATGCTAAACATGAACAAGCTTGTACAAGTTTAAATGAAAGAAAGCTTTGTTCCTCTCTGCTGCTTTTTGAGTGTGTCATCAATGCTAAAACAAGTAAGGATATGACCCTGGAATATGAGGGCAGAAGGACAAAAAGTCCCCTGGATGCTTTATTCTCTCTCAGTCATTATTGAACTCATAATAAATTAAAATTTTTTTCTCAAATAAAATTGAATATTTCATTGTTAAATAGTGATTATTTTCTTTTTTTCCCATGACTGACCTTAATAAATCAAGAACTCCATAAGCCCTATGTGATGTCTGTGAGTTATGAGACTTTCATACTTAAGAAAAGAATATAATAATCACCTTTCACTTCACAGGTATTCTACAACCCTCATATTAAATCAGTAAAGGATCCATGATTTCTTGTAATTGAAAGAAAACTGAATAAATATGTGGGGTATCTATCTAAATTCCGATATATGACACATAAAGATCATTGCTTATAAAGGTTTTATGTTTGCAGACCAATATTTTAAAAATCAGGAAATTTTATTCCATTTCTATTAAGAAAATATAATTCAAAATCACCTATTAAATGTCAAGAGGATACTTTGACTTATTTTTAAATGCTTACGTAAACATATTAGTTTTATACTGAAAAATTAAACTTCAAATATTTTAGTCTGCCATCATAATATTTGTATTAAACAGATTTACCAATTATTTTATTTTATTTATTTTTAATTATTTATTTATTTTTTAAAATTACATTCAAAAAATATGAGGTTCCATTCAACCCCACCGCCCCCACCCCCCACTCCCCCCACAGCAACACTCTCTCCCATCATCGTGACACATCCATTGCACCTGGTAAGTAACCAATTATTTTAAATCATAATGGCATGCATCTTTTCAAAGCACCTGCCCTATTATACAAAACCATTGAGACTCCAACAAAATTCATTACCTGACAACAACAACCTAGCTGCATGGAGTACATTAAAAAAAAATGAGTAGATCAATTGACTCTCTCCTAAGAAATATAAATAATGTATCTCCGTACTTACTGAATAAATAAATAAGACTGAAAAATGAAAACAGAATTATAGAGAGACAACACTTCATATTTTAGAGGTAACAGTCCTCTACAAATAATAGTTATTTCATTTATGAAGAAACTCTGGACAGAGAAGTTAAATATTTTATTC
The DNA here is from genome assembly GCF_030445035.2 of Dasypus novemcinctus. Lineage (NCBI taxonomy): Eukaryota > Metazoa > Chordata > Mammalia > Cingulata > Dasypodidae > Dasypus > Dasypus novemcinctus. Next base: position 37,931,859 of record NC_080676.1, on the reverse strand, counting down.
AAGAATACAAATTGTATTTGGCAAACTGAAATACTTAAACCTAATATATTTTAATTATATTTTTATATCAAATAGTACACTTGACTCTTTTAAACATTTGCAGATTCCCATAATCTCTACCATAATCAGGATACAGAATAATTCCATCACCCTAAAAACCTTCTTTGTGCTTTCCCATTGAAGTTATACTTTCTCTCTACCCATAACCTGTGGCAAACACTGAATAGCATTTTTGTGGAAGTTTTGGCAGCTCCAGAATGTTAATATAAATGGAATGATACAGTACATAACTCTTCACAATCAACTTTTGCCACTCATCATAATGTTTTCAAAATTCATCCATGTTCCTAGGTGTGTAGAGTACTCATTCCTTTTTATTAATGAATAGCATTCCATTGTATTCCAGGGGCAAAATCCATGATACCTATGATAAAGAATTTGGATTTGCTTCAATTCTGAAGTCAAGTCATTTTAGCAGTGGGTTGGTGGCACTCTGAATTACATTGAAAATATTTCATTTTAGCTCTTCTGTGGATAAAAGAGTATAAACAAGAATGGACGAAGGAAGAAAAGAATAGTTAGGAGGCTAAAACTGTGGTCAGATATGATAGCAAGTGACATACTCTGGTGGTCCCCATAGTAGACACGGAGAGATGTCCAATTATTTTTGGAAGGTAGAGTTGATGAGATTTGAGGTAGGAGGGAAAAAAGAATCAGGGGTTATTTTTTTGTTTTGTCAATTTCTCTTGGCTTTGAGTTTTCTGCAGGTTTATACACCTCTGACCCACCCTGATTTTTCTCTTGTTAGTCTCAATTTTGTACTGTGTGAACAGAATAACTGTATCTTTGGATTCTGTTATATGGACCAAACAAGACACTATGTTTAAAATGCAAAAAGTGGTGCTGAATTTCTTACTTACGTCTTTACCAGTGAAGAACTTAAAGTGCACTCAAATACTCTGTTACAGTAGAACAGGTGCTAACGAATCAGCAAAATGTCTACAAGAGCATATTAACAGTAAGTACTGCACTGGGCTATTGAAGAATCAAGGACTTATTGAAACATACATTTGTTTATTATTACTTGCATTCTCTAACTTACTATATTACAGAATAAATTAACTGATGTAGTGATTATAAAATTAAAAGCATCTAAAAATCTGATTTACATTTCTCTAAGATTTATATCCTAGTCTAAATAAAATGTTATCTATAATTACTGCAAAAATATGACAATATTTCCATTAACTATAGTCTATAAGTTACATTAGTTGTGTTTTCACCATCTGTCACCATATTCTTAACACTTTGTGATAGAAAAGCATTCTTTTATTTTGTACTATTGAAATCTTTTTGCAGCAATGGCAAAAAAAGTAATATATTAATGCTAAGGGTTAACAATGGGGGTATGGGATCTTTCCTTTTGGAGTAATGAGAACATTCTAAAATGGACTGAACTGATGACAGCATAATACTGTAATGAAACTGAGAACACTTTGGATGGATTGTATAAGGCATGGGACCATGTAACACTAATGCATGGTGTTAGTAATAGGATGGTTTGTGGGAAAAATGTACCAAATATAAACAATGGACTATAGTTAGCAGTATATTATTATGATGCTCCTTCATCATTTGGAGCAATTGTGCCACAACAATTTAAGATATCGGTGGTGGGATGATGTATGGAAATCCTGGATGGTGTGCATGATTGTTTTGTAAATCCACAACTTCTCTTACAGCAAAGGATGTTATCTATCTATCTATTTATATCTGTTTTATCTATCTAATATTTCCTGCAAGACAACTTTGTAATGTGAACCTGAAGGTATGGTTAGCTCTTCATAATTTTTACATGATGCATATTAATTCTGTTCAAATCAATCAAATGGGATCTGTGATTTAAATATAAATAAATAACCCATTAAATGTATGGCTCTTCCCCTTTCCATAGAGTTCCTTAAGCGTACGTTAGATACATCCTGAGAATTCATTATTGACATAAATTCTTACATTTTGTGTTGAGAAGAAAATAATTTCCCTAGGGTTTATTCCAGATTGTAAAATAATTTTACATTATTTTTAAACAAAGTAGAGATATTTTATTAATATATGCTATGTAAATTATTGCGAGTTAAATAGTAATTCATATGTCTTATGAAATAGCCTTTGAGTGTTTGTATATGTTTCTTACTTTGCAAGAATACACACACACATAGAAATATAAACAATAGAAAATGCAGGTAGTAATATGTAGAAAAACAGAATGATTGAAGGAAAGCAGCATAAGGAAATGCCTCCAGAGTAGAGAGTATTTTGTTTTATGTTTACTTGATCTGCTCTGTTTTCCTGGATCCCACTGGAGTAATCTATTCATCAGGATTAAACATTCATGAGTCCCTTAAAAGCAGATGTTTAGTCTTTCCATCTATGAATATGGCAGTTACGAAAAGGCTTCACAGAAAAAGTGAAGCTCTCATAGGGGAGTGTTACTTTTTCAAATGTTTAATTAGTTTTCAAGAATCTCACTTAAATTCAGCAAAGTTAAGCCGAACCTTTGTTTGGCTTTGAAGAACATTTTCAACACTCACTTTCAGGCTTGTCCAGGTTTAAATAGAATTAAAATTGAAAATACATCAGCAACATTTCAAATTTATGATGTAATTACCACTAGTTCTTTTATAGAACATCCGTCTAGAGGTATTCGCTTGTCATTAACATGGATGTCATAAGGACATCTATGGGGATTTCTTTATAATTTAAAATTAATTAAAAGAACTATTAAGTCATAACCATTTTCAAGCACGGCAAACCCTAAGAGATCTTAGTCTTTAGTTTTATTATTGTTATTTTTAACATGTTTCCTAAAATCTCTCTTTTCATTCTCATTTCCTTTTAAATTTCATCAAGTAATATGCAATGAGTATTGGAATATTAAAGCAAAACATTTTTATTCAACATAAACCAATATTTTTTCAACATATGTATATATAATACATGTCCATTTGCCCATATACATACACATGTATATGTACTGTGTTATTACAAAACATGTAATATTACCAAAAATGATGCTCATTCTGTAAATGGTAGTCGATTTTCAATGAATGAGATCCTTATTTTCCCCCATCTTTGTGCTCTTTTGCTTTCCAGGTAGCACGTTAGCAGTGGCACATTGAACCTGTGCTAAAGGGAATCACGAATGAGGAACCAATACAGGATGACTACATTGCCCACAGCCTTCCTTCTACCTCAAAGCAGGCTCTTTCTTCATTCCCAGAGACAGAGTACCATCTAGCTATGCAGAAGCCATCTCTTTCAACATTTCTGACTAGTCTCTTACATTTGTCTTAATTTAGACCTATTTACTTTTATAAGTATGTGGAATGATTATATATTTCACTAAAAATGAAATTCAGTTCTTTGCATGATAGAATGTATGGCTTACAGCTCCCTTAACAGATAGAAAAAGCTTCTATTACCCCTGCTAGTTTTCTTAACATTGAAAACCTATGACACAATTTAACTCAATGCTGAAAATATGCAAAGCACTTTCTTTTTTATGTCCATATGCATATTTTAAGGGTAGTGGAATGAGAACCAAAAAGCTCAAATTCAATTTCTCAGACTTCTAAAATATGATATTTAGGTAATAAACTCAAAACTTTATGGACCTCATTTTTTTTCCTTTAAAGATCAAGTCTTTTACTAGATAATTTCTAATCAAAACACTGAGAGCAAACTAGGTAAATGAGATCATGAAATAGAAATAAAACATTAGGGAATTGGCTAAATTCAGTGTGGTCAATAATTGGTGCCATATACAGTCTTTACAATTCATGTGGTAACATAATATCAAAGATATGGCACGAACAATCACATTAAGAGAGATTATGAATCTATTTTGAACGTTATGCTAAGTTTAAAATTGGTATTAGATAGTTCAACCGTTACAGCAACTGCATGAAATAGGAATCATTGTTACATATGCTTTACAGTTTAGGGCATGAGATACAGAAATTTTAAGGTCCTTATCAAAAGAGGTAAATAGTAGAAGCTATAACTCAAAACTGAAGTCTAAGCAGATTGATCCTTCATCAGCTAAGCCCTCATGTACTCTCAGTTAGTCCTACAGTGACCAAAAATGAGTTTCCCTGACTTTTATCATATGTGTACCAAATATGCATTTGACTTAGAAATATATCACTGAAATAAAGAAGTCAGAACAATAATGTATTATTAACTGGACATTGACTTAACCTCTGAGTAGGTTCCAGTGTGTTTAGCTGGAACATGAGAATGGCATCTTTCTTCTATACTATACTGGCCAAAGTTTGGGAACCTCTCTTTTCCTTAAATCCAAATAAAAATATTTAAAATGTATTTACTAGTTTATTTATGTAAAAAATATTTATTGTGCAACTGTCATTTGCCAGCAATATCTTGGGCAGTAGAACAAAAAATGTAATATTAGTATTTAAAAACACTGCCCTCAGAGAAGACAGCAAGAGGACAGTGGAGTAAGGAGCTCCTAGAGTCAGCTCCTGCTACAGGGCAGTTAGTAAACACCCAGAGCTCTCTAGTGCTTGCTGAAGCACCTGTTTAGGGGCTCCAGGAGGCCAGAAGAGCATCCTGCAACATCCTTGAAGGAGTGGAAGAAGGAGGCTATCCATCTGCAGAGAAGTCTCGTAAGCAGAGTGCTCCACATCACGAACTCCAGTATCCATCCTCCACTGGAGGCACAAGCCGCCTCAGAAACTGTTCCGTGGCTGAAATTGAAAGCTTCACTTCCCAAAAATGGGAAGGAAGAGACAATTGGACACCAACTTCAGCTACTGATGAGTAAAATTCAGCAGGCTAAAGTATAATCCTGAGAGCAGCTAAAGTCTGAGCCTGTTCAAGTCAGAAATAGGTCTTGGTGTGCTATCTTAACTCCATGCCTGGCACAAGGGGAAGTGGGGCAGACTGAAAATCCCAGTGCTGGTGGGGACTGGTTTCTTTTCGTCCAGGTCAGATTGCAGGTCTAGCCTAAGACCCAGTATCACCTTCAACAGGGAGGAAGCTGCAGGGACCTGCACCAACCTCTCTAGGAAATTGCCAGCTAAGCCGCAGAGGCTGGTGATTGTCCTGCTCTAGTGTTGCAAGCCGCCCCAGGAGCTATTCTGTGACCAGAATTGGAAGCTCCATTTCCCAAAAACAGGGGAGGAGGAGATGGTTGTTTGTGAATTTCAGCTACTGACTGGTAGACTTAGGTAGCTAAGGAATAACCTTAGGAACAGCTGGGGTGTGAATTTGTTCAATTTGGGAAAAGGCTGGTGGCTGCCTTTTTGACTCCACCCCCAGCCTGAGGGGAAGCCCGAGTGACCAAAAATCACAGTGATGGTAAGGAACCCATTTCTTTCACCTGGATCAGCCTGCAGCCCTAGCCTAGGCTTCAGTCCCACCTCTGGCAGGGAGGAGGCTGGCTAGTTCAGCACCAGTCTAGCCAGGTAACTGAGGGTACCTTTGGCTGGTACAAACTGAATAATTAAAAGTCTACTGGGTCAACTGTAGTCATCTTGGACCTGCACTGCATAGATTGCTGCCCACACCTGCAACTCCATTTATGCCCCAGGCAGGGGAGAAAGTGACATGAAGCTTTATCTGCCTCTCTGGGCAACTACAGTCTAGGCTTGCATGACTTGGATTATTCTGCACAACTGTGACTCTGTCCCTATCTCTGGGAAAGGAGAAAGTTGGGAGAAGCGTCGTCCGTCCCTGGGGCAATGAGGGTAGCTTGATTCTCCACAGTTTATAGCACCAATTACATCCTTGTCTTCTACTGCACAACCAGCAAGAGAGAAAGGGCAGGAAGCCCTAAACTAAACAGGAAAACTTCACCCAGAATAAATACCCTAGTAATCCAAATGCTAAGACACCAACCAAAAATTACAATCCACACCAAGAAACAGGAAGCTATGGCCCAGTTAAAGGAACAAGATAAGTCTCCAGATGGCATAAAGGACCTGAGACAACTAATCATAGATGTTCAAACAAATCTTCTTAATAAATTCAATGAGATGACTAAAGAGATTAAGGATATTAAGACATCAGATGAGCACAAAGAAGCATCTGGAAATGCATAGAAAAATAGCAGATCTTATGGGAATGAAAGGTGCAATAAATGGAATTTAAAAAAAAAACATTGGAATCATATAATAGCAGATTTGAGGAGGCAGAAGAAAGGATTGGTGAGCTTGAAAAAAAATGTCCTCTGAGAGTGAACATACAAAAGAACAGATGAAGAAAAGAATGGAAAAAATTAAACAATGTCTCGGGGAACTAAACAAAGGTAAGAGACATGCAAACATACATGTCATGGGAGTCCCAGAAGGAGAAGAGAAGGGAAAAGTGGTAGAAGGAATATTTAAAGAAGTAATGTTAGAAAATTTCTCAACTCTATTGAAGGACATAGTTATCTGTGTCCAAGAAGCACAACACACTCCCATCTGAAAAAATCCAAATAGACCAACTCTGAGACAGATACTAATCAGAATGTCAAATGCCAAAGACAAAGAGAGAATTCTGAAAACAGCAAGAGAAAAGCAATGTATAAGACATAAGGGATACCCAATAAGATTAAGTGTTGATTTCTTACCAGAAACCATGGAGGTAAGAAGACAGTGGTCTGATATATTTAAGATACTATGAGAGAAAAACTTCCAGCCAAGAATTTTATATCCAGCAAGACTGTCTTTCAAGAATGAGGGCGAGATTAGAATATTCACAGATAAACTGAAACTGAGAGAATTTCCAAGCAAGAGACCAGATTTTCAGGAAATACTAAAGGGCATACTAGAGCCTGAAAAGAAAAGATGGGAGAGAGAGACCTGGAGAAGAGTCTAGAAATGAAGATTATATCAATAAAAGTAACTAAAAGTGTCAAAAGAATGGTGAAAATAAAATATGATGGATAAAACTCAACTAGTCAGGAATAAACTTAACCAATGATGTAAAGCACTTGTATTCAGGAAACTGCAACCCAATGTTAAAAGAAATCAAGAAAGTCCTAAATAACTGGAAGAACATTCCAAGCTCATGGATTGGAAGACTAAATATCATTAAGATGTCAATTCTACTCAAATTGATATACAGATTTAATGTAATCCTGATAAATAGTCCACCAGTATTAAAAAAAAAATTGAAAACACAATTATCAAATTTATTTGGAAGTGTAAGGGGTCCTGAATAGCCAGAAATATCATAAAAAGAAAAGTGAACCCTCATCTCTGGACTTTAAATCATACTACCAAGCTATAGTGGTAAAAACAGCCTGGTACTGGCATAAAGACAGATACATAGACCAATGGAACCAAACTGATGGAGAAACAGACCATTGCATGTATGGTCAAGTGATTTTTGACTAGCCTGTAAAACCCACAAGACTCAGACAGAACAGTCTGTTCAGCAAAATGGTGCTGAAAGAACTGGTATCTATAGCCAACAGAAGGAAAGAGGACCTCTATCTTACACCTTATCCAAAAATTAACTCAAAATGGATCAAAAACCAAAAAATAAAAGCAAGAACCATAAAACTTCTGGAAGAAATTTTAGGAAAATATCTTCAAGACCAGGTGGTAGGTGGTGGATTCTTAATGGAGATAAGAGAAAGACTGAGATGGACTACTGATGTTTGATGTATGTAGAAGTTTTAATTAGCTTTACTGTAAAAGTGTAGAAATGTATAGAATGAATGGTTAAAATAGTAATAGCTAGTTTACAAATAGGAATGTGGTTGAAAACGGTAGTCTATGGATGTAAATGCCAATTGACAGAATGCTAGAGAATAATCTAGGAACTGAATAGCACAGTAAATCAAGAGGTGGATAAGAATTGTGGTTCATGGTACAGATGCAAGAGTGCCCTTTGAGCGCTAGAGCAAGTATATGTCACTACTGCAGGGTGTTGGGAATTCATGGGACAAATACAACTGGAATGACCTATGGACTGTGGGTAGCAGTAATAATATAATATTCTTGCATCCATGCCAAGGATGTACTGTGCTGGTAATGGGACTGTGTGGAATATGTGAGCCAAATATATACTATGGACATGGCAACAATCAGATGATATTATATTATCTGTAATAAATGTTCCAGCACAGTGGTGTGTTGATAGAGGGGTGTTGCTTGGGAATTTTGCATATGTGCATGATTGTTTTATAAGTTTACAATTTCTGTTTTAAAATATATATTTAAAAAATAATAATAAGCTTGTTGGGGGAAAAACACACCAAATATCAGAAAAGGACTATAATTAGTAGTAAGATTTTGACAGTATTATGTTGTAATTTGTAACAAATATCTCAGGACAATGCAAGGTATTGGTGGAGGGTTGGTGTATGAGACCTCTGCATGATGTTATGCATGTTTGCTTTGTAAGTTCACAACTTTTAGTATATACTTAATCGTTTATGTATGTCCATATATAAATGACATAGAGATAATGATAATAGGGAAGGTTGGGGAAAAATTCTTTGGTTAGCAGTAATATTTTGACAATACTCTTTAATCATTAGTTAAAAGGGTTTAACAACATGTAAGGTGCTGGTGGTAGGATGAATTATGAGAGTCCTGTATGATGTTATATATGTTTGTTTTGTAAGTTCACAACTATTACTATACACTTACTGTTTATGTAGGTTTGTGTGGGAGTGATATATTTCAATAAATTTAAAAAAACCAAATCACTGCCTTCATGGATCTTATATTCTAGTGAAGGCAGATAGACATTAAATATAAAAATATGTAAAAGTTAACTTACATCAAAAGCAATAGTTAGAAATTAAAACTCTTGGATGCTGAAGAGAGAACTGAGGCAAGGAAGAAGTAATGACTGATCTACTCACATCTTCTATACCTGAGTAGAAGAGATTTAGCTCATCTACCCCAGACTTTTGAGCCTGAGGCATCAGGTCAAGAAAACAGCATCAAAAGTGTGGCATATATGTGAAGAAAGAGAGAGCAAGAACTGGAGCAAGAGAGCTAAGAAATGAAAAAGATAGCAAATAGGGTTTTCATCTAAAAGAAGATCTGGGTTCATGGCTACCTGGGACCTGGGGAAGTGAGAAAGCAAATTAGACAATCAATCCCTACTAAGAGAGTAGAAGAAATTTATGGGCATCCTTCAAGGGAAAATTAACTCTGCTCTTCTTTCCACGCCTTTACCAGGAAAGAAAAATGCAGAAGTGAAAAAGCTCCCCAAAAGAGGAAATCAAAACAAAAGACCACTCCTTACCACACTGGTTATGTTGGAGGAAGATTAAAACCATTTATGCATATTCCAAGTTTTAACTTTGCATGCCGTTATTACCAAATGATACAGTTGCTCAAAAATTTTACTATCTTAACTGAATAACCTGTTCTTTTGCTGGGGATGTAGTGATTTGACCAACTCTTGAAGACTGGAAGAGTATGATATTTAGCAGGATTTCTCTCTAGACACTTAACAGTGGTGGTTTTTTAAAGCCCTGCTTGATGATACATAATACAGCTGTTACAAATCCACCAGAAATGCAGTAATCAAATGCCTTTGTACAAGCAGAAATACCATGCCATTTGGACATACTAAATGGCGGTCAAGTGGAAGATGATTTCCATTAAGTCATTATATTTCCTCTTCTCTCTTGGATTTACACTAGGCCCCTAATACATGCCATTAAAATGTGTTTTCCATTAGTCTATGCTAAAATTTACAAATAATCGTCATACTAGCTCAACAGTGAACAATGTATTACCTAAATACATTTAATTTCCTGGAATTTTCAAACACACACACACACACACACAAAGACATACCTATACACTGGCAGCTTCTGTGTTACCTCATAATCATTCAAATTTTATGCACAAGCAAACTGAAGCTCAGTGTAAAAGTAAGGAAATTACTAAGTTTTGCACATATTATAAGTAAAAGAACCAGAACTGAAATCCAGGTCTGTTTTCAAAGCCTGTGCTCTTTTTATTGCACTGAAATTCTTTTCCGGCATGATGACAGTGATAATCCCATATCTCTAATAGCAGTCTTTACTTTAGAAAGCATTTTTATTTCTTTTATGACAGGTAATCACATCATCAATTCTGTGAAGAAAGGTAGGACAAGCATTTTTATTCCCATTTGACAGGAAAACACTTTGGAATATAAAAAGTGCTATAGAAATATAATGTGGTATTATTGGTATCTGTGAAAAATAAATTTGAGTGATAAACAATTGAAATACAATATTTACTGCACAGTTCTTCCATTTCCAGAATCAAGATTCCATTGATTTTCATAGCGCATCTAGCACTAGGTTGAAAGTATGTATTTAGTGATGAAATACAATCTGAGTTGATGATAAAGTTGTCAAAAGAAAGAAATATACAAGTACCAACATTTATGCTAAAACTTCAGTTGCTAAAAATGAAATGCTGCTTCAGGACACCAAGCTTCATTGCTTTAAAGATTTTTTTTTCCCTACACAATGTGATACTTTAGAATTCCTGAAGTTAAATGAAGCATAGATTGGGGACATCCACCATTCTCATCACAGCTGCTGCAACATCATGGAGCACATTGCGAGCTCAATGGGAAAGAAATTAACTGCCCATCTGTGCAGTGTATATTTTGTGGCTTCTCATGCTTGATTAGTGAGAGGGCTTTTTAAGTATATGAATAGCCCACCATTTCACAGAGATTTTGCAAGAAATCTGGACATGAACAACAAAATATAATGTCTTTCCTTTACATGGACTCTTAGAAGTGAACATAACCTACTGCAAAATAAATCCTAGTATTGCAATTTAATGAAGTATTTTAGAGAATTAGCACTTTAATGTTCACTTGAGGGTTTTCATTTGCTTACCTTGACTCACTTCATGAAGCTGGAAAATAAAATTTGGGAAATTCAAAATATAGGGAGAAGATAAACATGAAATCAAAAGTGCATTCGACTTTGTAACCAATAGCAAATGGTAATATTTTCAGCAAGATATTGCATACTATGCAGCCATAGCCTGAAAGTTAATTCATTATTAGGTAATTTTCAAGCTTTAATGAAAAGAAAAATAAAATAATGCAAGGAGTGGAACTTTCAACACAAATTCTCCAAATTTTCAAAATGGAGAGGGAAAAATACTTAGGAAGAAAGTACCTTGAAATCAAATGAGATATACCTTTGCTACACCAGAACAGGGGTCATAAACTACAGAAAGACATAGAAGAAGAAGGATAGAATCCAGCTAGCCATCTTGGGAAACTATGAGCACTATCTGTCAGCTTTTAAGGCAAAACACTATTTATAAAGCACCGAAAATTCATGTGATTATTGCAACAAACATTTATTTTTCATGCTCATAGATCTGTGCATCAGAAGAGGCTTGGGTAATCTCAGCTGGGCTTGAATGGGGAGTTCTGTTTAAATTGTGTTTAGATTAAGCTTGGATCCAGGCTGTGGTTTAGGTCTAGGCCCATGTTATATGTTTGTTAACAAGTCCTTGACCAGAGGCTACCTGAGGCATGATCACTTTTAAAAGAGCAGGAATGCAACTGTCAGGCCAAGCTGTGCAGGTGCATTTAAGGTATGAGGACATGATGTCCACTCACATTCCACTGGCCCAAGCTAGCCTCATGGCCAATTCCTAAAACAAAATGATAAGAAAGCACTATGCTATGATAAGAGAAGGCCCTGAAAGAATTCAAAATAGGAGGGCTGTTGGAAACAAAGCTAAGCAATTTCCTAGAGATTGAAGCAGATAATTCATGGGGAAATATATAGTATATTCTCAGATAGCTCTTTTTTGCCTGCAATGAAAATCACTGACAAAGTGGAAAAGTTATTTCACTAAACATTTTTCTCTGCCATAAAAGTCTTAGGATTTGCATTGATCTTTCTTTTAACAGAAGCCCATTACACCAAATGAATATAGAAAATACTTCATAACAACCTGGGAGAGGTGGGTGATGTTAAAGAAACTCAGCTAGACCTGGAATATCCAGTAAGGATTACTTATTTTTTGCTTTCTGTTTTATTCTGACTTTGGTTATTCATGTTTTGCTGACAGCTAGAAATAAATGTATAGATGTCTAACCAGCAAAGCAAAATTAAATACCTATGAAAAGGTGCTAATATTTTGGTTTTAAGGTAATACTTTAAGTCGTAGTAAACATTGAATATTGGTATCAAATCAAATATATAGAGCAAAATGACAAATAAACTCTTGGTTATCTAAGTTCTCAGTCCATTATTATCCCTTATCATGCTCTAATACAGCACCTACAAGGTGCCAGTCATGTACTTAACTCCTGTGGGAGCAAAGATGAATATAACATTTTTTTTTACATGAAGTGCTAATGCTGTTGTGTTTAGACTTCTTAGTCTTCCCTAACAAAGTAGTTGATTTCTTTGAAAATTGGAGAATAACAGAGAATATACCTGATTAGTTTTGAGGAATTTGAGTGTTAGCCTTAAATCTGCTCCTAATTATAGGTACTACCCAAGGAAGTGACTAGAGCACACTGAAACGATTTCTTCTTTTGCTGAGTGAGAATTGTGGTATTTGTCACAAACACCTAATTAGATCAAATGGGAGAGTACAAAATATCAAGTCAAAGGAAACTGAAAATTATCTTTTAGGTTCTTTGACAATAGTGATTATTTTTTATTTTGACATGAAAATACTGAAATTTAAGAGTTCAATGTGCTTTACAATTTTATAAGTATTTTTACATATGTTACTGTGTGAGACAGAAAAAGGGCCCCTCAGCTACTTCCATGTCCTAATCTCTGGCATCAATGAAAATGTTATATTACATGGCAAAAGCTATTTTGCCTTATATGATTAAGCTAAGCATTTTGGGATGGAGAGATTACCCTATATATTCAGGTAAATCCAATATAATCTCAGTGTAAGAATTACTAAAATGACAATAGACGATATTTACAAAAATGCTGAAGACAAAAAATTTTTTTACATATTTTGTTCAGAACAAGAAAACTAAAATAAAAACAAACAATAATAAAAACAAATAAAACAAAACACACCCATTTAAGTGTTTGGTTTCCTTAATAAACTAGCTCTGAGTCAGCAGGTACCTCTTTAGAATGTTGCCTTAGTTTTTCCAAAATATTTTTTTGATCAAATGGAGAGAAAAGTATCTAAGAATCTTACGTACCCGTTTTTCAAGTTCGCCCAAGCTGCTGCTTCTCTGGATATTGTTGTTAAGTCTTACAACCATGATGACACTGTTTAGTGTGGACCACTGCCTCTATCACTTCATTAGAAGGGAAGACTATTTTTCTGGAATAGATTGCACTGGTAACCATTCCTGCTCCTTCTCTTTTCTCTGTGGGCAGAAGCTATTGGTTCCTGCACACCCAGGCCCATGCAGGATCACAGATAAGAGAACCACGGGAGCCCATGCCTTGTGTAGAAAGGGTACCAAGCTTGATCCATTCTCTGCTTTCCCATTGGGCTTGTGAACTATTAGAAAGAGTGCTCTTTTCCATGATTCGTAAGTCCAGCTAAGTATATCCATCAAATTGTGAAAGAGAGTTGGGGAAATTTGTATTTTAATCAGAAGTTAGAGAACACTTTATTACAACAAAAGCAAAAAACACAACAAACTTCAACAACAGTAACAACCAAAGTCTAAAGGGTTCAGTTGTAGAAAAGTTGGTTACAAGCCCATAACCAGAACTTGTCCTTGAAGACATTTGCATGCATTTTTATATCCATGAGAGAAATTCAGCTTATATGAAATTTTCAACCTAGATGTAATGTATTAGACTTGGGGATTTGGTTCACTGAAGTTAAGATTTATAAACATTGTCATTTCTTATCACTGAACGTTTAACTGAGAGCTTATGATGCCTTCGTTATGTGGGATCAAGGACCAGTCTGCTGGATTTGAGTTTTGTATTGTAGCTTCTACTGTATCTTCCCTTTGACCAGAATCTTAAATTCTTTGTATTTCATTTTCTGTTCTGTAAAATGGACATAACAGTGATAATAAGTTAATGTAATTACTGCAATAGTTGTATTAGCTAATACCACTTAAAAAGCATAGCATAGACCTTGGCATATAATACTCAATAAATGCTGACTGTTTTATTATAATCTTAAGAATACTGTGATGACTCAGCAAGGAAAGTGTGGTCATGGCATAAGTAGCTAACTTGGTTCAAGTCATCATTATGGAGCACAGAGCAGTTTAAACAGAGATCAAATGTTTATCTGTAATGGAACTTTCTTCAGGTTGTAGTGTAATGTCAGTGTCAGTTATGGTGTAAGGACCTGCTCTAGACATTGGTCGAGTGGGGATCTTGTAACACCATTGGGGGTGATCATGTGTGTAAAGTATCCAGTGCATGATGAGGTGCCAAAGTGTTAGGCTTTGGGTCTGGAAGAATCTAGAATGATATAATTATTTCATCTTAATATTTTGTAATTCACTGAAAATCTGTGTAAAGTCCTGGTTCTCTAGCCTATGTAAGTGAGTCTTTCTGTTCAAAAAAGGTAATTCTCTATTCCACCAGTTCTCAAGTATAAACATGAGAATATATGTTTGTTTTATTCATATTAAACTTGAGAATATATATATAAACCTAAGAATATATGTGTGTGTGTATATATATAGATGTATTTATGTATACATGCATGCAAATAAATAATTGGAAATTATAATTCATGTTCAGATAGAGCACCTGTTTAAAAGAAGAATCACTCCATTTGATGTGAACTAACTACAGTACATGTTTTATGGGAAAGCACTATATTTAAATTGTATTCTTTATAGAGTCAATGCCGATTAGAGCCAAGTTTCCACTAAATGTTCAATAACTTAGTTTGTGATCTTGATGAAAAATACACTTTTAAAATTTGTTAATTTAAGAGACTATTATTATGCCATAAAACTGTCTAAGACTATTATTCCAAACATAATGGATGTGATGGGTCATGAGACAATTTTATGTGAGCAGGTATACCCTAGCTCAAATAATTGTTTTTAAAAACCATACCTTTAACTATCTGTAATATATAATCATCATTCTTCTTCCTGTGACAAATTAAAGCAGCTTGTAAGTTATAAAACTGATTTAATTCTGGGTAGTAAATGTCTCTCCTCAAAATTTAAATACCTTATTCTTTTTTGTTTCTACATAAAGAATATTTCTTGGTGATAAATATATTGTTGTTGGAGCTTTTTGCAGTTTTGATTTTTTGTAAGTTCAGTATATTTTCAATTTTTTTCTATTATTCATAGGAGTGTTCAGAATTACTGTTCTTTCCATAGCTACAGGATGATTGCTTTTTCCTCTCTTGGGACATATAAATCACTAGCGAGAGGCCACTCCTGGGAAAAGGTAGATCCAGAAGAGGGTGTCAAAGCTAGAAGAAGTGGAGTCTACTAACAAAATAAAACAAGGCGAAAAATACCTTGAAATCAAATGTCATTGAGTATGGAAATTTTATACTTTTTTATAGTAATTTTAAGTGTTATTTTGTTTCTGTTTTTGTTGTTCCCACATGCCCTCCCCCCTTTTGAAATAAAATGCAATCTGCCATTCACTGTATTTATTTATTGGGTTTAATAATTATTGGTTTGGTTTTTACTATTTAGGAATGTAGTTCTACTCTTCCAATCAGATCCTGCATGAAATGCACTCCTGTCAAGAATGCTGTCACTCTTTCAGATTCTTTAAAACTTCATTGATAGAATTGAAGACCTTGGATAATATCTTAATATGTGTAATTTAAAACAATAATTCATATTTACAAAGCAATTTCACATATCATATACTTTTACTCAAAATTTTAGAAAGAGAAATTGTACACAATGGCAAATTGGGGAATAATTGTGAGATAAGAGACTGGAATGCAAATCTGGTTGCAAGTACCAAAATAGCTCTCAAAAACTAGTGTGCGTTCTATAAACAAAATATTATAGCATTACTATCACTTATGATATGGAATATCATAATTAAAATAGAAAAATATATATTAAAGTAAGGGTGTAATAAGCTATTTAAAACTTTCTCTAACATAATGCTACAAGCTATAGTGATTAAAAGAGTCTTCGAGAATTGACTGATGGGGAGTGGATGTGGCTTAAGCAGTTTGGCACCTGTCTCCCACATGGAAGGTCCTATGTTCAGTTCCCAGTGCTGCCTAAAGAAGACGAGCAGATGCAACAAGCTGTTGCCTGAGCAGACACAATGAGCAGTGAAGGGATGTGGCTCAAATGGTTGGGTACCCATATCCCACATAGGAGGTCCCAGGTTCGGTTCTTGGTGCCTCCTAAAGAAGATGAGCAAACAAAAGGCAGAGACAATGAGCAGATAGAGCAAGCACACAGCAAGCAGACAATGAGCAAGCAAACAAGGGAGCCATCTTGGAGGAAAAAAAGAATTGCCTCAACAATGATGCTTCTTTACTTGTAAAGACACATATGTCAATTACTACTCTTTCTTCATTCACTATCTTTGAAATAATTTCTATCTCCATGTAACCACTGAGCAAGATGTATGATGGAAAATAAAGTTTAGATTGTAATCCTTTAATTTGAAATATTTTGCTACACTGAGTACTGTATAAATTAGTCTTAGATATGGGCTGGGGGTGTGTTTGTTTATGTATGCTCTACCTTTTTAATTCTAACTTCAGAAATTTGATTTAGTTAAAAACATTAGGAAATTGCCACAGTTCTCTATATTAAGATACTACTATGTTCAGAAAACATTGCTAAAGATCATTATTCTATCATCAACTTGACAGAATAATAGAGAATGCAGATGTAGAATCTGATCATTCAATGCGTAAGTTAGTCTCCCAGGAAGCTCTATGATCACAGAGGACAGACATTAAATTTAGCTGTCATCTAGAAAAATAATGCCTAAACTTGTCTTCCTTGGTTCATTTAAAACATTTTCTCATGTTACCCATAAAACCCGTTGCAGAGCTTCACTTTTTAAAAATTGATTAATCAGGTGCTCAGATGAAGGAAGTTCCCTGTGGACTCACGCTTGGTTCTGCAAGGATCAAGAGGAACTATTCTAGATTTGAGACCTCATTGGCCATGTTTTCCCCTTAATCTCAGATTCTTTCTATGTAGAACAGTAATTTGAAGAAAGTTAACCAATATTCCTTCCCTCGACAGCTCATGTGCTTAACTGGTCCCCTGGAAATGGACTGCTCTGGAGGCCACGTAGGTGGCCAAGCTCGAACTCTAACCTACCTGCTCAAATTGAATGGGTGAATTCCTATACCTCCTATAATCAGGCTCTGTAACTGGAAAATTACTAGCCTTTTCCCCCCCAGATATTGCCAGCTCCTGAAAAATAAAACATGTCTTATGCACGGTCCTAGCAATTGAACCTGAGACTGTTATAAACACACAGTTCAATATGCTTAATAAATACTTGTTGAGTAAATTGAGACAGGACTCAAATCCAGCCCTGGAAACTAAAATGCAGTTTTTGGCACTACTAGGATACCAAGAGTGTTGTGTCTTAAATTTTGCATGTACTGAAAAGAGAAAGGTAAAAATAGTTATCCAATGTAATACTAAGCAGCTACATGAAATAGATCCAACTCATTTAAAAAGACTTTCTTCCTTATTTAGGTATTCGACTTTTGGTAACATCTGATTCATTTTGGTTATTGGAGCTTATATCTGAGGTATAAACTTCAAGTCTCTGGCTGGTGACTGTAGCTTGTTAATGAGTCAGAATTTCCAGGGGAACAGGTCTTTGCAGCATGAGTTCAGAAGAAGAAGGGCATAGCGGAGAATGGGCCAGGTGATAACTAATATCACATCCATCAGTGAAGATCATACCCCATAGCAAGAGTACAATGGACTGTGGAAGGAACTACCTCCCAGAAGCTTGGTTACAGTATTAAACACAAGGATGCTCATCTAGTTAGAAAATTAGCATGCTAGTGTAACTACATTTACTATCTTTTGTTATGTTAAATGCATAAGGCATTATGCATCTTATTTCTATTCCTTTATTTTTAACATTTCTGTGTGTTTATATTTGAAGTTTTTCCTGAAAATAACCTATTTATTCCTTTACAAAAAATGTCTTAGTCCCTTTACAATCTTATCTTTAAGTTTTCTTTATGAAAAATTGCAGCTGACAACAAATCCGGTAGCCAAACTTAATATTATATGTAAATGTTCAATTTCATTATTTAAACATTTTGAAGTTAGGTGTTAACAGTATGAATCCCAACAAAGTCTACTTTAATCATTAGCATATACATCTACATTTTAATTATGGAGTGATGTAATCACTTTCTTTCTGATAAAAATAAAGAGGTTGGGCATAGAGAACATTGTCAGTAGTGTTATCTAATTAAAGGACACGATTCTCATTACAATCCCTGTTTTAGAGGATTGATAATGTGGCCATAAAAATCATGCTGAATCTATTACTTTATAGAAAATAGATTCGCATAGCTAATACCATTCGCATAGCTAATGGTAAAATAAGTGTATTTTGTAGTATGCAAATGAGCATCTCAAAATTCAATATTTCTGCTTATTGATAGTGTATTATTTATCACTATTTTGTGCAAGATATTCATACAGTAATACATATTCATTTAAAATGTGTCGTTAGTATATATATTTATATGATTAAACTGATTACTCACAAATACTATTAAAATTGTTTGTTTTTAATTTTAACATGAGGAGGACATTAGATACTGACTCATATTTCTGATATTGAATAAGAAGATTCTGGTATGATTTTCTTTTGTCTTCTCTGGCCAATGAAACTGGGTACCTAGGTAGCTACAGCTACCTTTCATAAGCACACTTTATTTAATTGTCTCCTTTTTCCTATTAAAGTTTTATATTCTGATTGATATCTTGCATATTTTTCATATATTTATATCCTAGATATTTTGATGTATTGTAAATGGTACCATTTTTACAACATTATTTTCTTAAGCACTTTTTATTGTATTTTTTATTTTTTAAATTTTTCCTTTCTTCATTGAATTTATTTTTTCAATTATTTTTTCAAGGAAGGTTTAGATTACATACATGTTACATAAAAAATATAAAGAATTCCCATATGCCCCACCTCATACACACGCACTTTCCCACATTAACATCTTTCATTAGTGTGCAACATTTGTTACAATTGATAAACACATATTGGAGCGTTGCTACTAACTGTGGACTATAGTTTACATTATAGTTTGCATCCTCCCTGGCACAGTTTTGTAGGTTATGACAAAATGTATAACGGCCTGTATCCATCATTGCAGTATCCTGACAGACAATTCCAATGTCCCAAAAATGCCCCCATATCTAATCTTCCCTCTCCCTTCCCTCAAAATCTCTGATGGCCACTGTCTTCATATCAATGATAAAAGTTCTTCCATTGCTAGAGTGACAATAAGACTATGATGGAAAAATAATGTCTACTTTAGTCCATTGTTCATTCCCCAGTCTTGAGAATTCGGGGATGGTTATGCCCACTCTGTTTCTAATTGAGAGGAGGGTTATATCCCATGAAGCAGATGGATGGAATTACCTTGCTTGTAGTTGCAGACTCTTTCTGTACCTTGGGATGGGCATTTGGTCCAGGTATGTGGCAGTTAAGCCCTAAATCTCAGCAGAGTTGCAACACCCACTCTCCAGTTCATTGGACTCACATAGGACATTACTTTCTAATTATTTCAGGGATGGTATGTAAACAAATGGAAGATTTTTTATATTGCTTCTGTTTCCAGGTGTTTTGCTAAATTTATTTTTCCTTCTACAATTTTAATCTATGAAATCTTTTGAGTCTTTTCTGTACACATTCAGGTCATCTGCAAAAACTGTAAATTATAACAATTTTTCTCTCCATTCCCTACTAATTCTTTAATACTTTCTATTTCTTATCTTTTCTATCTGGTTAGTATTCAGATATAATGTCTTACAGGATTAGTGATATTGGGTATTCTCTATTTCCAATTTCCAGATGTAAAAATTTTGACAGTTCATAATCATAATGTGTATGTTCGTATTTCTTTTTTGAGGATATTATCTATATGATTAAGGAAGTTCTTTCCTACTTTTAATTTTCAAAGTAATTTTTGAATTTATTATGAAATAAATGTTAAATTTTATCAGATTTTTTTGACATTTATTGAAATGTTACATTGATTTCCTCAGGTTGGATATTTGAAAGGGCTCACCAGACTTCATTCTGCATAATTATTTAAGGCTTTTGTTTAAAAGCAAAGAATGTGGTGCACCAAGAGAATGGAAAATACAATCAAGTATCAGAGATGAAATGTCTTTCCACAACACGATGCCCTGTGTGCCCAATATTACATTCATGAACCATGTGGAGTCTCTGATTTGAACTGGCAAGTTCTGTGCAAAGAATCTTGCCTTGTGGGGAGGTCCCCCCCCCCCCCAAAGAAATAGATTCAGTGGTTTTTAAAATAGTCAGACAGTCTTTTCAAACTTGCACGGCCAGTTGCAGTGTCTGTAAAGTAACTAAACTTGAACATTGTCAGGAGAGTTTGGACCATACAGAATATCATAAATCTAGCTTCCTTTATCTTGGCCAAGAGTAAAAAACCAAACATCTACACATTTCCAATGATGAAGATAGAACTTTCCCAGTCTAACTGTAAATCACCTCTATCTCCACAGATGTCTAAATAATTTTTTCTCCTGTTATTCTGGTAATTTGTTGAGTTAGCTTGATTGATTTTGAATGTCATCCCAGCCTTGTTTATTTGGATAAAACCAATTTGGTACTACTATACTATCCTTTGAAATAAATTGCTGGATACAATTTACTATTTTGTTGTCTAGGATAGTTATTATACACATAGTTCTGTCCCCCAAATATATTTTCCTGCAATGTCCTTATTAGCTGTGGGAATCAAAATAAAGCAATCCCAACAGAATGACAGAATTATGCTTACATGTTGTATTCCCTGAAAGTGTTTCTATATGATTGAACTTATTTTTTCCCTAAAATTTTGTAAAACTCATGCTATAGATATCCAAGTTTGGAGTTATCTTTACGAGAATGATTTTATTTACATGTTGTTTCTTCAAACTATACATTTTTCTTGGTTGTATCTTTTTGTGTAAATTCTGGTAATTTGTGGTTTTCTGGAAACTTTTCCTTTAATATAAAATTGTAATTTATTAACAAAAAGTTATTCATAATATTTTATCAATTTCTTAGTGTCTCTAGGAAGTATAGTGATAAATCATTTTTCATTTCTGATGTTGTTAACATGTGTTTTCTCTTTCCTTTAAAAAGTCAAAATTCTTTCTTGGGACTTAACAATTTTATTACTGTTTTCAAAGAACCAACTCTTGTAGTTTTTGAACTACTGTGTTTAGTGTTCATTCCTAATTTTATTTATTTTTACACTTTATGTTTTCTACTTCTCCTTTTTTATATTTTATTTGCCACTTTATTTTAAACATATTGAGATCGCTTTTTGAACCTTATGATTCACCTGTATCATTTTTTCTTGAATGCCTTCAGGCCTATAATTTTTTCTGCATGTAAATTTGATATGTTGAATTTTAATTATTTCTATATTTTCATTTCTTTCTTATTTAAAAAATAAATCAGGGGAAAGAACAAACACAACACCCCACCAACACAATTAAAAACCTTCCCTCATGCAGAGAAATCTCAGGTGTTAGCAGGTCCCCAGTGCAAAGGATCAGCCTCCCCCTGGGCAAACCACCTTGGTGATCATGATATCTCTTCTGCCAGATAAATATTATGTTTTCATTTTTTACATTTCCAATATAATTCTTCAAAGGTCCATGGGTTATTTAGAAATATGTAGCCATTTAAAATTACCATCTAATTTTTAATTTCTAATTTTAGTCTGTGGGGAATTGGTAAAGGTTATACATCTTTGGAAATGAACAGAAATGGTAAAAGCATATTATTGTGTTTGTGTCTAACAGAGCTTTTATGTGGGTATGACAGTGGTTGAAAGGAAAATTTTAAGGGTATGCATATTACTAGAAAGAAAGCTGAAAACTGTAACATGAGGCTGTATAAAATAGTAAAACCTCATGTAACACAAATATGAGTGATGTATGGATAAGACTTTCTATAAAATGTAAATGCAAATATACTAGAGAGAAGGAAAAAGAATAGCAGGTGTATACAGCAGGGGAAGCGTAGAGAGATTGAGAGGTGATGAGTTTTGTTTATTTAGGTGGTTTTTGTTTATTATTATTATTGGAATAGTCATAGTGCTCTAAGAACAACTGAAGTAATGAGTGACAAATATGTGATAATACCAAATACCATTGATTGTACACTTTAGATGAATTTATGCTTTTTAATGTATATCAATAATATTGATTTGTAAAAAATTAAAAAAATATATGAATTCTAAACTTGTTGCCTGAACATTCAGTCAACACTATTTTAAGGTTTATGTGTGATTAATCCATAATCTAGGTCCACTGTCTCTCTATATCTGTAATTCACATAGTCTATTTGTTTTTGATCAAAGCATGTCTTCTCGTATGCCTGATTAATAAGCCAGACAACACTCCTTAGGCAAAACTGTATAAACTTTGATGTTATTTTACTTCAGGGAGGAATTAATTTTGCCTCTGTAGACATCCAACATAATACCATAAGAAATACCAACCATCACTATCCTAACAGGAAATCAGATGATTTGAGGTTTCTGTTCCTGGAAGCTTTGCTCAGTTCTCCCTTACTAGCAGCGATCAGCACTTTGATATGCCCCACCAAATGCCAGAGGTATTTCAGGGCCCTAGTACCTCAAGGTTCCCTAATTCTAGTTTGTGTCCCTTCCCATCAAGCTTCTTAACTCTTTCAAAAGTATATTCTGCTTCTCAGGCTCTCAGTAGCCGCTTTTAGAATTACAAAATTTACAGAGGAGAAAAGGAATACCAATTGTTGAGTTCTCCTCTAGACTTGAATTCTCTTCCAGATCTTGAATCTGGGATTCCAAAATCCTCTCCTCTTTAGTAGTTATTCAGTGTCTTCAAATGGATATACCCCAGGTTTTCTGTTTGCTCTGAGGGAGAGAGTTGATTCAAACAACTTCATCGCCATTGCCAGAAGAAAAACTACCAATTTATTCTTAATCTAATATGCCAATATTAATCTATATTCAAGTGAAAAACAAATCTGAAGTCAATGTATAGCAAATTTCACTATTATTTAAATTGAGTATAAAGAAGGGAGTCAAGAAACTTTGCTTAATGCTGTCTCTATGCAAATAGTTAATAAATATTTTCCCTGCCTGTGGATTCTTCCCATTTCAATTCACAATTTACACTACTGTCTCCTAAAACAAAACTCTTGTTGTCATTCCCATCATTAAAATATTTTCACTATCTATATGATAAATCTAAATACAGTTATATAACATTTAAAATCTTTCACAGTATGAGTATACCTTCATTTCTCAGCTTATCTCTTAGTTCAACTCCTGATTTTCTCAAAGCTCCATCCAAAACATACTCTAATATACGAAGAATTTCCTGTGTTATTATTCATGAAATTTGCTTGGGCTCAAACTTGAATGTTCTTTAACACTTTCAAAACTATCAAAACTTCCTTCCTAGAAAGTAAGGAATTGCTAACAAAAACAAAAGAGAAAAATGTGGGTCAGAGGTCAAAGGGGCAGTGGGACAGAGGAACCAACCTGAAAGGATTCTCAGTGGCCAGTGCTGGAATGTATATATATAGTAGACATATATATACACAAACACACACACAGACTGTATATACAAATATATATACACACACACATATATACATTTATATATATAGTATTGGATTATAACCCAGAGCATACAATACATATTTATGAATCCATATTGATATAAATAATTGAGGATGGAAGAGACCCTGCAGATAAAGTTCCTGCAAAGAACCACCTGCAAAGGACGCTGTGCCATACCTAAGCTGCCACCTGTTTCCTTTTCCCAGCTTAACATTACCCTACTTAAGAAACAGCAATAAGGGTAGAGTCAGCTTGTAGCTGTGATCAGTAGCTGACCACAGACTCTTAACTGCAAAATGGGACTTTCCCATTCTTGGCACAGGCTCAGTTTAATAGAGTGACCTTAGCTGAAGTTTAGCGCATTATAATAGTAAATTCTCTGCCTTTCAGCAAGCCTTAGACGTCATTTTCTGACTATGTGATGTATGGCCAAGTTTGTTAAAGCATATAGATACACAGTGCATATGAAGTTATGAAGCCACCTGCAAGCCCACCTCACCTGCCAGTTTCCTCTTCCCCAGCCACAAATTCCTCCCTAAAACAAGGCAATATATTGCTTGCTACTCTTACTCTTCTACTGTACGGTGAGACAGGTTTGAGATTTACTTCCCTGTCCTCCACCGGTTTAAAAAAATTCTTTCCCTTGTGTAATCACTTCGGGTGTGGGGCTTCTATTCTCTGCACGGGACAAGAATGCAGGGAACCTGCAGGGTTTCCTTTAAGGGGAATAGACACATCTCCCTTGCATGAAGAAAATTCCAATTAGTTTGTGTAGATAACACCCTCGTCCAGGAAGTGCAGCTTAACTTCCAAGCCTGAAAGGGGGGCTGCACTGTGTGAATGCCTTCCATATAGTAGGGAATATACAGAAGAGTGTGGAAATCAGAAAACAAAAACAAGAAACTTTGTAGTGGAGATTCCTGGCAAACACTATTCAACCATAGGATAGAGTGATATGGTTTGATGTGATGAGCACAGCACTTGGTTATTTTCCTTTCAAAATCTCATAACCCTAGACTCACCATGAGAAATACAAACCCAATTCTACAAGGTACTCTTCAGAATGGTCATGATCATCAAAATCATTGGAAGTCTGAGAAAATGACACAATGCAGAGGAGCCTAAAAAGACAAGATGAGTAAATAAATGTATTTGGAATAGAAGAAAGCCATTGAGGGAAATTGATAAAATCAATAAACCATAGGGCTTATTTACTAACAATATATCAATGTTAGGTCCTCTGTTGTGAAAGATGTAACCTAGTGAAGTAGAATATTAACAAGATGGAAAATTGCACACAGTGTGTACAAGAACTCTCTATTCTAAATTTGTAGTTTAAATTTAAAACTCTTATAAAATTAAAAAGAATATTTATAAAAAATACTGAATATTAACATTCTTATAATACAGTTTTTTCTTAATTATTTTACCACAAGTGTGGGATGATGTAGAGGTATATAAATGCATTTGAATTATATTGTATAAATGAGTGCAGTCATTGAAATTTTAGATGAGGTGAAAGATTTTCAAAGATTAGATATCACATTTTACTTTCTAAATTCTTCTTGTTAGACTGAAACTTTTTTGTTACATTTTTATGCCTCTATATGGTAGTAATTTAATTCACCTTTGGTTCATAATTATGTATTATTTTCATAAATATACTTACTCTGCTACATGTGGTATCTTTTAAAGTTATTTTTTGTTCTGATGTATTCCAACTGAATGAGATTTGTCTTAATCTGGATTACTGGAGTCCTTTATAAGCAGAAGAAATTCAAACAGATATTAAAATCCAGAGGAAAGAGTTCGAAGGTAGAAACCAACAGAACTTGGAAAAAGATGATGAGAGTCAAGGATACAAGCCCAGGAACCCCAAGGATGGCCAGCAGCCAGTACAACAATAACGCTATGGACTTTGGGGATAAAGTACTGCCTTGCTGACACCTCAGTTTTCAAATACTCCTAGACTTAAAATTGTAAAATAATAAATTCCCATTGGTTAAGCCAGCTATTATGTGGTATTTATGATAAGAGCTCAGGAAAACTAAGACATGGTCTACTCATATATTTCTGTATTTACCAAAATGAGTCATAGCATATACACAGATTTACTGTTGTTGTTGTTGTTATTGCTGTTGTTTATCATTTTCACATTATAAGATACTGTGAACATTTTCATACCATTAAATATTCAAGATAAGATTGTTTTTGTAACAGCAAATATTTTAGTTTCCTGGGCTGCTCAAGCAAGTACCATGAAAGGGTCAGGTTAAACAATTGAAATTTATTTGCTCATTGTTTTGAGATTAGGGGAAAGTCCAAATCAAGTCATCAGCAAAGCAATGCTTTCTCCCCCAAAACTGTGGCATTCTGGGGCTGGCTACTGGCAATCCTTGGTCCTTAACTCTTCTGTTTCATGGCAATGCACATGGTGACCTGCCCTGGCCTTGCCATTCTCTCCCCGTTTTCTGGGTTCCATCGAAGTTTGGTTTCTGACTGCTCCCTGTGAATGTCTCTCTTTCTGCTTGAATTTCACTCCACTTATAAATGAATCCAGGAATAGGATTAAGACCCACCCCGACTGAGATGGGCCATACCTAAACTGAAGTAGCATTATCAAAATTTCCTACTTATAATGGGTGCACACCCACAGGACTGGATTAAATTTAAGAACGTATTTGTGCGGGCCATATACAGCTTCAAATTCAAACAGCAATATTATTATATAAGCGAAACCATGGAGATTATTTGGTATGATTTATTCTGGAAATTATATGTACTGTACTTAAGTATCACTGGAGTATGAAAACGTCACAGCAAAAATAGGAGTAAATAATCAAAGGGTAAAGAGATTGTCTTGGCCAAAGAACACTCTCATATCCATTACTAAAATGTAGGGTATACCTTCTTTAGCAATAAAGAATAATTGGAGAATTTAGACTGAAATAGTGACACATGATCATGTTTTATATCTTCTTCTCCACTAGATTGCAATTCATTTATAATAAACAATATTTGCCAATTACCTGAGTGTCTAATTGCTGATCAATTCCCAATCAGCTCCCAAGGAAAGAAGTTTCAAAAAATATTTACTGCATTTCAAATGTAAAATGCTTTGAACCTATTAAGGGTACAATAAATATGAGCTGATATCAGACTGAAATAAACTAAAGACCAGTACTACCAATGAAAGTTAGCATACATGAATCTCTTTCACATCTCATAATAAAAAATATAAATTGTCTTTTCAACATTTGCCATTTGGCCACCTGAATATGCTTTGCTTTACTTTACACTTTACATTTTATAGACAAGGTTACATGTTTTAACAAGCCATACAAGACATGATACAATAAACTCTCACATTAACCTTTTACAGATCCAGAAAATCACACAGCATAATTCAGAAAGGTTGAAAAATTTGGAATGACTTGGTTTAAAATAACTAGATTTAAAAACCTTAGCAATAAAAACATTTATGAATAATGTTAAATAAAAACTGATGATGCCAGTTGGAATACTTATTTTCACCTGGAAACTCTCCATCTATTCACACTAGCAACTGAAATATCACATTTGGGCAATATTCATAGGAGCTTAAAATGCAATCTTTCAGTCCATTAATGCATTGACTAACCCAGCATAACTCAGGGTTTTCCATAAAACACTAATTCAGTGAACAGATCTTTTTTTAAAAATAATAATTCATTAACTACAGCAATTCTTTTTAAAAATTCTTTTATTATTTTTCATTCGCCTCCCACTCCCCTGCCCCAAGATGGCTCTGTTGTCTGTCTACTTGCTGTCTGCTTGTCGTTTTTAGTAGGCACTGTGAACAAAACCCAAGACTTCTCATGTGGGAGGCAAGTGCCCAATAACTTGAGCCACTTCTGCCCTCTGCTGGTTGCAGCATCTGCTGGTTGCAGCATCTGCTGGTTGCAGCATCTGCTGGTTGCAGCATCTGCTGGTTGCAGCATCTGCTGGCTGCAGCGGTTGCTTGATATGGTGGTTGCTCATTGTGGCATTTGCTTGTTGCAGTGGTTGCAGCATCTGCTTGTTGTGGGAGTTGTGGCGTTTGCCTGTTGCTGCGTCTGTGGTGTCTACTGGTTGCGGTATCTTCTCCTTGCAGTGGTTACGGTGTCTGCTGGTTGCAGCATCTGTGGTGTGTGCTTGTTGTGGCATCTGCGGCATCGGCTCATTGCGGCACCTGCTTGTCTTCTTTAGGAGACACTGGGAAACAAACCGTGGACCTCCCACGTGGGAGGCAGATGCCCAGTTGCATGAGCCACATCCTCTCCCCATCAATGAACAGACCTTGATTTACAAAGAAAAAGAGAGTTGAGAGGTGGCATGTTTCATTTAATCGCTAGCCTTCTCACTGATAATTGGTTTTCTACTCTTTCTGGGCAAATTGAAAATTGAAACTTCTTTCCCCTGTAGGCCTTCAAGTGTTGGGACTGGTTCAGGCAACATATACATATAATCAGAAAATTTAATGCCAGAGTGAAACACTCTTGTATTCTTTCTTGCTGGCATGAACAAAAGCCATATGGGTCAATAAGTAAAGAGCATCCACTGACTTATAAGGGATATAAACTTTGTTGTTTTAAGTCATTGATATTTTAGGATTGTTATTACCTCATTACTTAGCCTATCCTGATCTAGAAGGAGGTTGTTGCCTGGAAAAAAAAAACACACTGATTTGGCATAGGATTATAGGCAGATGGGCAAAAAAACCCAAAATATTTATGAGGTTTAGTGAAATGCAAGCTATATTAGTTGTAAAACATTTGATATAATTTTTGCATGTGATACATTGGAAGACAGATTCATTTGGTACAAATGTTTCCTGTGAGAATGTATGTTTTAGTGTGTTAGGCTGCTGAAATGCAATATATCAGAAATGGGTTGGCTTTTACAATCGGGATTTATTTGCTTGCAAAACTTATAATCCTGAACCTTTGAAAAAATGTACAAATCAAGACATCATTAGATGATGCTTTATCCCTGAAGCTTGACTGCTGATGGTACTGGATTCCTCTGTTCACATGGCAAGTCACATAGTGGTATCCCCTGTTCTCTCCCTTCTTCTGTGGGTCTCATTGCTTTCAGCTTCCTGCTTCCCTGGATTTCCTTCTCCTCATCTGAATTCATCCCACATATAAAGGATTCTAGTAACAAAATTACAACCTCCCCTGGGCCACATCTTACTCAAATAATCTAATCAAAATAACATTAACTGCGGTGACCTAATCAAAAGGTCCCACCTACAGTATGTCTACATCCACAGGGATGGATTAACTTTAAGAACATAATCTTCTGGGGTCCATCCAGCTTCAAACCATCACAACATATGTGATAGAAACTATATGCAATCAAGATTTTGAAAAAGCAAAATGTTAATAAACTTGCAGTTGTCTTAATCTAGCAAGGTACAAGACATTGATAAACTGAGAAAAGAACTAGCCAATTTGGAAGTAGTGCCTGATAAATTTGGAGAATTCATTTCAAGCACAAACAGTAAATAAAACGTAGAAGTGTTTTGAGCAAATTTAAGTCTTTCAAACTCAGACCTACTCAGCATCAAATGAAGAATATGACTGTTGCCTCCATTTTAGAGACATCTGAACAGATTAAATTGTCTCAGAGTAAAGACATACTTAAGGGTGTGGGATAGAGTTGAATATTTAAACTGGATTCTTCTTGTATTTTCTCTGTCCCAATCTAAAAATGGACCATTTCTCACAGAAACTCTCATTCTTTTACTGGAGAATATTTAGAAATCAAGCTCTATGTGCTTTGTAGTCGTACATGTTATTTCCTCCAAATGAATTAGAGATCATGGTCCAGCACTGATTCCAGTGCCTGGCTAATGTTTTATTGATGTCCAGATGAAGATCCAGACTAGACAGGATGAGATGGGGATGGGGACAAGGCATTTTGGGACATGGGTGGCACAGGTCAGGTCAACATGGGGACATTAAATAACTACAAAGAGAAATATAAGCAGTTGGAAAAAATAAACAGATTGAGAGATGGCACAGGCAGGTAGGGAGCTCTTGTAAAAGATAGGCTCATGTAAACATGAGGGCTGAAAGTTTGAATTACAGGGGGTAGATCTCTAGCTAGAAACTTTAATGAAGATGGTGCTAAAAATTAGTCCAAATTCCCCAAGGGAAGATACCAGACTGAAAGTGAGGTGGAAATACTTCTTCCTGATCTCTGAAATCCTCATTTTTTGTTTTTAAGATCTTCAACTGATTGTACAAAAAGATTCTTGACATTTTTCAGGGCTATCTTCTTTGTTGTTGATTGTAGATGCCATCAGCAGTAGATGCTGATTACAGGTACAAATCCATCTAAAATAAATCTCATAAGATTATCTATCTGTCTATCTAACTATCTATCATCTGTCTATATATCTATTTCTCAGAACTCTGACTAATACACAAGGTCTTTAATACTTTTAATTTATATATTGACTTGCCTATAATTCCTCCCTAAACTCTTAATTACCAATATTGTGTTCACAGATATCACCGAACATAACTTTTTTCTAATGCACTATATTCCACCCTCAAAAATCTTTGTATTCATCTGTGTGGTTTGATCTTCCTTTTCCTTGGTTTAACACTGATCTCTGACTTATCTAACCAAAAAAAGAGACAGTGATTTTGTAAAAAATATTGAATGTTATTACCCCTCTTAACATTTAATATGTACATGTATGCACCCACATACTTTTGTTTCAACAATTGCATAAATTTGTTTTGGAATATTTTCTTTCATCTATCATTCCCACAAACTCTCATGGCTTCTTTCCAGCCCAAAGACCTAAATATGCCCCAAACTAGAAAATTCCACTCCATAGGTCTCTCACAGAACCTATTGTTTCCTTTGTCCCAGCAGTGCATTTAGCGCATTTACTTAGTATAATTTAATTTTGAAAACTAAATCCAAGAGCTCATTATTAAGCTTGAAATGTAATATCTTGTTTACATAATATCAGATCTATAATTTTAAAAAGTGCATCTTGAGTGAAGATGTAGAAACTATTTAATTTCAAAAGCTTTTTTGCCATCACTTCTCTAAAGGACTTAAAATTCACAAATGGACTTTGAGTTTAAGATGTGCAACATTTTCTTCAGCATATTTTTTAAACTTTTGCCTTGCTGAATATTTGGTGAAGTTATGCAAAAAAACTTCTACAAATATTAAAATTATGTTTTCACATAATTTTAAGTGAACATACATAATGTAGGCAAAAGACAGTTTCTCAGATAGTGGT
The DNA here is from genome assembly GCF_030445035.2 of Dasypus novemcinctus. Lineage (NCBI taxonomy): Eukaryota > Metazoa > Chordata > Mammalia > Cingulata > Dasypodidae > Dasypus > Dasypus novemcinctus. Next base: position 37,900,779 of record NC_080676.1, on the reverse strand, counting down.
ATGAATCACTGAATCTGTTAAATTTCAAGATGCTAAAAACTGTTTTGTCAGCTTTACATCTCAGTGGCTTACAACAAATGTAATTTCTATCCCATGTATATGTGGCTCAGCTACACCTCTGCTTGTCTCTGTTTGCCAAGGCTGAGCTCTTTCCTATATTTCTTCTCAGTTGAGGATGCAGGATGATGTAGTAACTCCTATTTGAGTCATTTTTTTTTTTCTCTTGGTGGAAGGCAAAATCAAGAAGCTGAAGCAACTTACGCAAAAGGTTTTTAAAACTCTTGATGTGTATCAAGCCTGGTCACATTACATTAGCCAAAGAAAAGCATGTGCCCAACATTATTATGAGGCCAAAACAAAGAAACAAACAAAACAACTTCAACTAGATAGGCATGGAAAGGCTAGGGGAAGAACATATGCTATTCCAACTTTATATATAGAATTAATTATATATTATATGTGTAGAAATATGTTATTCTAGCATTACTCTAATGGGCGGGGCAAATACTAGGAGTGATACAACTTACTATGCCTACAGGACATAAATGTTTAGTTTGCCCCTGAATTGATGAAATTATATCATTATATTCAGAAGATTCTTTTCTGAATCATATATAGGTACACATTTATTGAAAAGTCAGGAAGAAAATTCTTGGCCGCTGAAGTAATATACACCCTTTCGGACCTTGCCAGTCCTATGATCTACATTGTGGTTGGAAATGAATCTTCACACTATATAACCTATAGCATTTGGAAAAGTACCAAAAAGAAACTAAAATAATGTCGCAACCAAATGTATTTGATGAACCAACTATGGAACTAACAGAGGACACATTCACCAAAACTGACTGCACCACATTTAGCTGAGAACAGACCAAATAAACCTTGGGTTTACTGTCTACATTGTCTAGTTCTTATAAAAAGAAGGAATTGCCTCTACCTCTGTTTAGTCTGTAGAAATTAAAAATTTTCAAGTGAATCCAACAATGTCAGTATGATCAAGGACCCCAAGAAAACCAAGGGAATGTGTGTGTGCAAAATGGCTATCATTGTTACTTCTAGATATTTATAGGTAGGGAATGTACAAAAGGGGAAATGGAGAAATATTAAGACAATTAATGGTCCATATTTCTTTACGAACAGTAATCATTGCCCTTTACTATTTATTTGAATAAACAGTAAAAATATTGGAAATAAATGTTACTGCTTTGCCTTAAATGTTGAACTATGAGAATTGTTTTTAATAAATATTTCTGTCAGATAAATTTAGATGAAGCACAGATGATATTCAATTAAAAAATAAATTCATTATATAAATTTCTAATAAGTATTCACTTGAGTTTCTGGTTTACATAGTTTACTGAGTGTTTTTCATATCATTATGAAGATGAACTAGTAAGCATTTAAGATAATTGTGATATATCTGCCTTATCCATGTAATTTTTTTAAATCTAAAATTGAGGGTAATATAACATTTTATTCTTGCTTACAGTAATAATTTGAATAATAACCCATTTATAAAGAAATACCAAAAGGCATCATGCTAGGTCTGTGTCAGGAAACTGATTATAAATTAATAATATAGTATGGATGAGCTTATTTATGAACCTAGAGAAAGGAGAAAATTGAACAATAATATCAGTCTATTCCTCTAGAACAGGATTTATGAGTCCTTGTTTAGTTTTTATCTCCTCTATTCTGATCTTCTCTTTGATACTAGAGACCTTACTCTTTTGGATAACCAAATTTGCATCCTGACTTCATTCCAAGATCAGTCTAATGAAGCACCTTTGTTCAAAAGGAGAAGACAGCATTTATTTTGGTACAGTAAGAAATGGGTGCATGACAAATGGTAACAAAGAATGATCTCTCAAGAAAATGCTCAGCCCTCCAAAAGGGCAGACTTAATTTAAGCCCCATCCTTGGTGATTGGTATACTTTTGCACTACAGCACAGTGGGATTTACTGAGCTTGACTGAAATGTTCAAACACAGAAATGACTCAATGAACTGCATTCTTATTTCTATGGTGGTCTTCCATCTTTTAAACATTTCTGATGTGAGGACAAAGAATGTCCTTCAAATTGAAAGAAAGACTAGCCAAAGAATTGAACTGCCCCACCAAAATCCAGATAGCTTCCTAGTTGAGAAACATTGAACCATGAGAACATTTTGTCTTCCTTTTCTTAACTCTAAATTGAAAGTCTTAATATTTTTGTTTTAAAAAACAATGAAGAAAGTTAGGTCTAAAATGATAATTAGTAAAATATTGAGACATCTACCAATAAAGGGGTTATGTAAAATTTTTCTTTATGTTTTCTGTATGTTCTGAATTTTTTACAATGATTGTGTTTGCTTAATTACATAACTCATCATTACTATGTTTGATACTTCCCCACTTGTTCATTATATATTTGTTTTCTAAAAATTATGTCATTTTCTTTTTCAGAAAGATTTTGATCTTCACTTAGCACTAATGTTGTAGCAGAGAGAAGTTGGATGTATGTGAAATTGAAGGCCAGGATGTGCAAATTCTGAGAAGGAAGATTTATTTCAACTGGCCAGACTTGGTGGACTCTTGTTCTGATAAAAACTGAGCCACAAATAGAATTTTTGGGTCCCTTTAATACAGAGGATGTAAGAGTGGGGAGTCAAATGGTGCTTATATGCAAAAGGACTTTTTGTTAGTTTCTTCAAGTGTTTTATCTGAGTATTAGATAGATTATTTCCTTTAGGTAAGCTAGAATTAACACATATCCCCCACATTCCAGGTAAGCTTTTAAAATGAACCCCCCACATTCCAGGTAAGCTGAACACATTCAGTTTATATCCTCTCTGAGTATCCAAAGCCTATAGAGTTTATACTTCTCAGTTGGCTTTCTAGGCATACTTGGATATAGAATAAGTCTGAATTTTTGTATAGGCTATATTACTAGTGCCACATAGAAAAAGCAGAATATTTTCTCCAGAATTTATTTTCATACTTATAAATATTCAGACCCCCTGGGACAGATAATTGCAAATTATTTTTCAAGAAGCCCCTCAAATATGCAAACTCCAAATTATTGCCCTGAAACTTGTTTAAATTTATAATATCTGAGATCAGAGTTTTAAAATAGTTTTCTCCTATTCAGGATTTAAGCAGGCTAGGGTCATACAAATAATCTTCACATTAAAAAAATATCTATTAATGGAAGAGAATGTCTAAATCTTGAAGAAGATGAATAAATTATGCATAATAAAGTATAAAATATGATTATATGGAGTAGAACAGTCTCAGTAGATAAATTTAAGCAATGCTACTCATGTATGTATATGGTATTCATATATATATACATATATACACATACGTATATACATATATATCCATGTACAAACATATCAGAACATTTCTTCCACAGAAATGAAGATTTTCTTCACAATGTTTTTTGTGTCAGTGGGGGAATGAAGAACAGCATAACTTGTATTTCTAGAATAATGGTAGGTAAATACTGCAGAATTCTATGTTCCAGTTAATGTTAACAATCAATATACGTACATAACACAGATACATGTAAAATAAGCGTAGTGCTAAGTAAATAAAATGAGAAAGTCTAAATATAATATGCTTATATAAGGTAAAATTCATACTCAAAAAAGTTCAGCTCAACCTATTTTTCAAACATATATAGAAATTTAAATTTACACAGCATATACATAAGAGCATTTAATTATTTGGAGGAGAAGAATAAGGATGAATTTAAAATAAATATATTCATATATCTATGTGACAATCTGATATTATCTGTGAACTTCAATTTGTAGACTGATCTATTTCTCTGCACATAATACCCTTTGATTAAAATTCAAAGGCTTTACATTTACTTGATTAAATCAAGATTAGGACTTTCATTCAACCATGACTTTAGGACATGCAAGGTTGAGTCCTCACCCTCTTGGTGGGCTATTTAACAGACACTCACACAGAAGACATACAATGGAATAGAGAGAATTCCATAGACACAGAAGAGGAGAGAACTTGTCAACTTTGATTCTGTGGCCCCAAAGAGAGAGATGAACGTTTCCCCTGATAGTTGAGAGCTGACCTTGTGAAGAGAACAGAGCCATTGAGCCCAGAAAGAAAGAAGCCCTGGGAAGAGAGACAAGCCCTATGCCAGCCTACAGATGAGACTGAAGGAGCTGGACCCACAGAGCCTTAAGAAGGAAAGGGAGGCTGCACCCCTGCAGATGTTGCCCACTGTCTTGCTTCAAAATGGCAACCAGGTTTGGTAAGGAAGTAAGGAGTTGGTTTATGGCCTTATAACTGTAGGCTTTTACCCCAAATAAATACACTTTATAAAAGCCAGCAGATTTCTGGTATTCTGCATCAGCACGCCTTTGGCTGGTTAATACAGAATTTGGTATTAGGAGAGTGGGGTATAGTCTGATGCAATTACCAAAAATGCTGGTTTTATAAATAGGTAAAAGGTATTTTTTGGAGGACTCACGAGTTGCTTGATAGAAAAAGCCTAGATTGCTCTGAAAAGACTGTTGATAGGAATATGGATTCTAAAGGGACTTTTGATGAGGCCTTAGAAATAAGTGATGAAACTATTATTGGAAACTGGAGGAAAGGTGATCGTGTTTTAAAGTTGCAGAGAACTTAGCAAGATTAACTCTTGATGTTATATGGAAGGCAGAATTTGAAAAGTACAAGCTTGGACATTTAGCCAAGGAAATTTCCAAACTAAGTGTGGAAAATACAGCCTGGTTTCTCCTTGCAGCTTATGGCAAACTGTTAGAGGAAAAACATAAGCTGATAACAGAATTATTGGGCACAAAGAAACCAGAAACTGATTTCAAAAATACAAAGCTTCTGGAAATCAAGCCCCTAGATGTAGTGCCCCATTTGAAGAATTAACTAAACTTAGAAATTTAAGTCAGAATTGAAAATGCTGTTATCGAGGAAAAACTTGTGCAAAGTGTTACTTTCTGATGGCTTGGACCCTTGCTTTCTATAAGCTAAACTATTGAGCTTTTTGAGAAAACCGTATGAACAAAACCACCATCAGTCTGGACTGAAAGGGACATACATATAAGGGAGAGATGGAAGGGAATACAACTTATGGAGTAAAGCCATGGAAACTGAGGTCTGGAATTAAGATATCTCCTTAGGTGAAGCGAGGGACCCCACCCATGTATGCAGGGATGGTGAGTTTGCTCAGCAGTTGAAGTGGATGGATGTTTCAGTCAAATATTCAGGGAGAGTTTTGCCACCCCAGGCTACAGAAAGGGTGGAGCACATTCCCCAAGGGTTGGGGAGGATGAGGTCACTGTTTAGGCCTAAGAGAGGTAGGCCTGTCCCCATAGATTAGGGAAGGCCAGGTCACCAACTCATTGCTCTGAGAGGGTCGAGCCTGTATGCCAGAGATTAGGGAGAATGTTGCCTCAACCTCACTGTATTTAGGGGGTTGAAATTCTACCTAAGAGATTGGATAAAGTGTGGCCATCACCCCAAAGTTCTTGGAGTATGAGATATGGAGCTGTCACCACCTAGATGCTTGATGAGTGTTGAACCAAGGAAATGACTGTTGGGCAAGCCTGCAGAAATGGTGGGCCCCAAGAGACCCCAGGGAAAAGAAACCACCATTTTGAGAATGACTTTCAGACTGTGAAATCTAATGGAGTATGCCCTACAGGTTTTTGGAACTGTAGGGGACCAGTGATTCATGTTTCCATCCCAGTTTCTTCTTATGGTAATGCAAATGTTTATCCTTTGTCTGTCCCTTTGTATATTGGAAGCAGATAAATTGTTGTAAGTTTCAGAGCTCTACAGCCAGATGGGACTTTGCCCCAAGACAAAATGTATTTCTATAAACTGTGATGTGATTTTTGTACTTAGCATTGCTACTGAAATAAGGCCTTTTGAATATTGTAATGTCTTTTTGGAATTCAGAGGGTAGAGTGTGGCAGTTTGATATTATTTATGAATTCCAAAAAGAGATACAGATTATGTTTGTAAACTGGTTTGTTCATCTGGGCATGATACCCTTTGATTGATTTAAATCCAAAGGCTTTACATTTACTTGATTAAATCAAGATTAGGGCTTTGATTGGACCACATCCTTAGGGCATGTAGGCTTGAGTCCCCACCCTCTTGGTGGGCTATATATATATAACAACACCCACACAGAGGATACCCAGAGGAAGAGAGAGAACTCCATAGACACAGAAGAAGAGAGAACCTGTCAGCTTTGATCATGTGGCCTTGGGGAGAGAGATGAACCCTTCCCCTGATACTCTACAGTTGACCTTGTGAAGAGACCAGAGCTGCTGAGCCTGGAAAGAAAGGAGACCCAGGAAGAGATACAAGCCCAGAAACATATGAGCCACAGGAAGAGAGACAAGTCCAACTCTCTAGGGCCTTGTAACTGTACGCTTTTACCCCAAATGAATACCCTTTATTAAAGCCAACCGATTTCTGGTACTCTGCATCAGCACCCTTTTGGCTATCTAATACAGTCCACAAATACACACATACATTTAGAAAGCAAGAGATGTAGCACAGATCATTTATTACCCATTAATGTTACATAAGAAAGCAATAAAATATTACAGTGGCTTTAAACTGTAAGCATTTATTTCATTTTCAGTCCTTGTGCTGATAAATTTGGCTAGGCAATTATTTTGATCTCACCAGGGCTCTTTAGCTTCACTGCTGCTGGATTTCAGCTGGGGTGACATATCTCTGCTTCATTTCTCTCTTGCATCCTTCCACTGAGCTTTCCTGGGTGTGTTTCCACAGTGAAGGCAAAACAGAACCAGCACCATCCAGCCTCTGTTGCCTCACAATCACTAATGTAGCAATAACAAAAGTGAGTCTCATGCCTGAACCCAGAATCAAAGTGTGGAGAACTACATACTCCATGTTTTATGCGAGATACTGCAAAGTTACATTTCAAAGGGTTACATTTCAAAGGAAGAGGAATTCTTAAGTGGTGAAATATAACAAAACAACTAATGAAAGAGAAGATGCCCTTTGAATTCAGTAGCGCCAAAAAATTAGTGCCATTAATGCAACCATTTTATCATGATCCCAAGGTTTAAAAATAGGATTATATTTTATTGGCTGTGGGATGCACAGACTAAACAAAATAAAATCTCTATTGCTATTTTTAAAGAATAAAATTGATTGAATTTTATATTTTTATTTCTGACCAAAACAAGAAAATGAAATAAATTGGTATTTACTATGCATTTATAAAAGTAGAAGGAAATATATCTAAAAAACAGTTAATTGCTTTAAAAGATGAAGTTAATCATAAAAAATTCATTGAAAGAAAACATTTACATGACTAACAGCTGAGTTCATCCTACCTAAGTCGACTAAGATTGTCATTCTCTTTCTTTTGTGGTAAAATAATCAACGTCAGGAAATAAATTCCCTCTGGTGTACAGAAGCTTGATTACATGAATATCTATGACAAGATTGGCAGATTTCACAGAACATCTGGCATGGACATCTTAAAGGATATTCAGTCATGTTGTTGTGGAATTTAAGAGAAGTTCAATTATTTGAGTATAGAGAGGCCAGGACTCAGGAATGATTTTGAGAAGGAAAAATGGTTTATTGACGGCCGGCCGGACTCGGGAGCTTTCAGTTTGAATCCCGAGCCCCGAACAAGATTTTCAAACGTCTTTTATACAGAGAGGAAAGGCCAAATGGTCCCTTTGTTTCAGTTCTCAATAGGCTTCAATTAGCATATATCTTCCACATCTTAGGTAAGCTTTTAGCATGGACTCCAGACATTCTAGATAAGCGTTTAGCATATTTGGTTTTTGCATTTCCCCTGAATACTTAAAGTTTATAGCCCCCACATTGTTAAACATTTCCTGGGACTGGAGCTGCTGCTAGTCCCCAAGGGCAGGACTGCAGCCCCCCACCGTTCCACACCCACAAGTCAAACAACTTAGTTATCTCTGAAGAGACAAAGAGCCTTCCACCCATAGCCCACACCATTCCCCCCTTTAGTCAAAGTTTACTTGCTAAGCTTTGGCATAATTATTGTTGGAGCTATGAGGTGGATGGCTGTTTGTTGTCTTGACTGATTATTTATCAGTCTTTAGTACAGCATCCAGGACCGTTTTTAGAAGTTTAGAACTTTTCATTCTGGACAGCAGAATCTTGGGCAGGGGCCTCCCGCAGTTATTCTGCTGCCACTGGCACTCACGTGGATTTCCAGTCAGGTTCCAGATCCATCTATTACTTTTATTTTACTCTTAAAGAGTTTACACCTTTAATTTAAAAGGGGTGCTGAAGGGAGACGATCTCTTTTCTGTAACTGCTTCCTGCTGGCCATGGCTGTAGTCATTGCCTAATAAGGTATAAAACTCTTTAATTTATTCTAACTGGAGGAAGATGGATCTGGCATTCTGTACGAAGTTGGATGAAGTTTTCATATGGTTAATAAGATGTTCACTCTGAAAGAAACAAACTTAATTAAAATTTTGGAATACCTGTTTTTAAAAGAGGACACATTAGATTACAGAGGTAGACAAGGTTAGGTGCCTATAAAGATGGCATTCCTTAAAAGCTGGTGGGAACAGCATATATATTCTTTTTTAAGTTATCCATCTTTAGAGAGAAATTGCAACAGACACTTAGCTTTGTCTGAAGACACATTCCAAGCTGTTCAATGATTGACACTCATTCGCTCTGTCAGATGCTCCTGGTGAACTGGTACTCCTTGGGCAACTGGCTTCACTCAGGATTAGAACACTAATTTGGAAATACTCTTAGTTTTCACCTGTGGGAGTGATCAGAACTACAGAATAAAGATTTTTACACCTTGGTTTTCATTGTACAATTTCTAGCAATTTTGACTTGTTCAATAGGTGACTCACCATCAGCAAGCAAGCCTCACTTTTGCTAACTGAGACTGGCTGAGACTGCCACCTTATTCTATAGACATGTTATTAACTGTTTAGAAAATGATTTTACCAGGAATTTAACATGTCTAATATACTTCTGCACTTGATCCAAAATAGAAAAGATAACATTACAATTATTAGGCATATATTTAGTACAGGATAAAAGTACAGCACTTAATATTAACTAATGTATTACTTAATGCATAAGGATTCAGAGTTGCCATTATTAGTTTTGAGTTTCAGGTTTGTAATACTTTACATGTTATCTCTCCATGAGAGCAGGCCATAATGCCAATTGTGTTTAAGTTTTACTTACAGTCTCCTGGTATCATGGCTCCACTTAGCATGTTCTTCAACGCAGTGAGCAAGTTGCAGCATCCTTCCAGTATTCCAGAGATTTTCCAGTATTCTACTAGCCTGGTGCATAGTGCTCTCTGGCACCATGGAACAGTGCCAGTCTGGAGGCGATATCCATTGTACACTTGGCTGTACCGAGTCATTATTGGCTGCAGGAGCTTGAAACTGCAATATAGTTTCCATCGACTTCAGGAGCAGAACCAGAGACTGATATAGCACATATTTTTAATTGAGGGGTCAGTGACCAGCCTAGCCAATAACTCACATGGAGAGGCCACCTGTAATGTATACAAGGCCTGGTTCGAATGCACAAGAGTTTGACAATGTTAAAGTTTATTCCTTGTTTTATATATATTTTAAACAACTTAACGCAATACATATATCAAATGACTATTTACTTACACAATTTTACTATGAAGATAACAGTAGGTACTTTACTTTAGTAATAGAGGAAAAATATTATTTTTCATTGTTAGAATGAAAACAGAATATTTCCAATAGAATCAAGACAACTTTTTATTACCATTTACTTAAATGTGTATTTTGCAGTGGCCTTCAGACAGGTTTATTATCATGAAGTTATTTCTGCTACCAATACCAATCTAAGTTTCTTTAGTTAACAATGACTTCTACAATTAGAACTATTTAAACATTTTCAGTTTGGAAGATGTTTTACAAACTCCTTATAATTGACTATAACCGCATTGACTAGACACCTCATGTTTAAATAAACTTACTAAATTACAATTACCAATGAAAGAAATTTACTCTTTATTTAAGAGAGCATATCTACAATCTTTTTCCTTTAGCCTAATTTCACCAATGTGAACTTACAATTTTCATTACTGTAAAGATTTTGTACATATGTTAATTTAGTTTATAAATTAACTATGGGAGATTACACTCAAGTTAAATAAAATTGAAACCATAATAGTTTATGCAAGGAATGTTCTCTTTTTCCCTTATAGGAAGCTAAAAACTTCTTTTCTTTAAGTTATGAAAGTTATTAATTTAAAAGCATAACTGACTACCAGGTTTTAAAACACATGCATACTGACTACCAGGTTTTAAAACACATTACACAATTACTTAATTTTTTAAAAATCATAACCCAGGAAAGATCTCTCCATAGTTTTTATGGACTTTCCTTTACTTACTGAAATTTGTTAATAGAGCCACTAATTAGCTTTATTTCATTGGAAAGAAATCTTCTGGAAGAAAATAAGGCTCACCAGATTGTGGAGAAGAAAATAATTTATTCTCAATCTTGCAAGAAGGGGCGCAGAGCCAGATATGGCTGGTGTCCCGAACAAAGAAAAATGACACAATTTATACCCCTAAGCCTAGCATGCAAGCTCTTCCTCTGTTTTTCCATAGATTGGATACTTCAGAAGTTACAGCTTATCTGAGATTTAACTTTCCCACGCAAAAGTTTGATTTAACTGCTTCCTCTATCACATTCTAACCATTTTAGTTTTTACCTGCTCCCCCCTTTTTCAAATAAGGAATAGAATTTAGTGCTGAAATGGCACCGACTTAGTTAGCTCCTTCTTGGGCATCCTTCCACTGCCCATAGGACTGGCCTAAACTGGTCTCCACTGCTGTCCAACCCGGGAGTGGGAGACTGAGGCAGCAGGCCGCCAGGTTACATCAACATTTTTCTTATGTGAAAATTAACCTAATCTTTGTGTGTTTTTTTTTTTTTTTTTTTTTTGCAATTTATGGCTGACAAAGGTTTAAACTGGGAGATTACCAGGCAAACTGATTCTTAATTCCCTAGCCTAGTAGATAGGTTTAATCTGCCACACCTAGTCTTGCCTTAAAAGCTCTTGCAAAGAGGAGGCCCTTTCCCAATTGTTTCCATAATCAGATTTCTATGACTTTTTCATCCTGCTTAGTTCAATTTGGGCTTTAAGAATATTTATAAATATAACTGCATATTTAATTTTTAACAATTTGAATAGACCTCTTTTAAGAATTTTTATTTGTTAATTTGATATTATCCTGATGTATGAAGACATACATTGAGCTTTTTTTTAAAAATGGGCAGACACAAAGAGTTAGACACAAACACAACTCATTGATATTACTTGTAATTTGCATTATTTTATATACTGTTTAGCTTAATTAATTAGGGGTCCAGAAATACATATTACTTATATAACTGCATATTTAACCTCAACAATTTGAGCAAATAGGCAGACATGAATAGTTTGACACAACAACATGACTTTAGTTACTTTAAACTTTTCAAAGACTTTTGAAACTCTTCTTAATTTGCACTATGACCATGCAGTTTACCACAAGAATTTTCTTTCTTACTTAATGGATTGTAATAACCAAAATGTTCTCAATGCCTTAGCACCATTTTGTTTTAGAACTTTATATTTTACCTTGAAATTAGCAGAATTTTGGATAAGCAACAAGATTAATTTTATATATATTTACTGAGGCTATTTGAAGCCTCAGGGAGACAGACTGCTTTCTCTCATGAATTGCCACTCTTAGGAACACTGACCGTCAAGGCAGGAGACTTCTCCCCCTCCACCCCCCTTTTGGTTTTGGAGATAATAAAACTCCAGTGGTCATTTAACCTTATTCTATCAGGCAGCAATTTATTTAGTTTACACTTGAATTCATGAGAGAAAGGGTTACTAATACCAGAAGAGGAGACAGTGATGTCCCAGCTCTTCTCAATTATGAAATAACCATTGGCAAAGGCAAAGGGTGAGGTTAGGCTTGAAGTAACCATAAACAAAGGAAAGGTTAGTGTAGAATTTACACTTAAATAATAGTTTCAGGCTAAATTCACCCAGCTATAATCTCAGTTATTGTCTTTCCACTGTTTTATAATATAAATGCATTTATAAATGATTTTAACTCTTAGTTACAGTTTTTATTAATTTTTTAAAACCTATTAATTTTATAACACCTTTAAATACCTTTCATTCAACTTATAACATATTAAATGAACTTAACCATTACTTTAATTTTTCCTTTAAAGTAAAAGAATAAATCTCTTGCAGTTAGTTTGAAAATAAAAGGCTACTTTTCAGGATTTGATTTCTAGAACATAAAATGTTCTTTTAAAAGAGGTAAGACTCTTCTTCAAACATTGAGGATATGATGAGGTTAAAGCACAAGAAGCTATTGATAAAATATTTTCTTTGTATATTGATCTTACTCAATTTAATCATAAAAATTTCCCTTCCACAAACCTTCTACACTTTCAGTATTCATTCAGGTTCTGTCCCACACTCTACTCTTTCCAATAATCAATCATTTTATCTTAGGACAAAATCATCTTCTGTTGCCTTAACAATAAAAACACACTCCATATATCCCACATACTAAGTTACCAGGCAAACTTCTTACAACATATAATTGCCATTAATACTAAACAAGTTTGTTAAAATAATGAACTTTTCTTCTCTTTAAATACTTAGTAGCATGTAATACCAGAAACAGTTTTTTTGGAAGCAAGTTGGCAGGGGAGATTGGCTGCCGAATAAGTTTGTTATAAAATTGCCTTTTATTATTATTATTATCAATTCAGTTTTGTTAAATAATGACTTTCTGCAATTAGCCACTTAAATACCTTAAACAATGCTTTGTAAAACTTTTATATTTATACCCTTAAGACAGATTTTACCTTCACAGAACACATTCTCTCACTTAAGGTTACTACAATACCTTCTAAGAACCTGAGCAGAATGCAAACGTATTTTGGCTTTGACACCCTAAGGAGGGAAATTTACTGCATTTATTCTGATTCTGCTTTTCACCTCCTTCAATTCCCCCCCCTTTCAGGCAGTCGGGTGCACAACAAACAGGAATGCGGCTTATGAATAGAAGGGTGGACTCACTGGAAAGGGGCAAGCCGCTCCCCGATTTCCAGCTTTCAGCCAAAATGGGCAGACAGAACCTACTCAAATTTGGCAACTCTCCCAGGAACCCAGCCGCCCCGACTGGGACATTCCCAACAAACTTGGGTGCTTGGCGCGGACACAGATGGCCTCCAAGCCCCGGCAAAGGGCCAGACCAGAGACAAGACAGCAGAACATGCACAAACATCTAGACTCCTCAGCTTTTGCCCCAGAATCATTTCACCCCCTTGCCAATGGCAAGGGAGGGCTCCAGCTCAGCTGTAATTCTACTTTATGTAAGGACACAACTCCAACACTAACATTGAGCTGACACAGACAGAAGCACAAAGGTCACTAATCTGACTCACAAGTTTATATATTTATTTTCACCACAGCTGCCCCCACAGCCATCACAAACCTCAGAACACTTAACATTTGGTATAAAGTGAATTCATTCACAAATTAGCACCATAACAAAAGATTTCAGCTAGACTTTTCCACTGTTTAAACTTTACATCCAGACCAAGCTCCACCAGAAAAGCCGATCCATTTTCCTGTAACCAAGTTTTGTTTTCCTTAATCTAGACCAATTTCCAGAATATTAGGACTTGAACCTATAAATACCCTTCCTATTAAAATCGAGACTCCACTCCTTTAGTGGATATAAGACCAGTACCAGATTCTAACATGCAGTTAGACAAACCCAAAACACCAGGGCTTTTCCCCGGTTTTCCTCCTTTTCCCAAGCCTAGAGAGAACGGCTTCCCCCCAGCCTTCTGGGGCTACTAGGGTTCTCTCGGGAGGTGATCAGCCTCCCCTTCCTAGCAATTAAACTAGGGCCTTCCAGACTGTGCTCACCCGGGGAGTCTTACCTTCTTCCATGTTCGGAGTTCTTTTTCGTTCCCAGAATCTTTCTCTTCAGACCTTCCATTGCCCTCGATTTTTGTCGGGAAGATTCTGGTGGAGTCCACATCTTTTCTGGATTAAATTTAATCCAGGGGTGCCCAGATTTGGGGTTCACCCGAGTCCTCCCGGCTTCCTCAGGGATTTGGAAGGGGCAGCAAAATGCTACCATCTCTGGCCTTCATTTATTGTCCCACCAGAGTCGCCAAAAATATTGTGGAATTTAAGAGAAGTTCAATTATTTGAGTATAGAGAGGCCAGGACTCAGGAATGATTTTGAGAAGGAAAAATGGTTTATTGACGGCCGGCCGGACTCGGGAGCTTTCAGTTTGAATCCTGAGCCCCGAACAAGATTTTCAAACGTCTTTTATACAGAGAGGAAAGGCCAAATGGTCCCTTTGTTTCAGTTCTCAATAGGCTTCAATTAGCATATATCTTCCACATCTTAGGTAAGCTTTTAGCATGGACTCCAGACATTCTAGATAAGCCTTTAGCATATTTGGTTTTTGCATTTCCCCTAAATACTTAAAGTTTATAGCCCCCGCATTGTTAAACATTTCCTGGGACTGGAGCTGCTGCTAGTCCCCAAGGGCAGGACTGCAGCCCCCCACCGTTCCACACCCACAAGTCAAACAACTTAGTTATCTCTGAAGAGACAAAGAGCCTTCCACCCATAGCCCACATCAATGTAGTCTTTGGCTCTAAAACCTTTTTCTAAAAAAAAAAAAAAAAAAAAAGAAATTGGAAGGAAATGGGTCTCAAATGGATTAACCTAGGGGAATGAAAGCAAACAGTAATTGCACAGTAATTATCAGGAGATATACCCTAATATCCTCCAAGTAATCCATTTTTACATGCTACTTTATTTTTATCTTCAAACAAATCAGCATCACAAGCAACATTGGTAATTAGGCTTGAATGTTATGAGTACATGTGGATGAAACAAAATTGAATATCAGAGGAAAAAGACTTCTTAAGTGATGAAATATAACAAAACAATGCGAAAGAAAAGATTCACAAGAAAAAAAACCTAAGTCACTAAAAACAGACAGAATATTCCCTGGATCCCAAAAAAAAAAAAAAAAAAAAAAGAATACAGGGAGTTAGACTTAAAATTATAAGTATCATTGAATATGAGAAAAATAAAACTCCGCACATAGTTATAGGACCCTGGATAATAATAAAAATAATAACAAATAAAGATTGGTCTCTATCTAAACAATTCATATCTAAGAACTTAACACTTTTAACTATAAATTGAACTTGTCTGATAAAATATTTCAAAACAATTTGACTTTCAAATAGATAACCTTTTTAAATGATTCTGCAGAAGTTTAAAATATTCATTTGATCAGCTTTCCATTATTGGATATTAATTTAAGGGATCAATTTTTGCTTTGCTTGATTAATCTATGTTCAAAACTTGCTACATTAAAGAATGTGCATAAGAATACCACATCTAATTTTCATGTATGTCTTTGGAAATGTTTAAATGTGAACAGTATATCTAGTTGTTTCCTTAATGAGATGGCATAAACTAATCTGGGCTAGTTTAATGTGGCATAAACTAAACCAAACCAAACCATACCCAAACCTGAAGGGTCACTAAAGAAGGTAAAAGTTAACATATGTGAGCAAGCAGCTTAAATAAGTATTGGATAAAATTTAACACTGAAACAAAAGAATAGATGGCATATTTTAATAAGTAAATGACTAATTTGTTCTTGGGTCAGAATGATGGTAATTTATTCTTCTAAACCTGAGCCTCAGCAAAATTTTAGTTAATAAATTTTCAAATGATTGTTCATTCACTGTCTCACCATATTTTTGATGATTTCATTCAAAATGTATGCAGTCTCATCCTTGATGAAATTTAATGCCATAGGCCAATGTTTCACATGAGGATTACAAATATTTTAGGCATAGCAACTTCATTCTCGGGCATTATTAGACATTTTATCACCTTACAGAGAAATTTACTAAGAATAATTTAAGATATAATGACAAAAACTAAATAGTGCTATATTATTTCTCTCAAAAATTTTTCATATAGTATGCAAGACAGGAGCTAGGCCACATCTAAACCACTCTGGAAAAGTAAGAAAGAATTTATGGAACAAAAGCAATCTTTAATAATATGGGACAGGAAAATTTCCTTGAGCTGGATATATAGCCTGAATTCTGGTATCAATTAGTATCAGGCAAAATTAACAAAAGAATAATCAACTGTCAAAAGATATCCTATTGAAGCAGCTATATTACAAAGATAAAATAGAATTCAAAAGGATGTGTATTCAACTCATTTATCTATTTGCTATCTTTCCTATTTTTGTCATTTTTATTGTTTTTGACATTGCTGTTTTATTTTGAATTTTTAAAGTTCTGTTTGGTTTGGCTTTATTGAACATATAGTCATAAGAACGATGAGAAGAGAAAAAGTAGCAATATAATTTTGGAAGCTGAAAAAGCAGAAATGAGTAGCAAATGCTTAGAAATCTGTGGTGGTAAGGGAGTTGGGGTCTTAAAACCAACTCTAATAATGAGGAAGACTAAAGGCAACATTGTTAATACCACACAGTTCCCACATATTCAGGAAATAATTTTAAACGTTACTCTGGATGGAAAAGTAGAAGTTAAACAGTAGGATAGCCTTCACACACGTATTTTTAAAAGCTCTATCTCCAGAAATGTTCTTCTGTTCAGATCAACCAATCAATTTTCTCTCCTTTGTCTAGCAGAATAGACGTTTCTCCTCTACAGAAGACCAAACAGAATCTACTATCTGGGGCACATAAGGTACAATAGAGGAATAGGATAGAGTACAGAGCCTTATATTAAGTGTGCATACCAGATGTCCAGAACACTGAGGAAAAAGGGAAATCGAATAAGCTTTCATAACAAGGAAAACAAAACATAGAAAATCAGTAATCAAAGAGTTTTGAATAACTTAACAGCAGCAGTGCCTTCAAACTTTTAAATTAAGGATATTTCCTTACTGGTGTTAAGTAAAATAAAATGGCCACCTGCATTGGACTCAGTCAGATGGGACTCTTTTCCAAGAAGGGCTTTTCCAGTTTTCCAGAAGATCTAAGCCCCCTCTCAATCTGAAGAAGAGAGGGCAATGCCATCGCCAAATCCTCAAATTTGATGAATGAACATAAGGGGGAAATGCAAACATGGACCAAAGTAGACTTATTATTATTGTTGTAATGGAAGAATTTTTAACATTGATATGCAAATAGTGGTTCCCAGAAGTTCTGGGGCATGGGGAGGGAATAGGTAGAATATAGGCATTCTTAAGGCATTGGAATTCTTCTGCATGATATTGTAATGATGGATACAGGCCATTACACATTTTGTCAAATCCTACAAAACTGTGCAATGAGAAGTGTGAACAATAATGAAAACTGTAGACCTTGGTCAGTAGCATTGCTTGAAAATTTGCTCATGAATTTTAACAAATATACCATAATAGTGTTAAGATATTATTACTAGGGTAAAAGATGGGAGAGGGAGGTGTGGTGTATATGGGTGTCCCATATATTTTCCATGTAAGTTTTATGCAACTAAAAATTCTCTAAAAGTAAATTTTATTGTATGAAAAGAAAACAAGTGATCTTTAGGGCTTTCTGACAAAATGGAGTACATCCTACAGAACTGCAAATAAGCAACACCTGATCATAAACGAGTTTGGATCCAGCAGCAATAGCTTATTAAAATGAACCAATATACCATATTAATCTTTGTAAGATTTCCCCATCTCAGTAAAATGGAAACTTAATATCAACTCATTAGCATTTCCTTGTTTCTGCATTCACTTTATATGATCTTCCCCTTTCCATTCCATCTCTGGAGCGCTCTTCTACTTTCTGAATAGGATACTGCCAGATGCATGAATCACTGATTAAAGCTGTGAGATCCTAAATTTAAACTTGGCAAAATATTTTTTCTTTTACCACTGGTTCGTTAAAGTATACATATATGAATCATAGATCTAGAATAAAGCACAGTAAAAAATTGAAGATCTTATAAAACAATCATTTACCCTTTCTTAATATGAGAAATACAAGCACATTATTTAGTGGTAGGAAAAACAAAAAGAATGAACTAATATACGTAAAAGTGGTTGCCTCTGCACAGGAAAGAAAAGGGACGGGATGACAGACAGCTATTTTTACTTAATTAAAAAAAATTATATGTACATTTAAACACCAGTAAGTTTTTTAAAAGAATTTTATTACTAGTGTGATAGAGAAGAAAATATTGAAAAAATAAAATTTTATAATACAGAATATACAAAATGTTATATAATACAAAGGGAAGGAAGAAAAGAAGGGAGGGAAGGAAGGAAAAAAAGGAGAAAGAAAACATCTGAGATTGCTTGCAGATATTTCCTCTGCCTGCCAAAATACCATGCAAATGTCTGTAGAGGAATTAAATTAAAAGAAATGAAAGCCTCTAGAATAAAGAAGATAGGACAGGGATAACAGCGAAAGAAATATATCATCACATTTTGAGAAATGGAAAAAAAATTTGCAGAAGGTGCAACTATTTTAAACAAGTGGAGGGAGTTGAAACTTAACTGCATTCAAATGCGCTTACCAAGCAAAAATGAATGTGTTCATGTTTCAAAACACTTGAGAGTTTCATTTGAAGGCACTAGGTAGATGCTCTAAGCAAATTTCTTTCAAGAAGGCATTAAATCTCCATGCCCAACCTAATTCCCCAAAGACTAGCAATTATCTTTTCTCTCCTCACAAAAGACAGATGTATTTTCTGGGAAATTTAACCAGAGGCCACCAACTTAAGGTAAACAGAAGGTGGGAAAGTTTAATCGAATTCAACTTACTTATGCCTAGCAACTATAACAATGTAGAAGAATAGCAGCCCAGGATTTTATCACTCAGGCATTTTATTGTAGGACACATCCCTAAAGATACTGATAAGAACAGTGGATCTCCTGAGGAAACTAACAGTGGCAGTGGATAAGAGAGAGTGCTGGTAGAAGAGAACATGTCAATTACTTTACAATGAAATTTATTGGATAACAAGACTGAGAAGTTATCAAGTGACCAAACAGAGTATTGACTCCAGGGACTGGAAAATGAATGCGAAAGAAAGAGGAAATGTGAAGAACATGGTAAAAATTTTTAATAAACCTATAATTATCTTTCTTACAGAGTCAATAGGAGGAGCATATTTATAAAATAAGAATGGAATACAATCATTCCTGAACAAAAATAAAAAGTTGCTTTTGCACTTAAAAAGAAAATGAATATAACTTCACAAAGAAGTCCTATATAAAATTAAAGTTAAGAAAAAAACCTAAAGAAGTGGGACAAAGAGAGATTGGAGAGAAAAAAGAAAAGGTCCTTGGGAAAGAAGTAAAAAGGATAAATGAAAAAGGTCCAAAATTCAACCAATTAAGATTCTGAAAATAAGGACCATATAAATGGACAGGCCACAAAGACACCCATTCTTGTTAGCCAGTAACATCCACTTTTTTTATATAAAATAACATATGCTAAGTCTTAATTGTTAAACAGGAGACCTTGCTTTTCAGATGATGTAAAATACCACTTGATGTACTAGTGGGGCTGGATTAGACTCCCCAGAGGTCATCAGACTGGCCACATCTCGCCAAGGACTGTTCGAAGTTGAAAAAGAAGTCACCATTATTTTGACCATTAAAATTTTATAGAAGATACTTTTAGATTTGTATACTTCGAAGGGAAAGTATAGGAAAGTGAAGAAAGGATAGAGACAATATATCACAGAATTCTCTCTGTTAACTGTATTTCTGTTTTGTCCATGATTCCAAAAATTAGACACATACCCTGATTACTGTATTCTGCTGTCATTCTGCTATGAAATGGGCAGGGAAAATATGAATTATCTAATTGTATATATTCATTGTTTTCATCGATACTCTTATCTCAATGTAACTTAAACTTTATATATTATAATTAATTTATGTTTATCCACATTTAGATGTAATAAGACAAATTATTTTGGCATGGATTAAATAAATTATGCTGCATTCAATATCTCTTTACATAGTTTATATGATGCCACTTTTTTGGTAAAATTTTAAAATATGTCTTACAATTTATAGTTAGCTTTTATTGAAAAATGTTTCATAAATAATACTTTAGATCAGAAGTAGCAATGATGTCCTGATGGCCAAAATCAGCCGACCACTTCTTTTTATTTGGGATATAACCATGCCCATTTGTTTACACATTGCCTGTGGCTGCTTCACTAAAAGGGCAGAACTGAGTAGTTGCTATAGAGACCATTTGATCTGCCAATACTAAAACATTTACAGAAAAATTCGCTGATCCTTGCCTTAGCTGAATAGATGGACAAATGAATTATAATCACTTTTTTGCCCATTAAGGATCCTTCAATGTGGTTTTATATTATAAAACTTATAAACTTCTATTACAGATTATTGAAATAGTCTATAAGATATTCTGAGGCTACTATGACATCCACATACATTTTATGCTGTAATATTTTATGATACTTCAGCCTTAATTTCTGCTTCTATAGCCAAGCCATTTGATGGGTAGAATTTCCTGCTTACTCTCTAGTTTAAAACAATTCTTAAATTTTTTTCTGACTGGAAGTGTTGTGGAATTTAAGAGAAGTTCAATTATTTGAGTATAGAGAGGCCAGGACTCAGGAATGATTTTGAGAAGGAAAAATGGTTTATTGACGGCCGGCCGGACTCGGGAGCTTTCAGTTTGAATCCCGAGCCCCGAACAAGATTTTCAAACGTCTTTTATACAGAGAGGAAAGGCCAAATGGTCCCTTTGTTTCAGTTCTCAATAGGCTTCAATTAGCATATATCTCTTCCACATCTTTGGTAAGCTTTTAGCAAGGACTCCAGACATTCTAGATAAGCCTTGGTTTTTGCATTTCCCCTAAATACTTAAAGTTTATAGCCCTTGCTTTGTTAAACATTTCCTGGGACTGGAGCCTGCTGTCACTGTCCCTAAGGGCAGGACTGCAGCCTCTTACCGTTCCACACCCACAAGTCAAACAACTTAGTTATCTCTGAAGAGACACAGAGCCTTCCACCCATAGCCCACATCAGAAGCAGATACAGCCCAGTTGTTGAGTGCCTGCTTCCCATGTACGAGGCCCTGGGTTCAATCCCTGGTACCTCCTAATAATAATAATAATTATTATTATTATTATTATCTGGCCAGCTTTCTCAAGCTGAGTTATTTTCTCATGCAGAAATCAGAGCCTTAGGAGCATAACTACTTCTCCTTGGAGTCATGCTCTTAAGACCATATGAAGAATATGTAAAGGACTGTCTACTTCCAAAAAAGTAGCAAATTACTATTTCAGTGAAGAAATAGTCCTCTACAGATAAATTTTCATATTGCCCACCTCAGCACTCATGTACTATGTAGATGCTTCTGTCTGGCTATTGGCCTGGCCTTTCTCTAAGGCTCTTCCCCAAGTTATCATGAACTCAGATTGAAGAAATTTAATCTTTTGTTAAAATTTCTAAGAGTATTTATAATTTTTCTTGTCCTTCATAGGAACATTTTAATATAATAAAATTGCCTGTTAAGGCATTCATTAAGCAATCTCAATTTGGTCTAGGAATCCAATGCATTTTCTTATTTTGAAAAAAAAAAAAAAAAATATATATATATATATATATATATATACACACATATGTTTTGTCTCCAGGGGGCAGAAAATGTTATAACCTTCACTTACTCTATCCCCAGTGTCTAGGCCTTCAGGTATAGGTATTTAATAAACATGTTTAAATGAATATAAAATTTAGAAATATTTGAAGAAGAAACCAATTATCTAAAATCTCTCCCCCATTCCTGTGCTCAGAGAATTTTAGAAAACCTAAAATGACTTGATATGGACTATGTGAGTATACATCCTATACTGAAGCAGTGAGATTTGAAAGCAGGGAAACATGATGTTATAAAACTCAATTGCTAATTCACACTTCTATATTTTGATCATGGATGTAGGGTTAAAGTATAAGGGGTTATGCACAATTCTTAATGACTCTGTGCTTTAGAAAATATGATTCATCCCAAGATTATTTTACTTGTAATTATGCTAAGGATATTGAAAGTGAGATCACTTTTTAAAAATTGTATATATATATATATACTTTCTAGAACACATTTGCTATTCAAACTGAGTTGCAGGTGCATAATAATTTAATTGTATGGTGATTTCACTAAATATTAAAAGGTCAGAAGGGTAAAAGCTAAAATATTTTACCTTCATTGTTAATATTTTATTTCATAAAGCTAGGTTTAACATCTAAAATAGCTTACTTTATTTAAATAAACCTAAGATAAATCAAATATGATTTGTCACACATAATTTGTGATATATTTCACTAATAATGACATGGCTTAAAAAAGATTAATTTTTGTGTTTAAAAATCTACTGATATTTGGGATATTAAAATCAGTTTATATTACTTATAATGTGAAATATTACTAAGGAATAAGAACTGGTTTTGAAATTATGATAAAACTTTCTCTTCTTTTTGCAATTTTAAAAAGAAAGAAATGTGAACTGTTTTTGTCTAGGTATTCTCCATTTTTTAAATATCAGGCTGGATTCATTTTCATTTTCATACTAGGAAAGAGTTATAGATAACAGCTTTAAAAGGTATAGAGTGTCAATTTAAATTCAACAAGTTTATCTAAAAAATGCATGGCCCAACCTGTATCAAGGATCTAGTTAGAAATTTCTTTTTTTAAACATCAGTTGTTGTTGAGTGGTTGTTGTTGTTGAAGGCATTGTACATAGTTGCTCAGTGCAATGAGGTTTTAAGATTAAAAATTATTCATCCAGCAGTAAATTTTGTACAGCCTAATGTTCAAGGACTATGAAATCACTTATAAAATGAATCACATTGAGAAAAATAATTCAAATAGTGACAAAGTACACTGAAATTGAATTTATCAAGAAATGAACATACTGAAAAAAACACTTGCAGCATTTTGATGATTCACATCTTTGTAGATCTATAAATGTATCTATGAACTAAAAGCATTATATATATATATATATTTAAACATGGTTATGTTTGTAAACTGGTCTGTTTCTCTGGACATGATACTCCTTGATTGATTCAAAGGTTTTATGTTTACTTGATTAAATCAAGATTAGGGCTTTGATTCAACCATGGCAGTAGGGCATGACTCAGTGTTGAGCCTCCACCCACTTGGTCGGCTGATAAAAGCAGACACTCACTTGTTTCAAACAGAAAGGAGAAGGCTAAAGCTCTGGGACAGCTGAGCCATTCATCTGATAGTTAGCAGTTGAAGAAACTAGAGTGCTGAGCAGCTGAGAAGACCCAGAAAAAAACAAGCCCTCCAGCCTACAACTGAGATTGGAAGAAACTCCACCCACAGTGCCTTAAGAGGAAAAGACAGGCTGATCCCTTGCAAAGTTGGCAACCATCTTGCTTCAACACATGGCATTAGACTTTTGAGAAAATACCTCTTATGGCACCTTGAGTTGGACTCTTTAGGACCTTGTAACTGTAAGGTTTTACCCCAAATAAATACCCTTTATAAAAGCCAACAGATTTCTTGTACTTTGCATCAGTACTCCTTTGGCTGACTAATACACCTAGAAATATAAAAACACACACTAGTGTTGTCAGAATAAATTTAACTAGTCTGAAATTGTTATGGCTATCTCTTCCCAATCTTTCCAGTGCATATTGAAAAATTGATAACTGAATAGACACTTAAGCTGCATGTATAGTAAAAAATATTACTCTTGAAGTATTCACAGCCTGAGCTATTTTTCTTCTTTCCATTTAAGAATGCTTTTCTAGAATAAATTATCCAAAAATATCTATGTTTGTTTTAATAATATAATGGAAGATATTACTATGGTTAACAATATTTATGCATTTTAGAAGGTTTATTTTATCATTTAATTAATTTTGCTAAGTTTAAAGATATGCAAGTTGAGATGAGCAAGAAGTGAAAAGTTCAAAGGAAGTAATTGTAGATATTTGATCTGAAAGTAATATTTAGAAAACTATTTGAATAGTGATCATGAGAGCGCATTTAGGAAAATCTTAAAGTTTTTAAGAGGATATTGTGGTAAAATAATTATAAAATATTGGGAATATGGCAAAGAATGCAAGAAGATAGTAAAAGTTGCCAGAGATTTAAGTAAATATACGAAATATGAGGAAACATAAAAAATCCTAGTATTGTGTGATTCTATTTACAAGACACATTGCAAAAAAGGCAAAACTATAAACTTAGAGGTTTTCAGGTGCTTGGGAAAGGAAAAGGACTGAAAAATTAAGCTCAAGGAATTTTTTAAGGTGGTAAACTAATCTGCATGAAGCTGTTTATAATGAGGCACAGCAGATATTTTAAGACAGTGAAACTCTTCTGAATGATACATGATATTGTAATGGTGAGTACATGACTATACATTTGTCAAAACGCATATAATATTCCAGCACAAGCATGGACCTTAAAATATTCAAATTAAAGGCAAATCATTTAAGAAGTAAGGGTTAAGTTATGGTTAGAACTTTGATTGGCTCATGTCTTTAGTGTGTGGAGCCCCCACCACTTGGTGGGTGGGGACTCACAGATAAAAGGCATGACAAAGGACAGAGTTGAGTGTTTTTGATGTTGGAGTCTTAATGTTGCAGTTTGATGCTGAAGTCTTAAACTGGAGCTCTGGGAAGTAAGCTCACAGAGGAAAGAGAAGCCAGCCCCAGGAAGAGAGGAACCCTGAGCCTGGGAAGAAGCAAGCCCTGGGAAGAGAGGAACCCTGAACCCAGAGAGGAGCAAGATCCTGGAAGGGAGGATCCCAAGAAGCCTGAACGCTCGCAGTCATCGGCAGCCATCTTATTCCAATATGTGAAAATAGACTTTGGTGAAGGAAGTAACTTATGCTTTATGGAGTGGTAGCTATAAGCTCCTACCCAAGTAAATACCCTTTATAAAAAAAAAGAAGTTAGGGGATTATAGAATGGAAAAAGTCTGTAGAAGAAGAATTTAATGGTATTACAAATATGAAATAATCTTACTGATGGGGTGGAAAATAGCTGTTGAAATAAATAACTTTGGAAATGTGTGAGACATTAAGACTAAAGGTATAAGATATTGTACATAAGAATTCTATTATAGTTGATAAAGTTATTTCCCATGGGGGTATTGGTTAATACTTCTGAAACCAATATATATGTATGCTGGAATTGAATAATTAAATGAGTGGATGGCAGATGGTGGGAGCCACCTTTCTCACTGCTGGAATTGGAGGCTACAAAAAAATAAGGGGGAAAGTTAGAATGATCCATTTGGTATAGTGTTGTAGAATTTGAGAGAAGTTCAATTATTTGAGTATAGAGAGGCCAAGACTCAGGAATGATTTTGAGAAGGAAAAATGGTTTATTGACGGCCAGCCGGACTCGGGAGCTTTCTGTTTGAATCCCCAGCCCTGAACAAGATTTTCAAACGTCTTTTATACAGAGAGAAAGGCCAAATGGTTCCTTTGTTTCAGTTCTCAATAGGCTTCAATTAACATATATATCTTCCACATCTTAGGTAAGCTTTTAGCATGGACTCCAGATATTCTAGATAAGCTTTTAGCATTTTTGGTTTTTGCATTTCCCCTAAATACTTAAAGTTTATAGCCCTTGCATTGTTAAACTGTTTCCTGGGACTGGAGCCTGTTGCCATTGTCCCTAAGGGCAGGACTGCAGCCTCTTACGGTTCCACACCCACAGCCTTCAGCTTAGGTTATCTCTGAAGAGACAAAGAGCCTTCCACCCATAGCCCACATCAATAGTAATTAGAGTTGGAGACATCTATATGAACTCATGTTTACCTTAGTATAGAAACAGATGTTTACATATAGAAATATTTATAAATATAGTTTTAAAAAAGGGGAGAGGAGGCTGTATATACACATACATTCCCATCTTCTCTCTGATGTGAGACTTAGAAACAATAGCATATCAGTAGCACTGAGCACACACAGCAGCCAAATCTTGGTTTCTAACAGCATGCTCCATTAAAAGGCTCATGGGAGAAATTGTTGATTTTAGGGCTGGTGCAAGAAATATATAATGTAAGCTTGGAACATCTTGTAGTGCCAGAAAAAAAGAAAAAAAGGCTCTCAAAAAAAATAAGCACACGCGGAATGTGGGGGGTGTATAAAAGGGACACGGAGATCAACTAAAAGCATCCAAAGGGCTAAAACTGGAAAAAATTAGGCAACAAAAAAGAAAGCACTGGTTTTAGAGTTCCACCCATCAGAGAAGTTTTGAACAATCAGCAAGAACTGGAAGAAGCATCTTTCTCAAAGCTCCAGAAAATAGTTTAAAAGGGCTGCAGTAATAGGGTGGGGCTGAATCAAGAAAAAGCCTTTAAAAGTGGTAGGGTCTCATGGTTCCTGAGGTCACCACCAGATACACATGCCAGCTGTACATGCTCTAGAGCTACTCTGCTCCCTCTGAAACTAGCATCAGGGATCCACACTGGGAGCACTATCTGGCAAATACATAAAATGTAATGATAAATAAGTAAGATAAGACTCATAATATATAATGCTGTAATTGTGACATAAAAGTGAGAAGATGGAGGGGTATAGAAGCATAATTTGTATATTCTATTGAAGTTATGTTGGTATCAAAGCAAACTTGATTATTATAGTTTTAGGATGTTAAATCAAAGCTCCATAGTAACTACAAAGAGAATATTAGAGAATATTCAAGCTCATACAGATTTAAATTAGATTACAGGCTGCCAGTGGCAGGGGCCAAGAGGAGTGGGAATTTAATGCAAAAAGGGGTATATGGTTTCTGTTTTAGTAGTGGAAGGAGGTGAGGATAGAACAACTTAGTGGATGTGATTAATCCCACTGAATAGTGTGCTTGGGGGTGATTGAAATAGAAAAGTTAACGTTGTATATATGCTCCCACAATAAAAAAGAGCAACTAAAGAGACAGTGATAATAAAGACAGATGTCTCTAGAGCCCTGGGGCCTCCCTGGCTAAAAGTTTTTTTCCCAAGTTCCAGCTAGCAATGCATCTGGAAAAAGACCTTGACCAAAAGGGGGAAATATTAAATACAAAGAGCTTTATGGCTTAGAGATTTCAAAGTGAGTTGGGAGGTCATTCCAGTGGGTACATTTCTACATGTCTCATGAGGATCTCACTAACTGCCACAGTAAACAAAGCTTCAAACAGCGAGACATCTGGACTCTGTAGGCAGGCACACAAACTCAGGAAATCGGCACACCATCGGCGGGACTTACCTTGTGGCGGGCCTTACCTTGGAATACATATTAACCTATTTCCCCAATGTAACAGAATTAGACTCATGTATAATTTCCCTACACATGGTTCTACTCCCCCTTTTTTTGAACCTATAATTAGCACTATAGCCATTTTTTGGTCTGTTCATATGCCGTTGAGCCCTGAATATCAGCAGAGTTGCAGTCAATATCTATTTTCCAGTTGATCAGACTCATTCAGAATAACTAACAAAATGATGATGATGGACAATGCCCATCCCCCAAAACAAGTGCAAGCGAGACACTTCCATCCATCTGCCCCATTGGATCTAAGCCCCCTCTCAACTGGAAGCAGAGTGGGCATTACCATCTTAAAATCTTCAAGATTGTGGAATGAACAAACATAAGGGGGGAATACAATTATGGACAAAGTAGACTTATTATTATTCCAGTAACGGAAAAACTTGACACATTGATGTAAAGATAGTGGTCACCAGAGGTTCTGAGAGAAGGGGGAGGGAAGAATAGGTGGAACATGGGGCATTTTGGGGACACTGGAAATATTCTGCATGATATTGCAATGATGGATCCAGGCCATTAAACATTTTGTCAAAACCTATAAAATTGTGTGGTTCAGAGTATATACCATAATGTAAACTATAAGCCATGGTTAGTAGTAATGCTTCAACATGTGTTCAATTGTAA
Organism: Dasypus novemcinctus; assembly: GCF_030445035.2. Classification (NCBI taxonomy): domain Eukaryota; kingdom Metazoa; phylum Chordata; class Mammalia; order Cingulata; family Dasypodidae; genus Dasypus; species Dasypus novemcinctus. The sequence goes on along the minus strand of NC_080676.1, from coordinate 37,872,752 downwards.
CAAATGTACCAAACTAATGAAATATGTTATTAATTGCAAAAAAATATAAGGGGGAGAGGTGGAATATATGGGAATTCCCTATATTTTCTATGTAAATTTTCTGTTATCTAAAAATTCTTTAAAAATAGCATTAAAAAGTGCAAGCCAAAAAAAAAAGGATATCATTGAGACCCATGAAAAAATAGAATGTAGTCTGTAAGTTTTATATCAATGTTAAATTTTCTTAAAATTGATATCTGTACTTAAGGTCTACATGTAAGTGAATATCCTTGTTCTTAGGAAATGCACATGGCAGTATTCAGTGTTCAAGGAGCATGATGTATATAACATACGCTCAAGTGTTCAGAAAATGGATTTGTAAGTATATAGTTCTAAGTATGGAGTATGTATTATTTTTGTAACTGTCCTGTAAGTATTAAAATATTTCAAAATAAAATGTTTAAAATAAAAGTAAGCAAATAAATAAATAAATAAATGTCTTATTGGATTATATCCCAAAGTAAAACATAAATACCCAAGGCCTCAATTTGACATAAAAAATTTTTGAATATATAAATAAATGGGGGAGGACACAAATGTTCAAGGCAGAAGCATTCAAAATCATTTATATAGATACTTCTACCATAAAAAGGTGGAGTAAAGTTCCCCTTAAGAAAGAGTTGAGAGTAATGATTTCCCTCCAAAGAATACAGTTTGAAAAGGTAGAAAAAAGACTAACTTTACTGTGGAGCAACCTGACAAACACTAGCGCAGTCAGGCGATCAAGGTTAACATACAGAGTGATGTCATGTTGACAGCATACATCCTTTATATGATGTGACGAGGAAGTCAATTTACTTCTGTGGTATTCCCCCAATCCCATGATCCCTGTCTAACCCTGAGAAAAACACCAGACAAATCTCAATTAAAGGAAATTCTGTAATATACCTAGTCAGTACTCCTCAAACTGTCAAGGTGCTCAAACACAAGAAAGTCTAAGAAACTGTCACAATCAGAAGAAGACTAAGACATGAAAACTAAATATAATGTAGTATTCTGGGTGGGTTCCTAGAACAGAAAATAAGTATTGGTTAAAATGTAAGGAAACTTGAATTGAGTAGATTTTAGATAATAATATGGATATTAGACAATAATGTATCATGACTGGTCCATCAATTATAACAAAAGTACCATAAAATGTTAGCATTATAGGGATTCTCTTGCATTATCTTCACAACTATTCCGCAAATCTAAAACTAACTCTGGCATAAATATATATTTATTTATATATAAATATTTTTCTAAGTCTGTTTATAAGGTAGCAAAAATCTGAGAATATTTTTTCACATTTTAATAAAGAGCTAAATGATGGGGAAGTAACCAGAAATAAGACTCTTTAAAACACAGAACATAAAGGACAGTTTAAATTTTGTCCAGTCAGGGAGACACTGAAGTAAATAGCTATAGCTATAGTGTGAGGTTAGCATGTGTTTTTATCCCCTCACCTTTTCTTTTCCTTTTCTCTTCTGCAGCTACAATGAGTTTCCACCAGTGCTTGATAATGAGTGTTTGTTGTTATCAGCTCAACAGATTATGACTCTTGTGTTTTAGGTGAGATTAGAGATGCTTCTGGGCAGAGTTTCTGCAGTAGTTGATGTCATCCTCTTCTACCTACACCACAAAGGGAATTTTCTCAGAGTTCTCCCTATCTTGTAAGTTCTGGGTATGATTCCTAGAGGAAAAGCCTTCAAGAAAGCTGAAGTGCAATATGCCATGGTCACCAGGTAGCACTAGCTCACACACCTTATTTAGAATTTTGTTTTTAAAAAGTAGCTGAATTATCTTACTGGTTTATGTGACAACCTGCAGTCTTGCTCTCAGAAAGGAAACGCTCGTGTCATATTTCTTTCCGCAGGTGCCATCACCCCAGATTTATGAGTTGGTTGGTGGGCTTCTTAATTTCTCACTTCTCTGGTGGGCTAAACAACAGTCATTTATTTGCAGTATATCCAGCTTTTTTCATTTGTAATGGTGATAGTTGCAGTTCTTTCCAATTATTTACATTTCTGGGCTCAACTGCAGACAATAGCTCTTAATGAAACTAGTTATAGCTTTTCAAATGTTACCATGGACACAGAAGTTCAGGGTTTTTTTTTTATAATGTGCTAAATAAAGATTTAGAGATAAATGGAAATGTGTGTGTGTGTAGATATGCATTTTTCTGACTTGAACCCTTCTCTTAGTCACCATACCATTGTATATTAAAGGCAAAATTTGAGAAATTGAGATAAAAACTTTGCTTCCTAATAAATTTCAGCTTTACAATAGAGTCACTAGTGTAACATTCACCATCACCAACACTGAGGTAACAGAGTAGCCTCAACAGACTCAATATGAACATGACCCAAATTATTTTACTAATAGGTTTCTAGGGGTTAAAAAATCAACTAGCATACCCTATTCATTTAATGAGCATTTACTATATGCCAATCACAGTTAAAGCTAATTAAGAAAATGACTTATTTATTGTCATTTAAATAATTAAATAAATGATGAGTTTCTATTCCAAACAAGAAGAATATCATCTATATGATGTAAGATTCTTTCTTTAACCATGTTTTTATGTTGCAGGCTCTCAGCTTTTCACAAGTGATTGACCAGCTCCATCTTCTCAATTTCTTCTTTAGTATCAACAACCGTGGTAGGATTATCTTTCAAACATATTCTCATTTCCATTCCATTCTGGTGGCTGTAATCCCCTTTAGTGAGCTTTATGACCTCCAGCAAACATTTGCAATTGAAATGGTGATAATCGTTTATTCTTCCTGTTTTGAACAGGCTGTTTGTCTCTATAATTTAAGATTATTAAAAAAAAAAAAACAAATAGAAGAAAAGAACTTTCAAGTTTAAGAAAAGAAACAAAAGATGTAAAGTGAGATATACAATATTATGTATGGTAAGTTTCAGTATTGTTAAGATTCTAATTCCCCACTCCAAGTAAGTAATTAAAGGCATTTCTAAAATCCCACTGTTCTTTTTTTTTTGATGTAATTTGATGAGCAGGTTTTAAAAATAATTATGGAAGCTGTATGTTCAAGAGATAACCAAAACATCTCAAAATAAGAATAATACATGGAGACTCAAACCACTAGATATCAAGAATTTACTAAAAAGATATTTTAACACAAGCAGAATGGTGCTGACAGGAAGATTAAGTAAGGAAATAAAACAAAATAGAGAGTCTGGAAATACAAAAAAGTATGCAACAGAAGAGGCATTAATAATAAAAAAGAAAATGCCAAATGCTAAATAAATGATTCTCTGGCAATTGATAGCCACTCAAAACAATATATCACCAATTATTCCCTTCCTCATACCAAATATAAAAATAAAATTTTGATTGGATAAAAACCTAAATGTGAAAAGCAAAGCAATTCAATCAGAAGAATAAGAGTATAATGACATTTTTATATTGATCAGAAAGAGACAATATATATTGATTTACTTATGGGTTTAAAAATATGTATATTAAAAAATAAGTTTAAATTATTCACAAATAGAAAACCCTAGAATGAAAAGTATTGATAAACTTGGATATGTTACAATGAAAGTATCACATATAGAGAACAAGACCATAAATAAGGTTCAAAGAAAACTATAAATTGGGAAGCGATATTTTTAAAAATGCAGTTATTAAAGAACTTGTAACATGAATACATGAATAAGACTTAAAATTAAAAATAAAAACCAATAGTAAATTGCAATGGATATAAACAGGTAATTGATGGAAGAAAAAACCTAAATGAGAGATAAATGTGAGAATATGCTCAATGTTATGAATAATCAGGGAAATTCCAATTAAACCCATAATTAGATACAATTTTTCAATCATTACAAATTAAAAGTTTTGGTTTTAAATAACAGTGTTGAACATTCACACATTGCTGGGAGGACTTAAAATTGCTATTTCAATTATGGAGATCAGTTTGGCAGCAGAAAAATTAATAATATATAATGGTATATATATATCATGTATTTATCATATATTTTGACATTCTACTTTGGAATGGAATATGACTACCATTAATAAATCACATGTATATCTTTAAAGAGACATTTTTAGGGTGTTTTATTGAGGTCATTGATATAATAGTGATTAAACAAAATTATATATAGGCAAAGGGGCAAATAATTTTTTAAGCAACATATTATATAACATTTTAACTGAATACATATGATAATATGTATCAATAATAATAATAAATCTGAAAATGTTTTGGTTTTGTTGAGTGAATAAGATTTGTTGCATTCATGGTACGCTATACAATATATCATTAAGGTAAAGTTTAAAATACATATAAGTATCAGAATAAGTAATCTGGCAACTCTAAAAACAAACATCTAAATGTTAGTAAAATCTCAATAAAAATGTATTCCAGGAAGCGGACTTGGCCCAGTGGTTAGGGCATCCGTCTACCACATGGGAGGTCCGTGGTTCAAACCCCAGGCCTCCTTGACCGTGTGGAGCTGGCCCATATGTAATGCTGATGTGCACAAGGAGTGCCCTGCCAGGCAGGGGTGTCCCCACATAGGGGAGTCCCATGTGCAAGGAGTGCGCCCCGTGAGGAGAGCGCACACACGGAAAGCTGACACAGCAAAAAGAGACACAGATTCCCATGCCGCTGACAGCAACAGAAGCGGACAAAGAAGAACATGCAGCAAATGGACACAGAGAACAGACAACTGGGGCGGGAGGGGGGAAGGGGAGAGAAATAAATAAAATAAATCTTAAAAAAAATAAAAAAATAAATGTCAAGTGCTGTTTAAAAAAAAATAATAAAAATAAAAATGTATTCCTTTGTGAGGTTTTACAAATTTTATAACACATTCCTTCCCTATGTAAGTTTGTGGACCTATAGTTTGTTGTACTCACTGGGGCAATAAAAATTCATGAGCTTGTTTCATTCTAGCTCATTATTTCTTTGGCAATATTTCATCAAATGTTTAGTAGGCCTCTTGCATAAGTTTCACACGCCATTCATTACAACCAAATTGCTTTTCTAGATATAGATCTCAGGTCTGCCCTACTTCTGTGCTTCTTTCTCTGTTGTCTTTTTATCTTTCTTGGTAGCTACTTTGTGATTATCTAAAACATTAACCAGGAAAAGGATTAGATGATGACATGATTGTTCAGGCCAAGTCACTTTGTTTAACTAATAATCTTACTTGGTCTTAGTAGACCAATATCTTCAATTATATGTATTAATATTTGGCAAACTCAATCAGTTGATATTTTAATTTTTTTAGTTTTATTTTTTTAGTTTTCTAGCTTCTAAAATAAATACCATGCAATGGGTTGGCTTAAACAATGGGAATTTTTTAGCTCATAATTTTGAGGTTAGGAAAAGTCCAAACTCAAGGCACCATCAAGGCATCATCAAGGCCATGCTTTCTCCCAGAAGACCCTACCATTTTGAGACTGGCTCCTGTGATCCTTGGTCTTTAGCTTTTCTGTTACATGGCAGTGCACATGGCGGCCTCTCCTGGCTTCTCCCTTCTCTTTTAGTTCCATTGACTTTAAGCTTCTGGTTGCTCCCTCTGCCTTTTCTCTCTGTCTGACTTTCACTCAGCTTATAAAGGACTCCAGTAATGCTGATTAAAGCCCAATTTGATTCATTTAGGCCATACCTTAAGTGAAGTAACATCTAGCTGAGATATTTTTTACAATGGGCCAACCCGCACAGGAATGGATTAAGTTTAAGAACTTGTTTTCTAGATGGGATAGCTGCAAGCCACTACACTTTTCTAACTTTATAAAGGAATTGATCTTACTGTCACTTTTCCTTTGATCTCTGCTTAAAAACCAGCAGTTATTGCCAGAATGCATCTTTCGGAAAAAAAATTTTACCTAAAGGCAGCATACATATTTTCACTATACATTTTTTCCAGCTACTTTTCCTACTTTTCCTAGGACTATGGGCTCCATAAGTATGGAGTCCGGCTTCCAAGCTATCATCGATGATTTTTTTTTTTTTTTACAAAATATTTTCATGTGACATGACAAGCCTCTCCATTCTTCTAGTATGCTATATCTGATTTAGCTTAATCTGCCACTCAAGCACTAAGCCAATAACTTGTGTTTTATATATATTTTTGGTATTGTAGTGCCACACATATCAATATCTATAATATTTAGAGTGTTAGCAACTGCCTCAACAAACAAATGCCAAAATCTCAAAACTTTAATTCACAAAAATGTGTTTCTTACCCACAAATCCAATATAAACATTCTTGATTGACAACACTTGAATTTGGTCATTCACAAACCAGACCTATTACATTTTGGCTCTTTGTTATCCCCTCAGTTTTTAGCATTTTCTCTCATTACTCAGTGAACAGTGAAAAAGACAAAGTGGATGATCACAAAGAAGGTTTTATGAACTAGAACTGGCAGTGGCTTATATCATTTCTACACAAATTTTATTGGCCAGAACTAACCCTCATGTTTATTGCTAAGTGAGATGAAACTGGGAAATGAGTCTAGCTCTGAACCTGGGAGAAAAAACAAAATCAAAAACAAAAAAATCCACAAAAATTAGTGTAGTGAACATATAGCATTTTCTATTATAACCCATACTGAAAGTGTATTTCATTTGTGGAAACATAGTATGTAAAAACTTGCATGTGAATGATGCCAACCTTAAGATGGTGATTACACAATAAAAGAAAAGAAGTAGATAAAGATTTTGGAGTAGAGAGACAGACTTCCACTCTATCTGTATTTCTAGGGCAAGAAATGTCAATTACATGTGACATAATATTATCATCTCTAAATCTTGATAATAGGCACATTTATCAGTTATAATACATTCTATAATTTACATGGCTTTTAGCTAAGAAATATATAAAAGTAAAAACATTACATTAAAATACACAAATAGAAAAAATTATTTTCCTCTATTTAAAAATTTAAAATCTCAGAGGCAAAATACAAAATAACAATTTTATATGACAGCAGTAAGTTTGTTGGGAGTCAAAATATGATGGGGGAAGCAAATGTGATTCAAGCGAATGGGCTCCCACATACTACATGGGGTGTCCTTGGTTCAGTTCCTGGTGCCTTGTGCCTCCAAAGAAAATGAGGAAGACAGCAAACTGATATGATGGGTTGGTGCAGTGAGCTGACCCAACAAGATGAGACAACAAGAGACACAAGGAGGAAAACATGAGAGACACAACAAATGCAGAAAGCAGAGGTGGCTCAGGTGATTGGGCACTTCCCTCCCAAACAGGAGGTCCCAGTTCAGTTCCCAGTGCCTCCTAGGGAGGATGAGCACGCAACAAACAGACACAGCAAGTGCAAACAATGAGGGGGTGGGGAGAAATAAATAAAATAAATCTTTAAAAAAAGTATAATGGCATTTTTATATTGATCAGAAAAAAGACAATATATATTGATTAACTTAAGACTTTAAAAATACATACATAGAAGTAAGGATAATCAGTAACAATAAAAATAGTACATATAGCTGTTAAATCAGGAAAAGATAGGTTGAAATAGTGAGTAATTAATTAAAGGACAGGAAAAAGAGGAAAAGCAAATAAATAACTGAAAATGAACAAATTAAAATTTGTTGCACACAGTATGTATACAAAGTTTAGAATCCTTATATTTTCAAATAGGATGGAAAAAAATTCACATATCTAGTGTTGAGAACAGGCAGATAAAAATGTATCAGATATTATCTACCAAAAAAGAAATGATCTGCTAAAGAAGGAAAAACAAAAGAGATAAAAGACAAAATATAATCTGTGCCAAAATTATTTTTGGAAATAGAGAATTTACATATTGGTAAAATAAATAATATGAATAATATACAAAAAAGTCTTGTTACTATATTTGCTTCACAATACATTTTAATATAAGTAAAGCAAAATTTAAACATTATAAAAAGAAATGGGCACACCCATATTCACAGTGGAAATGTTTGATATAAATTACTTCCAAAAATATTAGATCAAGTAAACACAGCTTAAGGGTATAGATAATCTGAAAAAATAAATGATGAAGTAGATATATCTCAATTCCTACATTCAATAATTAGACAATACTCAGTTTTTACAATTGCACACAGTTACAAAATAGAAGCCCTAATAAATAAAAAATATTGAAGTTGCATATACCTAATAATTTGAAAATTAAAAAATTTGAACTCCATAACTAATGTTATCCAAAGTCTCCATATTTTAAGTTTAGAATATATACATTTCTAAATAATTCATTAGTCAAATAATAAAATTTAAAGTGAAGCTAGTTAGCAAACTAGGGAATCAATAGATGGATGTGGAATCTGGCACAGTCCATGTGGACATCAACAACCCCCAAAATGGCTGCTGGAAGACCCTCCCCAAGATTCTGCCATTCAGTACAAGACTTCCTCTGGAAGCCAGGAGAAGCCCTGGGTATTCCTCAAGGTTGTTATCATTGGGCCCTCATAGGGGATTGATTGGGGCGGGGGGAGTAATCAATCAAACAACAGCTGAAACTCCTCCCCTGCCATTGGCAAAGGGGTGGAATCATTAACAGTTCAAAAAGCAGGGGTAAGGCCTGAATTTGCACTCTCTCACCTTTGGACCTCTGTTTCTGCACTCTGTGCCCTGCTCTCACCATTTTTCCCCTGCATGGTTGCCACACAATTAAAACCTGGGCATTTATAATCTATAATGGGGAACTGCAGTCCATAAATCAGCCAGTTTTATTACTTTCAGCCCCTTCTTCTCTATCTAGGATCCATGATCTGTTATTTTCTCCCATTTCTTGACTCTCCCTATCTGAATTAATTACTGGCCTCACTCACACTTGAAATTCATTTGTGCAGCACAGTCAAGAACCTAGACAAAATCTGGTAACATAACTATAAAATAATAGTTAGGAAAATATAACCTGTTCAAACTTGTGGGATATAACTAATACAGTACTTAGAAGTAAATGTATAGACTTAAGTGCTTATATATTTGAAGAAAAAAAATGGAGAAAAATTAATAAACAAGGTAAAAATAGAATATGAAAGTCATGCATTATCTATAGTCCTTCCTGAAGATTCAGTAAAATAATAATTACAAAATAAAAATATTGTATAAATTCACATTTATGAAGATGACAAGACATAAATTTTGAAGGATAGAAAGGAATTAGATTAATTGTAACCAACTTATGGAGAACAAAATGGAGAAACTCTATATGCTGTACTGGGAAAGCTAACCAAAAGCATGCAGGCTTGCATTACAGTACTCTCAGGCAAGCGAAGAGTCAGAGGAATCCAGTTTGGAAGCAGTGGTGAGCTTCTGAAGGAAGTGCTGAAAGGAGGATTATCAGTAAATTGTGAATTTCCTCATTCAAGCTTGTAAAGACAGGAACCTTCCTCAGTCTGGCACTCAGACTGAGTCAGGCACCAGAAGAACCACACAAAAGAACATCACCTTTCAAAAATATCTTTCTGTAGATTCAGTTTTTCCTCTCATGTTATTTTTTCACACTGGAGAACCCCTTTACTTTCTCTTCTACTGCAGTGCTTTTGGCAAGAAACGTTTTGAGCTTTCATTTATTTTATTTTATTTTTTCTTCTTTATTTTCTTTTAAATGTTACATTAAAAAAATATGAGGTCCCTATATACCCCCCACCACTCCCACCCCACTCCTCCCACATCAACAACCTCTTCCATCATCATGGCACATTCACTGCACCTGGTGAATACATTTTGGAGCACTGCTGCACCACATGGACAGTGGTCTACATTGTAGTCTACACTCGCCCCCAGGCCACCCAGTGGACCATGGCAGGACACACAATGTCCAGCATCTGTCCCTGCAGCTTGTGGAGATCTGTACTGAGGAACCGAAAATAGGCAGAAAAGCGATAAAGACAGAGAAACAGAAAAAGAGAGTTAAGGAGGGAGAGAAACTATTTTTTTATGATTGTAGAAGGGCTCTGATTCTAACGTACATAAAGGTAATGAAAAAAAAACTGAGTTTTTCAAAATTAAATTATTTATTATTTGGTGTGGGAGCCCAATATATAGTAGGTATAAATATTTCACCTTTAGAGAGAAATACATTCAATTGCATTATTTTTTAAATGTGGTAGTAATATTTATATCTAAAATAACAAATTAGGAAAAGAGTTTTAGTATTTCAAAATTTTACCTTAATCATATCCTGCACAATCACATAGAATCTTAATAAATATTTTGACAATATATACAATATTAGAAATGTTACATTTTTCTAGGAAAAGTATTACTGTATCCTATCTTTAAAGCAAAATTGTTGTTTTTCACTATCATGAATAAGTAGGAATGTGAGAAGCTGAGGTAATTTTTTTTTTCTGCATACTTCTGTGGGATTGTTGGTCAAAGACCCTGAATTTTAATGCCTTTAATAAATATTGCCAATTTCATTTCCAGAACCTGTGTACTTATTTATATTCTCATCGAAGGGTATTAGAATAGTTCTTTCCCAAATGCTCAACAATAATAACCCATGCTCTAATTTAAATCAGAGTCAGGTTGGGATTCTACGACTAATGTTAAAGATAAATCCTGTAGCAACTTCCTTAGCCTCTTTAAACCTCAATATATATTGAAGATAATTTTGCCAATGTTTTAATTAACAGAGGGAAAAACCCTAATTGGTCATGAATATGTCTGTAATGTACCACTAAAATTTAATTGTTAATATTCTTTATGGTTGGCAGTCTCCAGAATATCCTCGAATGCCTCCTGGTAGTCACATTCCTATATAATCCCCTTTTCCTTGAGTGTGTGCTGTACTAAGTGACTCACTTATTGCCACTAAGTTTGGGATAATCTGTTAAGCAAGAGTAGATAACTGTACAGATTTTGGTAGCTGGAAATGGGGTACTTCCATAAAAATACCTTAAAATGCGGGCATGACGTCAAACTAGACAGCTGTGTGGAGGCTGGACAGATTTTGAGGAGCATATTAGAGAATATCTTAACTGCCTCAGATTGTTAGTAGAAACCTGGACTTTCAGGGCACTGCTGGTGGAGACTCAAAAGGAAGTGGGAAACATTTTATTGGAAACTGGATAAAGGGGAGTCTTTATGAAGTAGCGTCAGAAAGCTTATTAATGCTATTGCTATGTGGCATTATGTTACCTGTATTTATGTGTAAAAGAGAAAATATGCCTAATTAATTGGTGATCTAGTTAAGCAGTGTGCCAAGCAAAGTTTAGAATGTGTGATCTGATGTCCCCTTACTATTTATAAAAAGATGGGAGAGAGATGAATTGATGAAATGGCTATGAAACCAAAAGGAGCCAAGAATGACAGATTTTTCAAATTCTTAGCCTGTCTAGATGGCAAATGATGCTAAAATTAAGAAATGGCCTCTAAAGAAAGATGAAAACAGGGAAAGGCAGTACAAGGAGAACAAGGTTGTGACTGTAAGAACCTCTTTTATGACCTCAGAAGATAAAAACACTTATGTTCAGAGTACTATTCAGTCATGCAAAATGTCCTTAAAAGATATTAAGGATCTACTTCAGAAACCCTCTCAGTAGTAAATCCTCTGGAAAGTTTAAGGGTGTTGTCACCCAACTTTCTCAGTAAAAGCCCAAGGTAGCGTGATCTTTTGTCTAAGAGAAACCAAAATGAGATTCACATTGTTTTCAAGGTAAATATTAATATATCAGCATAAATGCTGGAAGTTTGGATGGAAAGGTATAGGAACAATAAAAAAACAAAAAAAGCCTATACAACCGAGCATGGTCTACTGTTCGAGGAAATAGGAAGGTGATTCAGAAGCAGAACCAAGCACTTAAAGGGTGGAGGTGAGCAACATGGAGAATAATTCACAAGCCATGTGCCTTAATCAAAGAAATTCCAACGTTATGACATTCAGCAAATTAGTTTCAGAATAGATATGGGTCAGTAACTCCTTTTTTTTACTTCCATTTCCCTCCATTTTGTATAAGAATATCTGTAGCTGTTATCCTACGTCTAGCCAATCAACATATATCAGACATGTTATGTGTGTTGGGGGGGCAGGTACTGGCAGAGAAATTATTTCTAGATTCACAGATTTATAAATTGAAAGGGACTTTAGTTAAGAAGCTGTGTTTAAGGAATTTAACTCAAAGTATCTGGATCTAACTAAGATGAGAGTCTACATTTTGAGTGGTGGTGTGTGTATTTTGCTTATGAGAGAGACATGCCTCAACAGGGTCAAATGGGTTGACTTTTGTAGATAGCCTCAAAGATGATCTCCAATGATCCCTACCTTCTGGTACACATGCACATCTGTTCTTCCTAACTATAGACTCGACATAGTGACTTGACTCTAACAAATGGAAAATGGTAAACATTATGGAATGCCACTTCCATAATTAGGAAGAGCAGAGACTGAGACCGCAGTCTTATAGACCCATATTTATTCTCTCACTCAATTGCTCTGTTGACTCCCCTTTAGTGAACTTCCAAAGTGAGAGTACCATATGAAAAGTAACTCTGGGAGGACTTCAGACAAAAGGTGGCACAGATCTGAATCCTTCAATCCAATATTCCATAAAAAATTTGAATCCTGACAACATCCAATTATATTAGATTGGAAATGGATTCTACCCTAGCCAAGCCTTCAAATTTCTAGTCATTTATTGTTTTGGGTCTCATTATTGTCTCATTGTAACATTTTAATGCCAGTGTCTTTGAAGCCTTTTACTGCTATCTCCAAAATCTGAGTCTTCTTAAAGAAGATTCTATTGATTGTTTTTTTTTTTACTTGGAATATGGGGTATTATACATACAAGACGTTTGTTTGCATGTCTTGTAAATTTGGTTTACATCTGGGCATTTAAGAAAATACTTTGAACAAGTCTGAATCATGTTGTATTTTCCTAAAGAGTGTGAGTTGTTCTGTTTTAATAGGAATAAACTTGCCTGGAATCATATTCACCATTTTCCTGCCCATGCTGTACTCAGTAGCTGTCGGTGGTGCTGCTAATGCCAGTGCTGCAGCTGGTGGTGTAGTAGTGGTTTAACCAGCTCTCTGAATCTTCCCTGCACATAAGTAGTGTAGTTTCTGTTTCAAATAATCTGGTATCTTCTTCAAGATAAACTATTGGTCCTTGTACTCAATTATCCATCTTGATTGTCTTCTGCCTCTCATGGGATTAATTTCTCATCTTTTCATCTCCACAATGGGAGTTCTTCTTTAAACTTTCCCAACAAATGATGAGTTGTTCTATTGGTTGATCATCTTTCTGTTTTGCTTTAAGTTATTGCTTTTGTTGGTTGTATCAAATCTGCCCTTTACTTTTTTCAGTGTGGATTTTTTTTTAATGGATTTGTCATTTCCATGGCCTTCTTTCTGATTTCTTTTATCAAGTAATAGATATTTTTTCTTGTTTTCTATTATTAGGTAGTTTTCCCTTTGTGATTTTAGATGTTATGTATTCTTGCTTTCTATAGAGAATGACTATATACATTTACATAGAAAATAAATATAGATAGGAAATATCTGGGGATATTGATAAAATGCAGATTTCTGATTCAGTAATTTCAGTGGTCTAACAGTCTCCTAGCTGATGACAAGTTTGTTGGTCTCTGAAACGACACACTGAGTAGCAAGGGGCTGAATATTTTGAATGGAATCTGTACTTTAAAGGGTTGCAAGAGAAGGAGAAAAGGAAAAATAAAAAATAATTTCAAAGTTAAATGTTTTTCCCTTTGAGGAAGGATCTTGTTATTCTAAAGCATATATAAGTAGTAGCTAGTCTCTAACGAAAGGTACAGTAATTTATCACAGTAACTATGTACGGGGGAAAGGAATCTTTTCAAGAGATATTGAACTTAGGGTCTAGGGGAACACTTAAAAGTCAAGAGACCCAAAATAACACCATCATTCCCCTGTTACAGTAGGATTGCACAGAATCACTGTGATAAATTGGCTCTGGTCCAAGGCCATCTCTCAGGGAGGTTATGCATTTATAGATCCAACCTGTGGCTACTTCACATATCCCTGCACATATAATTGGAATGGAGATAGTTCACAGTTGGTAAAACACTAAATTTGGTACTCTGACCTATATAGTTAGAACTATTACTGGATGAAATGCAAAGTTTAAGTTCTTGAAACTTCCCTCCTTTGACAAAATTAATAAAATAGAACCAATTCACCATCCCAGGTTCAATGACAGAGATTAGGGTCACTCAAAGATTGCAGCACTGGTGGTTCTCCTCATATCCCCTTTCATTTTATCAGAATGATATCTGAAAAACAAACAAAACAGAAGAATCATGGCAGAAGATGGTGAGCTAAGTTAAACTTATAAAAAGTGGTAACCTCAATTTATACTGCCTCACTTGAGGTGATATCTTTACTGGAAAATATTAGCAAATTCTGCAGCATTTAATATTCACCTATTGGGCTGGTGAATACCTTCTTTTAATTCCCATCAATAAAAAAAAATCGGAGTGTAGTAGACATTTTAGCCTGGCCCCAGGGAAAAAGTAACTGTCTGTCACTATAACTCCAAAGGAATTTTGCTTTTCTGATATCTGGTATAACATTACCTGGTGCATTATGTTGGTGACATCATGTTACTAAGACTTGATAATCAGAAAGTGGTAAATACTCAAGACACTCTTTGGGGACACATGTGCATCAGAAGCTGGAAGATAAACTATCCAAAGATTTTTCATCAGATAATCATTTAGGGGTCCAGTAGTCTTCAGCATTCAGGGACATCTCATTCAAAGGAAAGGATAGCATATTGCATGTTGAATTTCCAACAGTTGAAAGAGGCACAATGTTTGGTCAGCTACTTTTGAATTTTAGAAGCAGCATATATAATACTTGGGAACACTATTTGCCGGGTGCTCAGAAACTACCACAGCACATCCAAGCTGTGATCTAGGAGGTACCTATGATTCATGAAGAGTCCATGTGAGGTTCCTGGCAAGCTATGATTGGGTGCCTCAGTGCAGTTCTCTAGGTTCTGGAACAAGGCCATGTCACTCCAGGCTAAATGTGTACCTTCTTCAAAACCATATTCTTTAAATATTTTTTAACTATAATAACATGTGGAAGAAGAATAGAGCAACAGCACCATTGTTAGTGATACTCAGTGTCCCCTCCCTTGGTCTGAGTAAATCACCCACAACCAAAATCCTTCATATGACAGAGTTCAGCCTTCCATCTTTCTTACAAGTCTATTAGACAATCATGAGTGCTCACTCAAGCTACTTGAAGATCTCATATGAATTTTTAGTAGGTTAACAATAATTGCCTTCAAACATATATTATATTGCATGATTATTTCCCATGACGCTACTTTTTAGAGTATGAGGCTTTAGGAACAGGCGGTGCCTTGGAGTTACGTATCTCAGAAAAATACATGTTCATAATCTTAATCCATTCCTGTGGGTGCGAAAGGGCATTTGGATGAGGTTACTTCAATTAAGGTGTGGCTTAACTGAAACAGGATGGCTCTTGATCCTATTACTGAAATTTTTATAGGAAGAGCCATATAGAGAGAAACCTGACGAAACAGCCAGAAGCTGGATGTCAACAGAACTCAGAAGAGAAAGGAGAGGGTGTTGCCATGTGCATTTCCATGTGGCAGAAAATCCAAGGACCAAGGATCAGATCATTGGCAGCACATCCCAGAAAATGGTTTTTCTTCTGGGATAAACTATTGCCTTATCGATACCTCAATTTTGGAATTCTTGCCTCAAAAATCATGATCCAGTTAATTCCCATTTTTCAATCCAACTCATTTTATGACTAGCAGCCAGGGAACTAAACAGAATTCAAATAAAATGTTCATATCATAGATCCCAATATGAAATAACAGATTTCTTATAGACTATCCCAGTACTATTTAAAACAAACAAATTTTGCTTTAATAATAATCTTTGATGCTTGTATTATAATGTTAACTTGATAAATATTGAACTTCACAATTTGTACAACAGAATGCTAAAGGTAGACATTTTTCCCTTAATAATAGAGCATGTTGTTATAAACTTAACACTCTAACTATACTAATAAGCACAGTATAATATTGTCAGTAAAAAATATTGCAGAAGGAATTTAGAAAAAAATAATGCATATTTGAACAAATGATGTAGTTATATTTTTCAAGAATATCAAAGGAATAACAATATTCCTTGTATTGAGCTAATAGATGTTTTAGAAAAGGAAGAAAAGAAGGAAGGAAGGAAGGAAGGAAGGAAGGAAGGAAGGAAGGAAGGAAGGAAGGAAGGGAAATAAAGAAAGAACTTTTATATACATATATATTGCTTTCAGCCTTTTGACACATGTATATATATATATTTCTCACAGTTGAAATCAATCACCTAAGTCTGTTATAAATTTTTAAATTAACTTGATAGACTATATGAATTTATAATATTGTTAAAAAATGCTACCCAATTTTTAGCAGTTATATCTTCATTTATACTTCTGTAAAGTAAATCAACCAAAATTTCTCTATAATTTGTTTTCAAAAGTTGAAAATCAATATACACGCCAGGATATTTATTTGATTAGCTTGGAGTTGGTAGTGTAGTGATACAAAGACGAGAAAAAGAGGAAATGGGTGGTTATTTGCATATACATTTCTAGTATTTCAATAATTATTCTGAGCATGAGTTAACCTTTTAACTTTCATGTTTTATAAAGTGAAGCAAAGAAAGAAAAATAATTTTCTAATACTATGCCTTTTATTTGAAATACCAGCAGAAAAATGAATCAATGAAAAGCATTTACATTATCATTACCAAGTAAGCATTGGTTACTTCAGAACTTAGCTTACTTTTCTCACCTAGGCTTACATGAACAATATAATGAGATTATATTATAAAGACCCAAAACTGGGCAAAGGATATGCCAAAGGCCTTGGAGTCAATCATTTTAAATTTACTTTCCAGCTGTTTGATAATGGTATAGCTATTTAACTAATATTCATAGCGCAAAGAAGTGTCGAGTAAATGGTGGCTAGCTTGCCTTTCTTCAAAGTTACCTTTGTACAGACATCTATACTTGAACCATCAGAAAAGTATGCACTAAGGTACCTCAGCTTCTATGAATTGGATTCTATAAAAGAGAATTCAATATATTATCTCTTTATTTAAACAAATGTCATGGAGCCCCAATTCTCTTTTCAAACAGTTAATGATGTTCCTGGCTGTCCCAATTTTCCTCTTTGTTCTTGGATTTAATAAAAAAATAAACTAAAGACAACATTCCAAATACCATGGGCTTTGATTAGAATTGAAAATACTGTCAAACGCTGAGCCTTTATTTTCTCAGATCTCATCATGCTATATCATTTCTCTTATGGAGATATTAAGCTAGACTTTATAAAATCTCTTCAAATAAGGGACAGATGAAAGCTATTGATCAAATAGGCCCCAAACTACAGATCTACCTAAGCTGGAAGATGTCATACCTTCAGGCATTTCCGTTAACAGTGCTTGACTCTGTTTAAGGCATCTTTTACCCGTTTAATTTATTTGAATTTAACTTTTGAGAGATTTAATATTGCAATGCTATACATACAGATACATGCACAGATTCCTTTATATATTTACACATCTGTGCATATAGCACTTTCATATATGCATCCATCATTTACATTTAAAATTTGTTTAATATTTAAAAATACCTAGGTGTCCTCTTAAATGTCTTATGTTACTTTGGTAAAGAAAAAAACAATTATAACAGAATAGAATGTTTATGCGCATGTTTAAAAGCTGTTTATTTTTGTGACACATATGATACATATTCCAAAATATCTCTCATAAAATATATATAGTGTTTTTTTCAATGATACATTCAATATTCTTTTTAACATGTCAATGACCTGTCTTGTACTCATTCCTTTCTAAATTCTGGTATATATTAACAGAATAAAATTCTCAATTTTAAGTGCTAATTCTGTGTTTCAGAATGTCAAAACTGTTTCATGATGGCCTGCTTGAACAAATGTAAGAAGGAAACCACACCTTCAAGAAAAAGTTAGAATGATTGTATCATTTCTTTATTTCATGTATTGTATAGCATTTTACCTTGTCTAATTTTCTTATGGAACAGATTCTAAAATATTCCTTCTACTAAATAAAAAAAAAGATCAAAGTTTAGTGACTATATGCTTCAGATATGTGATATTTATTTTCTTTCATCTCATGTCTTGCTTCTGAGTATGCACATAACTTATTTATATATAAATAATAAATATATTCAGTAATTTGTTATAATCAAGGAGATTATTAAAGTGCCCTTTACTATCTTTTCCCTATGATATTCAATCAATATTCTTTTTCTTCTTCTTTTTTTTTTAATGTTACATTAAAAAAAATGTGAGGTCCCCATATACCCTCCATCCCCCTCACCCCACTCCTCCCACATCAACAACCTCTTTCATTATTGTGGCACATTCATTGCATTTGGTGAATACATTTTGGAGCACTGCTGCATCACATGCATAGTGCTTTACATTGTAGTTTACATTCTCTCCCAGTCCACCCAGTGGGCCACGGCGGGACATACTATGTCCAACATCTGTCCTTGCAGTACCACCCAGGACAACTCTAAGTCTTGAAAATGAATAATTTTATATGGAAAAATGGTAGTGTTTTTGTGTTATTGTTGTTACCTGTCCCTTCTTCCCCAACCCTGACCAGTTTTGGCAGTTTTTAAATATTCCCCTCCCGTATTACTATAAAGAGTTGTTATTGTTTCATTTTCATATGTCTAATTATACTGTCACAGTGGCTATTTAAATTTCTATATTAACATCATCCTAATAAAACAGACATTTCATAGATTTTTATTTATTAATAAAAAATAGCTCATAATTCAAATTTTCATATCCTGTTCCTAACTAATATAATTGATAAAAATATTATTTCTAAAAAAATCATAAAAAATATTAATGGTGAGAAAATGGAAGATAAAGTTATTAAATATTTTTGAATGAGAATATGAATATCTCATTAAAGTAACATACATAAAGAATTATTTGTCATGTTTTGGCTTTCATATATTGTCTTCTAATTTTTATTTTCTTCACCACAAGTAACAAACTATGCTAGGAGCTGTATCTACATATTCATAACATTTCAACTTTGACATTCACTTTGCCCAATTTTGCCATTTTTAAGTATCTCAAAATTTAATTTTTACTTTGGCTTTACACACAAAGATTCGATCAACACTGTACTTCAAGAATCATTCATCCATTCATCCATATGTTTGACAAATAATTATTAAGTAACTAACATATAGAACACTCTGCTTTACCTGTTATAGGGATATATAAAGATGAATCAGATGCTACCTTCAAGGATAAGACCATATTTTGGTAGAGAAATATCACACATTCAAGTTAAAATCATATTATAAGATAGGATGTAATAGGTGCCATGAAGGAAGAGCTAATGAAATGGTTTGACATTTTTCTTCTTGTAAGTAAACTTAAGTAGAAAAATATAATGTAATCATCCCTACAGATAGAAGAGGTTTTGAGAAAAAAGTCACTTATCTTTAAAGATTAAAAGTTATTTATATACTAATGTAGAAGAATATGTTCTTTACTGAAATATGTAAAGGCATCACAAACCCAAAACTAGTTCATTGTAGGTGAGAAATGAAAAAGGCAGAGAAACATTTTCATTAGCATAAGGATGTCCATAACAACCACTATAATTTATAGCATCTTATTCTATAGGCTCTACCCAATGCAACTAGGAAAAAAAGAAGAAACTGTTTAAACATAAAGATGTATTGTATGGTAAAATCCACCATAAAAAAGTTAAAATGTAAATGGTAATTTGAGGATAAATATTGCAAGTTTATTTTTACAGGAAAAATGCAAACTTCCTTGAAAAGGAATAAATCAGTAAGAATTACACAATATCCAATAGAATAGAGAAAAAAAGTAAACAGTTGACAGCAAAGGAAATAAGCAACTGTTAGATACATTAATGTCAATGGCACTGATAGAAGAAAACTACAAGAATAAAACTAAAAATATAAACCGTATTTTCTCATAGTAATTTCTCAAAGATCAGAAAGTTTGATATCACACTGTACATGTGGTTGTGGGGTAAAAACATACTCATATATTTCTGATAGTTATGAAAATACATACAACTTTCATATATCATATGCATTTGAAATTCATGCATATTTTAATCCCCAAATTCCATTTCTAGTAATTTATCTTATAGCCATGTTTGCACTTATGTGATTTGATAGATACACAGGAATTTTCACTGCAATGTTATGGTTTATAATAGGAAAAGGACCTAAATAATCTGCATATCCAACAGGAGAAGACAGGTTAATGAACTAGCTACAACCTCACAGTACAATTCTATAGCACCCAGCTCTTTATATGTAAACCTGGGATTGCATGTAAGATTGGTTATCAGGTGAAAAGTCAGAGAATGAAATATTTATGTTTTGTAGTCTTTATAGGCATATGGTAAGAAAGAGGCCAAGGGTAAGAGGGGGAGAGAGAGGAAGCAAGAGTTTATAAACAAACATATGCTATTTTAAGTATACACTTCTATTTGCAGAAGACATCCTCCACCTGTGGTTGTCTCTGGGGACAGGAAACTTCATTTTCAAGAATCTTGGATTAGTTTTAATTTTTATTTTTTTGCCAGAAGCATGCTATGTATTTTCAATATTTTTAAATTGCTATAGAAATTCAAAATAGGGATGCTATGTACTTGCATAGAAACATGAGGGATTTCTCTCAGAAGAAGTCTCCTAGAAGCACAAGTACAATTTTTTAAGTCTGGGTTGGGAAAGAAGTCATTTCAGACATAAGAATGAAGCAAGCAGAAAAGTCTTTGCCCCTCTGGTCTTCCTCCCCTGCATCGCCCTTATGGAGTCAACCCTTCCAGTCTGCGCTGGTGTAGTAGAGGCGGTGGACAGAGTGGAGCACATCGGTGACAAGCGGTGGATCTGGATTCTACTTCCATTTGTGCAAGAATCCCAGGGTCACAAATTACTAGCTGTGTATACTTGGATAGTTAATTAACACTTCATGCTTGTTTCCTTATTTAAAATGCAAGCACATTAAACTGTAATTAAGCTTTCTGTTGGGAATTAAATTAGTTAAGAATTTCCCCTTTTTTTCTGCAGCGTCTCCCTAAATCTTTCCCATTTCACTCAAGCCCGCCTTCTTCATGCAAACATCATCAGCCTTACACACTCCTCCTCGGACTATGAACACTGGAAGCACTTATAATTTTACACTTCTAATTTGCTTTTACATACTCAAAGAGCTATTGACATTGAGAATGTAGGGATGATGTCTTGTATTTCTGGATGAACATATTCTTCTTGATACTGAAAATATGGAATACATTATTCCTTCTATTGCTTCTGTAAATATATGCATAAGTAATAGAAGGAATAAATGAATGGACTTCAGATTGATGCAATGCAACTCTTTTCATATACTTTTGTCTTCCAATGTGAGCTTGTACTCCGTCGATCGAACTGTTTAACAGTTAACATTTAAGTGGACCTTGTAGAATGACCAGTGCTCCCATATAAGCAAAATATATCAGAAGATTCTAAACTGGCACTGAATCACGGGAAAGAGTTAATAAAAAATTTTGAAACGAATTGTACCATTTCAAACGATGAATACCAAGAGCCACACTTCTCCATTGCCTCACATTCTACCACCTACATTTGCTCATAGACTCTTATGATAGACTCAGGTAACTTCTTTTTTATACATGTTATCAAACTCTACTAAGAATCAGGATAATCTGGAAAACCTTTTAAAAGACAAATTTTGGGGCCCTATCCCAGTGTTTCCCGTTCCTAGTAAATAATGCTGATGCTGCTAGTCAAGCAAACACATTTGGGAACTACTATTGTATGAAATAATTTCTGCCTCAAAGAATAGATTATGCCAAATGGCCCATAGTTGGAAAGACGTAGCCTCAGCACTCAGAGTATCATTCAGTAGTTAGTAGCATGAAATATGGAATTAGCCAATAGATTTAAAATAGTCTTAACATTAAATTTGTGTTCTTAGACAGTTTACAAAGCTTCTCTTGCTTCAGATTCCTCTTCTATAAAATTATAGTTTTATTAATTTCATAGAGTTGTTGAGAATATTAAATGAGGGAAAAGGTATAAAATGTGTAGAACAGTGCTAATAAATGTTAGATGCTGACAATGTCAGTGGTGACACTGATGGTGATGGTGCTTTGTCAGTACATATTGGGATATGGCTTGTATTTGCCCAGTGTCCTTTGCCCTACTCCCTATTTCCAAGTGTTTTATTTATTTTCTTGGCTTACTCCCTCTCCTATATTTATCTATAAAGGATACATTTACATTATGTGTTTAAACAAATAATTGCTTAAGAGAATTGAGCTTTAGATCTAAACTTTTTGTTCAAATCCTACCTCCTGCTTATAACTTTGTTTTAGCATCAATAAAATGATAAAAGTAACAAAACAACCTACCGAATATGAAATTAGAAAATTGTCTAATATATAGCAATTGATTTATAAGTTAAGCTATTTTTTAAAAACTGTGAAACCTCTCTGCTTTTCTTTGCATTTGCAGAGTGATGGTTTTTGGGTTTTCCTTATTCATAGTTCCCTTCGCTGATACACATTAAATCCTTTTGTTGAGTGATTAGAATGTTTCAAAGTCCAGTTGTCCTTATGCAATCTACCTCAAATTTTGCCTAGATGATGAACTTATAGTGAAATCAGCATCAATTTTGGAACTAGAAATACCTCAAATGAGTTAAGTTTAGGTAATAGATACACAACCTCAAGAAGGTCAGCTTACTGTTTCTAATTCTTATCTACTTTGCCTGAATGAAGATGATAGTGTCTAGCTTTGCAGAATTTTTATAAACAATGCATCAAATCATACATGGAAAAAATATTTTACCAGCTCAGGAACTGTTGCTTCTCTGCTTCCAGGCTCCTATGTCCTACTAACATTCAATAGTGTGAAAAAAAGTTCTGAAATCTAGTTGAATTAATGAATACTCTGTCCATTATTTCAGGGTTCTATAAACATAAAGAGTCAAAAAGGCTTAAATGCTGTCCACCTAACTATGACATTGTACAGATAGTACTTGTTGCTACACAGACAAATAATCAGATCGTCTGGTATTCCCTCAAAAACTCTTAGGGATTAAAATGGAATATAGCTGTAGTACCACACACAGAAATTACTATTTTCTTACTTGTGAGTGGGAGAGCAGACACAATAATTATAAGGTGAGGCAAAGAGGAGGTGAAAATTGTATTCAGCATCAACAGTTGTGTAGGTAAAATTAAAATATTAATTTGACACTGTGTTTGTTAGTTTGCTTATGTAATGTCAATTCAACACAAGTTTTAAATTATAATATTCATTTGCATAGCAGCTAAGTAGTGATAAGATAGATGTTAAAAGAGTCACATATTTAATGCAGAATATTTTTAAAGGAAAATAACCTCAATAATCTTACAACGTCATAAAATAATGATGAATAAAATTTAAAATATGAAAAATATATAAACTACATGAAAAGTTATTTCATAGAGGGTAGTTGAACATATCAACTTTTAATTAGTACACAGTGAGTAAATGTGTAGGTTGGAGAAAGGAAAGATTTTTTATCCACACATGTACCAACATTCACGTAGGCTATACTATGATTATTTAAATTTCTGCTTTTCTTTCTACTTGTATCTGCAACAACTAGTACTAGATATCATTTTGTATGTGCCAATTTTAATTAGGGTTTATATATAAAATACTTTAAAATATGCAGCTAAAGCAAATTTATCTTTTTTTTTGTTTTGTGTGTATATATATCCCTAGTATAGAATAGAGGACTGATGTTGCTAGCACTTGCTTTTACTCAGCATTTAGAATGCTGTACATGAATAGAACATTGCAGACAAGTATAAGACAATAAGTAATGGTTTAGTAAATTATTGAAAAGATGGAAAGTTTGGATACTTTTTTAAAGGAGTACTTCTACAACAACATGATGCTTGAGATTAATAGATTTTTAGCCATGATAGTTAAACTTTTTTCTCATTCTCAAGAACATGGGCCTGGATTAGTTGAGAATAGAGGATAGACACTTCAAGGCACAGTAGTTTAAAGATAGGAACTAGATTTCCTTGATGCAAAAAATTCTTGAAGCATCTGATCTGAAAGATGTATAAAGATAGACATATAGATGAATGGAACAAAATAAAGAGATTCATACATCAAAGTAAATTGATTTTTGACAAATCTGGCAAGGTGATTCAATGGGGAAAAGATAGTAATATATGGTGTTGGAAATACTAGATTTTCATATACAAGGAAAAAAGGAACCTAAGCCTTTATCTTATACATATACACACATAAATTTTTTTAAAAGTTCACAATTCTAAATGTAAGAGTTCAACTTTAAAATTGCCAAAAAATATGAGAAAATCTTTGAAAATATACCTGGTTTCCACAAATACTTCTAAGATTAAACACAAAAATGTATAAAGTATAAAAGAAAAAAAAATAGAACTACATTAAAATTTAAAACATACTTTTCAAAGAAAGCATCAAGAAAACTAAATGGCAAGCCACAGTCTGGTAGGAAATTTTGCAAAACAAATATCTCATAAATATATGTGCCCCCAAAATATCAAGAACCCCAACTACTCAATACCCAAAAAAAAACGCCCCAAAATAGTCATACAAACATTGGGACAAGAATTTCATCAAAGAAAATATATGAATGGCAAATAAATACCTGAAAATATGATCAATATCATTAAATATTTGGAAATTGGAAATTCAGTAGATTAACTAAAATTGAAAAGACTGTCAATAACAAGTGTTGGAGAGGATGTGCAGTAAACATAATTCTCTTGCATTGTTAGTTAAAATGGAAAATGGTACAGCTAATTTGGAAGGATTTTGACTTTTGTTTAAAGTTAAACATACAATTTTCATACAACCCAGAAATCATATTTCTGGATATGCATCCAAAATAAATGAGAACAATGTCCATGAAAAGGGTTGTACTCAAAAATTCATAGTAACTTTCATAATAGAAAAGAAACCATGGAAATAACCAAAATAGTTAAGCCAATTGCATCCATAAAATAAAATGTTACTCAGCAATAAATAGGAACAAATTACTGAAATTGAAATAATATTTGTAACATTTTTACATGAAATGTATTATAAATGAAAAAAAAGAGCTCATGATGTAAAAAATTTGCGTTAGTAATCAAAACAGGAGAATGAAGTCAAAACAAATCATATTTTACAACATATAAAATTAGGACAGTGATGCAAGTAGTGATATTTAATTTATTTAACTTTATCTTATTCTATTGAAGGAGAATAGTATTTCAGAGTTTCTTTTTGAAATCATTTTTCTTTTTTGGTGTAGTTTTTCCTTTAGAGAAGTTGTGGGTTTACAGAACAATCATGCATAAAATACAGGCCCTCCATATACCACCCTATAATTAACAACTTGCTTTGGTGTATTTATTTGCTATAATTTATTAAAGCACATTTTTTTAATAATTGTTCTCTTAACTATAGTCCATTGTTTAACTTAGCGTCCACTGTTTGTGTTGTGCAGATCCATGGATTCCTTTTTTATATTTCTTTCCTTTACATATACACAACCCAGCATTTCCCCCTTTTAAGCATATCCAAATATATATTTCAATGCCACTTATAATTAGAATTAGCAAACTCTTAGCATCAGAAATTAAAATATATATTATCAGAGTAGTGCATATTTTATACAATATGAATTTTGAACTAAATATGAAGAAAGACTAGCTAATTTAGCTCCTTGGGAAAATTTTTGGTTTAAACTCTCTTTGTGACCTTTGGTTTCTTCAGTCTCTACAAAAACCAGACATACATGCAGCCAATCTCAGTTAGTCTTTCAGTTTATAAAATCAGAGATCTTCATTATAAGTTCTGAACTCAGGAAGCAGATGTGACTCAAGTGATCAAGCTTCAGCCTGCCATATGTGAGGTCCTGGTGCCTCCTAGAGAAGATAAGGAAGACAGGGAGCTGGAGTGATGAGAAGGCACAGAGAGCTGATGCAATTGAATGACCCTACAAGAAGACACAAAGAGGGAAGACATTGAGAGACACAATGGGGGGAGAAGTGGGGTGAGAGGGGTGGGAGGTAAATGGGGACCTCATATTTTTTTAATGTAACATTAGAAAAATAAATAAAGACAAAAAAAATACTGTAGACCTGGTTAGTGTAGGACAAAGTCCTGCCATGGGCAAACACCTGGGAAAGGGAAGTCTGTCACCTGGGAAAGAGGAGACATCCAAACTGTGTAAACAAGGAAACTCCAAAACAACTAAAAATCAAAACCCAGGACAAGACAAAGCACCCCATTTTTAAATATGGTCAGGCAAGATTGTGTCTGAGTAAGTACACTGTCGTCATCTCTCTTACAAAGGACCAGCTGTGTGGTAATGGAGTCCTGCCGGAACAGGCTGTTTCAGGAATCTGCAGGGAGGGAGGTGTTTGGACATTGATCTGGTGAGACTGCAGCAGAATTGGTGTTTGCTCAAGGCAGAACTGGGGGCTTCTAACACTGAACTGGGAAGCCATGGGAAGGTAAATCCCTTCCCCCTAGGGCTAAAAATTGTGGCGTTGTCAGAGATCTGCTGGTCATGGGGCGGAGTCTCCATGCTCTGTGTTTCCCAAACATGTGAACCCCAAGCCTGTGTCCCCTGAACCCCTGTGGCCCATGTTTCATAGACCTACATATCCTGAGTCCACATTCTCCCAGGCCTCTGTTTCCCGAGCCCAGCACTCCCAGAAATCCATCATTGCCCTACCCCTGTGGTTGCAGACTAACTCTGGGAATAAGAAGGTTTAGATTGGAGGTACAGAGGGGCCCAAGGAGTGCAGGTTCAACTTTCTGATCCCTCACCACTTTTAATGAGTTTGGAGGAGCATGTCAGCTGACTTGGGGAGAGCTTAGGAAGAGAAGAGGGGCAAATCTGGTGAGAGAGCCTGATTTACCTAAATGCTCTGGAATAGGAAACTTGGTCTGGGAGAAGGTGCAGTCAGAAAATTAACTAGCCCCCTTGTAGCACACCTGAGGGAGAGGGACAGTAAGATGTGCTTTTTGGGCTTCCAACAGCCTATTTAGGGTTCCTGGGTGATCTCTCAAGAAATTAAGAGATATTATTTTCTCGGGTGAGTTGGTTCACCAGGGACGCATTTGAATTTCCTACAGGTGCCCTCATGCAAACTTCCTACTGCCTTGGGAGAGGAGGAAGTGAGGAAGGGAGAAAAGGGGAATGTCTGACTCCTAAGCAATTTATTCAATTGCAAAGAGGGTTCTTTGCCTGAGGCCTTGTCTGGTCTTTTTTCTTGGTTTGGTTTCTGATATTTCCTTCCTCTTTATCCCTTTGATTTACCTTTTTTTTTCCACTTTCTTTTTTTCCTTTCTCTTTTTCTTGCTCTGCTTTTTTTTCCCTCTCTCTTTCATTTTTTTCCATTTTTTATATTAGTCCTGCAGGCAACATTTCTTATTTGCTGTGCTTCCTCATCCTCAATTTTCTCTTTTCTGTGTGTACTGATTTTGGCTACCCATGCTATCCCCTTTCCTTTATATCTTTCTCTCCTCAATCATTTATTGTTTCTCTTATATTCCACCTCTCTTTGTTTAGCCCCAAATATTTCTGAATTTTATCTCTAATACCTCTAATCTTTTATTCACTTTTTATATTATTGTCCTTTCTTTTCTTTTCCCTCTCTCCTGACCACTCTGACCTTTTAATTCATATTATATTCCTCCCCATATTCAGTTTCCTATCTCATTATAGGTACTCCACTTTTTTTATGGTTATATCTATCTACAGCTTACATGAGTTCAATATCCATTCTCCTAGATCTCACAAGGTTCTTCTGCTAACATTCACTATCAATACTACTATTATAGTTTTCTTTTCTTACCTCTTTTTTTTTCTCTGGACCTAATAGTTTCCTTCAAGGGAACTTAGCCAACAACAGGGACATAGAATAAGAAGAACAAAGTGACAAAAAGAGGACTTAACATGAATGCAAAAACAACAACTAATTAAATCCTAAGACTAGATGAAGAAAATAATCAACAGAAAAAATCTGACAAGATAAAATGATGACCAGACAGTAACAAAAAACTAAAGACCATACCAATAATCAGGAAAACACAGCCCAATCCAATGAACAAACTAAAAACTGGGAAGAGAAGTGGAACATCAAACAAGTAATTAAAGTTCTGAAGACATGTATTATGAACCAAATCAATGGATTGAAGGAAGAGATTAAGCATATTAAGAAAACACTTGGAGATCATGCAAAAAAAAATTGTGATCATGCACAAAAGGATCACGGATATGTTGGGAATCAATAGCACAATCCAAGAAATCAAAAATACATGCTCAGCAAATAAAAGCAGATTTGAAGAGGCAGAGGAAAGAATTAGTGATGTGGAAGACAGTACATCTGAAATCAAACAGATAGTAGAATTAATTGATAAAAAGATAGAAAAAATCCAGCAGGAACGTAGGGACCTGAATGACAATGCAAAATGCACAAACATGTGCATTATAGGCATCCCAGAAGGAGAAGAGAATGGAAAGGGAACAGAAGGGGCATTGGAGGAAATAATGGCTGAAAACTTCCCAAACCTATTGGGGGAGATGCATGTACATGTTCAGGAAGCACAATGCAGCACAAACAGCATACATCCCAAAAGGCCTACCCCAAGACATATACTTTTCAGTTATCCAATGCATGAGACAAAGAGAAAAAACTAAAAGCAGCAAGAGAAAAGAGAACCATCACATACAAGGGAGGCTCCATAAATTTAAGTGCTGATCTCTCACCTGAAACCATGGAGGCAAGAAGGCAGTGGTATGACATAGTCAAGGTACTAAAAGAAAAGAATTTCCAGCCAAGAATACTCTATCCAGCAAAGCTAGCATTTAAAAAATGATGGAGAGTTCAAAATATTCACAGATAAACAGAAACTAAGATAACACATCAACAAGAAACCTGCCTTTCAAGAAATATTAAAGGAGTTCTGCAAGAGGAAAGAAAAAAAACAGGAGAGACAGAGTTGAAGGAGAGTGTAAGAACAACTAAAACTACAAAAAGAGAAAAAACAAACAACATATGACAAACACAAATCCAAAGTAAATATGGTTAATATAAGTAATTCCTTGAATGCAGTAACACGAAATGTCAATGGATTAAACTCACCTGCTAAGAAACACAGATTGGAAGATTGGATAAGGAAATATGGCCCATCTATATGTTGTCTACAAGAAATTCATCTTAGACCCAGGGATTCAAGGAAATTGAAAGTGAATGGCTGGAAAACAATCTTACAGGCAAACAATAAAAAAAAAGGGCTGGTGTAGCTATATTGATATCAGACAAAATAAACTTTAAATGCAAAACTGTTGTGAGAGACAAAGATGGACACTACATATTATTGAAAGGGATAATCTTTCAAGAAGAAAGATCATAAACATTTATGCCCCTAACAAGAGTGCCTCCAAATACATGAGACAAACACTGGAGAAACTAAATGAAGGAATAGATGCCTTTACAATTATAGTGAGGGACTTTAACATGCCACTATCACCATTGGACAGAACACATCTCAAAGGAGAACCAATAAAGAAACAAAGATTTTGAACAATATATTAGAAGATCTGGACCTAACAGATATAAACAAAACATTACACCCAAATAGAGCAGGATATACATTTTTCTCAAGTGCTCATGGGTCATCCTCCAAGATAGACCACATGGTAGGCCACAAAGAAAGTCTCAATGAATTCAGAAAAATTGAAATCATGCAAAATAATTTCTCTGATCATAGTGGTTTGAAGCTGGAAATCTGCAAGGGCCAGAGGCCCAGATTTGGCAACAAGATATGGAAATTAAACAACACACTCTTAGAAAAACTGGTAAAGGAGGAAATCTCAGAAGAAATCAATAACTACCTTGAAAATAATGAAAATAATAACACAATATATCAAAACTTATGGGATGCAGCAAAAGCTATACTGAGAGGGAAATTCATAACCATAAATTCATACATCAAAAAAGAAGAAAAAGCTAAAATTGAAGAACTAACTGAACAATTGGAGGAATTAGTATAAAAACAACAAACTAACCCAAAGAAAGAAGAGAGAAATAACAAAGATCAGAGCAGAACAAAATGAAATAGAAAATAGGAAAGCACTCAAAAAAAAAAATGAACAAAGAACTGGTTGTTTGAGAAGATCAATAAAATTGACAAACCCTTTGCTAGACTAACAAAAGAAAAAGGGAGAAGATGCAAAAATACAAAATAAGAAATGAGAAGGGTGATGCCAGCAATGACCCCACTGAAATAAAGACTGTCATAAGAGGATACTTTGAAAAACTATACTCCATCAAGAAAGACAATTTAGAGGAAATGGGCAAATTCCTAGAAACACATAAGCAGCCTACATTGACAAAAGAAGAAATCAATGATCTCAACAAGCCAATCACATGTAAAGAGATAGAATTAGTCATTAAAAATCTCCCAACTAAGAAGAGCACTGGGCCAGATGGCTTCACAGGTGAATTCCACCAAACATTCTGGAAAGAAATAACACCAATTTTGCTTAAACTCTTCCAAAAAATTGAAATAGAAGAAACATTGCCTAATTATTTTTATGATGTCAACATTACCCTAATACCAAAGCCAAAAAAAGATACAAGAAAGGAAAATTACAGACCAATCTCTCTAATGAACCTAGATGCAAAAATCCTCAACAAAATACTTGCTAATCATGTTCAACAACACATTAAACAAATTATACACCACAACCAAGTAGGTTTCATTCTAGTATGCAAGGAAGTTTCAACATAAGAAAATCAATTAATATAATACACCACATAAACAGACTGAAGGGAAAAAATCACATGATCATATCTACAGATGCAGAAAAAGCATTTGACAAAATACGTCACCCTTTCTTGATAAAAACACTGCAAAAGATAGATTTAGAAGGAAACTTTCTGAACATGATTAAGAGTATATATGAAAAAACCCACAGCTAACATCATTTACAATGATGAAATCCTAAAATCTTTTCCTCTAAGATCAGGAAGAAGACAAGGATGCTCATTCTCACCCTCCTTTTAACATTGTGTTAGAAGTACTTGCTTGAGCACTGAGGCAAGACCCAGATATAAAAGTGGTCCAAATAGGAAAGAAAGAAGTCAAAATTTCACTATTTGCAGATGACATGATCCTATACATAGAAAGCCTTGAGAAGTATACAACAAAGCTTCTAGAATTTATAAATGATATCAGTAAAGTTGCAGGGCATAAGATCGATGCACAAAAATCAGTAGCATTTCTGTATACCAATGATGAGCAATCTGAGGAGGAAATCAAGAAACAAATACCATTTACAATAGTAAATTTTTAAAAATCAAATACCTGGAAATAAATTTAACCAAATCTGTTAGTTAGAAATACACAAATATGTGTAGTTAGAAAACTACACAACACTGTTCAAGGAAATCAAAGAAGACCTAAATAAATGGAAGAATATTCCCTGTTCATGGATAGGAAGACTAAATATTGTTAAGATGTCTATCCTACCAAAACCGATCTACAGATTCAATGCAATCCCAATAAAAATCAACACAGCATTTTTTAATGAACTAGAAAAACTAACTATGAAATTTATTTGGAAAGGAAAGAGGCCCCAAATAGCCAAAGACATATTGAAAAAGAAAAATGAAACTGGAGGAATCACACTACCGGACTTCAAATCATACTACAAAGCTACAATAGTGAAAACACTATGGTATTGGCACAAGGATAGACACACTGATCAATGGGACCAAATTGAGAGTTCTGATATAGACCCTCATATATATAGTCATCTGATATTCAACAAGGCCACCAAGCCCCCTCAACTGGGAGAGAATGGCCTCTTCAACAAATGGGGGCTAGAGAATTGGCTATCATATGTAAAGGAAGGAAAGAGGATTACCATCTCACACCTTATACAAAAATCAATTCAAGATGAATCAAAGATCTAAATGTAAGAGCCAAGACCATAAAGACCTTGGAAAACAATATAGGGAAGCATCTACAGGACCTTGTAATAGGAAATGACTTCATGAACTTCACACCCAAAGCACAAGCAGCAAAAGAACAAATAGATAAATGGGACTTCCTCAAAATTAAAGCCTTTTGCCCCTCAAAGGAGTTTGTCATGAAAGGGAAAAAAGAGCCTACCCAATGGGAGAAAATATTTGGTAACCATATATCTGATAGGAGACTTATATCCTGCATATATAAAGAACTCCTATATCTTGAAAATAAAAAGACAAAAAAAAAAAATTTAAACAATGGGAAAAAGATTTGAGCAGATGCTTCTCCAAAGAAGAGATACAAATGGCTAAAAAGCACTTGAAAAACTGCCCAAAATCACTAGCTATTAGGGAAATGCAAATTAATACTACAATGAGATACCATCTTACTTCCATAAGACTGACAGTTTTCAAAAAAACAGAAGACTACAAGCTGGAGAGGATGTGGAGGAATGGGAACACTCATCCACTGCTGGTTGGAATGCAGAAGGATCTAGTCAATCTGGAGGAAAGTTTGGTGGTTTCTCAAAAAGTTAGCTATAGATTTTCCATATAACTCAGCAATTCCACTGCTGGGTATATACCCAGAAGATCTGAAAATAAGGACACAACCCAATATATGCACACAAATGTTCATAGAAGCGTTATACACTATGGCCAAAAGTTGGAATCAACCCAAATGCCCATCAGTGGATGAATGGATAAATAAAATGTGGTATATACATACAATGGAATACTACTCAGCTATAAGAAGGAGTACAATACAAACACATGTGATAACATGGATGAATCTTGAGGACCTTATGTTGAGTGAAGCAATCCAAGTATTGAAGGACAAATACTACATGACCTCTCTGATATGAAACAAGCAAACCGAGTTGTCTCAGAGCTAAAGACTGGGAGATAGACTTAAAGGAATTTGGGGGGGAGGGAGAGAAAGGTTGCAAGCTGGCACCTACATGGGTGAAGTCTATGATAAGCTGGAGATAAGTATTTGTACAGGGAAGGGATAAGATGGGGGCACAGTGATACTTTTAAGTGGGGCTTTGCAGGCTTGAGGGGGGCTCAGGTTGGGAGGATGGGTCAGATGACCCAAGGAATTGGGGGGAGTACTAGGGGGAACCATTGAATATGGGAGAACATCAGGTATATGGTTGAAACTATACTGTTGAGAAAACTCTTAAGAAAATATAATACAGATCATGTTTTAAGGTGCTTAAGTGGTGGGCATCTAGTACAGGGGAAAGCTTCTAAGGAGTATGTGAGTCCTCATGTTGTCATAGTGTGTTACATCATTGGGTGGAGACCCATACAATCAGTGTGAAGGTGTACCCACATCCTGGGGAGACCTGATATTCCCAAATAGAGGAAATTGTGTCTCTTGAGAGAATCGCTGGCTCCCAATTAGTTAGGGCAGTTTAGTATGTCAAGCCCTTAGCATTGTTGCAGTATCTGTAAATCTGTTCCCTCATGTAGTGAAGATTGATTGTGACAGTGTGCCCTGAGGGAAGGGTGAGAGATGTATAGTATGGATGGAAGCAGGGCAACTGGGAAGCAATGGAAGTGCTCCATAAGATCATGCAATGATGGATATAGAACTATTACAGTGATGAAAGGTAAAATGTTAGAAACAAAGCTTATAATATTTTTCATTTTATTAATACAGTAATTTATTTTTACTTTATTTTACTATTTCTAAATTACTATGTATTCTATTTCTAAACTTTAAACCCTTCACTATATTTCAATTTCCTATTAATTGAATTTGGCAATATATTAGGATTCATTGTTGAAGAAGTTTTGGATCACAGAGAGATTCAACTATGGCAGGGGAGGAACTGTGGTGTGGGGTGTTATTAATGGGGGGCACATGGGTGGGGAGGAGTTCTCCAGGGCATGTATATAGGGGACATAAATATGTTATGATATATGTTGGGTATTTTTTTGTCTTTATTTATTTTTTTTAATGTTACATTAAAAAAATATGAGGTCCCCATGTACCCCTCCATGCTGCTCACCCCACTCCTCCCATAAAAACAACCTCCTCCATCATCATGGGACACTCATTGCACTTGGTGAATACATCTCTGAGCACTGCTGCACATAGTCAATGTTCCACGTTATAGTTTACACTCTTCCTCAGTCCACCCAGTGGGCCATGGGAGGACATACAATGTCCAGTAACTGTCCCTGCAGTACCACCCAGGACAACTTCAAGTTCTGAAAATGCCCCCATATCACACTTGGGTAGTTTTATAGTAGTTACAGTTACAAACATCAACTGAGGGAGTGCTGAGTTCCCTCCCAGGGGAACTCTGTCACATCCCCCAATAGAACTGTTGTGGAATTTAAGAGAAGTTCAATTATTTGAGTATAGAGAGGCCAGGACTCAGGAATGATTTTGAGAAGGAAAAATGGTTTATTGATGGCCGGCCGGACTCGGGAGCTTTCAGTTTGAATCCCGAGCCCCGAACAAGATTTTCAAACGTCTTTTATACAGAGAGGAAAGGCCAAATGGTCCCTTTGTTTCAGTTCTCAATAGGCTTCAATTAGCATATATCTCTTCCACATCTTAGGTAAGCTTTTAGCATGGACTCCAGACATTCTAGATAAGCCTTGGTTTTTGCATTTCCCCTAAATACTTAAAGTTTATAGCCCTTGCATTGTTAAACATTTCCTGGGACTGGAGCCGCTGTCACTGTCCCTAAGGGCAGGACTGCAGCCTCTTACCGTTCCACACCCACAAGTCAAACAACTTAGTTATCTCTGAAGAGACACAGAGCCTTCCACCCATAGCCCACATCAGAACAACAATAATCCCCCAAGTGCAATGGCAAAGATCAACAAGGAAGAATGGTCCAATAAAGAGCTCTTGATACTGATGACTATGCTAAGGAGCCTGTGTGCCTGATATATGAACTAGGCTTAGAGCATAGGGTGCCTAAGAGTTACCTCCTGAGAACCTCCATATTGCTCAAACGTGGTCACTCTCTGAGCCAAACTCAGTGTGTAAATGCATTACCTTCCCCCCAATGTGGGACATGACTCCTGGGGAAGAGCCTTTCCGGTGCTGAGGGATTACTACCAATCACTAACTGGAGAAGCAACTAGAAAGTGACCTTTAATAAAAGGGTCAACTCAGACCAGCAGAATATTTCAGCCTACATGTTGGATCAAGTGTCAAAAACTGCTTTTTGACCTTGAATAAAAAGGGGGTAATAGCAAAGACAAATGAGTTTATATGGCTAAGGGTCTTCCAAAAAGAGTCAGGAGGTCATCAGAGGGGTCGCACTTATGCACACCTCAGCTGGACCCCAGAAAAAGTCAAAGTAGATACAACCCTAGATACTGGTTCTCCTGAAGGCTATGGAGATCCACAGAGTATATGGTCACGGCAGATGGATTTGGAGTTCTGTGCCATGTCAGAGGGTCCTGCTTTGGAATTTGTGCTCCTGAGTGTGATTGAGCTGGACTCAGATGTGACTTTTCTACACATGCCCCTTCTGTCACTTTTACTGAACCTGTGGTTGGCGCTAGGGATGGCCCATACTCAGGAGACTTGAATCTCTGGACTGCTCATGTGCCAGCTGGGCCCTGAGTCTCAGCAGAGTGGTGACTCCTACTCTACGGTTTGTTGGTCTTACCCAGGTCATCTAACAGGGAGGTGAAGATGGCCAACCACCACACCAGGGAATCAAGAGCACCTACAACTGCAAGCAGAGGAATTGTGTCCAACATCCATGTGGAATCTAAGCCCCTTCTTGATCTAGAGGTGGAGAGGACATCACCATCCTAGGATCCACAGAATGGAGAAATAAACTATGGACTAGAGTGGACTTACTGGTATTCTACTATAAAACTATTGTGATGAATAATAGAAGAAATTTTAGCATCGAGGTGGAGAAAGTGGCCCCAGTACTTGCTGAGGGCAGGTATAGGGAAGAAGAGATGCGATGTGGGGGAATTTTTGGGATTTTGAGTTTTCCTAAATTATATTGCAGGATCAGATTCTGGACTTTATATATCCTGCCATAATCCACTGAATGTACTGGGGGAGAGTGTGAACTACTGGGTAAACTATTATCTCTTTAGTGCAACAGTGTTCACTGAGTGCAATGAGTGTGACACAATGATGGGTAAGGTTGTTGTTGTGGGAGGAGTGGATTCAGGGGGTGCAGAGTATAAGGGAACCTCTTGTATTTTTTAATGTAACATTTTTATGTGATGTATATATATTCAAAAAATACAATTTACAAAAATGATGTGGTGGGGTGGGGGTGGGTTATATGGGAAAAATTAATTAATTAATTAATTTTAAACATTTTTAAAAGAATTATCCCAACAAGGAAAATTGTGTATACATTCACACATACAATCCTCAGTTGAGACCAGTTCAGAAAACCTATAAATAAAAAGAACTCATTTCTATGACAAAAACAAACAAACAAAAAGACAAAGCACCACAAAAGGAGGGAAAGCCCTGCACACTGAATTCACATTGGGAGGACTGAAGCTCAAGAAAATCTCGGCCTTATAATTAGCTGGTTAAAACACCAAGAAACAGACATTTCAGGAAGTAAATCCTAGTGGCAACATTTAAAAATATTAAATTGTACAGAGTGCAATAAAAGAATACAAGACAAACAAACAAACAAAAAAAAAAAACAGGAAATGATAGTCATCCAAAGAAAAAGGATAAACGTCCAGGAAAAACACCAATGAAGAAGATGAGACATCCTGAACACAGCATTTTAAAAAATTATCTTAAGAATGCTCAAGGAGATGAAGGAAAATAGAGAAAGAATTAAAGGATATCAGGAAAACAATGAATAGGCAATATGGGAGTGGAAGTTTAGAGACAGAAATTTTTGAAAGGAACCAAACAGAACTACTGGAGTTGAAGACCACAAAAACTGAAATGAAAAAGATCCAGGGGGGTTTCAAGATACTATTGGAATATCAGCAAACTTGACGGAAAAACACTTGAAATGAGTCAGAATGAGGAGTAGAGAAAAAAAGAAATTTAATAGTGAAAATAGTCTAAGACACCTCTGGGACAGCTTCAAGCATGTCAGTATATACATAATGGGAGTCGCAGAGGAGAAGAAAGAGAGAAAAAAGCCAAAGTCATGGTCAAAGAAAAATGACAAAGAGTTAAGCATTGTTGAAGACATGAATATGCAAATCCAAGAAGCTCAGAGAACATAAAACAGGATAATCATGAAGAACAATACCCATATGATGATCCCACTATCAAATACAAAGGCCCAGGAGAGAGTTCTGAAAGCTACAAGAGAAAAGCAGTTAGATTGTGTTCTGATTTCTCATGATAAACTGAGGCAAGAAGGAAGTGTGTTGAAATTATTAAAGTATTGAAAGAAAACAACTGGAAGACAAGTTTTATATTCAGTGCTCCTGTTTCAAAAATGAAGGAGAGATTAAGACATTCTAAGAAAAATAAAACCTCAGGGAGTTAATCAGCACTAGACCTTCCATATAAACAATGCTAAAGAGAGTTCTACGGACTGAAAGGAAAGAACTCTAGATAGTTAAAAGTGACATAACATGTCGAAAGTGACAAAAAGAAATAAAGACCAGAGATAAAGTTAGTCATTTGGGTAATTACAAATGGTAGTATTAGTGTGGTGTGTTGTTTGGTTTGTAGCTCCACTTCTTATTTCCTTCAAATGAATAAAAAGTGATAATAGATCTAGGTTTTTTGACATACAATATGCCAAGATATAAATGAATGAAAAATGGAGGGGTTTAGAGGGATATAAGAAATGTATATGTGTGTAATACTAAAGTTAAGATGGTATCAAAGCAAATATTATACTTATTTATTTAGGATGTTAAATTTTAATCCCATGGTAGATACAAATAAAATAGATGGAAAATGTGTAGAGATAGAAATGAGAAATCATTCAATATATTACAGCACAAAAAGTCAAATAAATATTAAATTAGGCATTCACAGAAAAGCTATGACTTACAAAGTTTAAATAATAAAATGGCAGAAAAAAATCCCATTTTAGAAGTAGACACTTTAAATATAAATGGATTTAACTCTTTAGTCAAAATGAAGAAATTGGCAAGATTGATTGAACAGTGTGACCCAACTACATGCTGTCTGCAAGAGACTCACCTTAAATTCAAATGTACAAGTAAGTTAAGGATTAAAGGTTGGGAAAAAAAAGTACCATGTATGAAGTAACCAAAAAAGAGCTGGGATAGTTGTACTAATATCAGATAAAATAGACTTTAAATCAAAAAGGTTTATGAGGGACAAAATAGTCTTTATATACTGATAAAGGGGACAATTCAATAGGAAGATATAACAATGATAAATATATATGCACCTAAGAGCAGAGTCCCCAAATTTCTCCATATAGCTATGGGAACATTTATTCTATGACTGTCTCTCCTTTGTATATTGGAGACAGATAATTTGTTTTACATTTCACAAGTCTGCTGAAAAGGGGGACATATTTATTGATCCCACTGAAATAAGAAAAAAATCTATAGGAGGATTGCATGAACAAATTTATGCAAATGAATGAGATAACCTAGATGAAATGGACAAATTCTTAAAAATTCACAAACTACATTGACTCAAGAAGAAATAGAAGATCTCAAGAAACCAATTACTAGTAAAGAGATTAAACAGTCATCAAAAACCACCCAACAAAATAAAACTCAGGACCAGATGGCTTCACAGGAAAATACTACCACATTCAAAGAAGACTTAACTCTAATTCTTTTCAAACACTTCCAAAAAATTGAAAAAGAGGGAACATTCCCTAATTCATTCTGTGAGGCCAACATCATCCTCATACCAAAGCTGGATAAAGATATCACAAGAAATGAAAATTACAGACCAACATTTCTTATAATTATATAGGTATAAATCTTCAACAAAACGCTAGCAAACCAAATCTAACAGCATATTAAAAGAAATACACACCATGAATAAGTGGGATTTTTTTTTTGTTATGCAAGGTTGATTTAACATAAGGAAATCATTTAATATAAAACATCACATTAACAGAGTGATGGGGAAAATCCACATAATCATATCAACTGATGCAGGAAAGGCATTTGAAAATATTCAGAAGCTTCTTCTGATGAAAACACTTGGAATACTAGGAATAGAGGGAAACTTGATGAAGGGCATACATGAAAAGCCCATAACTAACATCCTCCTCAAAGGTGAAAGACTGAAAACTGTTCCTCTAACATCAGAAACAAGACAAGTATGCCTACTGTCACCATTGTTTTTCAACATTGCACTAGAAGTTCTTACAAGAGTATTTAGGCAAGGAAAAAAAATGCCTCCAAGTTGAAAGGAAGAAGTAAAATTTCCTTTTTTTCTGATGATATTGAAATCCAGAAAAATCCACAACAAAGACCCCAGTGCTAATAAATGATTAAATAAAGTGTTGGCATACAAGATCAATACCCAAAATCCATAGTGCTTTTATACCTAAGTAATGGACAATCATGAGAAGAAACTAGTAAAAGCATTCCATTCAAAATTGCAACTAAAGGAATCAAATATCTAGGAACAAATTTAACCAAGAATGTAAAGGACATATAGACAGAAAATGCAAAATATTGCTAAAAGCAATCAAAGAAGAACTATAAAAATGGAAAAATATTCCATGTTAATGGATTGGGAGACTAAATGTCATTAAGATGTCAAGACAAACCAAAGCAATTTATATATTCAATGCATGCCGAAATTCCAATAAACTCCTTTGCATAAATGGAAAAGTCAATCACCCAATTTATTTGGAAAAATAATAGGCCCACAATAGCTAATGCCATTTGGAAAAAGAAGAATGAAGTTGAAGGATTCACATTTCCTGATCTTAAAATTTATTACAAAGTCAGAGTAACCAA
Source organism: Dasypus novemcinctus (assembly GCF_030445035.2). Taxonomy (NCBI): domain Eukaryota; kingdom Metazoa; phylum Chordata; class Mammalia; order Cingulata; family Dasypodidae; genus Dasypus; species Dasypus novemcinctus. The sequence continues at coordinate 37,832,672 of NC_080676.1, read as the reverse complement.
AAAAGCATGGTACTGACACAAGGACAGACAAATAGACAAATGAGATCAAACTGAGAGCTCAGAAAACAATCCTCACATATATGTCCAACTGATCCCCACCCCCCGATGGCTCCCTCATCTGTTTGCTCATTGTTTGCTCTTTGTGTCTGTTTGTTGTCTCTGCTCATTGTATCTGCTCATTGTGTTCATCCATTGCCTACTCATCCTCTTTAGGAGGTACCAGGAACTGAACCCAGGAACTCCCATGTGGGAGGCAGGTGCCCACCACTGGAGCCACATTCACTGCCCGCTCAGGTTTGCTTGTTTGTCAGCTCATTGAATCAGCTTGTTGTGTCTGCTTGTCTTCTTTAGTAGGCACCAGGAACCAAACCTGGTACCTCCCATGTGGGAGGTGGGTGCCCAACTGCTTGAGCCACATCTGCTCCCATCCAACCAATTTTTGACAAGGTGGCAAAGACCAGTCAATTGCAAATGTACATTCTCTTCAACAAATGGTACTGAGAAAACTGGATCTCCATTTGCAAAAAAACAAAGAGGGACACTATCTCAAACTATATACAAAAATCAACAAAATGGATCGGAGGCCTCAGTGTAAGACTTAGAACTTTCAAACTACTAAAAGAAAACGTAGGAAAGTGTGTTCAGGAACTTGTGGTAGACAATGGTTTCTTAAACTCTACACCCAAAGTACAAACAACAGAAGAAAACACAGATAAATGGAACCTCATCGAGATTAAAAATGTTTGCATCCCTAAAGAATTTATCATGAAAGTAAAATGACAACCTACCTAACGGCAGAAAATATTTGTAAGTCACCTATCGAATAAAGGTTAATACCTAGAATATATGAAGAAAACCTTCAACTTAATAACAAAAGGGACACATAATCCAATTAATAAATGGGAAAAAGTCTTGAATGACATGTCTTCAAAGAAAATATACAAATGGCCAGAAAGCATATGAAAAGATGCTCAACATCATTATTCATCAGGGAAATGCAAATCAAAACCTCAAGGAGATACTATTTCATACTTATTAGAATGACTGCTATTTAAAAAATGAAACATTAGACATATTGAAAGGTTATGTAGAAACAGGAACACTCATCCATTGCTGGTGGCAATGTGAAATGTTATAGCCACTGTGGAAGAGAGTTTGGTAGTTCGTCAGAAAGCTAAGTACAGAACTACCACATGACCTCACAAACCCACTACTAGGTGTTTACCCAAAAGAATTCAAAGCAGGGTTTCAAACAGATATCTGCATTCTCATGTTCATAGAAGCATTATTCACAATTGCCGGAAGGTGGAACCAACTCTAGAGTCCATCAGTGGATGAGTGGATAAATAAAATGTGGTGTATATATATACAATGGAATGTTATTCACCAATAAAAAGGAATGAATTCCTGATATGTATGACATGGATGAACTTTGAAGACATCAAGTTGAATTAAATAAGCCAGACAAAAAAAGACAAATATTGTATTCATCTAACTGATTTAAAACAGTTTGAATAAGCAAACTCACAGAGTCATAATCTAGTTTATAGGTTATCAGAGGAAGGGGTGGGGGAAGGAAGTAAAGGATTCCTATTGGAATGATGGAAATGTTCATGTAATGAATAGTGATGGTACCACAACTTTGTTGACACATCTAATAACAGTGCAATATAAATATGAATATGACCAGGGGAAATGTTAGAATATATATGTGGTGTCAAAATAAATTTTTAAAAAATCTGTGGAACTATACTACACAGTTAACCCTAATTTAAACTATGATTTTAATTAATAGTTCTATTATAAAAATGTGGTATCATTGCTCATAAGGAAATTTCCAGACCAACGCAATGGGTAGGTGTTGGGGTGGTTCTGTATTTTATGAATGGTTGTTCTGTAAAACCACAACTTCACTATTAAAACATTAAAAAATGAAAAAAGTGTCGAAATCACATACAAATGAATTTAGAAATAATACCTGTAATACAGAGCCAGGTCTTGAAATTTTGAGATACTAGAAAGTTATTCTCAGTTGTTTCTTCTCTCTTCTAAATGAGCCACATTTTTACACTCTGTTCAGGTTACTGCAATAAGCACAAAGTATTAATACTTAAAATGAAATCCCTAAATTCAGTTTTTATTATCACAAAAATTTTCCATCTACTTGAATAATGAATTGAACTACCTCCCAAATCTGACCAATTCATCACAGTGTTGATAGAATTGGAAAACACTTTAAACTGAGGTTCATCACTATGATATATACAATGCGTAAAATATATATACCTATAATCTAAGTATATTATATGTTATGATACCTTATAAAATTATTACATTAGATATTAAGATATTATATATTAGTATATTTTAATGTATATCTCATATATAATAGGTAAAATCACCAGTGGCATATCAACTGCAAACAATTTCCACCAAAATACTATGTGTGAAAGTGACAATCTCTAACAAAGCACAGAGGTTACATTATCATGAAGAAGAATAGTGTCTGCTTACACATTTACCTTCCAATACCATGCTCTAATGATAGTGGCAAATTTGTACATTTATACATTACTATACCCTCTTCACCCATAAGCATTTAAGAAAAAGAAGGATTGCAAATCCCACGCTCTCTGCACTGCTGCCAGTGCCTGAATCGAACACTTTTCTCTACTTAGATGCCAATTTCTTATATGAATGTTATAATTTATTAAATAGAAGCAGGAGGGAAAAAAGAAATTTACTTAAATTTTGACACATTCTCTCAGAAACTTCTTTCTAAAAAGCTCTGAGTTCCTAATAGAAAAAAAAAATCAGCAAACCAACTGCAGTTGTCCAGATTAAGTATATTTTATTGATGTTCTCAAATTTAGATAGAGGGAAGAAACAAACAAACCAAAAAGTCATGTCTTATAGGGTAAATCCAACAGGGTTGTGTCAGGAGACCTAAGTGTTGAAAACTATTAGTCCATACTGCAGCTCATCAGCTTATTAATTATCTCAGGTACTTCAATCTATAAACTGAGGATTTCCAACAGAATTTTCCCAAAGTTTCATCTAGGTTTTAACTTTCTGTGATATTAGATTTTACTCCCATAGCACCTTTTAAAAATGATAATTACAAATAACATCTTGAGAATATAGCACTCTATCTGGCAGACTGTGCTATTTGGTGGTGGTGGGGGGGTGGATACCCACCATTACTTGACATTACTTGAATGACTGTAGACACCATTACTTGACTGGCTACAAGCATACCTGAACACACCAACCAAGAATGGATGGTTGGATCAAGATGACACTTTGTATTATGGTTGCCTATAAAAATTCAAGTCAAAATGGGTGCAAATCTTTATTTGCCACCACCATGTCATATACTGAAGATATATATGCAAAGAAATGAAAGCAAAAAGGTTACATATTTAATTGTTTATATTTTGCATTTGTTTTAAGTGCTGAAACAGTTGAAATTTCTTTAAGATGACTTGTGATTTTGTGTGTCTTTGAGTGAGAGAGAGGAAAAGAGAGAGATGGTGGATTTGAAAATGAAAATTGAAACTAGGTGTTTTCCATATTTTTATTATTTTAATTGCTGGGTCAAGTTTTCAGTCAGAGGCAGATAGCAGGAGTAAATATTGCATATATGAGGTATTTAAGTAGTGACTGTTCTGAAGGACATAGATTTCAAGGCAGTAGACGCAGTAGAACTATTAACAAGTTCAAAGTATGTAACTACCTATTTTTTTTAATTTTATGTATTTTAGTTGGACAGAATTTTAGCTTTTTTAATATAGGACGTTTAACTACACTGCTTTGATCAAAATTTAAATGGCTATAGACTATTTAGCATTCTGTGTAAGTGGGCATTTATTTGTCTTATGCATTTACTGACTTGACTTAATTAGAGTGAAGTTTAAATATTTCACTTACTAATTGTAAAGAAAGGTACATTATATATCATATTTCAGATCAGTATATGTTCAGTATATAAAACTGTGTTCAAGTCCCTAGAAGATTAATATATTGGAGGCATGAAAATTCCAGGAGTTTCAACCTGTTTGGAATATTTTTCTCTCTAACAACATTCTAGAAATCTGGCAAGTATATTAAGACCCTTACAATACTCAATGAATTGGGGAATTTTTAAAGCATGAGTTAACTGAATGAACTGATAACCCAAGACAATCACAGATATTTCATATTTGTAGGCAGTGAATTCACTTAAAAGTATTGAAGTAAATATTAATTGACAAAATGTTTTTAATATTGGCACAAATTATGATTAAGGCCACACTTTTCAAAATTTGATTTGCATCAAAACCATCTGGACATTTAATGGAAAACAGATTGATGGGACCAGAGTGACAAATGAAAAAATTCCAACTTCTTAAAACTATAATCTAAAATAAAGAAAAAAAAGATTATTTTACAGGTTAAATGAGTAATTCAAATAAATATCCCAGTAACATACATTCAATATGTTATCTATGACAATTGCTATTAATTTTTGTACACTTCAAAATTTTAGAACCATATATTTACCTATTTGCTGCTATGTTTTAATAATAACAGCAAAGAAAATTATGTTGCAGGACCAGAAATACATCTTAATGCAAATATTGCATTATTTTAAGTTTTCCTTAGTTATTTTATGTCACTGATAGATGATGCCAATTAGAAATGGAGAATATCTATAATATGATGCCTTTGTATTACAATTGGCAAAGTTAGTTGGTCATTTCTAGAAATTTTATTTACAGACCAATGATTTAAAACTAGGGGACTGTTTGTCTTGGTTTGCATTAGTTACACCTTAAAATGAGGAGAAAGAAATTGGAACATGATTTTCAGAATTTGCTAAAATGTTTTATTAAAAATACTTCTGAGGGTCTGAATTTTTAATGATCAATGAAAAAACTACTCATATTCACTCCCATAGGTCAAGTTAGCTTATATTTCATTTTTCATAGTCCTATTTCATTGGACAATATTCTAAAAATAAAATCCCTAGAACTTCCACCAAAGTGGGAGGAGTGGGGTGGGTTGGAATATGGGGTATATGGGAACCTCTTATATTTTTTAATGTAACATTTGTTGTGGTCTACGTATCTACAAAAAATACAATTAAAAAAGGAAAATTATTTCTCTTACTTTTTCTCAAAAAGATTCTCTTCATCTGACATCTTTAAATACATAGCAAATTGTTGTACACATAATGCATTTTTCCTATAAACTGCAGTTCAATAACTCTAGTTGTGTTGGTGTTAATATACAGTGCTTTATAATATAATCAGTGAAACACATCAGTTAATTCTTCAATTAATAGAATAAGAACCATTGCAGTCAAAGCCCTAAAAATCTAAATGACAATAAAGGGCTATAATATTTTGTGTAGTTTTCTTTTCAAAAACTCAAACATTCTTTACTCATTTTCTACTTAAGAGTTATTTATGATCTATTTACATCTATCTATTATCTATCTAAATATTAATTTTCCTTGTCAGTGAAAAAAAATCACTGAGGAGTAAGAAATGTGAAATAGGAGATCATGAGATTTGAACTTGCCTCAGTCCTTAAATTGTTAACCACAAGCTCCTGACTACGTAGTTGTATTAACTAGTCATGATCAGTGAAGTGCAGCCACAAACTCTTCCAAAGTGTTCAACAGAAACTTCCTTCTCTTATCCTTCTGATTATTTAAAAAAATAAAATTAAAGTAATATTTACTCTTTGCTACTTCATACTCCTTTAGCCATATCACAAAATGGAGAATCATGCATAACAGTAGAAAAGAAAGCATAGAGATTTTATGTAGCTGCTAATTTTCCCAAAGTCTAAAAGTGGATATGATTCTTGCCCTGGGTTATCTAAATCTAAATCCCTTGACTTTTCAGTGAGTTACTCACTCCTAAGCTATGTTTATGTTCTTTACTAGTTCTCTTGTATGTTTTGATACTGCAATTTGCTTTCAGTCTTATTCAGAGGTGATTTACAATAAATTAACATAAAATGAAATAAAGACTTTTCCATAACTTTTATTGGCAAAATTCTTTCTCCGACACTGTGTTTTGCATGGGATCTATGAACACCCAGGTACTAAGCAAACTGCCAACGTTTTCTTTTCTTCTTCTTCTTCTTCTTTATTTTCTTTTAAATGTTACAAAGTTTTCTTATTCTTATTCTGACATTGTACTTCTTTCAGTGCTCACTGTCTAAGTCTTGTCATCTCTTTTGACATATCTGTTTTGGAAGTTTCTACCAGACTGCTCATCATTGATTCTTTCCCTCACCTCCTGCCATTTACAATGAACATACCAATATCAATTAGTCTAGAACCGCTTGTTATCTTTTGACCTTTAAAAGGCCAAGTGCTACCATTTATTTGTTTCAACAATGTACTTGACAATATTGTTTGCCTGATGGAGGGTCATGGGTCGATTCTGATTTGATATCTCAGAATTTTTCCTCTCATTTTTTTAACTCAATGAAGTTTTGACAATTTCAATTTATAGAATATACACAAGTACTTCTTTACAAGAGGAGCTCCTTCTATATCCATTTTTAATTTCATTCTGAAATGTAGTCATGTTTGGGAATTTTTGGTCAGAAGGAGAGACACATTAAAAAATGTCCACCCATCAATATCAGGGTCTCCGGCAGAAGCACGACTCACACAGGCTCTGTTGGAAAGATGTTTTAACTCTTGTCGAGAGGATACAGAGAACAAGGTCAGCTTCACTAAGGAGCATTGGTTCCCCATAGCCAATGGCTTTCAACCTGTGGCTGACACAGGGAGATACTCTACAAGCAGCACCTCTCTCTTGTGTTGTATGTCATAGTGGCAGGAACCTCACTCCCTCTCAGCCAGAGATATATACACCACTGAGGTGTGAGCTGGATGCCGTAAAACGTGCCCATCAGAATCAAATTGCCCACCAGAATCCAATAAATATTTACATATGCTTGGAACAATAGGGAAGGAATGTGCCATAGTCCCTTTATCTTTTAATCTAAGAGATAATATTTTACCCATCTAGCCTGACATATTTGGTCCTAAAGACAGGAAAGTCTACAGGCTGTGCTGGTAGACTGTGCCCTACCACAAGAATTATCTTAAAAATCATTGCATATGCCCAAATAATATGCAAAACCAATTGCACTGCACCCTCTCCATCCCCACCTACATTATCACAGTCTTGCCCTCCCCTATATTCTGTATAGACTGCTGTTCAGTAAATTTAGAAGCCTAAAGATTTGAGTAAGCAAAGTGACTTGGAGCAAAGGGGCAAAAGATCTCCATCGATTGAGAATATAGTCTTGATTGTAAGTTTCCAGTGATATTGCACTTTTAACAACAAAATGAAATCAGTGAAAGGGGCAGCAATATAAAAAGTGGATTTATGTTGGATCGTTGTCACTGCACATTCAGCTTTATCTGAAAGAAAAAGACTGGACAACTTAATTGTACTCTTGGGATTTTAAATTGTTGTATTAGGTTAAACCATAGTAAGTTTTCATTTTATAGGTTAAAAACAACTGTATATCAGTAGTTTCATTTGGCTCAACATGGGTGATATACATCCTACTTAGGTGTAAGTCTCTATCTCCGTCTATAACTTCTTTACTCCAGTCACATCAGTTTTCCAACCTCAACTCTTCTACATTTCTGGGTGTACTTTAGTTACTGTCTTAGTTTTCCATTAATTAATAACAAAACACTAAAAATCTATGACTTAATACCTATTTACTCTTCCACAGATTTGTAGTTAAGAAGTATGGCTTGGCTCTGCTGGGTTGTCTGTTTAGGGTCTAACATAGTCATAATCAAAGTATTGTGCAGGCTAGGGTTTTATCTGTCAATTTTGGGGAAAATTCTCTTCCAAGTTCACTTAGTTTGTTGGAAAAATTCAGTTTCTATGCTTGTGAGGGTGAGATCTCCCCTTTCTAGCTGTTTGGATTTTTGTTGTTGTTGTTGTTGTTTGTTTTTACCAAGGGGTTCAACTTCTAGAGTCATCCAGAGTCTTCCCACATTCCTTGTCATGTAGTCTCCATCATCTTCAAGATAGCAGCAAATTCTTCTCGTACCTCAAATGTCTCTGACTTTCGCTTCCGCCACCAGCTGACTTTCTTCTTTGAAAGGGCTGTTTTGATTTATTTAGGACAGAGTAGCTTCTTTTCTTATTATAAAGTAACATGGACATGGAAGTGATATCTCATCATATTCACAAGTTTCAACAGCATCCAAGGGCAAAGGATTATACAAGAATGAGGGACACTGGGAGACATTCTTTGAATTCTGGCTGCTTCAACCACTTTGCAATTATGTTCAAAACTGAAATGATCTTTATCATCAATACTGTTATTCTACTCTTTTTCTTAATTAAGTTGGTAACATTTTCATCAGAGTTACTAATGGCAAAAATTTAGGTGAGTCTTGAATCTTATCACTTTCTCTTCTGATTTCAGCCAATGTTTCACCATGTCCTATATATTTTACTTAGTAGATGCTTCCTGAAATCATCCTCTTCTCTTCATTATAATTGTCATTGAATTCATTGAAGTCCTCACCATTTATGTACTATATAATGTTATTCCAACATAGGTTTACATTACTAGAATAATGATCAGGTATGCAAAACTAAGCAAGACACATCTCTAACAGGCACCATTTAATGCAATGACTGTATTGGTTGAGAGAGAGATAACAGAATGAGATGGAAATTTCTTTTCCAAATGCTTTTGCCTCTCAATATTCCATCATTTTTAAATTCTTTCTTGAATTGAGAACTTGTTTGAGAATGCCTGTTTAATAACTCAATACATTAGAGAATGCCGTTAAAGCTTCTCTGAGATATAACAGATCCTCCACTATCTGACCCTTTTCTCTGGCTTCATTTTCTATTCCTCCTTCTCAGTAGTATAACAAACCAGCAATTTCAAAGTACTTGCAGTTTTCAGACATGCCATTATGTTTAAATTTTCTATGACTCTTCATAACGTTTGCTTTCTAAAAATGTTCCTGGATAGTTCCTTCATATACTAACCTTCCTAAGATGATGTTCAGGATTTCTTTCCATGAGTTCCCCATAGGGTAAACGAGGTGACTCTTGTCTACAGTTTTCATCTTAAGCTTATGTTTTATCTTGACTCTTACTCTGTTGAATTTGCATTTCTATTTGCATATCTGTGTCTATGTAGGGCAGAATTTAAGGTGGCCTTCATGATCCCCACTGCCAGTGTTGATGTCTTTAGGTAATCACCTTCCCGTGAGCACTGGGGAAGCTTAAAATTGCCAGTAGAATATGGCAAAGCTAATGAGATGTCATGTTTGTGATTACTTTACATTACATGTCTATTTACAAATAGGAAAAACCATGTACCTCAGGGATCTCTATATTAATTCTAAAATGCGTGTTTGTATTTTTATTGCCTTAGGTCTTGATTCCAATCTATATCTTAATGCATTGTTCTGTTCCACATTTTTTTTTTACGATATATTGAGTTTTTTTTAACTTATTGAGATTTTATATCCAAAATAAATTCATGTCACATTGAATTTACTCTTTTGAATAGTGATCTTGAAGTGTTATTCTCTGAGCTACACCCTTTACCAGATGGGCTATATAGGAGTATTTGGAATTTTTTTTCCTGAGTATTTATGGCTCTAATTCCTCTCATCACACTCTGAAAGTCAACCATTTTTCAATTCCGTATCCATAGAGAGTAACCATACAGCCATTCTGTAACTAGAATGCCAGAATTTCCACTTGATTAAAAATGGTGGCTACTCTCAATATGTTCTCAAACAGAGGGAAGGGTGCCTCTTGAGAACATGGGCAGTTCCTAATAGGGGAGGACAGACTAGTGTGTCAAACCCTCACTGTCTTGCAAGTAACTATGAATCTTGTCCTTCTAGGAGTGAAGTCTAATAGTCACCACGGACCCCGAGGGGAGAGGGAAGGGAGGAATAGAATAAACAGAAGAGGGGCTATCTAGGAGGCAGTAGAATTGTTCTGCATGATCTTATAATGATGGACACAGGCCATGTTAAGTTTCATCAAAAATTTGTAAAACTGTATGGTTTAAAATGTAAACCATTATGTAAGCCATTGACCATGGTTAGTAGCTATGTTTCAGTATTTGTACATCAAAGGTTGTTAATACAGGAAGAGGGAAAGGGGGGAGTATGTTGGGTATATGGGAGTCCCCTATATTCTGTATGTGACTTTACTATAACCTAAAACTTCTTTGAAGATAAAAAGAGAAAAAGTAAGACACTGGGAAGAAATGGAAGAAAATGTCACTATACGTACAGGACAACAGATATTACAGTGATGAAAGGCAAAATGTTGACAATTTAAAAAAATATTTTTCATTATTTTTTAATATCCCAATTTTAAAATTTTATTTTAGTTCTAGTTTTTCTAAATTATTTTGTATTTTATTTCTTATATTTAAACCTATCATTATTATTTCATTTTTCTATAAATTGCATTTGGCAATATTCTTGGCTTCATTTTTGATGAAGTTTTGGATCACAGAAGTGTTACAACTGTGGCAGGGGAGGATCATTGGTATGGGGTATCAGTGATGGGGGATACAAGGGAGGAAGTTCACCTGGACATAGAAGGTATATAAATATGTTCAAATGTTCATGGGCCATTATTGCAGAGGGTGGAGATTCACACAATAATGAAAAGAATATTGAATTCCCATCCTGGGGAGCTCTGCCACAGTCTCTAATAGATCAGCAAGAATTCCCCAAATACAGGGGCAATGACTATTGAAGAAGGATGGTCCATTGATGGCCTTTGATATTGATGTCTATGCTTATGAGACTTTGCTCTTAAAATTGCAACTTAGCCTAGTGTTCTAGGGTGCCTAAGAGTTACCACCATGTTTCTCAACTGTGATGTCTCTCTGAGCCAATCTCAGCATTACCTTCCCCCTGGTATGGGCCATGACTCCTGGGGATGAACCTCCCTGGCACAAAGGGGTAACTACCAAGCACCACCTAGCAATGCAACTGGAAAAAGACCTTGAATAAAAGAGGGAAAAGGTAAAAGCAAATGAGTTTATATGGCTCAGAGACTTCAAAGTGAGTTGGGAGGTTATCTCAGTGGTAATGCTTAAGCACATCTCAGCAGGACCTCATAGACTGCCAAAGTAGATACTACCTCAAATAGTGGGGCTCCTGAGGGCTCTAGAGACACCCAGGTCCTCTGGTCATGGCAGGTAGCCCTAGAGTTTGGTGCCTTGACAGGGGCCCCTACTTTGGAGTTTCTGCCCTCATTGTGACAGAGTTGGACTCAGTTGTGACTTCTCTACACATACCTCTACTGTCACTTCTATTTGAACCCATAGTCGACACTGGAGTTGGTAGGTGTACAACCAAGAGACTTGACTCTTTGGACTGTCCATGTGCCAGCTGGGCCCTGAGCCTCAGTGGAGTTGCAACTCCTACTCTCCAGTTCATTGGACTCACTCAGGATAACTAAAAAGGAGGTGAGGATGAACAACAACCATACCAAGGAACTGAGAGAATTGACAACTGCAAGCAAGAGAGTCTCATCCATTAGCTGTATGGGATTGAAGCCCCTCTCAATTAGTGGGCATCACCATCCCAGAATTCTCAGGATTAGGCAATAAAATATGGACTAGAGTGGACTTACTGGTATTCTACTATAGACTTATTGTGATTCTAACAATGGAAGAAATCATATCAACTGAAGTTGAGCCAGTGGGCACTGGAGGTGCTAAGGGCAGGGAAAGGAAAAAAGAGGTGTAATATGGAGACATTTTCAGGACTTGGAATTGTCCTGAATGACATTGCAATGACAGATACAGGCCATTATGTATCCTGCCATAACGTACAGAATTGAGAGGAAGAGAGTATAAATTACAATGTAAACTATAATCCATGTTCTCTGGTAATGCTCTAAAATGTGTTTGTCAATTGCAATGAATATACCACATTAATGAAAGAAGTTGTTAATGTGGGGAAAAGTGGGAGGTGTGGGCAGTGGGGAATATGGGAATTCCGTTTATTTTTTATGTAACATTTTATGTAATGTAAGTATCTTTAAATATATATCATATATGTAATATATATATTTTAAAAAGAAACCATTGCCTAGCTACAACAACAAAATGGTGGCTACATTGCAGAGAGAAGGTTTGGGGGAGGGGCGAGGGACCTGTTTACACTGATTACAAAATCAGGTACTTTACCGAAGGCAGAAAAGAGAAAATACACAAAACTAGCTACCTGAAACTTCTCCCTGATGACAAATATAGGGTATACATATGGTCAGAGAAGCTAGAGATATCTGCCTGTTAGCTTGAAATGTCCTATCTTTGGAAACCTCTGATGCAACTGTTTAAAAAGTCCACATCCTTTTCTTCCACTGCAAGTAGAGCTAACAGTATAACCCTCAGGTCTCATGAAGTCCAGTTTTGTTTTTTCTTCCTGCTTCTAGTCTTCAGAGACCCTAACCTACTTTCTGAGAAAAGTTTGATACAACATAAGCATTGGCAGTTTCCTAGGATTCACTGAATAATGATATTAATTTATTGGCATTTTTCTGCTTTGATATTACTAATGCCAAATTTCCCAAAGAAGTGCTGATTTTGTTTATTTTTCTCAAAGATGAGTGCAACATTTCATTTCAAATACTGATCATGTCCTCTTCAGGTCAAATCACCCAATAATATCCTTCCTTGCCTGTTGATTCCAAAGCATGAGAAGCCAAAAGTGGCCAGATGACAGTCTTAGCTTCCAGTTCAGTGAAATCATTGCTGTGTCTCCTGGAAGAAGCACTCCTCCTTTTTGAAATAAACCTGTAGTGCAACAGAGCTGAAGGCCACAAGGACAGAAGGCAAAAATCTTTTTAGTTGCTCACTAGTCGTAATAGTGAATTGTGCCATTGTCATTTTAAACCCTGATCCTTGGACACATGAATACTGGCTATGGGGGAAAAGGCATCATAGAGTGGATGCTGGTTTAGAGCATATACAGTTCCTAGAGACCATTTTCCCAGCCCCACAAGGAATTGCCACCTAGGTGGGGCCATAACTGAGTGTTCAAAAAGCCATTCCTCTGTTTTTTCAATTCGGCTGATTCAGGATAATGGGGAACATGATAAGAAAAGCGAATTGCATGAGCAGATGCCCATTCCCACACTTCATTTGCTATGAATTGGGTTCTTTGATCAGAAGTGAGTGTGTGGGAAATAAGGCATCCTGTAAATCTATGTATGGTAGCTTTGGCAGAAGCATTGTATGCAGCGAAGGTAAATCCAAATCTGGAGAATGGATCTATTTAAAAAAAAAAACAAAAACAAAATGCTGCCACTTCTATGATGGAAATGGTTCAATGTAATCAACCTGCTACCTTGGAAATAGTGCCATATCAAGGACTAAGTGATCATCTCTGCTCCTGATAAATTTGGCACTCAACAGTGGCTATAACTATGTTGTCCTTGGTAAGTGGCAGTCCATGTTGCTGAGTCCATGCCTATTAATAACAATTTCAATAGGATTCTTATGAGCACTCACACTGCTTATCAAATTGACTGTAGTCTAGCAAGTACCTTCTATTCCATTCAATCTCTGCCTTCCTTCTTCCTCCTTGTAATACAGAAAAAATCTACAAAATAATAAATTATACAGTCAATCATTATCTCACAATTCTATAAGGCAAAAGATCTGGCTGTGGCATGTTTCTTATATATTTTATCTATTTCCAACCCTAAATTATTTCTCTTTAACTCTTTTGTATGTAATATTCTCTTTCCCCAAATGTTGCTTATTATTAAGCACTTAGGAAATGTTCTTGGATTCAGATAGCATAAAATATTACTAACTAAAATAATTCATACACTATATATAATTCTTTATCATTGTCGCAACATGAACTAGAATAGGTTTTCTACTCTGTGAAAAGAAGCAGTTAGTTGTCTCCATCCATGAAATAACTATCTGCTAATTTATCAGTTTCTGATTTTATTCAGAGTAATATGCCTACATCATTTTGTTCAATGTCCCTATTTGTTAACTCTGATTTTGCTTCAATTTATTTTATTCTGACTCATTATCTGCATTGATAACATATTAGAGCACAGTAAATTGTTTACTCATGCTAACTCCCACAAGGATCATGCAAAAAGGTTCAAATGAAATCATGTTAATGAAATATATGGATGTAGCACAAAAGTTTTGTCTAAATAGCTTTCAGAATATACAAGTTATCTATTATTTTTGGTTCTGGATATTTGCCTGAGTTTGACCTTTAACAGGAAAAACCTAATTTACATTTATAAATAGAATGTTCTTCATGCTAATATCTTGAGAAAAAATAATAGAGTTATGTTATTTCCTTAAAGAAGAAAAGATTAGTCTAGGCCATATGTAAACTGGCCTTTACCATACCTTCACCTAGATAGGTGGCAAAGTTCACCTTTTTGGTTTATGTGGAGATTTTAAATGTTTAAAATCATGATTATTTACACCTTCAAAATGATTTTATTATGCTTTTTAAAAACTACTTAACAAGACTAAGAATCTATATTCAATTTATCTATAAATTTTTTTTATGAATTTCTGAATAAGAAGAGTTTTGTTTTCAATTTCCAAATGTACTGAATGTGCCAACAAGTAATTTAGGCATAAAATGCAAGAAAACAAATGTATTGAGTAAATGTCCTCCTTGCAGCAGGAGACAGACAGAAAAGAAGACAAAGGAAAGAAAGAAGTATTATAAACAATTGGTTCCAATAATAAATAGAGTATATCAACTTCAGGGTGAAATACCTGGACAACTGATAAGAAACTAACAACTCAAAAAAACTCCACAAAAAACATATAAGTGAATATTAGGTACTCCTAGATGAAAAGATGATATTTGAGTATTATTTATTTTAGGATATTTTTAATTATCCTATTTTCTTGTGCTTGATATTGTAAGTGACCCTTTAAAAAAGCAGAATATATGTCACATGATAAAATATTTCAAGCATTTTTTTTTCAATTTTATTGATACATAGTAATAATGCATAAATCCACCCAACAGGTAAAAATCAGTGGTATTCAGTATAACCATGTTTGAGCATTAATCATCCCAATCACTCCTGAAGTACTTTCATTATTCCAATAATAATAGTAAACAAAAACTAATAAAACTCATCACCTCTCAATCTCTCTATGCCTCACCTGGTGTACATAGCTGCTATTCTTCTTCCTTCTCTCTAGTATATTTGTATTTATATTTTGTAAAAACACTTATACATGCAATGTCACCCATATTCGTGTTTTAAATGAAGTTTAACTATCTTATACAGTCCCATATCTAAGAGTGTATTTCCACATTAGTAGCAAGATTGTAGAATATGATAGCAGAAGCCAGAGGGAGAGCAGGGAGAGAGAGAAATGAAATAAGGAAGCTTAAAGTGGTAGGAAGTCTGTAAATAATGAAGGGAGAGCAGTATCTTATGAATTTTATAATTTTTATATATGGAGCAAAATTTTATGACATTTATCCTCTTCATACAAAGAACTTGTTTTCCCTTCTTCATTGAAGGCTTGATTTTCAGTATTATGTTTATTCTGTTGACTAGTTTCTTAAATTTATCTTCTAATGCTTCTAATACCATCGACTTGCTTTTCTTTAGGAAAGAAAAAAACACTATATTTCTATGTGAGCAGATAATTGTTCTAAAAACTAATTTCTTTTCTTTGTACATTAAATTATTTGCTTGGGAATTCCTTCAACTTTTTTGGTTTGTTGCCATTACATTTTCATATGAATACATTAAATGGGTGACCTAAAAGCAATTTATGTTAGCCTTTCTTATCTCAAATTTAAAATGTAGAACAAACTCTTTTACATAAGAAACTTATAGTGAAAGATATACATCTTTAACAACTTTTTCTATCTAAATAATATGTGAAGACCTTTTTCCTTGTTCTTGTCCTATGTAATATGATGTAGTCTAAGCCAGCTAGAAGTTGGGTTAGGGATGAAGAAAAATTGTATATACACATGCAAACACATGATATATGTATGATATACAGAAATATATATATAAGCACACAAAGAAACATATGTTTGACAGTATTTTATAAGATTATCTAATATTCCTCATTGGATAAAATAGAGGTGTACAGATTAAGATGCTATAACCTTCCAACTCTCAAGATTTAGGGGGCTATCATTTATATGACTGGCATTGTTTATCCATCTATGCATCAGAAAGGCTTAACCATGTTTCTCAGTAGTGTGTGTAATAGGTCTTGATGACACTGAATAGAATAGCTGTTTGACATAATTACTTATGTCCAGTATAATCATTCAGACTCTGACATTTCAAATGCCTATCCTAACAGAGATGTCATTGTTCTTGTTAGTAAATGAAACTGACATAAGATTTGCTGAAGAAAATAAAATATATGGCATTTTCCAAAGTCAATGTCTAAAACGGTATTCTCATTTTGTGTAAGAATTTTGAAATATAGAGAGAAATGAAAAAGTTTGAGCACTGGAAAACATGAATGCAGATTTATTTCAGTGTGTGCATTTAAACATACACTGAGTAATAAAAAGAGTTTGCAGGTAAAGATAGAGGAATTTATGTGTAATTTAGTAAGATAAAACTCTTTAATGAGTTTGGAGGAATTCAAAAGAATAAGAGGTTTTAAATCATTCATAATCTTGTCTAAATAGTCAGAGAATAGAGTTCAAATATCTCTTCAGATACAGAGATCTTGTAAAATTTGGGTGTTAGTTAAGTGTCTTAATTTCTTAAATAATCTGTGACTGTAAATAAAGGGTGATTATGTGGATATTTGAAGATCATAATAATTATTGATGATTAAATTTCAGGAGAAGATCCTTGTAGTTATTTTTAGAATAATTAATGATATTTGTGAAGGAGAATATTAATTTAATTGAAGAAAAATATTATCTTGTACCTGATAGTGAATATTACAAATGTTGAAGATTAATGCCAAGGAAAATATTTATGAAAAGTACTTCATTTTTTAAACAGTAAGTGTGTGGGTATATGTACACTATATGACTTAATTTACTTTTTAGCTTTTAAATTAGAAGTTAACACACATACAGAAAAGTGCAGAAAACACAAAACTATGATTCAATAAACAGAGTATATATTTATTTACCCAAAATCCTGATTTAAAAAAAAAGACAACAGACAAGACCAGAAAAGGGCTCCTCCTCCATATGCTTCTTCTTCCTTTTCTCCAAAAGAACTTGAACAACTATATTGATTTTCTTTCTTTTAAAATTAAAAACAGAATCAGAGACGATGTGTTCTTCTTAGACATGTGGAGAGCTGAAAGATATCACTCCCACCATTACAACAAATAGTTTTTTTCTTCCAATTATATATTTTTTTTCAAAGTTCAAATTTTTAAAAATTTTTAAATTCATTTATTTTTTAATATTGTCTTTTTTAAAAAGAAAAAATGATCACACAACACGTTATGTTAAAAATCATAAGAGGTTCCCGTATACCCACTCCCAACTCCCATAGCCCCCCACCCTCTTCTCCTCCCACATCAATATCCCCTTTCATCTGTAAGGCACATTCATTGCATTCATTGCATTTGAAGAATACACCCTAGACCACTGCCACACCACATGGACCATAGTTTAAATTTTACTTCACACTCTCCCCCTGTCCATCCAGTGGGTTATGGCAGGATATACAATGTCCTACATCTGTCCCTTCAATATCATTCAGAACAACTCCAAGTCCCAAAAATACCCCATATCATACCTCTTCCTCCCTCTCCCTGCTCTCAGCAACTCCCATGACCACCTTCTCCACATCAATGATACAATCATTTCCATATTTAGTCACAACAGTTCTATAGTAGAATACCAACAAGTCCACTCTAATCCATATTGTATTTCTCCATCCTGTGGACCCTGGGATGGCAATGTCCACTTCACCTCTAAATTGAGAATGGGCTTAGATCCCACATGACTGATGGGTGCAATTCTTCTGCTTGCAGTGGTAGACCCTCTCGGTTCCCTCTTGTGGTGGTTGACCAAATTCACCTCCCTGTTAGCTGACTTGGGTAAGTTCAATGAACTGGAGAGCAGGCGTTGCAACTCTGCTGAGGCTTGGGGCCCAGGTGGCCCATGGACAGTTCAGAGATTCAAGTCCCCTGAGCATACACCAATCCCAGTGCCAACCACAAGTTCAGTAAAAGTGGTAGAAGAGACATTTGTAGAGAGGTCATATCTGAGTTCAACTCTATCACATTCAGGAACACAAATTCCAAAGTAGGGCCCACTGGCAAGGCACTGAACTCCAGAGCCATCAGTAATGACCATAGAACCTGTGTGTCTCTGTAGTCACTACCTGGGGTTATATCTACTTTGGTTGTCTCTGGAATCCTGCTGAGATGTGCATAAGTGCGGCCCCTCTGAAGACCTCCTCGCTCATTTTGAAGTCTCTTAGCCATATAAACTCATTGTCTTTACCATTTCCCCCTTTTATTCAAGGTCTTTTTCTACTCACAGCAACTGGTGATTGGTAGTAATCCCTCAGGGCCAGGGAGGCTCATCCCCAGGGGTCATGTCCCATGCTGGGGGGAAGGTAATGCATGTATATGCTGAGTTTGGCTTAGAGAGTGGCCACATTTGAGCATCCTGGAGGCTCTCAGGAGGTAGCACTTAGGCACCCTGCAGTTCTGGGCCTAGTTGAAATTTTAAGCGCACAGGCTCATAAGCATAGTCATCAGTATCAATGGCCCATCATTGGACCATTCTTCTTTATTGGTCTTTGTCCTTGCACTTGGGGGATTGTGGCTATTCCAGTGAGGGATGTGACAGAGCTCCCAGGATGGGAACTCAGCATTCCTTCCTCATTTGTCATGTGTAACTCTACCCACTATGACAATAACCAATGAACATCCAAACATATCTTTAAACCCTATATGCAGGCCCTGGAGAACTCTCTGCTACCTACACATTCCCCATCAATGACACCTTACATAAGTGCTCCTCTCCTGACATAGTTGAACCACTCTGTGATCCAAAACTTTTTAAAAAATGAAGCCTAATATATTGCCAAATCCATTTAGTAGGCAAATGAAATAATATTGACAGGTTTTAAGATTAGAAATAGAATACATAATAATTTAGAAAAACTAAAATAAATTAAAAAATAAATTGCGGTATTCAAAAGTGAAAAATATCATAAAACTTTGTTTTTGATGTTTTACCTTTCATCATAGTAATAGGTGTTACCCTAAATGTACAGTGGCAGGCAATCTCCTCCTTTCCTTCCTCAGTGTCTGCATTCTTTTTTTTTTTTTTTAATTTTGTCTTCTAAAAAGTTTTAGGTCACAGTAAAGTCAATTATACAAGATAGGGAACTCCCATATACCCAACATCAAACCCTTTTCCCACTTCCCTAGCAATGATCCTTTTACATGTGGAGGTTATATTTGCTACAGCTGATGTACTGATATTGAAACATAGCTACCAACAATGATTCCATTATGGCTTACATAAGCCATGTTAAATTTCACCAAAAATTTATAAAAGTGTATAGTCTAAAGTGTAAACCATAATGTAAACCATAATGTAACCAAAAATTTAGAAAGTGTACAGTCTAAAATATAAACCATAAATATATATATTTTTATTGAATAAAGGAAAGAAAGAAGGGAGAGAGAGAAGGAAGAAAAAGAGTAGAAAGAAAGAAAGAAAATGAGAAAACTGAAATTGAGTGAATTTTCTTTAAATCATCGAAGAATTTAAGTCATAAGGCAAACAGATAAAACTTTTGTTACTGAGAAGAGAGAGTAAGGGTGAGATGGTTGCACTCCTAGTCAGCACTATGGGAAATGATTTCTCAGGATACTTCCCAGTCTTCCTTGTGATTGTCTGTTAGGGTCCTTGAGGAAGAAGCTAAGTCCAGAGCAGCTTGCATCAAAGACTGATCGACGGAATATAAAATTCTTGACTCCGCTCAAATTCAGGATAATTAATTTAGACCACACATTTGAATGCACTCAGTGGAGTTGATTCAGACTTTTGGTGGAAATATAACGCATTTCAACTCTTCCCTTTCCCCAATTTTAATTCCTTCTTTTCTTTTCCAAACTTGTTGATCCACACCCTTCTACATGCTAATCTATCTCAAAACCTACTTTTCTAAGAAGACAATCTGCAATAGAAATCATTAAAACAGTAGGTCAGGATCTTAGACTCTTGTCTAACTCTTCAGGAATTGGCTTGGGGAAAGTGGTTGGGTTTCAGTCTTCATTCAGTCTTGCTTCTATAAGATGTATGAGCTTCCTAATTCAAACAATTTTTTAAAAATGTATTTCCAGTTTTTCTAACTGATATCAGAAGAGCTGGTCAGAATGACCTAATCTGCCATTCCTAGAAAAGCATTCTTTCTTTTCAACAAAGAAATTTAGAACTTTAACTTTGTTGATACACACATTTTTTTTTTGTCACACAGTGTGTGTTAGTGGCATTATCAATACTGAGAAAGATAAAACTTTGATCTGATTAATTTCTGATATTATTTATGTAATCAATAATTTTTACACCAAAAGTATTTTCATTTTTTTCTAATATAAATTACTATTTAAAATTAATTAATTGAATGTTCATATACAATGTGTTTCTTTCCATAACCATGCCCTAAATACTTCTGTTAATAATTTTGCACATTCAAGTAACAATTTTAAGTTTTGTGTGTGTGTGTGTGTGTATATATATATATATATACATATATATAAATATATAAAATCTATTTATCTTTCTCATTCTTTATAAGGATCTTTATTTTCGTATCTCAGGTTTGCAGCACAAAGCCTACAGTCTTCCTAAAGTTCCTTATATAAGTAAAAAAGTTAATGTTCTATTGTTTATATTGGAAATTTTCAGACTTAGTTACTGCTTTTCTCATATTCCTGTCCAGAAAAATCTGTGTTTAGAAGCAAAGAAGTATAAAATGCTTTTGATTTTACAGGTTGGTCTCATCCTGTAATCAATAAACTGTTTCTGGAAAAACTTAATATTATTCTTGGATCATTAGGCCATCAGCCCTGGTCACAAATCCATCTCTTGCTTTACTGTAGAAGTACAGCTTCTCTTTTTTCAGACTTTTTAAAGGTGTGGTTTGTGTATCTCTGTTCCTTCAATTTCCTCTAATTGCCCCAACTCCTATAGCCTGCACACATACACACGTACATTGTTCTCTAAAATTTAGTTTGAATAGAAGCACCTGGCTACATATAAAGTGTCTTTTATAGGTTGCAGTGTCAGGGGGCACCATATGTTTTAATCAACATTTTTACCAAAGTATTGTAAATGTTGAAAACAATCATTGATAATTTGCCAAGCTTATATTTGTGCTTTGTACTTCCTTATGTTAATCAGAGTCATGGTCCAACAGAAAATTTATTTAAAGAACTTTGGCAGCTTAGGGACATTTATTTTTATTTAAGTACACCATGCTAAGCACTAAAAACTTCTAAGGGCACTTTCTGTTTTCCACGTCTACATAAAAATTGGTATTGCATGTGTGTCATGTATCACCTTGACTTGCTGTTTAAATAGATATATATGGAGCCTTTTTCCTAGTACTCACACAAGGTGATTTGTTCCTTATGTATTGACTCCCTGTCACATTTCATAGACTACTGCATAAATATCCTGGTTCTATGACATTTAATAGGAATAATGAGTCAGACATTTTCTTTCAGGTTGAATTCCAGTAAACAAATAATTGCTCTCATTTCCTAGAATAAAAAACAATATATTTAATATTTTCACACATACATGGACTTTATATAATTAGGTTAAATAATTTTGAATGGTCAGACATACTTATAGAAAATTCCAAAATAATTTTGAAGCTATATAGAATGACATAAAAATTCTCCATCAGGAAAGAACATGTCAAACCTTATAAAGTAAAAATTTTAAACACACACAAAAATCATTCCCATGTCACATGGACACAAATGCTAATATACTCAGAGTAAGTATATTACATTTTCAAGACTTTAGGTTGAAATTGTTTTACCTTGAGGACCTGTCAATTATTAAGTGACACTCAACTTTTATTTTGTTGGTTGAAAACACTGTCTTTGTTGATATTGTAAATTTCCATGTTGATTATTGCATTATAAGATTAAAAAAATGTTGGTTTTTTTCAAGGAATTGAGTTTATATTACAGGTTTTACTATTTTCTGTAACCTTGAGCAGTTCTGAGTCTTTGGGAGTTACTTCTTCTGAAAATGAAGATAATATAATCTCATGATTTTTCTAAGAGAATTTATAGAAACCAAAAGTAATTTTAGATGCAACTACTATTAAATTTTTTCAAGAATTAATTCCAATTATTCATGATGCCTTATTATTAAAATAGCAAAAAATAAAGGAAAAATACAGAGTGTATTTGTAATAAGTTACTCTTTTAAATCTACCGACTCTATTTCCACCATATAGCTTGGATTTTGGTAAATTTCAAGCCTCATTGGTTATTTCTGAAGCAGAGATTAAGAGGGGAAAAAAAAGCACCAACAGAAAACATGTGGTCCTGTATTCAAGAGCAGCTGAATATAACAGGCAGGGGATCATGGAGAAGATAGATATGTCTCTAAATAACCATAATAATGAGTTCAAATAAAAGATGATAAATAGAGCTATACATGGCATACTATGGTAGAATGAAATAACAAGACACAAATTTTCACCATTAGAACTAAATGACTGTTTCCTAAGTGTTATGACAATATACCTAGATATAAAAATTTTTAAAGAACCCAAAAAATCAATACTCTAATGTGCACAGTAAAGGGGTAAGGGGAATGCATGTACAAGGGATGAGGTTTTAATGGAGTCAGGAAGTTATGAAAATGCATATCCAGAAAATAGCAATTCTGGTATAGTTGGAGACAGGGTGTTAGTTTCATCACAGAGTGGGATAACCTCAGAAATGTGGTTTATATGCTTTTAATAGATAACTTTGAATGTCCTGTCAAGGATTTTGAACATTTTTTTCTGCTAGGAATGAGGAGATTTTGAGCATTTATTTAAAGTGACCTGGTTGCTTTTTGCTAAATAATTATTTTACTAGGTTCAATAAAAATTGGCAGAGGGAATATTTAGAGAAATTATTACTATAAATGGATTGCGAAGTCCACAATGTGATGTGAATTAGGAAAAATTGAAGACACAGGAACATGTAGTTGATCAACAGACATTGTGGAACTGATATCTGATTGGACTGAAGAAGGCGATGAAAAGAAGAGAGTACTTGAGGATAGCTTTGAAATAGGATTACAATGAGAAAATTTGAAATCATATAGGAAGTAGAAAAGGAAGATTGGAGGAGGAGAGGACACAAGGTTAAAAGGATTCTCTCAGTTTATTCATTCCATAAGTATTTATGGAACTCCTGATATGTGAGAGGATTTCTCCAGGGTTTTGGGGATAGACTGAGAACCAGTTTCAGGGACTGCTACCAACTACTATGTATCTTCACCAAGTTTTTATTGTCTGAAATTGGCCAGGCTGGGGTTAAAAAAATCACATTTGATAAATGGCAGAGGCTGCCTTTTGGAGACATTAATATACTCCAGATGAGAATCCTGCTATGTCACAGAAAGTGCTGGACAGCTTACAGCCACTATAGATCCCACATATGCTATCTATAAATAGGCAGATCCCTGAAGGAGCATTTCCAAAAGACATCTCCCAAGGCCACTGAGTTCTGCATATTCATTTTCCTCTCCCAAAAGCAAGAGTCAGCTTTATCACTTTTGCCTCCTGGGAAAAATTGAGAGGGCTAAGATCTGCTGGAATGTTCTTATTCTGTTCCTTCTTGGAACACAGAGAAAATTCCTTCCTGATATGTAAACATGGGGAAAGACCTCTCTTCCCCTTTACATGCAAAGAGAAAAAATACTGATGACTTTAAAAAAATCACATTACTCACTTTTTCTATCTCTTCCTCGAAAACAGGCCTACTTAAAAGAAGTACTTGGGAGGTCAAACTTAAATTATTATTTCGTCTTATTTGCCACACATAAGGCTATGCTGCATTTCTTTTTTTTTTAAATATTTTAACTTATGAAGAAGCAGTAATCTTTTCACCATTAGTTACTTTAATTTGACTTTGTTGGCTTTTGTGCTTAGAGCAATTTGAATTGGACAGTTCATTTATGGTGAATTTTAATAAGCAAAGTGAGTTAAACATCTGTCCAAATTATCTCTTAAATATACAGTGGAGGAATGTAAATCTGGACTGCAGTAAGATTTTTTAGCAAAGTGTAGCTTGCCATCTTGCCACCACCTACTCTGTCTGCCTTTGTTTTCTTTTTTGTTTGTTTTGTTTTGTTTTTATGAGATTTTCAAACAAATTTATGACAGTTGAATAAGGCAAATACTATAATATGATTTATTTCAGTAAAATATATTTGGTGCTATTTTAGAGGCTGGAAAAGAAAAATATATTACTTGTAATGATAATATGGAATCTTTTCCTTTTCCTCTTTGCAGCTGATTTTTTTCCAAGATGTCTTTTTCTATCACCAAAGAAATTATGTAAATATTTACATATTTGTTTGCATAATTCAAGCAGATTTCTAAAATCCTCTACTTAGTCATTTGAAACAGTGACCAGAATGAAATCCACCAATGTTTCAAAAAATCAAAAAAAAGCTAACTTCAAACTGCATATTTGAGTTTTATTTGATGGACCAAATTTTTCTTTCATGCACTACTTCACTCAGCTAAAAATTTAATTTATTTTGACTAGAATTCAGATTCACTTTCTTTCTCTATAATATTCTGGTTCTTCTACATGAAATAGAGATTGGGGATTTGGCTTTTTAAATTCTTTACACATGAAAATTTTAATTTATCTGCAATGTTGACTGCAGGTCGATAGTTACTATTCAGCTATGTGAAAACTGGGAATGGTTTTCTCCTATAAAGCCTGGAGATATTTCATTTATTCTATACTAATGTAACTTTTTATTACCTGTGTTTTCACAGATGATGAGTTTTCATGACATAGACCTAATCTTTGTGTATCCAATTCCTAGTAGAATTTGCATCTATTTAATGGTCTCTGCATTTGCTGAGTGATGAATAAGTGTGTTTCGTCTAGTTACTAGTCATCATTTGCAGAATGTTAAGTGATTTAAATACCTTCATTTTAAATACCTTAAAGCCATTAGAGATTGAGGAAGAGATATTTATTATATAGGTCCTTTGGATTTCATACATTTTCTCTTTTTCATTCCTGTTTAAATTTACATGATAACTGAATAATCTGCATAAGTAGGTTCACCATAGTATGTAACATATTTGCTAATGAGGCATAGTGTCAAACTCTTCAACAGCACAATAAAATACATGAAATCACTAATCATTCGTAAATAGTAAAATATTGGTATGATGTAATAGTCCAATTTCTCTCTGTGTATTATGACCCATTCATTACACCCTACTGTTTTAACATGTAGTTTATTTTTTTCCCTTTATTTTCTTTTAAATGTTCAAATAAAAACTATGAGGTCCCCATATAGCCCCTACTCCCTCACCCCACTCCTCCCACATCAACAACCTCTTCCATCATCGTGGCACATTCACTGCACCTGGTGAATACATTTTGGAGCACTGCTCCTCCACATGGACAGTGGTCTACATTGTAGTCTACGCTCTCTCCCAGTCCACCCAGTGGGCCATGGCAGGACACACAATGTCCAGCATCTGTCCCTGCAGCACCACCCAGGACAACTCCAAATCCTGAAAATGCCTCCACATCAAATCTCTTCTTCCCTCTCCCTATCATCAGCAGCTACCATGGTCACATTCTCTACATCAATGCTACAAATTCTTCCATTAGTAATCACAATAGTTCCACAGCAGAACACCAGTAAGGCCACTCTAATACATACTTTATTCCTCCATCCTGTGGACCCTGAGATGATTATATTCAGTCCCCCTCTACATCAAGAGGGCTTAGATTACACATGGATGATGGATGCAATTCTCCTGGTTGCAGTTGTAGGTACTCTTAACTTCCTGGTATGGTGGTTGACCCTCTTCATCTCCCTGTTAGCTGGCGAGAGTAAGTCCAATAAAACAGAGGGTAGGAGTTGCAGTTCTGCTGAGGCTCAGGGCCTGGCTGTCATATGGACAGTCCAGAGATTCAGGTATCCTGAGTACACACCAACCTGAATGCCTACCACGGGTCTGGTAAAAGTAACAGAAGAGGCATGTGTAGAAAGGTCATATCTGAGTCCAACTCCATCACACTCAGAAACACAAACTCCAAAGTAGGGCCAACTGACATGGCACTGAACTCCACGGTCATCTGCCATGACCATAGAACCTGTGGGTCTCTGTAGCCCTCAGGAAAACTCGTACCTGGGTTTCTGTCTGCTTTGGCTGTCTTTGGTACCCCGCTGACGTGTGCGTAGGCATTACCCCTCTGATGACCTCCGATTCTTTTTTGGAGACTCATAGCCATATAAGCTCATTTGTCCTTTCCAATTCCTCCTTTTATCCAAAGTCAAAAAGCAGTTTTTAACCACTGGTTATTACATGTAGGCTGAGATATTCTGCTGGCCTGAGTTGACCCTTTTATTCAAGGTCTTTGTAGTTTATTTCTTATTATCTTGCTTTTACAAATAATGTTTGTGATCATCAAACATGCACATAAGTGCTTAATTATGTTTGGTTTCTATGAGTAGTTTTTAGTATTGTAGGACAATATTCAGATGTTTAGCAACATGTGGGATCTACTTTTTCCATATTCACATCAATTCATTAATCATGTAGATCCTTAATGTCTACAATTTGTAGAGATTTTCTAAAATATTATTTAACCATGCTTTATATGCATATCACATGTGAGACTGTACTGTTTATCACAGAGGGACAATACAAAAGGCTAGGATTTTACTAATTAGTCTAACTGCCTTTGGAGAATAGCTGGTCTGAAAAATAAAAATGAAAGCTGCTGAATGCCAAAAATGACTGAACAATTAAAATACTGCTATTTAAATTCTGCAGGAACAAAGGTTTGAGATGATCCTAAAGAATATTAAACATGAACTATCACTGAAGTTATTGCCTGAATTTCAAGTTGGCAAAGTAACTATCACTCAAAATAAAATTCTTGCTTTGTTATTTTCTGCTTACAGCTCCAGAAAGGATTATATTAGAGATCAAAGATCACATATTTTGATGCTGACACCAAAAGACAAATATCAGAAGAATTTACACTTTGGGGAGGTAATATCTTTCAGATAAGAGAGTGACATTTTGAAACATGGTAATAGTGTGTGACAATTTGAAGCGCAGGTCCTGACTATATTAAATACAAGGGTTCAGGGAGTTGTAAGTCATTTATGCTAACTGGCTTGTCAAAATGACATATCTTGTCAAAGAAGGGTTGGAAAACAGGATTTTGTGGCAAACGAAGACAGTTTTGATATTTTATCAATATTTCCAACCCACTGGGTTGATACTTCATGATTTTTATTAACTGATGATAAAAAGGACTCAGGTTACAATTCATATTTACCATGAATATTTTATAAGTTTTATAGACTTGTCTTTTATAATTAAGTTGTCAATATTTTCTTTTCCTCAGAAAATGTGACAAAACTCTCCAGGTGGCAAAACTCTCTTTTCACATAATCACACATAACCATGAATTTGAATATATTTCCTAATTTTCAGTATACTTTTTATTTGTAAATTCAGAATACTTTATCATAATACTTTATAATAATTATTACTCTAGAATCTCAAGCTTTTTGCCATTCAAAGGGAAGAATACCACTCACTAGATACATAGCTTCTAATTTTGAAAGCTTCATCACAAATCAATTATGATCTATTGCTTGGACTTTTTCATTTTTTCAGAATGTATGAACATCAAGAGTATTAACCACACAGTCATAAAATTCTTCATCACTAGGCCATTATTAAAACACAGAAAAATGAAAATATCTGATTACATACACATAATATATTGAGATATCTATCAAATGCCATATCACTAGCAAATGTTTCTTTAGTGGCATCATATGTATTATGTCAAACACATTTACTCAAACCATATTACTTCTGAGCTCCCATATATATATGTATTATTTACTTTGGTGTATCCCTTTACATTGTTAGATATTAATAATAATAAAGCATTATTATATACTATATAATCACATACTTATATTATTAATCTAATTTATTTATTCACTGTGAGACACTTCATGCAAAAATTCACTTAATCATTTGTCCTTCAGACAATTTCAAGTTAAAAGAAAGCTAAATTTCACTGATAGAGATCAAATGATACAGAGAAAGAAATGTTCAAAAATGTATCAAGAGTTTATAACTGATAATTTGTATTTTAAATTAGTGATTGCATTCTAACTCCTTACCTTTTAGAATCATGTTGGAGACTGGGAGGTAGCACAAAAGAATCAATGAAATACCATTCTCTTATGTTATCTGAAAATTTATACTGAGGCACACACATCTCCTAGCATAGATATGGACAGTTTTGCAGGCAAAAGTGAGAAGATTCCTGTATTCAGGAAGTTTTAAATTTCATTTTAAGGAAGTCCACACACATGCATCATATATTTTTTTTTAGTCATTCATAAAAGCATGTGGAACGATTTTTATCACTATCCCTTATATATAAGCATGGAAGAAAAGCGACCTTTCTCTCATTTACATAAAAGTGGTCGAAACTAAGTTTACATGCACATACACACACAAATTGGAGAAATGATAGAAAAATAATCTTTAGGAAGGAATTGAGAAAGGGTCAGGGAGTCTAACACAACTAGAGAAAACTGCAGTTTAATCGTTCAGGCCAAAATTTGTTAGCTAGATAGTTTTTTCTTTTTTTTAAACTGTTGTTTCCATACCCACACTATCCATTATGATCAATTTGGGAGCTTTCTAAAAATAATGATGCACAGGCTTCAGACTAGAGGTTTGGATTCACTCTTGTTAGGCCTAGGATTTTATTAGAAACTCCCCAGTCAGTGGAGTTGAGAACCACTGACTTAGACATTTCTCATAGATATTCAAGTACTTGAATATCCATATATAGGAGGAAATATATTAATGGAAAAATCAATACTAGTATCTGATTAGTTTTAAATAGGTGCATGGCACTTGGCTAATATTTGCTCTGTTTGAACTCCAACTATCTCATGCATAAAATAAATAGTTTGAATTAAATATTTCAATGTAGATTGTGTGAAATTCAAACTCCAATATATCTGATGCTGCAATCACTTTTTTATTCACACATTTACAAAGTTTGATAGGAGTCAAATGATAAGAAAATCTGAGATAAGTTAGAAATGGAAGACCAGTTGCTGATATGATTTCTTTACTAGAGCTTCTGTTCTAAAATTTAACTAATGTTCAGCACATGGTATTTTTTTCAGGAGAGAAAAATCATAAAGTAGAAAAGTGATATTTGGCATCACAGGACTGATTTAAATTTCACTTCTGCTTGCATAGTCTTGGGCATGTCATTCAACCTTATTGAACTTTGATAAAATGGTGGTGAGTGTGATAATGCATATCATAGTTATTCAGAGAACTATGAAAATGACATTATATTTTTGAAATTATTTTGTAAAATTATTACAGGCAATTTTTTTAATAATTAAAAATGCTTTAAAAATGGATGATAAAATATGAAACTGTAAAGATTAAAAGACCAGGAATATTTAAATCTATAGCAAGATATTTGGAACTGCTACTTAATAAAACAGAGTTTTGAATTTTCATGGGAATGTTAATTCAGTAATTTAAACAAGCTTTTTAAGACTGTATAAAATGTACATCACCTGTGATATAGTCTTAGGGCTAGTTATTGTTTTTGGTAGTATTTATTTTTTCTCAGGTTGTCATTAGAAATTGGCATTGTAGGATCAAACATTTCAGAATGAAGCAGGAATAGAACCCTCAAGTAGCTGCAAATATGTTGTCTTGCAGATTGATGAATATAAAAAGATATGTTATTTTTCTATTTGGATGGGTATGTTTTAAAGCTCTTTTAGTCCAACTATGATACGACTGTTAAGTACTATACAAATATGAGTTGTGATATTAATGATAATTTCATCTATTTATTTGTTCTTTGAACAATTATTTACCGAGCTTCTGCTAAGCATTAGACTGAGAAAACAACAAACATGGTTCTTGGTGCTCTAAGTCTTCTCAGTAGAGGACATTATATCATTGATCATAAAATCACAAAAATAAGTGTTAAATTTTAAAAGTGTTAGGTAGTAAAAATGTATTAGAACTAGTAACAGAGGGAATTTACTAAAATGTGATAGTTTAACTGAGTTTTGAAAATGAGTAGGAGTAATTATGTAACAGGGATGAGGAAGCAATACAAATAGAGGTGCCAGCCCATTCAAAGCCCTCTGATAAGAGAAAACATATTTTCTCTTATCACATTGAATGAACTAAAAACAAAATAAGGATGGATATGATTGCTCAAGAGGATACCACAGAGAAGCATGTAGGCCGTACTAAAGAATACGTTCTTTAATCTAAGAGCAAGAGGAAGGCATTAAAGAAGTGTTTGTGTTTGTGAATGAATAAGTGTATGTATGTATTGGGTGTATGTATTTAGAGTATGAAAGTGGGCAAATATTTCTTTGACTGGTTTCCAATATCTGTTTGACAGTTACTCTGTTGCCTCCAAAACAATTTATGCATATTCACAGCTGCAACTTAGCTAGATTCTCTGGGGTACTGGGAAGATCCATGGGAATAGCTCTTCCATTTCTTTTTCCACAGGCTTCACTTCTGGCAACATAGATCATATGGGAGGAAAATGAAGTCATTGAGGCCACTGATATTAAAATATTTGTTAGAAAAACATGAATCTGAAAGATCCTTAATTGGATAAATCAATAAGAATTAATGACAGATTTCATATAGGAGATAAGATGAAAATGATTTCTATGCTTGGGGATTGTGTGATGAAATAAACGATTCACCAAGACAGGAAGCCCTGGAAGAGTCCAGGATGGGTTAGGTTGGTGGTAAGGAGCTTTTGACAAAAATTCAGTAGATCATTATTGCCCATGTTGTTTGGTCTCTTAGCAGCTCAGTTAGCAATCTCGGTATATCAGACATATAATATTCAAATGCTTGACTGAAAGTAGTTTCTATTTTAAATGATCTGTCTCTAAATATTAAGTCAGAGACACTCTCTGCACAGGACTGTGAGTGATTTACGTTGTTCGCACAGACTTGGGAATCATAAACCCATGCACAGCTCCTGTGAGATGTTTGTTAACCTGCGAATTCTAACATTGGTTCACTATTGTGTTCTTTGATGCCCAGTCCTCTCTACTTCTTCCACAACGCTTGAGATAGAATCGTCTTTCTTTTGTTCTACACTGGAACTCCAGGAATCTCTACCAGGCTACAAATGGCCTCTGTGCTCAAATGCTGCATACCATAATCCCATCCCTGATAACCTGCCACTTTACCTGGCTTCTGTTTTGTAATGGATAGCCAGTTTCTTCTCTTAGGATATACCTCTCTTTTAGCTTATTTTCTCTCAACCCAAGTGAAAGATTTTTAGATGTAGTGGTCCCTGGGGAAAGCCCTGATATTTTGCTCCTTCTTTGTGCATATGTTTATATTGACACCCTGAATTTTCCAAGGTTTGTGAAGTGAACACAAAAGCCAAAGATAATTTATAACTTTTCATTTCCTGATTCTTCAACTGAAGCAATGCGCACCTTTGGGTGAAATGTAGTGTAATGGCAAATTGTGTGTGTCTACTTGCCTGGATTATATTAATAATACGTTAACTGTTTGGTCAAATACTGGCTTAGTTGTTACCATGAAGATATTTCATAAATGACATTAGCACCTACCAACAGTTAACTTAAAGAACTTTACCTTTAACAGTATTGCTGGGTCTTATCTAATCAGTAGGAAATCCTGAAATCTACACTGAGAGTTTCAAGAATAAAAAGGAATTTTACCTCGGGCTACACCCTTCATTCCTCTCTGGCATACCCTAAAGAATCAGAATAAATCAGAATAAAGACTTCAGCATAACTCCTCTTGGTATTTCCAGCCTCTCATCTACACTATGGAATTTGAACTTGCCAGTCCCCACAATTGCATTGGTCAGTTTATTATCTACCTATCTATTTATCTATCTATCTATCTATCTATCTATCTATCTATCTATCTATCTATCTATCTATCATTTATCTATCTATCTATCTAAATCGATTTCTATATATACTACTGTTTCTGTGTTTCTAGAGAATTCTGACTAATACAGAAGAGAAGGGAAGTAAGAAAATTCCGGGTGAATGAAAAAGAAAACATAAATTAATATCTCAAATTGTATTCTTCTAAATAACTTGAAATACCTTTGAGTCATTTGAATGAGTATGCAAAATAGTAATTTAAATATACTAATATGGAGGTCAGAGAAGAGGCTTGGGCTGAATAAAGACATTTGTGTTGATGCTGAAGTCACCTGAACTTAACTCATAATTGTTTTAAAGACATTTAAAAAAATATCCATGTCAGTGACTGTGACTTCATGATGAGGAATATATCAAGTAATGTAGCATTCAAGTTTAACAAAATTAATCTAAAATTTAGAATACCAGTTCAATGTTCAGCGTGTTCTAAGAAAATCATCGAGAGTGATAATAACATTCATACTCACTCCTTTAATTGTTCAGAATTTCTGGCCTTTTCGATATGTGTTGAATTGTTAGGTATGACAAACAACCTATGAAAAACTATACTTTTATGGTAAGAAAGAATGAGTAATTAATGGTACATTTGATGTTCTATTTACATACATCTAATGCAACACCCACAATTACCCACCTTGAGCCATTTCTGATACTACTATGTTCCACTGGGCCACTTTCCATAAGAGGTGTAGCTCTCAAAAGCTTGGATTTATTTTATCTCACTATTGCGCCTTCTCTCACACTGCATAGATCATTCATCTTGGTCAGTCACTCTGGTGTTTACCTCCTATAAGATATTTTTGGAAATGTTCAGAAGACATAATTTTTATTCAAAATTCTTTAAAAAATGATCGGAATAAAAGTATCAACCATATAGAACCTAAGCTTAAACTTACAGTCAATCTCTTTACTGAAGGGAAAAAAGCATGTCAAATAAGGGAAAAGGGAACATGATGTAGAGGAAAAGTAAAGCCTGATGTAGGGAGTGGATGTGGCTCAAGTACATGAGCACCTGCCTCCCATATGAAGGTCCTGAGTCTGGTTCCCTGTGCCTTCTGAAAAAACAACAAGAACAAGCAAAACAAATGAAAAACAACTCAGGAAAGTTGTTGTGGTTCAGTGGTTGAGTGCTAGCTTCCCACTTACAAGGTCCTGGATTCAATCATCTGCCTCCAGGTACCTAAAAACAAAACAAAACAAAACAAAAAACAAGCCAACACATGTAAGAACACATGCAGGCAACTGAAAAATCCTGAACACTAGCTCATTTTGTAGAACTGAAGCTTAATGAATTTCAGTCTAAAATGCGTTTTCTTTCTCAGGGAAGTATGTTATAATGCAGACTCTGTCCCTGGAAACTGGTCTCTAGTCTTGGTATTGCCAATGAGCTACCCATTCTTGATAAATTACTCAATGTTTCTGAGACTTACCTTTCTCCTTTATTAAATAATATGTTGATTGGATTGATAGATTCTATCACTGCTTGCACAGTGATATTGTGAAAAACTCATTTTTAAAATATTTGATGTCCAACCTCATATCTATTTAATTAGTTGAGGACCAGTAAAATGCTTGTTGTTGTTGTTATAAGAATTTCAAATATAATTGAAATGAGCAAACTGTTTTGGTAACCACTAAACTGGGTAATTCCTACTGTCTATTCTGTTTTCAACATTTTAGGAATCTATGAATGTGCTAGAAATAACATTTTTTAAATGTCATATTAGGATTTCAAAATTAAATACTGTATGAGCCTTGAATTATTTTGATTAACAATATATTCCCTTCAATTTTTAAAAATGGAAAATTATGATGGAAAGTTGAACGTTTGATATGTAGTCTAATTTATACCCAATTCTTCAATGGTACGTAAAGTCTGCAAATTGAGAACTCAACGTATATTAATTGCCTGTCTACTTGCAGGGAATATAATTTTAAGACAGTCAAAGCATTATACTTTTATAATTAAATCTCATTAATTAATTCAAGGTAAATAGTATTAAAGGGCTTATTAAAAATATTTCACATTTGAAGGGGTGAATTATATCAATTTGAAAGCCTAGCCTAATCAACAAACTTCTAATTAAAGAATTATTTACTTTATTTTTAATCCATTTATCTATAACTGTATATATGAAAGTAAATTAAAATGAGAAATCATATAATGAATCTAATCTAGAGCACAGTTCCCACATCTATAACTACTTCCTCTGGAATTCATTAAAATGGGATTTGATTATATTTGCTCTAAAACCCACTAAAAGTCTGATGAATTAGAATACAAATATTGAATCTATCATGCTTCCATATGCACCCAAATATAAAATATATTATACTATTCTATTCCAAAATGCATTATTACACCCTTTATCTTTAACAGCAGTTACGAATAGATTTCTGAATCAGAATATATATTGGATGATCAATTTGCTTCTCTGCATGAATAACAGACTTATTTAACCATCTCTTGCATAAATAAATGGATGGCTTCTATGGTATTTCAAAAGGTTGCTGAAGCTCAGTGAGGTGCTCATCATTAAAGGAGAACCCACGCATTAAGCTCTCAATGTAGTGGAAGTAAGGCATATTTTATTCTATTTAGCATTTATTCTGCATTTTTGAAAAGTGCATTTTTATTAGAGTTTCCTTACAACTATCTCATGAGCTTCAGCTAGTGGTGTTATGCTCACTTAGAAATGGATAAATTAAGGGCCAGAGAAGCCAGTGGGATTCTGAAGGTCATGTGGCAGCCAGGCAGCAGAGGAAGTCAAATTATCACTCTGAGACCTGACATTTCCATCGTATTATTTTCCTTCCATGAGCCACACTGCCATTTTTTTTTCCCTTAGAGGAAATATGTTTTAGGTGGAATCAGAAATATAGCATTTATATATAAGGCTTGTAATTTACAGATAGCTATTTTCAAAAAGGCATGCAATACCAGGTGCTTACAGTATCATTTGTGAGTCTAAAACCTATTCTTATGCTCATGATCACTTCTAATCACAAGTATAAGAGCTTATTATTTTTTAAGATCATTTATTAACTTAGAATATCTACTTCCTTGGGGAGAACCAGAGAAAACAAGACTCCAACACAGACACTGATCATGAAGGTGACAAAACTAAGACATCAATGCTGCAGGAAAAGACTGCTACAGAATAATAGCTCTTCTTAAATATTGGAAGGAAATACTTTTCTAGATTTTGACATAGTGAAAAATAACTTTATAATCTGTTAGTGATTCTGAAGAATTGATTTGGCACAAAGATAAATTCCAGATTCTGCAGTGCCAAACAAAAACCCAAGAATGCCTGTTAGCTTTATTCAATTATAGAAGAAACATTACCATTATGATGCTTCTTGTGAATGGTTCTTCTTTATATGGGCCTGAACAAGTGTCCCTCTCAACTTGTGGCAGTTCTCTTATATCTGCTAGGGGAAATTTAGAAATTCTTTTTGTCTAAATAAAAATGCTTTCTACTTTTGACTTCTAGCTTCCTTTCTTAGTACAATTGTTTTTCTTGGACTCGGTTTCACTATTACATAAGATATACCCTAAATACACCCTCGAATAAGAAGGATGTGAAAGTTAGTTCTCAAGGAAAAATAGTCCTTCATGGATTAATTTTTAATTGATTTGATTGTACTTTCTTTTACCCTCTTTTCATTCATTTCAGCAATTCTTAACCCCTTATCCATATGTCAAAATATAAAAGATGCACAACATTGTTCTAAACGAGAACAATGTTCTAAGAGTGCATACCGCACCATTATCCCTCCATTCACTAAAGGGGAATTCTCAGTCTCAGCACTATTGGCACTAATAATTCATCGTTGTTGGAGAGGCACTGTAACACATTTAACATCATTCCTGTCCAATATCCACTAGTTGCAGTTACACCTCCCCACCAAGGTCCTAACAATCAAAAATGTCTGCAGATCTTGTCAAATGTCTTTTGGGAGATGGCCAATGTCCTTTTCCCCACTCCTCTTGAGAACTGCTCTTAAAAAAATCATTTCACTCTCTCTTCCCCAATTCTGCTGTTTGTAATGTACTTTTTACAGGTCAGTCTGTCCAAATACACTTAAATGATAATTGTTGGCTTATTTTTCATTGATTTATTTGCACTTGACCAAAATTACACAATTTTGCCCTTGATTATTTCTCTGACATAATTTCTGCACTTTGCTTATTATCTTCCAATCCCACTGGTCTCCTTGCTTTTGCTCAAACATGGCAGATATCTAAGAGATTTGGCCTACAATGACATTCCAGTTAATGACATGGATTATGCCCTCACTAGAGTCATATCTTTGCTCAAATGTCACAGTTTCAAACAGCTCAACCTTGACTGCCCATTTAAATTACAATAATCCTCACCAGCATTTCTGAATTTTAATATTCATGGCACTCTGTTATCATAGCAGTTTTTCTGCTTATTCTACTATAAATTTATTTTATTCTAGCATATTATATAATTTAGCTATTTTTATCTTTATTGATCAATTCTCTCCACACATGAGAAGTTAACATTTCCAACATTTTTGTGTAATTGGTTCACTATTGTTTCCCAGTGCTTACCTCAGCATCTGGTACAGAGTTAAGTGTTCACTAAGTATTTATTGAATGAACAAATACATGGACAAATAAAAACTTCCGTTTTTCATTTTCCATCTCTCAGGTTGGACTAAGTACAAATCAAACTGCAAAGTCACAAGAAATTCTATAACAAATGTCTTCTTTGTTTTTCTCTAGGTAGACACAATAAAAAACACACAGATATGTGTCAGAGGATGCTTTTTGGTGGCTGAAATAGTGCAATATGTTAATGAAGAAAATAATTCAAGGAAAACATTAAGACATGAACAAAAATTTTGTGATTGTAAAATTTTGAAGAAACTATTGATATTCCTAACACTAGTGATATTCCTCTGGGGAGGAAGGAAGGAAGGAAGAAAAGAGGGAGAAAAGGAAAACTATGAAATAAGATATGTATGCCCTATAAAACTGTTTAGCCCTGGACTTGGGAGAACCTTGTATGTATTGCAGCCATTTACCAATTTTCACTTATTCAAATGTACGCAATTGTCTCTAGTCACTCTCCAAAACATTATTCCTCATTTCTTAACAACATTTTTATAGTTAGGTGAACTAAACATCTAAAGTTTCTGTCCTCAAGGAAGAAACATTGCAAAGGAGAAATTAATAATGAGCATGAAAATAATAAATGAAGAAGATAACTTCATATGGGGATGAGTACCATGAGAAGGATTATGTGATAGAAAATGAAATCACAATCTTGGAACTTCTAATAAGAAAGAGTCAACTGTATAAACCAAAGTGGATATTGAGGATGTAAAATATTCCTAAAGCATTAGTGAGAATATTTTCCTAGAAAAATTAAGGGATATCCAATATGGCCAGAGCACAGGTAAGAAAGAAGATTAGAGACATAGGCTAGGGGCATTTTTCCAAAGGCACACTTTACTTCCATTAACATGAATGAACATTAGCCTTATAATACCCTGATATATCACTCACCTCTAAAATGATAGAATATTATTTGGAGTAATTACAGAGTCCCATTCCAAAGACATTTCATTTTTGATTTTACAAAGTCCTTTTGTAATTCTTAGGTGCTTAAATATTTAAACAAAATGGGTATGTACAAATATTATTCTCCTTTAATCATCTGAAGGAACTAAAGAGATAAATAAATTCCTCAGAAATCAAATCTCACAAGATTTAAATCAAGAACTGTGACTGAGATTGATCAATAACTGAAGAAATAAAAATTTTCAAAAGTAAAGAGCACTATTTCTTATAAGAAAAGACATTTCTTTAGCAATTACAAAAATAAGTAATATTTTCATTAGTGCTAAATGTCAAGTATAAAGAATTATACAAGAACATCGCTAAAGGATTATGAAATTTTCTGTACATATTAAGAATAAAATGAATTTGAAAGAAGTGTGATGACAATTTTGCTTCTACTGTTTTTAACATGAGTTGTAATAAAACATCTGTTCTATAATTAGGGATTTTGAGTACATGACTTATAATCATTTAATTGCTGAGAATTTATACTTATAAAATGAGGTTATAAAATAAAAGACAAGACCTGTTTAATCAGTAAAATAAGACATCTGAAAGCTCTTTTCAAAATAATTTAATATGTATGCAGAATGTTAAAGTGGGTTTCTATATTACATTTCTCTCAAATTCAGTATATTAATATTTACAGCCCATATAAGCTGCAAAATAGTTCCATGAAACAAATATAATGTGCCATTATTATTGTCAATCTCAGGAGTAAATGCATTCTTCAGGTCACTAGTTTGTTCTTGTACTGGTATGTTCCTTGTTGCAAAATAATAAAGGAGGAAAAGACTGTGACAACACCATGTACTTCAGAAATTGAACACTGCATGTAGTCATATAGAAAATAGTCCATATGAGCCTCCTTCTTATCCAGTAGCATTACCAATATCCTGGTGTTTTCTGATTTTTATTTCTATACAAATCTGTAATAGTGCAAATTAGCTGTATGGCAATAGGTAAGCCATTTAGTCTACCCTGATTTCAGTTTCTTCATCATTAATGAAGATACATGAAGCATATAATGTGCTAAGGGCCCTTTTATATCTTTGCTACTTTACTACTCAAATTAGCTGAATTACAGTTTATTTATAAATGTTATCTATCTGATAAGTGAATTCAACATGCATGCTACTTTGTTTTAAAATTATTTACATTCTGAGTTTCAAAAACCTGTGTATTTGTAGAGTACAGCATAAACTTTAGGATGCATGTCCTAGAGGATTCTCAAATGATATTAATTCCGTACGTACAACATCCAACAACAAAACTTGTTTTCTTATCTGTACCATCATGAAAAAAGATGACTATATTTTGAGTCATTGTCAACAAAAAATTAAATAATATTTGAGAACGGTGAAACTCCCTCAAAGCTACATCGTATAGAATGAGAATGTAATTGTGATGATGATAAAAGAAAAAAGAAAAAAAAAGAAAATGGTCCTTCTATCTCTGCTTTTTTTTTTTAAGTCCTCCAAACTAGGTAGCAATGATTAATATGCAAGAGTTGTATCTTAAAGGACAGCATCTTGGGTGTGTTTGCTCTGTGCCAAAAAATTTAAGTACCCTTGACACTATAACCCTGCTGAAAGTCTCAGTTATTCCAGACTTTGTAGGATATACAATTTCAAGAGAAGTCAAGCAAATGTTCTCAACATCATCATTCATAAATACCTAGGGTGCTGATTAAGATGATGCCAAAGTATTGAAAAGAGTAATCTTGTGCTATTTATCTTTGCACCTTCAGAATCCAGCATATTTTCTGTCTCAGAGAAGAGTCTCAAAAACGTTTGCTAAATGAATTAGTAAGCTTAACAAGTAAACGAAACACATCAAGTATTTTATACCTTGGAGTCTACACCCATATCACATCCTTAGTTTAGAATACTTTTGGTTCCATTCCTAACTAAGTTTTGTAGCTCTATTACATTTTGCTAGCATTCACTTCATTTGTCCATAAATCAGAGTATTTAATTTCACCAATACATAGATGTTACTGAATTGTTTTTAACCTGGAGGCAAAGCTATCATTCACTTATGTACCATTGCCATTTAAGAGGCTAGCACACTGAGATTACTCAATTTTGTATTTATGAGCCTGCATTTTAAGCATCCTAGGGAATTAGGAAAGATTCATTCATTTACTTGTTTTACTTATTCAAAAATGTTTATTGAACTACAAAGGAGATCGTTTTATCCCCCAATTTGAAATATTTAGTAGGGATTCTTTCCGTATTTCATCATAATTTTCCTATGGAAACTTGCATTTAAAAATTCTCTGTATCTAAATTCTACAGTGTAAATGTATGTAAATTAATTTGTTAAACCTACTTATTTTGAGTGGAGTACTTTCAACAATTTTGCTGTCTAATAATGTGTTGACTTTGGATTAAATAAAGTTAAGTATTAACTAACAAAAAACTTAAAATAAAAATAAAATAATTGAGCAGTTACATTATGTCAGGTAATATTCTCTGTTGTTTGCTATATATACATCAGCATGCAGGCCTGAAAAAGAAGTCTATGTTTGTGGAGTTACATTCTAGCAGGAGAAATAAACTTAAAAAGAAAGAAAAATCATGCTAAGTTATCATATTGCATATTAAAGGTGATAAGTAAAAAGTGTGAGAAGAGAGTGAGAGAAAGAGAAAGAGAGAAAGAAAGTAAGGGCAAGGTAGTTTGTAGAATTAATCAGGCTAACTAGGGTTCTGCTCATTGAGAAGGTGAGATTGAGCATTGAAAGAAGTGAGAGTTGGTCAAGGGTGTATTGGAGGAAGAAAATTGCAGGCAGAGGAAGCAGTTGTTTAAATTCTCTAAGCCATAGATTTACTTGGAAATTCAAACAATAGTAAGGAGCCTGGGTAGGCGTTAATTAAAGTCAGAAGTTAAAGGGTTTGGGGGTTCATAGCATGTAAGGATTTTATAAAATTGTAAGGATTTGGGATTTTACTTGAAATGAAATATGGAACATTTGAAGAATGCTAAGTAAACTTGACATGGTCTGTGGTTTAAAAGTATCATGCTAGTTGCTTTCTTTGAGCTAGACTTTAGGAGAGAGAATCAAGGGAAGGAGAGAAACCACCAGGAGAGAAGAACATTAATGTAGGAAATGATAATGGTTTGATCTGGTTGGAAATAGTAAATAGCAGTTCAATTACAGATATAGGACTATAGAATTATCTGATGGATGTGGACTAGTCAAGGATGACCAGAGGATGAAGTTGCCATGAACTGAATAAAGAGAAAATGTATGAAGGAATAGCATAGAAGCGGTATTTAAAGACATGATACAGAATGGGATCACCAATAAAGCAAATGTAGATATTAACAAAGAGTTCCAAGGATTGTGCCCTGAATTTTCTAACTTTAATAAGTGACAGAAGAGGAAATGAACTAGCCAAATAAATGGAGAAAGAGTGACCAGAGAAAAGGATACCCAAAATTTAGTGTCTTGGAAGTCGGGTCTTGCAATTAGATTTTAAAAAATTTTATGGAGTAATGTCATCAACATAGCAACATAAAACATTCCCTGCAAAAGCCTCCTAAAGAATCAGTGAATAAAAGGACAAATCCCAGTTGCTTAGAATTCTGGAAGATGGTAGAGAATGGATAAAACTTACAGAAATGCTGTCTTACAGAAAAAGGAAAATATTAAGTAGGAAATTCCCACACTAAAAACGTTAGCCCAATCCCCACCACCCCACCACATTAGCAGGTATCATGCAGATTGGGAGTAGCCCAGAGGCAGTGGGTTGGGTCCCTTCCACTGTGGACATAGACTTTAGAGCCACTCAAAGTAGTGAGATACAACCCTACACATATCCAGGCATGGGGACGCAATTCCTCAGAGACCAAGGGTAAAACAGAAGCCTCTAAATTATGCTGTATGCTGCAGACAGAGGAGTCCTCAGGAGGGAAAAATAGAGAGACCTCAGCAGAACTGTTGGCAAGAGATGTACACACTCAATCCAGTTTTGTTGGCTGGACTACTGTGTCAGCAAAAATTACAAGTCATATTAAGAAACAGCAAAGTATGGAAGTCAAAGGAACAAATTAAAACTTGAGAGGAGATGCACAATTTGAAACAAATACTCAAATAAATTCAAACAGATCTCCTAAATCCATTTAAGGAAATGAAGGAAAATAAAGGTAAAAACCTAAAAGATTTCAAGAAGACAATGGGTAAGCCAAAAGAAGAATTTGATAGTATAAAAAAGAAAAATAAGAGAAATTATGGGAATGAAAGGCACAATAGTATAGATTAAAAATACAACAGAATCATACAAAAACAGATTTGAACAGTCAGATGAAAGTATCAGCAAACTAGAAAACAGGAAAACCTCTATATACAACCAGAAGAGCAGAAAGAAGAAAGAATAGAAAAATTTAAAAAAGAATAGATAAAATTGATCAGTGTGTCAGAGATTTGAGGGACAGCACAACGTATAATAAAAACATATATGAAATGGGTATCCCAAAAAGAAGAGAAGAAGAAAAAGGGGTAGAAAGTATATTTAGGAAATAATGGCCAAACTTTTCCCAACTCTAATGAAAGACATAAATATGCAAATCCAAAAAGCACAATGTACTCCAACAGAATAAATCCTAATAGATGTACTCTGAGACACATATTTATCAGAATGTCAAATTCCAAAGATAGAGAATTCTGAAAGCAGCAAGAGAAAATGATTTGTCACATACAAGAGGTCCTCAATAAGACTAAGTGCTTATTACTTTTCAGAAACCCTACAAGAATTACTAAAGGGAATTTGGAAGGTTGAAAGAAAAGACAGTAGATAGTGGCTTGAAGTATTATAAATAACTGAAGAAGATTAATAAGGATAACTAAAGTTGTAAATACCAAACCCATTAGAAATGTATACTCAATATAAAACCCTTTAACACCTATACAAGTCAGAATATATGAACAAGGAAAGGTATATTTCCTGATAAGGGACATGCAAAATATAGTGTTGGTTGGGACACTTTAGAAAACACAAGGATAGGAATTCACCTTTTGGAGAGCACAGATAGACTTTTCATTTACCTGAAGGTTTCAAGGACTTTCATGACAGCAACCATGCAACTCTTACCATTTGAAAGACAGCAGGATGGATACTCACAATATAAGATTAAACAGCCTCAGAATTTTAGTTTCTGTAAATTCATCTGGAGTATGCTTCAATTATATGTAATGACTCACAAGTATATATATATGTGTGTGTGTGTATATATATATACACACACACACCAGATGTTTATCAGTTGGTAAAGTTGGACAAAAACAATATAAAGAGGGGTATGGGACCAGAGAACATGTATACTATTGAAGCTCAGCTGGTATCTTTTCAAATTAGTACATTATAGATGTACGTTGTATAATATAAACCACAAGATAACCACAAAGAAATTATTTTGAAAATATACAGAAACAGAAATGAAAAAGGTATCTATCACATATATCACGAAATATAAACTACACAGAAAAAGAGGTTGCAATAAAGAAAATGAGAGGAAAAAAAAGATATGACATAAAAATCAAAGGACAAAATGACTGAAATAACTACTGTCTTTACTGTAATAACAGTGAATGTTAATGGATTAAATTCCCAAGTCAAAAGGCACAGATTGGCAGAATGGATAAAAAAGCATGTTCCAACTATATGTTTTTTACAAGAGACTCACCATTGAATCAAAGACACAAATGGGTTGAAAGTGAAAGGATGGAAAAAGATATTCCATACAAATATTAATTAAAAAGGGGTGGGATAGCTATATTAATACAGGAAAAAATAGAGTTTAAGTCAAAAGTTGTTATAAGAGACAAAGAAGAACACTATAAATTAATAAAATGGCCAGTCAAGCAAGAAGAAATGTTTATGCAACTAACCATGGAGTCCCAAAATACATGGAGCAAACACTAGCAAAACCAAAGGCATAAATAGACACCCTTATAATAATAATTGGAGACTTTGATATACCTCTTTCATCAAGAAATAGAACATCTAGATAGGAGATCAATAAGGAAACAGAGAACTTGAAAAATATGAATGAACCATACCTAACAGACATATACTGAACATTGTGCTTCAAACAGCAGGATATACATTCTTCTCACATAAACATGGATCTTTCTTCAAGATTGACCACATTTTCTTTTGCCACAAAATGAGTTTCAATAAATTTAAAGAGATTGAAATTTTATAAAATATCTTTACTTATAATAGTGAAATACACCTGGAAATCAATAAAAAGCAGATAACTGGAGAATTCCAAAATATATGGAAATTAAATGACACACTTTTAAATAATCAGTGGGTCACAGAAGAAATACAAAAGGAAATCAGGAGATATCTTGAGATGAATGAAAAATGAGAATACAACATATCAAAATTTACAGAATGTAGTGAAGGAAATGTGGAGAAGAAAACTTAAGTCCTATGCATTCACATTAAAAAAGAGAAGAAAGAGCTAAAATTGAAGACCTAACTACACACCTGGAGGAAATAGGAAAAGAATAGAAAATTAATTGCAAAATAAGAAGAAGGAAAGAAATAACAAATATTAGAGTGGAAAAAAATAGAATTAACAAAATCAAAAGGTAGTTCTTTGAAAAGATGAGTAAAATTAACCAACTCTTAGCTAGACTGACAAAGAGAGAAAGAGAGAGATGCAAATAAACAAAATCTGACATTAGTAGGGGATGAAATTACTACTGACCCCACAGAAATAAAAAAAAGAATGATAAGAGGATACTATGAACAACTGTATGCTAAGAAATTAGATAACCTAGA
Source organism: Dasypus novemcinctus (assembly GCF_030445035.2). NCBI lineage: Eukaryota > Metazoa > Chordata > Mammalia > Cingulata > Dasypodidae > Dasypus > Dasypus novemcinctus. The sequence goes on along the minus strand of NC_080676.1, from coordinate 37,787,971 downwards.
TAAAAAGGACAAATTCCTAGAAAGACGCAAACTACCTACACTGACTCTAGAAGAGTGAGAAAACCTCAACAAAGAAATTACAAATACAGAGATAGAATTAGTCCTTGAAAACATCCCAACAAGAAAATCCCAGAACTATTTGGCTTCACAGGTGAATTATATCAAACATTCCAAGAAGAATTAATACCAATCCTATTTAAACTCTTCCATAAAATAACAGAGAAGGGATGGCTACCTAACTCATTCTACAAGGCCAACATCACCTTAATAACAAAGCCAGATAAAGATAATACAATAAAAGAAAATTACAGAATGATTTCTCATGAGAAAGTAGATGCAAAAATCTGCAAAAACATATTGCAAATTGAATACAATAGCACATTTAAAAAATTATACACCATGATCAAGAATGTTTCATCTCAGATATGCAGGTGTTTGGACATAAGATAATCAGTTAATGTAATACAGCCCTTAACAAACCAAAGAGGGGGGAAAGTGATCACCTCAATTGAAACAGAAAAGGCATTTGAAATTATCCAACACAGCTTCTTGATAAAAATATATAGAACATTAGAAATAGAAAGAAACATTCCAACATGATAAAGGGCATATATAAAAAAATCCACAGCTAACATCATAACACAATTGTGAGAGATGGGAAGTTTTTCCTCTAAGATCTGGAACAAGACAAGGATGCAGACGTCAGCAGTCATCTTGCTGCAACACATGGCAAAAGACTTTGGTGAGGGAAGTAACTTATGTTTTATGGCCTGGTATCTGTAAGCTCCTACCCCAAATAAATACCCTTTATGAAAACCAACCAATTTCTGGTATTTTGCACCAGCACCCCTTTGGCTGACTACTACTGTCTCTATTTCAAAGATTGGGTAATGTGTGGCAATCACCCCAATGCTCTCAGGGGGTGAGGTCTAGAGCTTGGTTAACACCCAGATGCCTGATGAGAGTGGAACCAAGAAATGGCCATTGGGAAAGCCTGTGGAAAGTATGTGTCCACATGAGGCCCCAAGAAGAAGAAACCATTGTCTTAAGAATGACTCTCAGACTTTGAAATTTAATGAAGGATGCCTTTCAGCTTTCCTGGACAGTACTGGACCCATAACTAATGTTTCCCTCTGAATTTCTCCTTATTGTAATGAAAATACTTATCCTTTGTCTATCCATTTGTGTATTGGAAGCAGTTAAATGGTTTTGTAAGTTTTAGAGGTCTACAGCTGACAGAACTTTATGCTAAGACAAACTGTATTTCTTTAAACCAATTATGATATGATTTTATACTTAGTATTATTACTGATTTGTTTTTTAAAGTATTGTAATGTCTTTTTGTAATTCAGAGGGTGGAGTATAACAGTTTGATATAGATTATGAATTCCAAAAATAGATTTTGGATTATGTTTATAAACTGGTCTGTACCTGGGCATGATTAAATTGTGATTAAGGCTTTGATTGAGCTATGTCAATAGGGTGTTGAGTCCTACTCCTTGGTGGGTGGGGACTCGCAGATAAAAGATATGGCAAAGGACAGAGTTAGAGATTTGCTGTTGGAGTTTTGATGATTGTGTCTTGAGCTGGAGCCCTGGGAAGTCAGCATGTGGAGGAGCTTGGTTGTGTGGAAAGAGAAGCAAGTCCCAGGAAGAGAGGAACCCAGGAAGCCTGAATCCAGGCAGATGTCAGCAGTCATCTTGCTTCAACACATGTAAAAGACTTTAGCAAGGCAAGTAACGTAGGCATTATGGCCTGGTAACTGTAAGCTTCTACCCCAAATAAATATCATTTATATAAACCAACTGATTTCTGGTATTTTGCATCAAAATCCCTTTGGCTGACTAATACAAGTAAGGAATCCCAGATAGTCAAAAACAGCTTGAAAAAGAAAACCAAAATTGGAGGAATAATGCTGCCTGACTTTAAAGCATACTAGAAATCTAAAGTGGTCAAAACTACAAGGTTTTGGCATAATGATAGACATATTGACCAATGGCAATGGAACCAAATTAAGAGTTCAGATAAAAACCCATGTATATATAGCCAACTGATATTTGATAATGCCACCAAACCCACTCAATTAGTACAGAATAGTCTTTTCAACAAATGGTGCTGGGAAAACTGGGTACCATGTCCAAACGAATGAAAGAGAATCACCAACTTATACATTATACAAAAATTTACTTAAGATGGATCAAATATGTAAAAATAAGAGTAACAACATTTAAAAGATAATGTGGGGAAACAGCTGTGAGATCTAGTAGTAGGAAATGATTTCATTAACTTTATTCCCAAGAGGTACACAACCTTATAAAATCAGCATCCTGTTGGTGGATATAGCAGTTTGATATGGTTATGGATTCCAAAAACAGATATTGGATTATGTTTGTGATCTGGTCTGTACCTGAACTTGATTGAGTTATGATTGGGGCTTTGATTGGGCCATGTCATTAAGGCGTTGAGCCCCCCTCCCACCGCCCTTGGTGGGTGGGTACTCACAGATAAAAGGCATGGCAAAGGACAGAGTTGAGGGGTTTTGATGTTGGAGTTTGATGCTGAAGCTTTAAGCTGAAGCACCAGGAAGTAAGCACACAGAAGAAAGAGAAGCAAGCCTCAGGAAGGGAGGAACCTAGGAAGCCTGAACCTTTGCAGATGTCGGCAACCATTTTGCTCCAACACATGAAAATAGACTTTGGTGAGGGAAGTAACTTATGCTGTATGCCCTGTAAGCTGTAAGCTCCTACTCCAAATAAATATCCTTTATAAAAACTCACCAATTTATGGTGTTCTGCATCAACACCCTTTTGGCTGACTAATACAGTGGGCTTCTCCATGGAATTATATGATACTATTTTCCCAATGTTAACAAAGTAAGACTCATTTATAAAATCTCTGCACATGATTCATCTACCCCATTTATTTGAACTTAAAATTAGCACTACACATGTTAAATATAGATCTCAGAAACTTAAATATTCAGTCTATTCATGTGTTGGTTGAGCCCTGAATCTCAGAAGAGTTGTAGCCAACATCTTTTTTCTGGTTCATCAGACTTGTCCAGGACCAATAAAATGATGATGACGAACAACCCCCATCCCCCAAAACAGAATATCTACAATGGCAAGCAAAACAGTTCTTCCATCTGCCTCACAATATCTAATTCCTCTCTCAATTTGAAGCAGTGCAGATATCTCCATCCCCAAATGCTCAATATTAAAGAATGAACAAATATGATGGAATGCAACCATGGATCAAAGTGAACTTATTATTATTGTTGTAACTGAAGAACTTGTAACATTGATATAAAGATAGTAGTTACCAGAGGTTCTTTAGGGAGGAGGAGGAAATAATAGGTGGGATGTAGGGCATTTTTAGGGCACTGGAATTCTTCATGATAATGAAATGACAGAAAAGGCCATTATACATTGTCAAATCCTATAAACCATTTTTATAAACTGATATTTTGTTGGGTACCTCAGTTTTTTAAAGTTAGAAAAAAATTAAGAAATTTAAAATGATGAGATAAATATTTACAATCCACATTGTATAAAATTCAATTTTATACAATGCAATGTATACAATCCACATTGTATAAAATCCAAATTTTATACAATGCACTAAATTTCAATACTACTTCTTACCTTCTTAGTCATTAGTAGTTGTAATAGGCAACAGAAATTTAGTTTTGGGTTATGTTATGAATTAATAGCAGTACTGAAAGACTAGTATTTGTGCAGAGACACTAAAATATGATTATGTATAAGAGAAATAAGAATTCAGACAGCCAGGTATGGTAGGCCCACGGTTCAAACCTTGGGCCTCCTTGACCCGTGCGCAGTGCCGATGTGCACAAGGAGTGACCTGCCACACAGGGGTGTCCCCCGCATAGGGGAGCCCCACGCGTGAGGAGCGCGCCCGGTAAGGAGAGCCGCCCAGCGCAGAAGAAAGTGCAGCCTGCCCAGGAATGGTGCCGCCCACACAGAGAGCTGACACAACAAGATGACACAACAGAAAGAAACACAGATTCCCATGCCACTGGCAACAACAGAAATGGACAAAGAAGACGCAGCAAATAGACGCAGAGAACAGATGACCAGGGCGGGGGGTTGGGGGAGAAGGGAAGAGAAATAAATAAAATAAATCTAAAAAAAAAAAAAAGATACTTAAAAAAAAAGCCAACAAGCTTTAAACTGCTGTACCCTCAGATAAGTATGTGTTTTTTCAACTATATTTTTGTACATGATTGATTACCTTTTGTTCCTTGCCATTTTTAAGCTATGTATATTAATAAGATTTATCTTAAACAGCTACTGAAAACTTTCAAATCAATATTAACAGATATTTTCCAGATATAAAATTATCATGTGTCAAGTATTTTACTCAATTCATTATTTAATAAAGATACTAGTAAGCTGTTTGAGCTGGTTCAAAGAGTGACTTTGCGGAGTAGAGATTTAAATAGTCATTCAGTAAATGAGTGGTGAGATCTGTTTGCTAGAAAATGGTTAATATCCTATATAGGACCATAATACATAACCTTTGGGTTTAACTTTTTTACCTGACAGAAATCAACAAGGTATCAAGTAAATGGTAAATAGCAAAATCAAACGGGTCATACAATGCCAGTTTTTGAGTAGTTTTGGCATGATTTAGTTAAGCAATGATATTAAAAGCAAAGGCAAGCAAGACAGTTCTATCCATCTGCTCCATGGGACCTAAGACCCCTTTCAATTGGAAGCAGAGTGGGCATCACCATCCCCAAAACCTCAAGATGAGGAACAAACAAACATAAGGGAGATACAACCATGGACTAAAGTAGACTTATTATTATTCTTGTAATGGAAGAATGTGTAACATTGTTATAAAGACAGTGGTCACCAGAGGTTCTGAGGGGAGGGAGATGGAAGAATAAGTGTAACATGGGGCAGTTGTGAAACATTGGAATCATTCTACATGACATTGCTACGATGAATACAAGACATTATGCATTTTGTCATTATGAAATTGTGCAGTGAAAAGTGGAAACCATAATATAAAACTATATACCATGGTTAATAGCGATGCTTCAATATATGTTCATCAAATGTAACAAATGTATCAAATGATGTAAGACATTATTAATAGGGGAGGGCATGAGGTATAAGGGAATCCCCTATATGTTTGATAAAACTTTCATGCAATCTAAAACATCTCTATAAATAAAGTTATTCTATAGAAAAATTTTTAATAATGAATGAACATGTTTTTAAGAGTTAACCTTAGAGCACAGTTCCATTCATTCTTTCAATTACCATTTTTGACGGCATACAATATACTGCATACTATTCTAAGCATTGGAAAAATCAGTACTTTATGAAATGGAAGTTCCAACTGTCATGCAATATATGTTACATTTGAGTGATGGAGATACATATGTATATTCACACATATGTATATGCATAGTAAATACCAAATAAGTAAATTACATGTAATATATCAGACAGCATTAAGTACAATGGAGATGAAGCTTGCAGAAAAGAGCAGTTTGCATTTTCCAAATAGGCAATATTTACTCAACAGTTTTAGTAAGGTGGATGGAGGAGCAAGAAGACTATCTGGAGAGCCTTCCAGGAAGGAAATGTGTATAGAGGAAGGTGTCTGTCTACTCAGGGGACAGTGAGGACACCAAGGCGCCTAGAAGAGAATGAATGGGAAATAATGTAGAAGATAATGTAAGGATAACGTTTTCATAAGCCTAAATCATGCAGAGCAAAAATATTTATATTCTCAACTCCATTTTTTGTTGTGATCTTAAGAGGATGGTTAAGATGTGGCTGTTTCATTAAAGAAGAAAAAAGGAAAAAGAAGCAATTTTTAGACAGAGATAGAGGAGAGAGAGAAAGATGACAGAGAAGAAGACGATGACGATGATGAAGGAGGAGGAGGAGGAGGAGGAAAAATGTATGGGACAAGATAAGGTACATCAGAGTAAGGGAGAAGGGTTAAAGTTGGGCAGCCTGAGGTTGTTAGGAGTAAGGAGACAATGTATGGCACAAATAGGTTAAGAATAAATCAAATTGGTATATGGATAGTCTTGTATAAAAAAGACAGTCTTCATCTGAATGCTTCAATGAGAGCCAAATAATTAAAAAGCAAAAAGAAAAGAAAAACAAAAATCTTATCATTCCTTAGAAACACTTCTTACCTAGGGTATCAAATAAAGAATATTTATATTTCCATTTAAATGCCAGGCATTTGAGACCACTCTAAATAGAACTAATGAAATTTGATACAAACTTTTCTACATTTAAATAATCTATTTTGTCAAGTTCAAGTTATTTCTCTTCTTTTGAGTACATTATGCTCTGAGATGAGAGGCACCTTATGTAATTCCTTTGCCTTTAATTATTAACTATAATGATATGGGATATTTTATACTTTCTCTTTACATTGTGTGTTAGTTTCCCAGAGCTGCTGTAGGTAACAAATTTTTACAAACTTGGTGGCTTAAAACAGCAGAATTTTATTCTTTCACGGTTCTGGAGGCTAGAAGTCTTAAATCAAGGTGTCAGCAGAATCACATTCCCTCTAAAAGAGAATCTTTCCTTGCCTCTTTTCGTTTCTGGTGACTTCTGGTTTTCTTGGCTTGTAGCCACATCATTCCAATCTGCCTTTGTCTTCACATGACTTCTCCTCTGTGCCTTTGCTTTGTTTTTTTGTATTAGGATATAATTGAATTTAGGGTCCACCCTAATACAGGATGATTGTATTTCAAGATCCTTACCTTAATTACATTTGCAGAGATTCTTATTCCAAATAATGTCACACCTGTGCTTCCATGTGGATATGTCTTTAGGGCAGATACTATTCAACCCACTACATGTTCTTATATCAGACTTCCCTAGCACTTTTTATTTGGAATCAATAATTCTTCACGGGGAGGGGGCAAGATGGCGGCTGAGTGAACATCCCTGTTAGGGTCTTCTGCAGGGAATCGGCTGGGCGGCGTTGGAGACTCTTTGGGACCGGATTGTTTTGGGATTTTTGCTGGTCCGGAGGTGTCTGGACATCGATTTGGAGGGAAGGTAACGGAGAGGATCCGTCTGTGAAATATACACGGAGATCCCAGCTACCTGTAGAGGATTCCCTCCTTGGGTAGGCGGAGACGAGGCATCTAGCCCCGCTCGGTGGGGCTGAGCCAGGCCGGGCCGCAGCGGCGGACGCCGGAGCCGGGCCGGGCTGTGCCGGCGGCGAGCGGGGCCAGGCGGGACCGAGCCGGGCCGAGCCGGGCCGCGGCGGCGTGCGGAGCCGGGCGGGGCAGGTTCAGGCTGCGGCGGCGGGCGGCGGACGCCGGAGCCGGGCCGGGCCACTGTAGCGAGCGGAGCCAGGCGGAGCCGGGTCGGGCCGCGGTGGCGTACGGAGCCGGGCGGGGCCGGTCCAGGCCGCGGTGGCGGGAGGTGGACGCCAGAGCCGGGCCGGGCCGCTGTAGCGAGCGGAGCCGGGCGTAGCCGGGCCGGGCCGCGGCGGCGTACGGAGCCGGGCAGAGCCGGTCCAGGCCGCGGCGGCGGGAGGTGGACGCGGGAGCCGGCTGGGCCGCTGTAGCGAGCGGAGCCGGGAGGAGCCAGGCCAGGCCGCAGCGGCGTAAGGAGCCGGGCAGAGCCGGTCCAGGCCTCCGCGGCGGGCAGCGGCGGGCGGAGCCGGGCCTGCGGAGGGGTTTCTGTTCTTTGTTTGTTTGTTTTTTTTTCTTTTAATTTATTTTACTTCATTTTTTTTTTTTTTTTTTTTTTTGGAGCATCTGCAGTACTGGGGAGTTCGTGGGCCCTGGGTGGCCTATTGGAGGTTTGTGGGAAGGGAGGTGCTTGCAGACCCATTTGGGCAGACAGACGGGGGGTTTTAGGGCAAAGCGGGGGGAAGTTGTTGTTTTAGATAGTGTTGCAATTGTGACACGTGTATACCTGTATCTCTCTTCCCCCTATCCGTTCCCCACCGTTTGCCCATCCTCTTTTTCTTTCTTCCTTTCTTCTTGTCTTTCTTTTTTTCTTTATTATAATTAGTTTTTTTTTTCGGTTTTCTCTTTCCCTTTTGTCCCTCATCTTCCACTTATTTTATTTTAATTCAAGTATACAATAGGTGCTACAGGGAACACCTCACATTTGCTGGGTTTTCCCATCCTCCACTGCCTCATTTCTGTGTGAACTGATTTAGGCTACCTACACTATCCCCCTTCCCCTGCATCTTGATATTCACTATCATCTACTGTCTCTCCTATATTCCAAACCCCACCTCCCGTTCTTTGATCCACAAAGTGTCTAACTCTTAATTTCTAATACCTTTGTTCTGTTTTCTGTCTGTTATCCACTCTTGAAACTATTACCTTTCTTTTCTTTTTCCCTCTCTCATGAAAACAATAGCTTTGTAGCTCATATCATATTCCTCCCATATTCAGTCATCTACTTCATAAAAGGTACTCTACCCACAGCTATAACTCTATACAATCTACATGAATCTAACCTCCATCCTCCCAGATCTCATATTCTTGCTTTGTTAACATACATCACCAATACTACTTTACACTTTTCCCTTGCTTACACAATTGCCTTTCCCCAACACTAATACTTTCCTCTAAAGTGAACTTAACCAACAACAAGTAACTAGAATAAGAAGAAAAAAGTGACAAAGAGAAGATATAACACCTATGCAAAAATAACAACTAATTAACCTCCAAGAGCAGACAAAAAAGCTAAGGAACTGATTAAATTCATCAAAATAAAGAGATGACCAGAAAGCAACAAAAATCTACAAACCAAACCAATAATCAGGAAAACATGGCTGAATCCAATCAACAAACCAATAATCACGAAGGGGAGCAAAACTTGGCACAAGCAATGAAAGATCTCAGAACATTTATCACCGACAAATTTGATGCAGTAATGAAAGAGGTTAACAACATGAAGATATCACTTGGAGGGGAAATTGCAGACATACGCAAAAACATAACAGATATGATGGGAATGAACACCACAGTTCAAGAAATCAAAAATACACTTGCAGCAAATATCAGCAGACTAGAAGAGACAGAGCAGAGAATTAGTGATGTGGAAGACAGTACATCAGAAATCAAACAGATAGTAGAAGGGGTCAATAAGAAGATAGAAAAAATCCAATTAGGATTTAGGGACCTGAATGACAATGCAAAACGCTCAAACATACGTATTATAGGCATTCCAGAAGGTGAAGAGAAGGGAAAGGGGTCAGAAGGAGTGTTGCAGGAAATAATGGCTGAAAACTTCCCAAATCTACTGAAAGAGACAGATGTACATATCCAAGAAGCACAGCACACTCCACAAGTCATAAACCCCAACAGGCCCACCCCAAGACATATACTTGTCAAATTATCCAATGCTCAAGACAAAGAGAAAATCCTAAAAGCAGCAAGAGGAAAGAAAACCATCACATACAAGGGAAGCTCAATTAGATTAAGTGCTGATTTCTCTTCTGAAACCATGGAGGCAAGAAGACAGTGGTATGATATAGTCAAGGTACTAAAGGAAAAAAATATCCAACCAAGAATACTCTATCCAGCTAAACTAGCATTCAAACATGATGGAGAGTTCAAAATATTCGCAGACAAACAGAAACTGAAAGAGTATACCAACAAGAAACGTCCCCTTCAAGAAATTCTAAAGGGAGTTCTGCAGGAAGAAAGGAAAAAACAGGAAAGGCAAAGTTGGAGGAGAATATAAGACCAACAACAACAAAAAAAAAAGACAAAAAAAATATATACGAACAAAATATGACAAACACAAATCCAATCAAAATATGGCTAACACAAATAATTCCTTGATAGTAATAACACTGAATGTCAACGGATTAAACTCACCTATCAAAAGATTCAGACTGGGACATTGGATAAGGAAATATGACCCATCCATATGCTGTCTACAAGAGACACATCTTAGACCCAGAGACGCATGGAGATTGAAAGTGAATGGCTGGAAAACAATCATACAAGCTAACAATAACCAAAACAAGGCAGGAGTAGCTATATTAATATCAGACAAAATAGACTTTAAATGTGAAACAATTGTGAGAGACAAAGAAGGATACTACATTTTAGTCAAAGGGAAAATCTGTCAAGAAGATCGAACAATCATAAATATCTATGCCCCTAACAAGGGTGCCTCTAAATACATCAGGCAAATGCTGGAAAAACTAAGTGAAAGAATAGATACATCTACAATTATAGTGGGGGATTTTAATACACCACTATCAACTCTGGACAGAACATCTCAAAAGAGAATCACCAAAGAAACAAAACATCTGAATAGTATATTAGAGGAGCTCGATCTAATAGACATATATAGATCGCTATACCCAAACACAGCAGGATATACATTTTTCTCAAGTGCACATGGATCATTCTCCAAGATAGATCATATGCTAGGCCACAAAGAAAGGCTGAACGAATTCAGAAAGATTGAAATCATACAAAACATTATCTCTGACCACAGTGGAGTCAGGCTGGAGATTTGCAAGGGACAGAAGCCCAGATTTCACACCACGATTTGGAAATTAAACAGCACACTCTTAGAAAAACAGTGGGTCAAAGAGGAAATCTCAAAAGAAATCAATGACTACCTTGAAACAAATGATAATGATAACACAAAATACCAAAATTTATGGGATGCTGCGAAAGCAGTACTGAGAGGGAAGTTTATAGCCATAAATTCATATATCAAAAAAGAAGAAAGAGCAAAAATTGAAGAACTAACTGCACATTTGAAGGAATTAGAAAAACAACAACAAAGTAACCCAACAGGAAGAAGAAGGAAGGAAATAACAAAGATAAGAGCAGAACTAAATGAAATAGAAAATAAGAAAGCACTTGAACAGATAAACAAGACTAAGAGCTGGTTTTTTGAGAAGATTAACAAAATTGACAAACCTTTAGCAACACTAACAAAGAAAAAAAGAGAGAAGATGCAAATACACAAAATAAGAAATGAGAAAGGTGATATCACCACTGACCCCACAGAAATAAAGACTATCATAAGAGGATATTTTGAAAAACTATATTCCAACAAAAATGACAATCTAGAGGAAATGGACAAATTCCTAGAAACACATAAGCAGCCCATATTGACAAAAGAAGAAATTGATGATCTTAAAAAAACCTATCAAAAGCAGAGAAATAGAATCAGTTATTAAAAATCTCCCAACTAAGAAGAGCCCAGGGCCAGATGGCTTCACAGGTGAATTCTACAAAACATTCCGGAAAGAACTGACACCAATCCTGCTGAAACTATTCCAAAACATCGAAACAGAAAGAACATTACCCAACTCCTTCTATGATGCCAACATTACCCTAGTACCAAAGCCAAACAAAGACATCACAAGAAAGGAAAATTACAGACCAATTTCTCTAATGAACCTATACGCAAAAATACTTAACAAAATACTTGCTAATCGTATTCAACAACACATTAAACGTATTATACACCACGACCAAGTGGGATTCATCCCAGGTATGCAAGGATGGTTCAACATAAGAAAATCAATCAACGTAATACACCATATAAACAGATTGACGGAAAAAAATCACATGATTATATCTATCGATGCAGAAAAAGCATTTGACAAAATACAGCACCCTTTCTTGATAAAAACACTCCAAAAGATTGGAATACAAGGGACTTTTTTGAACATGATAAAGAGTATATATGAAAAACCTAAAGCCAATATTGTTTACAATGGAGAAATCCTAGACTCCTTCCCTCTAAACTCAGGAACAAGACGAGGATGCCCACTGTCTCCGCTCCTATTTAACATTGTCTTAGAAGTACTTGCTCGAGCACTGAGGCAAGAACCAGAAATAAAAGGCATTCAAATTGGAAAGGAAGAAGTCAAAATTTCATTATTTGCAGATGACATGATCCTATACATAGAAAACCCTGAGAGATCTACAACGAAGATTCTAGAACTCATAAATGAGTTTAGTAAAGTCACAGGTTATAAGATCAATGCGCAAAAATCAGTAGCATTTCTGTACACCAATAATAAGCAAGATCAGGAGGAAATCAAGAAACAAATACCATTCACAATAGTAAATAAAAAAATCAAATACTTAGGAATAAATTTAACTAAAGAGGTAAAGAACTTATACACCGAGAACTATACAAGATTGTTCAAGGAAATCAAAGAAGACCTAAATAAATGGAAGACTATTCCTTGTTCATGGATAGGAAGACTGAACATTATTAAGATGTCTATCCTACCAAAACTGATCTATACATTCAATGCAATCCCAATAAAAATCAACGCAGCCTTCTTTAAGGAACTAGAAAAACTAACTATGAAATTTATTTGGAAAGGAAAGAGACCCCAAATAGCCAAAGACATACTGAAAAAGAAAAATGAAATTGGAGGAATCACACTACCTGACTTCAAAACATACTATAAAGCTACGGTGGTGAAAACAGCATGGTATTGGCATAAGGAGAGACACACAGACCAATGGAATCGAATTGAAAGCTCTGATATAGAACCTCACATATACAACCACATAATATTCGATAAAGCCACCAAACCCTCTCAACTGGGAGAGAGTGGCCTATTCAACAAATGGTGTCTGGAGAACTGGATAGCCATATGTAGAAGAATGAAAGAGGATTACCATCTCACACCTTATACAAAGATCAACTCAAGATGGATCAAAACCTAAATATAAGAGCCAAGACCATAAAAACCTTAGAAAGCAGTGTAGGGAAACATCTACAGGACCTTGTAATAGGAAATGGATTTATGAATATCTCACCAAAAGCACGAGCAGCAAAAGAACTAATAGATAAATGGGACTTCCTCAAAATTAAAGCCTTCTGCACCTCAAAGGAGTTTGTCAAGAAAGTAAAAAGGGAGCCCACACAGTGGGAGAAAATATTTGGCAATCATATATCTGATAAGAAACTTATAACTTGCATATATAAAGAACTCCTGTATCTTGAAAATAAAAAGATAAACAACCCATTTTAAAAATGGGAAAAAGACTTAAATAGACACTTCTCCGAAGAAGAAATACAAATGGCAAGAAAGCACATGAAAAAATGTTCCAAATCTCTAGCTATCAGGGAAATGCAAATCAAAACTACAATGAGATACCATCTTACACCCATAAAATTGGCAGCTATGAAAAAAACAGAAGAATACAAGTGCTGGAGAGGATGTGAAGGAAGGGGAACACTCATCCACTGCTGGTGGGAATGCAGAAGGATCCAACCATTCTGGAGGACAGTATGGCGGTTTCTCAAAAAACTAGCCATAGATTTGCCATATGACCCAGCAATACCACTGCTGGGTATATACCCAGCAGAACTGAAAACAAGGACACAAACCGATATATGTACACCAAGGTTCATAGCAGCATTGTTCACTATTGCCAAAAGTTGGAATCAACCCAAATGCCCATCAACAGATGAGTGGATCAATAAAATGTGGTATATACACACAATGGAATACTACTCGGCTGTAAGAACAAACACACTACAAACACGTGATAACATGGATGAATCTTGAGAACCTTATGTTGAGTGAAGCAACCCAGACATTGAAGGACAAATACTACATGACCTCAATGATATGAAATAAACAAGCTGCCCTAGATAGCAAGAGACTGAACGATAGGCTTACAGGAAATCGGAGGGTGGAGGAAGGATATGAGCCGATGTCTGCAGGGGTGGAATTTAAGCTGAGATGGTGGTAAGTATGAACACAAAGAAGAGATAAAAGGGGGGCAAGGGGTTGCCTTTGGTTGGGGCTTTGCGGGTTTGAGGGTGGCTGGGGAGGGACGGATGGGTAACGTTGCCCAAAAGTGGGGGGAGGGAGGGGTAGCATATGAACACAGGAGAGGGTCAGGTGTTGGTGGAGAGTAAAATGCCGAGAAAATCATATCAAAATATAATAAAGAGGGTTACCTGTTTAGAATGGTCGGAGGGGAGGGTCTGATGCAGGACGGGCTCCTGGGGAATGTCTAAATGCTCTTTCTGCCAGAGTGGGTGACACCATGGGGTAGAAACCCAAGTAGTGAGAGTGGGGGTGGACCCACATCCTGGGGAGGACTAATGCCATCAAATAGAGGGAACTGTATCCCTTGAGAGAAAGGGTGGCTCCCAGGGCATTGGGGCAGTTGAGCAAGTTAGGCCCTGAACACTATTCCATCTATCTCTGGAAGTGGCTCCTCAGGAAACGGAGGTTGGCTGTCACTGTGGGCACCAAGGTGGAAGGGAAAATGGACGTTAAATGTGTGGAACCAAAGTAAATGGGGGGTAAGAGAGGAGTTTCTTGAGAGTACACAAGGATGGATATAAGACATGTAATATTACACCATAACATATAGGAGATGACAGACTGATAATGTAAACCATAATGTAAAACATAGGATAACTAAAAATGTAAAGAACTGTGTATCCTAAAGTATGTACCATAATGTAAGCACAGATGTCACCTTGTTAGAAAGCTAATGTCTCAGACTCTGTACATCACTTTAAGTAAATATGATATGAATAGGGCGTAAGAGTATCACTGTGGAAGGGAAAAGGTTTTCTGGTGGATGTGTGGGAGTGCTGTATATTATATATATACATTGCTGTGGTCTAGGACTCCTGTGAAGAAAAGCTGAATAATTAGGGGGGGAGGGGGAAGAAAAAAAGAAAAAGATAGGATGTGGAATTTTTTCAAGTCAACATTCTTTATCTAAGTTCTTTATCTAACTTTATCCAAGTTCTTTATCTATCCTTTAAACCCATCGCTATATGCCATTCCCTAGTAAGGGACCATGACATTATATTGGGCTTCAAATTTCGGGGAGTTCTGGATCACAGAGTGTTTCAACAATGGCAATGGAGGGATACTGGTATGGGATACCAATGACAGGTGATATATGGCTGACAGGGAGCTGTACAGAACATATGTCCAGGGTGCATGGTAATGTTTGGATATACTCATAGTGGCAACAATTAAAAACCACAGTAGGGGGGGTACTGGGTTCTTGGCCAGTGGTGCTCTGTTGTGGTCCCTAGGGGAGCAGCGACAGTCTCCCAGGTACAGTGGCGGGGACCGGGAGGGAGTGAGGGTTCAACAGTGAGCCCCTGATGCTAATGACTATGCTTGTGAGCTGATAAACCTAAAATAAGAACAAGGCCTAGAGCAACATTGTGCCTGGGAATTTCCTCCTGTCAGCTTTCATGTTACTCAAATGTGGCCAGTCTCGAAGCCAAACTCAGCATGTAAATTCAATGCCTTCCCCCCAGCGTGGGACATGACACCCGGGGATGAGCCTCCCTGGCAACGAGGGACCACTATCAACTACCAACTGATGATGCAACTGGAAAATGACCTTATACAGAAGGTTCAATGCGGATCAGCAGAATATCCATGTCTACATAAAATACCATGACTTTAAAATGCTGTTTGACCTAAAGTAAGGGGGAAATGGAAAGGAGAAATGAGTTTATATGGCTACGAGTTTCTAAAAAAGAGTCTGGAGGCTCCAGAAGGATTGCCCTCATGCACAACTGAGCAGAGTCAGAGAGACAGATAAAGCAGATACAACCCCCAGATATTGGTTCCTTTGAGGGCTAAAGAGACCCATGGGAGTTATGGTCATGGCCGATGAGGTTAACTACCAGGGCAGATGGCCCCTCTTTGGAAATGGTGTTTATGTGTGATGAATCTGGACTCAGAGGGGATCTCCCTTCATAAGACTTTCATGCTAATGTGCTGGAGGTGCAGTTAATGTTGGGGTTTAAGATATATTTAGGGGATTTGAATCTCTGGACTGACAATGTGATAGCCAGGTCCTGAGCCTCAACAGACTCCAGCACCTACAATCTGATCTATTGGACTTACCACACTCAGCTAAGATGGAGTTGAAGAAGGACAACCACCACACCATGGAGCCTAGAGTGATTACAACTGAAAATGGGAGGATTGCATCCAGCATCCATGTGGAATCTGAGCCTCCTCTTGACATAGAGGTGCAATGGACACAACCAATCCAATGTCCACATAGAAGAGGTGGCATTGGATTGGGAAAAGTGGACATGGTGGACGATGGGTATGGGGAAAGGCAGGAAGAGATGAGAGGTGGAGGCGTCTTTGGGACATGGAGCTGCCCTGGATGGTGCTTCAGAGGTAATCACCGGACATTGTAAATCCTCACAGGGACCACTGGATGGAATGGAGGAGAGTATGGGCCATGATGTGAACCATTGTCTATGAGGTGCAGAGGTGCCCAAAGATGTACTTACCAAATCCAATGGATGTGTCATGATGATGGGAACGAGTGTTGTTGGGGGGGGGGGAGAGGGGGGGTGGGGGGGGTGGGGTTGAATGGGACCTCACATATATATTTTTAATGTAATATTATTACAAAGTCAATAAAAAAAATAATTCTTCACTATGATTAAACCTTGTTAACCTAAAATAAAACATATAAAAAGTATAAATGGTATACCCAGTATTTCTAGTTACTCTATTTCTGTTTGCATATATTCTACAAAGATATAGAATATTGAACACCTGTAATTTGTCCCACTTCTTATTCACCAGCTTTCCCTAAAAGGTCCCATCCCTGTAAAAACAATGCTAAGAGCCTTTTTCTGTTAACAGTGGGAAACCTCAAGTTAACAGCTTTAAAGACCATGACTTTGAACACATCAATCTTTTCTCAATCTGGTATTGGCATTTTTCTATGCCTTCCTTAGTCACTGTGTCACCAAGGCCACAATTAGTGTCACAGGCTTAAAATCAATTTTACCCATGCATAGTTAAAAAACCTAACAATGCTATTTTCATACGTACCTTGTGCTAGTGATCAATGACCCTTTGTCATGATAAGTGAATTTCAAAGGATATAAGGAGGGCAACTCATGACCTGGAAATGGCTAAAATATTGGCAACTTGCCAAACCTAAGAAAGGTCACAGCAAACTTAATAGTGCTCTTTATAAATTGCTTAGTGAGAGAACATTCAAATATTGCACATATTTGATATTTCTGTGCTAAGTATCAGTGGGTATAAAGGTTACAGATCTTACTTTGCTGCCATAATAGAGTGAAATAAATGCTTTTTTCCCCTAAACAAACATCACCTTGGTTTTCTATATCATATTGAGTCTCACTTTAAGCTTCCATTTTTATTGTGGTGAAAATGTCAGTCTCAGTCATTATTGTTAATTCTATTGGATCTTGTGTATCCTAAGATTTAAAAGATTCAAATGGTCAGGGAGAGTCCCTTTGCTCTTTAATTCATATAGATTATCTTCTATATAGGTCTTATAATTTCAGATGATTCTGCATTGCTATGTTAAACAGGAACAGGGCTGGGAACCTCTGCTCCCAAAGTCAGTCCTCAAGGTAGGCCAGTCTATCTTGAGAATATCTCCTCTTTCTCATTGTCTATTGTCTCTTTTTCCACCCCTCCAAGTACTTTCTGTCCATTTTAGCTTTATTTGGAAGGATATGATGTATTTTCTTTCCATTGTTCTTTATAAACAAAATTTCAGTCCCTTTTTCATGGATGAAGGAGGATTATATTTTCTTCCTATACTTACAGCTTGCTCTGTATCATCCTATCTGCCAGTTCTTATAACTTGATATATTCATATTTTTTTCTTCAATGTCTTCTTCCTGAACCACTTCTCTGTTCATTGTATTACTAGTCATATTAGCTTATCTAATAAACCAGATGAGTAATATTACTCTAGGAAAATCAGGAAACAAATGGTATAGCCGTGATTTTAGAAAGACAAAAACATCTCCTGATGTGGGGGAATGACTCTAAACTCATAGCTAGACTTTAACACTAAAACGTTATTATGACAAACTGATCTAGCATTCACAGCTAGGGCTCAATGGTATTCTAAACTGATATGATGCTTACTGCTAAGTCATATTATTCTCCTTTATGACATGAACAATATCATAGAATATCTATATCACAAGACCAATCTTAGAAAATGAGAAAGTGAGATAAAGAAGAGGCCATTGTGCAATTCCCAAAAATATTAAACATCCTTCTCTCTCAATAAAGGAGTGATTGTTCCTTCTGCAGCAATCACAGCTTCATCATCCTCTAGTTGGCCCTCCCTGGAAGATTTATTGGGAGATACTGAATCATAAAATTGGCCACGCTTTCTTACAACATCCAATCTAGAGTGAGTTCCCACATGCTTAAACTTTCCCACAATTACTCAACCAAAAATAGCCTAAAGCTTATACAGTTGATTCTTTCTAAGACCCTCTTTCTGAGATGACCCATGGTGCCCTTTGTTATGTGTTCTCTCTTGCTACTGAGTTAGTTCACTCAATTTGTTCAACCACAAGAGTTTTTATAGCCTTTGACTGAAGGGCATTGACAATTCAAAATACTCTGTTATGCCAAGCTGAGAGGAACTCAATGACAACCTCACAAGGAAATCATCATGCTACAATGACGTCTGTTAGAAACTAATCCCTCTGCCTTTGAACCCTGCAATCCATTCTATACACCACAACTTTGTCCTTTGAAAATAAAGATGTAAACATGACTTTCATGTCAATTTGTTTTTCAAGTTTCCACACTGCACATACTAGCAACAGTACAAGTGTGTTATTCAATATCTATACATTAAATGGTTTGCATACGTTACTGAAAATTTAAGGGAATTTCAGTGTAAACAAGTATTAAGAGTAATATTAAAGATATATATGTTTGCCAGTATACATATGAATTAGTTAGCCAAATGACTGCTCATGCGAAGTACCAGAAATCTGTTGGCTTTTATAAATGGTATCTATTTGGGGTAAAAGCATGTAGTTACAAGACCCTAGAGTCCAAATCAAGGTTGTTTTCTTACCAAAATCAATTGTCACATGTTAAGCAAGATGGTCACTAACCATCTCTGCCTGGCCTCTCAGGACTTCCTATATCAGTATTGGGCATAGGACTCGTTTGTTTCTGGGCCTTCTCAGCTGCTCAGCTTCTCTGTTCTCTTCAGCTGCAAAATAGCAAGCAAATAGCTCATCTCTCCTCCTGTGGTTCCAGGATTAAAAGTGACAAAGTTCTTTCCTCTTCTGTATCTTCTTCTGTGTGAATGTCCATCTATATAGGCCCACCAAGGGGGTGGGGATTTAACCCAAGTCATGCCTTACTGACATGGTTGAATCAAGTCCTAATCTTAACAGGTAATTAAATCAAGACATGTCAACTGAATCTAATGCCTTCGAAGGGTATCATACCCAGAGGAATAGATTAGTTTACACAACATAATCTTTTCTTTTCTTTTTGAGATTCATAAATAATCTCAGATTACATGGCATATATATAGAAATATGCACCAATCTTAAATTGGTAGCTGAATCATTTTTACAAAATCACTGTATCTGATTTACTATCACTAACATAAGACTATGGAATATTACCCACACTACAGAAGTCTCATTCAGATCCCTTCCCAGTTGGAAACTTCCAAATGGAAAAGTCTATTCTTAATTCTATCATACAAATAAAATAAAAAAATAATATTTATTAGTCTTGTTTGTTCTGAACTTTTTATAAATGAAATCAAGCAGTCATTTTGTCTGTGTTCTTTCAATCAGCATAATGTCTATGAGCTCCATCACATTCTTGCATGTACCAGTAATTTGTTTATTTCATTGTTTTATAATACGCTGTTCTCAAACATCAGCACAATTTATCCATTCTACTTTTAATGGATATTGGATTATTGCCCAGTTTGGGAACTTATATTAATAGTGTTTGCATATTTATATACATGATTTTGTATGATCACACATAACAATTTTGTTGAATATATATCTATCAATACAATTGCCGATCCTTAAGGTGTGCATATATTCAGCTTTATTAGGTAGTGACAGCTTTCCAAAGTGTTTTACCAACTTTACTCTGCAACTAGTAATTTTCCAGTTGCTCCAAATTCTAGCTAATACTTTTATTTTGTGTGTCTTCGTAATATCTGTCTAACTTTAGCAATTCTAGGGAGTATAAAGTAGAATCTAATTGTCATATAAGTTTTCATTTTCCTGATGACAAAAAAATCCATTATGTTTCTTATGCTTATTGACATTTTGTGACTCCCATCTGTAAAGTATCTGTTCAATCTGTTCCATTTTTGTTGGTTGTCTTCTTATTTATCGTAAAAGCCTTTCAAATAAAATGGATATGAGTTCTTTATAACACACACACACACACACACAATTTTCTCCAAATATTTTCTACCACTGTGAGGCTTGAAATAATTGTATATCCTGCAATCCTTAGGTACAATGTTTTATTTAATGAATTAGATCAAATTTTTTAGTTGTGTGATTCACATCTCTGATATCTCTTATTGGCTGTTCTATCAGTCACTGAGAGAAGAGTTAAAATATTAAACATCAATTATAAATGCAATTTTTCCTCTTTGTAGTTCTGTCAGTTTTTGCTTTATATATCCTAAGACATTAAGTGCACACAAATTTAGAAATGTTATCATCTTCTCTAGTGCATTTCTAGTTATTATTTCTAATGTATCTATTTCACCTCATTTTAAAAATATATTTTACTGTGTATTGACTTCTAAGTTGACAGCTATGTCCATTTGTACATTGTGGATGTCATTCCATGGTAGTTGTCTTCCATCATTTGAATTTAGAAAGTCAGTTGTAAGCTTTATTGTTCCTTTAAAAAGACTGTTTTTGTTTTTGTTTTTTGCTTGTTTTGATGGTGTCTCCCCTTCCCTTGATGTTCACCAGTTAGAACATAATATTTTGAGGGCTTTTAAAAAATATGTTTTGGTATTTATAACCATTATTGAATTTGTGGTTTGTTATTATCTGTACTTTTGGACAATTTTTAGGCAGTATCTCTTCTGACATTGCTTCTGTCTTATTCTCTTTAACTTTTATAATTTTTATTCTGAGACTTCAGTTGGATATATGATATTAATTTTACAATGATCTGTATTGCATTTTGTTTTTCCCTTTATATTTACCATCCCTTTTTTGTATGCTCTTTAATTTGGATTATTTTACACTGATTTATATTTTAGGATGCTAATCCCCTTTTTGCTCTCTCCATCCTGCCTTTAATATATCTATTTTTTTCAGTTATGATACTTCAGTTCTGGTATTTTCTTTTGATATATCTTTTTATAGATTAAAGCTTCCTAAAATTACCTTGCCTTTTCATCTATTTCAAATACATTTTAGTCATAATTATATCAAATCCAATTTCTACTAATGCTAGTCTTGATCACTGTGGGTCATCTGCTGTGTGTGTTTCTCTCCACCATTGAATTTCATTAATTTTTTCTTCTTGTTCTAGTATGACTGGTAATTTTATATTAAATGTGAGATATTATGATTAAAAACTTACAGGAATCTCTGAACGATAGTATCTTCTGTCAGAAAGTGCTACTTTTCTTGTACCAGGCATGGAATATGGATAAATATAGCATGATCAAATGAGAAATGTGGATACCTCAAAGCTGAATTTCTAGATTTTTTGACGACTTGTTATAGCTCCACTTTACTCTTACTAGGACCTAAGGTTTTCGATTCTCAACTAAAAATCAGGAGTGTTTTTTTGTTGTTGGTTTGTTTGTTTGTTGTTGTTTTTTCTTAACTAGGCTACTTCTTTGGCAGACCCTTAACTCCAGTTGTTGTACAATAATCAAAATCTTAAATTTACTTTCTAGTCCTTAACAAGGACTTTCTGTTTAGTTTTTCAGCCTCTTCTCATGGTCCATATGGAGATCAGGAATTGGTAAATGATTTGAGGGGAAATCATGTACATAATAGTCAACTTATTTTTCTTCAGTTTCCCTTTAGGAAAATCTTAACTCTTAAAGTATTTTGTAGTTCTGTACTTGATGTTTATTGGCAAATATTCTGTGGAGAAAAAGCAGCAATGTGTAGAACATTGACACTGTTCACTTTATCTCTTTATGGGCTCTTAGACCCTTAAGTCCTGGATGCCTTACTTTATTTCTCTGATACTTTCAGAGAGCTGTTTTTTGTATCTAATTCAGCTTTTATATTTATTACCAGCAGAGGTATTAGTTTGAGATCAACCATCCAACTATGGCTAAATTTGAACACTTCATGTTTTTACTTAGTAATATTCCATAAGTAGGCGATGCTGTATTTGGATCCAGGAGTGAATATGACCCAGAATATTTCCATTCTAAAATCTTCCAACTGTTGACTTTATCCCTTAGCCTTACTACCTTATGATAATAAGATAGTTAACAGGTTGTTGGTAATGATCTTTATTTATATCCCAATGCCCTAAGTCCTTACTCCTAAAAAGTAATTGGTGTGTAACTGTATAAAGCCCAATTTCCAGAGAACACATAAGAGTATATTTTTGGATATGAAAATAAAGAAACTACAGATGATAAATGCAGTTAGTAGCTTCGAGTTATGCACAGATGAGTCCACAGTAACTACGTTTTGGAAGAAAAACAAGTCACTTGACCGACCCAGTAAAAAATCATTTTGCACTGATTTAATTCTAGAATTTTTCATAATTATGTATTTATTTGGGGAGTTGTTTAATGGCTGTTCCCCCAAGAAGTGAAAGATCTCCGAGGGACCATTATTATTTTACTCACCACTGCATACTTACTGCTTTAGATAGGATCTGGCATATTACTAGAATAAAAAAGGTACTCACTCTATTTAAGTGAATAAAATATATTTTAATTCATCATTAATTTTTATTGTGGATGTGGATGATTATATTTGCCCTTCCCTGACAAACTAGTTATTCTAAATTTGCTATACTTAGTGGCATTAACTTTTATGTAGTTACACTTTTGTTCCTTACATAGGATGCCTATCTTAATCATACGTCAGATATTGTACTAAGAGCATCTCCTATATTAGTGCAAGGGAAATAATTATACGAATATACACTAATAATAATGCTATTTTATCTCCCACTTAATAAGAGAAAATGAGGCTAAGAAAGATGAAGTAGCTGCCTAATGATATACAGAGAGTATTGCAGGTATTAACATGTAATCTAGGCAGTTTGATTCCAAACTTGTATTAATTCCCATGCACTTACCAATTTTTTTCAATCCAAATGGATGCTCAGAAACATTACATTAAGCAAAGTACATCTTGTTTGAAAAATGCCACTTTTAGATCACATTTATGTAACTCTTTTTCTTGTAAGGTTAGTTTCAAATCAACTTTTTTTGCACACCTCAATAAACAAGTAGAATCACTCAAGCCTACAAGTCGAAGTGTCCCTGAAAACTAATGAACCCTTATATTCACATGACAATTTTATTTTGTTGGACATATTCTATGATGGGATACCTCAGTTAATTCCAATGAAGGTTAAGTTCAAGTGTTCAGACTTAAAATATTTGACAGTATCCAAATAACGCATTGCATTGTGATTTAGGTTGCTAGAAATAAAGGCAATCCCACAGAAGTAGAATGTGGGCACCATGTGAAACTGAACTGTTGATTAAGAAGGGAAATATGCTATTAAATTTTTTTCTTTCAAATAAGTTTAATAGATTTTTGTAGGAGATACAGACATAAAGTTTATAAATATATGAAAAATATATATAATTTTGCTAAAATACCTTAAAATATAATTAATGTATATTTCACTTTAGAATGATTTCAGAAGTGCATGTAGGAACTGAACATTTGTGAGCAAGTATATACAGTATATATTTTTTAAAGATTTATTTATTTACTTACTTCTCTCCCCTTCCACCCCACCCCGGTTGTCTGTTCTCTGTGTCTATTTGCTGTGTCTTCTTTGTCCGCTTCTGTTGTTGTCAGAGGCACAGGAATCTGTGTTTCTTTTTTGTTGGGTCATCTTGTTGTGTCAGCTCTCCTTGTGGGCGGTGCCATTCTTGGGCAGGCTGCACTTTCTTTCGCACTGGGTGGCTTTCCTTACTGGATGCACTCCTTGCGCGTGGGGCTCCCCTACACAGGGGACACCCCTGCGTGGCAGGGCACTCCTTGCACACATCAGCACTGTGCATGGGCCAGCTCCACACAGGTCAAGGAGGCCCGGGATTTGAACCACAGACCTCCCATGTGGTAGATGGATGCCCTAACCACTGGGCCAAGTCCACCGCTGAGTATATACAGTATTAGCACAGAGTTCAGAGTCTTTTCCAGTACTCTCAAGTATAATTCTGCGATGGTTACAATTGTCGCTCAACTCAGTATATAAAATCCTACAAAATCCTATTGTTTTTTGAATATATGTTAACAGTTGTCAGTATATATATTAAAAGATTCTTTCCTGCTTAACTATTTTCATCTTTTGTGGTACATGCACCTACCTCTCACCACAGGCTAAATTCATACTTATTAAACCAATTTCTCCAATAAGAATTCTGCCTCACTCAAATTAAATTTATGAAATAAGACAAAAAACCCTTAGGACTATATCTAACTATTGAAAATTCCTTTTTTACTGTCCAAGTAGCGTTCTTCAATTATATTCCTTCATTTCCATGACCTTTTTTTTTTTGAGAATGGCAATATAAAATATTCATTCAAAAGTATATACAGTTCACTTTAAAGTTCCTACACCTACTTATAGTTTGGTACACACATATCTTACACACTCTGCCTCTGTGTTTTTTATATAGGTTTAAACAGTTTTGTGCTCACATGTAGAAGAAAAACTATTATATTGATGGTTTCCTATTCTTCCTTCCATCCCAGGCAATTAATTTCCCAGGAGACCACCCACTGGAGATTTTCAATAGCAATGGCTTCTGAATGTTCTCTTTTATTAACAGTGGATATTCAGCAAAACTACATCTTTCATTGTCTTCTACAATCACTTGTAATTTACAGCATCGTTGCAGATGAAGACTTAGTCCATCCTCTTCCTGAAGGTTGTATAGAAGCAATTCTTTTCCTCTAAAACAAAACAGGAAAAAAAGGCAGTCAATCCTAAACATTTCTAACTATTATTTGTTGTTTGGAAGGGCATACCACAGAAATTATTTAGATGATCATGCAGCTGTTACTCTGTTACATGCCTGATATTTACAAAGATTTATTAAACCAACATTAAGTCATATATATTGAATATGTATCTCCTTAACGATGCAATAATCTAATCCATAACCAAATGGTCCAGAAATAAATAGTAGAATGTTAGTTAAAAA
Organism: Dasypus novemcinctus; assembly: GCF_030445035.2. NCBI lineage: Eukaryota > Metazoa > Chordata > Mammalia > Cingulata > Dasypodidae > Dasypus > Dasypus novemcinctus. The sequence goes on along the minus strand of NC_080676.1, from coordinate 37,762,791 downwards.
TTTCTTAAATTACATTGTTGCTGTACTATCAGAACTATAAAATGTTATTTGTTTAGTCACAAAATAACATGCAGTTAGAAAAAGTTTAGAAACAAATTTACTTTCTAGATTTATATTCAAATGATAATTTTTGCATTTGTATGAATACTCATAAATAGAGAAAGAGTTTCACTTAATTTTGACAAAAGACTATTTCTTCTGTAAAATCTAACACTAACAGCCTTATGACCACAACAATGTAAAGATGATTTTAAAATTTCAGTGTGGATTTCAGAATTGGAGGAAGTTTGATATAATGACTAATAAAATACCTTCAAATATATAAGGTTTTTCATTAGAATATTTCCAAGGAGTGAAAGTAGTGATTTAAAACTTACAACTATTGAAGAAGAGATGTTATGCCTTTTAAAAGGATAGTGGGTTGTATCAATTTGGTATGGAATTTAGATTCTACTTGATACATTTAAGAGCAATCATGGTTTTAAAATGTCATTTAAAAAATATATTCCAGATATTCTATCCATTGTAATGATGTAAACTTCTAAAATTTGGAAATCAATATGTAATAACAATGTATGTGAGCAGATCAAAACATTTAAAAAGTATTGTTTGGAGACATTAGAGATTTTGAAGATTTCTGCAATAATTCCACAAAACTGTTGATTCTGTCTTCTAAACATATCACAACCATAAACTACAATGTAAAATATTTATTAATCATGCAATGCAGCAGTGCTCCAAAATGTATTCACCAAATGCAATGAATGTGCCACAAAGATGAAAAAGTTTGTTTATGTGGGAGGAGTGGGGTGGGGTGGGTGTGACATTTTTTTTTTTATCTATATATCTTTCAAAAAATACGATTAAAAAAAAAAAAGCAAAATAAACCTATCACAACCACTGTTATGGATTGAATTGTGTCTCCTAAATAGATATATTCAAATCTTAACCCCTAGACATCTGATGTGATTCTATTTGGAAATAAAATCTTTGAAGGTGTTATAGGTTAAGATAAAAACAAACAGAACTAGAGTGGATCCTAATTCAAATATGACTGGAGGAAATTGGACCTAGAGAGAGAGAGAGAGAGAGAGAGCCATCTAATGGAGACAGAGATTGAGTTATACTGCCACAAACCAAGGAATGCCATGAATTGTTAGCTACCCACCAGAAGACTGCAGAGAGGCGTGGAAAAGACTTTCCCCTTTAAGGACAGGCATGGCTCTGCAGACACAATGTTTGGACTTCTAGCCACAAGAACTATGAGACACTAACTTTCTGTTTAAGCCAGCTACGTTGTGATACTTTGTTAGAGCTTGCCTGACAAACTAAAGTTTTCATAACTTTAATTTGGTTCTTCATTATTTCATTTCATTTCTCAGGTTGATCATTACATTGACCTTTTTACAATCTTGCATGGAATACATGAAAATAAAATCATGTCATTTGAAGATCAAGCTTTTACTTCCAAGGCAACATTCTTCCTTTTCAAAAGTAATCATTCACAAATAACTAGCTGTGTGTATGTTTGTGTGTGTGTGTGTGTGTTTAATGGGAAAAAAAATAGAAAATAGATAAATTAAGGGGTGAACCCTTAATTAAAATTAAATTAATTAAATTAACAATTAATAATAATTAAATAAATTAATAATTTAATTACTAAAATTAAATTAATTAAAGGGACTTGTCTGTCCTTTCTCTCATGTAATCCAGAGGTCCTAAGAGGCTTCTGTGGCATAATTAGATTCCATAGAACACATTTTGAAAAACACTCACTATAGAAATTTGAAATCCAAGGTTTGAAACCTGTATGAAGGAAGACATAATCTGAGTCGAGGAATATGCTCTCTTTCATCTTTGCCCTTCTCCACGTAAGTTTCTGTCACAACCATGTGTAAATAGTTCTATGTACCTGTATTGTGTAAGAAATGTACTCCTGGAATGTTATTTTCTCTCTTGCCCTTCTGCCTTGGGTATTCTTAACATTTAGTACAGATATCTGTTGGGCCTTCCCTCTTTACTTCTCCCTTTGTAGGAGAAAAAAAGTATACTGCTTTCTTTACCCCTTTGCTACCTTTTTTGTAACTATATTTCAATATTTATCATACTTTGTTTTTGTTTTGATCTTTATCTTCCCCTATACCTCAGATGTCCTGAAAGCATTATGGTCTAATTATCTCTGTGTATCCATCAACTGGTAGAGTTCCAGATAATTAGTAAGAACTTAATAAACATCTGGTTAAGTAAATATTTTTTTAAAAAAGAAATGTGATTTATTTTAAAGAAATAAATCTCTTTATTGTCAAATTTATATAGTCTACACAATAATCTTTATACAGCTAATCAGAAATATTGACCACTCACTCTATAGAAGGCACTCTTCTTAGTATTTTATAAACATTAGGACATTTAATCTGGTCCAACTTTATAATGTTGGTAAATCCAGTAACAACAGAGGAATCTTCTTTTATAAATGAGGAACCCGAGGCACAGGGAATTTATCAAAATTATCCACAAAGCTTTAAAGTGATATTGTTGATATTTAAATAGATTTTGTCAGATAACTAAACATGCTTTCTCAAGTACTGCCTATTTTATATTAGAAAATAGTGAATTTATGTTATGCTTATATTTCATACTTTCAACACAGTTTCAAAACAAAAGTAATTTGCTAACCTATATTAATACTTATTTCCAAGGTTTGTCCATTTCACCTCTGTTTATAACAAATCCTAGGGCAATTATTTTATCACGTAGGAATGCCATAAGTCTGGAGAAATCTAGCTGTTGCTCTAGGTTCCGTGGCTTGATGATATCGGTGACAGTACCTTTCTGAGTCTCTTCAAATTATTTTTTCTTTAAGGTTACGAAATGGTTGTCTACCTCCAGAGCCATGTTCAAGGAAGGATGAAGAGGAAAGGGGGAGTGAGAATCAAGTCTATATCTTTTATCAGAGAGGCAGAAAATTTTCTGGAATCCCTTAATAGACTTCTGCTTTCATCACGTTGACAAAAACTGAGGCGCATGATCACTCTAGCTGAGTTGAGGCATGTTTTCTTTAATATCAATTTGCATTTTCATTGTGTATTGGTGAGTTCATCTGCCTTTATTATTTCATTTTTTAAGGACATCATCCTTTTAAGTAACTGGAATTCTAAAGGACAAATGTATTCCCTAAAAATGTGCCAAACAATACCAATGGTAATTTAAATGAAAGATTTTTAATTTGTTTGTGAAGATTCCTTCCCACAATAGTTTCTGCTTCTCAGTTGCTTTTCAGAGTGCCAATAACTAAAGTGCACGTACAAATATCTCATTTTATATTGAGATTTGATACCAGGAAATCTAGAAGAGAAAAGAAAGCGGAAGTAGAAAATGACATTTTTAGTATCTGAAAAATCTAATAGAATGCCTATTCAAGAAAATGTACCATTTATGGTCATGGAAATTGCTTTCAGCACCTTATCCAGGGATTCTAACATGATGTATGTACAATATCAATCACGAGTTTTATCTGAACTCCAAGTGTAGAATAATGTAGAGGCAGAATATCAGAAAGTGGCCAATATTATTAATATGTTTATGCAGAAGGTAGAAGGTTCTATCTTAGGATAATATCTTCATATGTATAAGATATATATTTTAAAATGCGTGTATGTTCCAGCAAATAATTATAAGTAACATTCACTAAAATACCATATATTAATCAACTAAAGTTAATTGCAGATTTAAAGAAATTTTCAAAAAGTCATGAAATAGAATTTTAGAAAGATTTTCATAATGGTAGTTGATAACAATATTGTGCTTCAGTGGATAAAATTAAAAAGTCCATTATCCAGAACATTTGCTTTTGTGAAATGACTTTTTCTCTGCTGGCAGACTAATGCCTACTATTGTGGTTAACTTGTAGATTCTCAAGGCAACTCATATTGATATTGATTGAAAATATGCTTTGTAATTCCCCATTTGCTGTTACTAAAAATGAATAAGATTGATAAAACAAAGGCACAGTAAACTGACTGCAGTTACAGAAACCAGGCATCTTTTATTTGGTAATATGTCAGGACTTTTCAAATTCTTCAAGGTAATCTACATGTTATTATAAATACAGTATTCTAGTATTTCAAAATGTAACATCTTATTTAATAATTATTTTACTGTTAATATGAACTATTATGGAGTCACTTAATCATTTAAACCATTAGAAAGTAAATATATAAATATACTCCACTTATAATATTATTAATTGCTTTTCATGCTTTTCCTAAAACAAAGGTGATTAGTATAAACAAGAAAATAATATTGAATCCTTTCCAGGTTGTTGCATGTTTTCAGCAGCTTCAATTTTTATAATGATCTCAATCGCTAAGATTTCAAAGTCACTAAAAAGGAAAGGAAAGTCCTTGGTATTTTTTTCTGTGGCTTTATGACAATATTTGTGATTACTATCTAGAAAGAATTTCAAATATGGATGTTTTTGTTTACCCCTGAAAAGGTCAAAATGAATATATGTTACTCACTGTGAAAATGGCACTCAGCCTGTCAGTAAGATACATTACTTTTATTTTACTTTTATTATATATTTTAAAAATGGATAGTTTTCTACTTATACTCCATGATTTCTACAAAAACCAAAGAACCCTGAATAAACTTACTACTTGAAACATGGTAAAATAATTTACTTTAAGTATTTATCAAATAATTTAGAATATAAAAAATTTCAACTCTGTTGAAGTATCTGGGATATTTTGATAATGATAGATTATGTGACTCTTATATTTTTCTTAGTTTTTTGATTAAACAGGGGAAAGACTTCCCAGTGCCATAAAGTTCACATTTGCAATACATTTAATGCCTGAAAATATTGCATCACTTCCTGGAAAAATGTAATGGTTTTCTTTTCCTGATCAGTAAAATTTCAACATCATTAAATGCACTTTTAAAAGAAAATAAGAACTATAAAGCAACTTCTGCAGTATAAAACTGCTACTGACAATTAATCCTTAAAGGAAGAAATGGTTTCTTTGTTCTTATGCTAAAGAAATTGCATAACCACATATTCATAAATAATGTATTTTAATATTAATATTTTAATATTGAAAAATGTAAAAATTTCACCAAAAAATCAACATCTTTAATTTTCTAGGCATCTCAGCATCCATCTAGCTTATATTTGAACCAAATAAAATAATTCAAAAATGATAAAACACTCACAATTTGGGGGCATTTCTACATTTGTCCATCCAGATTTTATTTTTCAGCTAGTTTATAGGTTCCATCTTGCCCAAAACTTTATTAGGAAATTGTTTAAAATGCCAGCTATAAACACATGCAAATGAAACAAAGTTTATGTTGACTGACTCATTAATTTTTCATTGATTGACTCATTTATTCATTCATTCAAAAGAAATTTTGCTAAGTACTAAAGTTTCAGTCATGAAGAAGATAAGCATAATCCTTCTTCTCAGGTGGTTTTCAGTCTACTAACTTTACCAAAATCAAATGAATTATTATGGCTTCGCCTATTTTTCTTAGCAAATGCCACCTTGTTTTCTAGATCTGCTATTCTTTATACTTCCACTGGATGATTTTACTGGAGATTAATTTATAAATTACCTTTCTGATGACAGCTCATCTCTTTAAGATTCCAGATTGCCAATTTTGAGCCACATAAATGATATTATTTATTCCACAAACAAGTTTAAAAATGTAGTCTTCTCTAACCTTAATTTTTCATGGTATCAACCTTTGATCACTGAATACTTCCTAAAAATTATACTTACAAGATGTTTTAGCATATGGAGATATGTTTGTATTATTATAGGTTTAAAAATGCAAAATTGTGTTAAGTGATATTTCATGTATGTAAAATATATATGCATAAAATTTTTGTTAACATATTTCTGTATATGCAGTGAAAAAAACTGTAAGAAATTACACACACACACACACAAAGTAAGGATTGGGGAAGCTTAATGTTAAGAGATAAACAGAGAAAAAACTAATGATACTAAGCAATTTAGGAGATTCCAGTTGTGGTGAAGGTGAATTTTTGCCTGTACAATATCCCTTTGTGATTTGTCTTAGGATATCTTGAATAAATCAAGCCTATTTATCAGCTTGTTACATATTCTGAAACAGCATCACACCTCCAGATTTTTCTGATCAGGTCTGTGGTTGGTTTTCAGGAGAGGTTGGTGGAATTGTCTGCTTGCTATTACCTGAGAATCCCTATGATTTGTCAGTGGTAAGTGGAAACTGCTACCTTTTCTGAAAGTACATGTTCTCCTGGTTTAAAATATAACTTCTTAGCTGTCATAAAGCTTAAAATGTAGAGTGGTATTTTGCATGTCTCTTTCTCCTGTCTTTTTTCCCCCCACTCATCAGCATCAATATAGGATTTCACTATCTTTCAAATATTTGGAATAGTGTATATTTTAACTGATATTTTTTCCCTCTCCATCCATGACTCAAGCAAATAATTTAGAGTTTTGCCTTAAGCTATTTCATCTTCTTTAGCTGGTGTGCATAAAACTTATCTAAAACTTGGAAATAAAGCAAATGTTTATTGTGAAACATTTTAATATCATGCTAGAGCATGTCCTAATAAGCCTCCCTAATGGTAATCTCTTTCTCTTGCAGAATGTAACTGTTGGAATATCTTCACAACTGGTTGCAATTGATGTTTTATAACACTTTATAGTTAGAGGTTAACTTTCCAGGAAACTGTAAGTGTGATGACTGTTTTTTTAATTAACCTTAGAGGGGGGAAAAAAAAAACCTGAACAGTTACAGTACAATAAACCATAGGATATTAACCAGTTTGCACTAACTTAAAAATAATATTTTGGCACTTTCTCCTAATTAACTGTGTAATTTGTTTTTTGACTATCTCTTGTCATTCTGTGAGACCCTCACTTATAAATTAAATAAAACTTCAATATATTCTCATTATGTATTTGTGTGAGTGTGTTAGGTTGAGATTATTTTATGAATCCCAAAATGAGAAAGATTATGCTTATAAACTAATCTATTCCTCTGGGTGTGATACCCTTTGATTGCATTATAATTCAAAGGATTTACGTTTACTTGATAAAATCAATTTAGGGCTTTTGAGTCCCTGTCTCCTTGGTGGGCGGATATAAATGGACATTTACACAAGAAGACATGGGAAGAAAGAGAGCTCTGTCATTCTGAGGATGCTATGTGACAGAAGGGAGAAATTTCAAACATCTAAAGCCCTGGGGAGAGATGGGCCATTTTGCCTGATATTTTGTAGCTGAAGAGAACAGAGCAGCTGAGAAGCTGAGCAGCTGAGAAGGCCTGGAAAGAAGCATGCTGAATACCAGAGACTGATAGAGGAAACCTGGAGAGCCAAGCCAGGCTACAGCTAAAATTAGGAAGGAGCTGGGCCCATGGAGGCTCAAGAGGAAGAGGAAGTCCAGGAAAGAGAGACCAGACAGAAATCAGCAACCATCTATCTTCAACATGTGGCAAGTGGCTTTAGTGAGAAAGCAACCTTGAGTTAGACTCGTTAGGGCCTTATAACTGTAAGCTTTCATCCTTTATAAAAGCCAATGGATTTCTGGTACCTTGCATCAGCATCCCTTCGGCAGACTAATAAGAATCAGGTTTGTAACAATTGGGCAAACATGTTTTTACACAGCTAGCAATATAGAGTGTGTATAGCTGGAGATCAAGTTAGGCAAGCACGAAAATAGAGTTAAAGTCTTTCAGACTATTCTTATAATTCCCTCGTGACCACATCCCCTACATTTCAAATTTGAGATTTTCCAATGAAACAGGTCTGAAATCTTCCTGAAGTCTCCTTATAGAGTATGAATTTGCACAGTCCATCTATACAAAAATATTTTAAAACACTTCACTCATCTTTTTGCTCTCTTTCCCCCTCTCTTCCTCCCTCTCCTTCTCCTTCTTTATCACTCTCACCCCTCTCCTATTTCAGTCTCCCTCTCCCTCACTTTTCCTCTTTTTCTTATTCTTTCTCTGTCCTCCCTCTTCCTCTCTTTCCCCTCTCTTTCTCACTTGTTGATTTATTTTCTTCTAAGATCCCATATTTTGGGAAGGATCATATAAGAATAAAGAAATTTCTAAAATTTACTAAATATATTTCAGACACTTGAATTGTGAGTTCTGCCACCATAAAATACAAAGCAGAATAGGTAATATCCCAATTTTCTGCAGTGTTGTGATATAAGAAATGCCATACTGGATGAAATTGCCTAAAATTCTCTGAAAGTGTCTCTGAAAAGTTTTTCTGGTCAGCAGAAAAATGGCTTTCAATTATAACAACTTCCAAAAGCAACAAATATAACCCCCCCCCCCAATAATTATAAGATTCCTTTTGTACTTGACTTTTTCCAATTCCATCTTGAATGTATTTTTATAATTATTGTTAATGATGTTTATGATTTAAGCAAATTAAAATTCCTTCCTTTGCCCTTTAAAGAGGTATTTTCCAAATTTTCTTGTGTTTTCCTTAACTCTACTATGCATTCGTAAGGTGAGCCAACATGTGTTTTCCCTTCTGACAGGCTGGGTAACTCCCCACACCATCAGGAAGTAAGGTATTCTTATGTGGGTTGCACGGTATTGCGTTATTCTAACTCAAGGTAAATAAAATTGAAATCTCATAAGTAAATATAATCAAAGAAGTGTTCCTTTGCTGGATTCTTATTTTAGAAGCTCTTCTCTGGGCCTTTCCTGCTTCTCTCAAGAATTCCTTAAGAAATAACCAGGGATTTCACACTCAAAGTAAGTTGCCAAAAATAATTTATATCAGGTTAACATTATTTTTCTTTTCAATAGTGTTATTACACAGTGCTCCCAAATCAATTTTTTCCCAAATTAGATTTCATTTATAAAAAATTCAAGGAGAAAAATAAGGAAGGACTATTTTCTGAGTCTTAATAAATTAATCTAATTAGTGCCTCTACTCTAGAATAGAACTGTATCAGTTCTATACATCCTATACATCCTATACATCAGAGATGTATGATATGTTTCCTATCCTTAAGAAATTCATTTATGACTGGGGTAGACTAATGAAAATGCAGATTCATTTTCAAATAGTATAGTAAATGCAGTAATAAGAATTAGCAAAAGCAAAATGAGTACACTGAACTTGGTTGGAGAAGCGAAGCAGTCTAGCCTGGTGATAGACAAGGCAGGCCTCTTGGGGCAAGTGGCCTTTTTATTGAGGCTTGGAGATAAGAGCTGTGGAACAGGATTGTCCTAAAAACCTGAGGAGATTCCTGATAAAAGTGTTCATAACTTGAGTACTGGCTATGCATCCCTGTGAGCCATGTTTGTTCACTATTTACGTAGTTTCGTTTAACCTTCCAATATGGAGATAATTATTCTTATTTCACAGAAAGGAAAAATCAGACAGATTAAATAACTTTTTCCAGGACAACTGAGCACGTCAATGATGGCTCCAAGAATTGAATTGACTGCCTGACTCCAACGATTATGTTCATCAAAACTTGATTCAATTATAGTATTTATAAATGACTTAGCATATTTTATGTCTTAGTCATTAACTCATCAGTTCTAGAAACATGAAGGCAAATAAAATGGAGTCATTGCCTACAAGGAACTCTTTAGCGTGGCTCCTTCTTTCATCACACCTATGAATTCACCTTCCTATTTTAAACAACTGGAGGCAAATCAGTTAAATAAGTGTTTCCTTTGGTTTCCTAAATGCAAAACAGGTAAAACTCAGTTCATTTAAATTAATAATTTGGTGATGTGCATAATTATTTCTTTGTGGGATTTCAAAACCACTCATAATCCTGTGTATAAATTATTGCTCTATATCAAATTTAAATCATTCTATTCTTTTCTCCCTCTTTTTATTTGGAAAGTTTTTGCAAGTCTCATGGTACTTAGAGCTTTCCTATTTGGCATACAAACTAACATTAAAAAAACATTGCTGATTCTAATTTTAAGGAGATAGCATTCCTGTGAATAGACTTTCCAATCCATTAACAGTTTGTTTGCATTACTGCATTTTCAAAATTCAGTATACATGATTATTATTTTGCTCATTGTGAGGCTCCCAGGCTTGATTTCACCAATTCAGATGGTAATGTATATCACTTGAAAGTTTTCAACTTAACTCTCTTATTTTTATGTTATGATTCCACACACATTAGTAAGCGTATGATTAAGAGTCATGGCTTGCCTTAAGGACTAGTTATTCAAAATTATGCAAGTTCACAGGGCAAAGTGTGAACTACAAATTTGTTTTCTCCCAGAAGCATATACCCTTTTTCTATAACCACACTATGGAAACACGTAGAGGCCAAGATAAATTACAAAGTATCTTGGGGAAATGACAAGCTTCTAGAATTGTGGAATATTCACATTCTTGCATTCATGTCACCTTTGGTGTAGAGTTCTGAAGTATTTTTCCCCTCTTCTCTTCTCTTCTCTTCTCTTCTCTTCTCTTCTCTTCTCTTCTCTTCTCTTCTCTTCTCTTCTCTTCTCTTCTCTTCTCTTCTCTTCTCTTCTCTTCTCTTCTCTTCTCTTCTCTTCTCTTCTCTTACATAGTTTCTCATAACTTAGATGACCTCCTCATTTTCTTTAATTCATAAAGAGAAAGTTATTCAAACTCAACTGCCTTGTGAGAAACACTTAGTCTTCCTTGGAGGCCTTCACATAAAGAGTTGGTATGAAAATCCAATCAGAGCAATGTTTTCAAATACACTTTTATAATATACATCTCCAGGGAATTGTCAATAATGCCCAGTATTTCCCTTGTGGATCACTTACTCCCAAATACTTTTTTTTCCCCTTTCTCATGATCAACCCTCAATATAAGTGATACATACATAAGGTAACTAGAAATCACAGCACAGTCTAATAACTTTGGAAATACTGAAAAGATACTTAAAGTTGTTTTGCTTAGGGATTACTCCCCTGAGCATGTGATTAAACCTGAGTTCATCTAAGCTTGTTGCCAACATACAGGCCACCTACACCCAAAACTCCAAATTTAGATAGTGGATCCTTTTCACTCATTAGCAGTAGTCATCACTAGCATGGGCAGATGTGCTAAGTGGGGCTCCTCTTAGCTGATGAGTTCAGAGTTTCACACTGCTGCTGAGATTCTACTAAGAGTATAACTACCGAATAAAGATGTTTAGAATGCTCCACCATTTAGCAAGGGTTTGACCTGATTCTTACTTACTTAATAACCTATTACTGACATACAAGTTCTGAGTTCTGCTCTCCTGACTCAAACGAAACACACCATTTTTCTTTGGCCCTGACATTATTTGGATCCTTGCATTACTTTTAATCCACTTCAACACCAATGTTCCTTTCAGCACTTTCAACAGGATAATAAGAGCCCACATTAGTCTGAATTGCTTGAGACCTGACAGTTGGAATTTATCACTTGAGAAATTTATCCAAGCATTTACTAAAAGAGATAACCTACAAATAGACCATGAAATATTGTAAGAGGCTCTGTCTTAATCTTTAAAATTGGGCTTACTCTTCAGGTAGGTATTTCTGATTATTTTCTGTTCTTTTGCTTTAAAGCAATTATTAGAACTTTCATTATTTATTTATGAGTTTACTTGCACTAGCCACATAAGCTATTTTCAGTAATAAACATAGCATCTAGCATATAATACTCCAATTAAACAGTATTTTCATAATGAGTAAAAGAATAAAATAATCTTTCCAAACTGTGAGGTTATAAACATTTAATAGAGTGAAATAACATGATAGTCTGAATGTTACATTATTTATGAGATTTGAGAAACAAATTATTTAATAATCATCTGATTACACTTGAACATTTGACTTTTGCCTTTTATAGGACAAGCATATTTTAAAAATACTTGTTTTAGTAATCTGTGTAATTGAAGTTTAATTCTCATAACCATTCTGAAAGGTAAATATTTAGATTTGAACTATCCTGGGGAAGATTGCTATATTAGGAATGTCTATTTAATCTTTAAACAGCTACATTTGATTAAGTAAAATAGACTTATTGAATTGCTAATTTTATCCTCATTGGGCACACATTTATACACAATAAAAAACCAAAAGTTAAGTAAACTAAAAATCAGAAATGTCATTTCATAGAAATAATTTTGCCCATAAGACAAACACGTAGTAAATCTTAAACAATTTTTGCAGAAGTTATGAGACTTCATGGGGCTCTTTAAGATTAAATGAAGTAGATAGAAAAATGCCTACCAAGGGTCATAACAAATAGACGGTAGTCAATATTTGGTGGTCCCGCACCTTTCCTTAAATTTTGTGTATACACTATGGGTTACCTTTTATTGATATATATATATGTCTTCATATATATTTATGGTTATCTTGTAAATGAAAATAATTTGTTGACTGCACTATTCATTGTCTAAATGAAGTATTTATGAAAACTGCTGGATATTTAATTTTCAAACGATTCTAAACAGACTGACTGAAAACTTACTGTTTATTTGCTACCTGCACACTCTTCTGAGAAAATATGCCAATACAGAAAGTTATTTCTGTTCATTTTTTAAAAAAGAATGCTGATGATAGAGAAATAGTAGAATAGGACCAAAGAGGCAACTTTTACTCACATCCTTGAAGAACAACTAGATGTTGCTACTAGAAATAAAAACCAACCAATTCTCTATTCATTGTGAATTTAACAATTGACTTTGTTACCAATTGAAGGTCATTTGCCAGTTCAAAAGACATGGGGAATTCTTGTCTTTTAGAGGTCATGTCAAATAATCAGATAATTTATTTACTTTAAACCTTTTAATAAAAAGTGATTTTTAAAAATGTCTAGAGAAAACTCCATTATTATTTCACTGAATTAATAGGATTGATGATAAAGACAATTGAGTTGTCTCTTTGTGAAGCAAAAGTCTAATTTTCATTACATGCACTTTGTTATGAACTAGGGTGACTAAGTGCCTTAGTATGTCACAAGGTTAACAATGCAGAGTAACCAGGAATGGGTTGCATTTTATAATGGGAAATTTATTAGGGTAAAAGCTTACAGTTCTGAGGCCATGATATGTACAAATCAAGGCATCAGCGGAGATGCTTTCTCAGGATCCTACCATGTGGCAAAGCAAGATGGCCACTGATCAAGGTCTCTGCCTTCCCCTCAACAATCTACCATCTCCCGAAGCCCAGCAGTGGGCAACCAGGCATAGGGCTTGTCTCTTACTGGACCCCCACTCTCAGTCTTGGCAGCTCTGCTTTCTTTCTGAGATCAGCTGTAAGCTATCGGGCATACAGCAGGGATCATCTCCTGAAGCATGAGTTGTCCTGTGCGTCCAGTCCCTGGGGGACCTATTCCTGTGCCACTGTGTTCTGCTGGTTCCAGACTCTGGGACCTCTCTCAGTCCTCAGGTCTTCTCTGTTTTCCTGCAATCCTCTCTTTCATATGGCAGGATAGATATAGTGCCTTCCTTTTCCCTTGGGTCTCTCTCTATATCTGTATATCACCCCAGCAAGAGGGTGGAGTCATACCTCATTCCTGACATAACCCAATCAAGAGTCTCACACCCAAAGGAATGAATTAGTGAAAAATATAGTCTTCCTACTTTCGGGATTTTTAAAAGAACTTCAGACTGTCACAATAAGAATATACCATTATTGGTGTGATCACTATAAACACCTGAGTAGAGCATAGTTAACATCAATATGTACCTTGAAAGAAAATAATATAATATCCCTTGAAGCATGTCAAGTCTTTTCACATCATCCCATGCATCTATTATTGTGGCAAATTAGAATTCACTTGATAATCATGCTTTTTAAAATTTTAAGTAAATAACTCAGTTCTAAAATTAACTCAACATAATAGGAACCCCCATAATTTATTTATCAAATTGAGGAGAGTATCTAAATGTAAAATATGATATACTGTATATGTTTTTATGCAAAATAAATGCTGTAAGTTAGAAATATCATAGTTATAGATATAGATTGAATAATAATAAGGAACTGAAAAATAAAACTTTGAAGTAAAACTGTAACTCATTGTAGCAATTTTATAGTTATGAATTCCAATAATAGATATTGTATTATGTTTGTAAACTGGTCTGTACCTGGCATGATTAAATTATGATTAAGATTTTGATTGGGCCATGTCAGTAGGATGTTGAATACTCACCCCTTGGTGGGTGGGGGCTCAAAATAAAAGGCATGGCAAAGTATGGAGTTGAAAGGTTTTTAATGTTGGAGTTTGATGCTGAAATCTTAAGCAGGAGCCCCGGTAAGTAAGCACACAGAGGAAAGAGAAGCAAGCCCCAGGAAGAGAGGAGACCTGAGCCCAGAGAGAAGCAAGACCCAGGAAGAGAGGAACCCAAGAAGCCTGCCTGAACCTTTGCAGACATTGGCAGCCTTCTTGCTCCAACACGTGAGAATAGACTTTGGTGAGGAAAGTAACTTATGCTTTATGGCCTGGTATCTGTAAGCTCCTACCTGAAATAAATACTCTTTATAAAAGCCAACAGGTTTCTGGTATTTTGCATCAGCACCCCTTTGGCTGACTAATACACTCATGTATGCTCCAGCAGAACATGGTTGAGAATGATTCCAATGAATGAATTGTCAGCTTGTTCTGCAGTTATTTATTGGTAGAAGCAAACAAAGACAACAATACTTTCACCAAAGGTCTGACTGAATAGAGTGAGCACCAAGACCCAATTGTTATAAATTCCCCAAATTAATACAAAAGTCAAATTATTAAACAGAGTAGTTCATGTTGTTTTAGTAGACATAAGCCAGTGAATGACCAGGGTAGAATTTCTCAGAAAGTTTGTGACATAAAACCAAGAAATTAGAATAATACAACATCTTGTCATTTTGAAGCTGACCAATTGGAATATGATATGACAATGTATAGACTAGAAATGTATCCATGATTTATCACTGAACATTCTATGTTGGCAGGTAGATTAAATAACAACATATCACAGATTTGAGTTGGCTGTTATGAAAGGAAATCTACTAACTAAATTTGAAATTGTTGTTAACACGAGGCTTCAGGAAATTAGAATTTAACAAAATGACAAATGCAGAGGCCTTAAAACAGAAACAGAAAATCATACCTTTAAATGAGTACTGGAGGTAAATAAGGAGCCAGGAGCAACTAACAGAATTATGAGCCTTTTTACAAATATCTCCTATTAAGCAGGCAGATTCAAATCACCAGCCAGTGTCCTAAAGTAAAGCATCAGGCTAATATTGTACCATCATATATTTGAATTTCAAGGAAAATTTTAAGATCTTTTCCAACCTCTGAGCTTGTATTAAATACCAGAGAAAGGCACTTTAATATTTCTATAAATGGAATTTGGACGGTAGGTGAAAAAAAATTCTTTAACAGATTCACCCTTAGCAAAAATGAAATAATTTAAGATTTACTATGAGAGGAGTCTTAGGTATCCAGTGTCAGACTATTTAAATTAGGTAGGATAAATTGTCAGATATATATTAGGATAAGAAAATAAAAGCAAATCTGAACTTTCATAATGGCATAATTGTCATTTAAATTTATCATATTAATTCAATAAAAAATAAATTTACTATAAGGATCTATAAATATTTTCCAAATGATAATTATAAGATACATTTGCATAAAGTGTTAAAATTGGATGAAGAAAAGGAAAATGTTTACAGTTTTATTTATAATACTAACAGATAATAAACATAATTTCAATTATTTAGAATAATGTCTAAACTCTGACTAATGTCCTTATATTAATACCAACAGATTAATTAATTATGACACTGTTTTCAATTTTATGGAGGAAACTAAATGCATGTATTTGCTTCGGATAATATGCTTTAATGAAATTATGTAAAAATATTGGAAAAATGTCCTGAGAAATATAAAGTCAGAATAGTAGCCAAGTGCATAGTAATTTATAGCATGCTCTCTTATGAAGTTGCTAATTATTGTAATAAATCAGGAAGACTTTGATTCAAAAAATAATTATGCAAAGATTTTAGAAACATCACCATGTCCTTGATTAACAGAGTTCTGAGAAACAGTTCTTTGAGTTCAGACATTAATATGTGTGATCTTTAAAGTGTGAGAGTGACCCTGTAGAAAACTCCATGAAGAAGTACTCTTATTTCTCTCATAATAGAGGCAAAGCATTTGTAGAATTCTGAAACCATAAAATTAAGCTATTTAAAAATTTTTAAATGGAGATATCTACTTATTTTGATAGTTTGGGATTTTTAAATGGATGAATATTTTACAATGATAAAACAAGATAGAATATGTAAATATGTGGTATGGTTTGAGACTTTTCTGGACTCCAGAAAATCATGTTCTTGGAGCTAATCCATTCTCGTGGTTGTAAAACTATTGTAGGTAGCATCTTCTTTTGATTAAGTTACTTCAGTAGGGTGAGACTCAGTGTGGGTCTTGATTCTCCTAACAGAGTCCTTTATAAACTGGATGAATAATGAGAGAAAAAGAAACAGAAGCAGAAAGAGAAAATCACAAGGGCAAGGAGCTGCAATCAACAAAATCCAGAAAAGATGGGAGAGACCAGCAGATGCCTCTATATACCAGTCTTCACAGAGAAAGCATTGCCTGATGTGCCTTGATTTGAACAGTCATGGTGTCAGAACTGTAAGCTTGCAACCTCCTAAATCCCCACTGTAAAAACCAACCCATTTCTGGTATATTGCTTTCAGCATCTTTTAGCAAACTAAAATACTTAGACATTTTTTCAAACATAAGATATCAGATGGTTCTGTTCAATAACTATGATATGTTTATGTGGTCATCTGAATTAAAAAATTAATTCAAACACTTTTAAAGAATTTTAAATTAATTAAAAATTAAGAAAATATTAAAATTGATAATATATTCATACAAAAGTTGGGAAATAAAAATATGAAAAAATAAAATAATTTTCTTATAATTATAAAATTATGATTTTATGCATAATATTTATGCTATTTAAATAATTTCTGTTTATTAAATATTATTTTTACATGATACATACATATTTCTTAAGGATATTCAGTGTTCCAGTGGAAAAAGTATATTATAAAGGCCTGGGATTTGTGATTTTTCAATCTTGTATAATTGGATTATAGGATAATATTTCCTACTTTTGAGAAATCAATAGCATATACTAGGAAGGATAGTACATGATCCAGTTGAATGTAATTAATTTGCAGAGTGATTCCCTTGATTCCTTCCTGGAAGTCTATCTATAGACTTCACAGATAAACCTCAAATTTATATTAGCAAAGCCATAAGTGTAAACTTGTAACAAATATTCTGGTTGAGTTTCACAAAGAAATAAAATATCAAAATGGAGACATCATAAACAATAGAGCAAATATCTTTCAACTGATTTCCTTTTATTTTACTTGTAAACATTTCATATATAGATATAATGAAAATGATGCAGTATTTTAGTTTCTAATCCTGCTCAGCCTCTCATGAGGAATTAGAAATCAGAAATTAAGGCATCTAGTATCTTGACTTTAGACTTGAACAATCAGATAAAAGACAGGCTGATGTCCCATCTCAAACTGTAATCTTTTTGGAACTTAACACTTTCCATGAGGTTTAAATATTCATGAAGTCTGTCCACAATACTAAAAGTCAAGGACAAATTATAGAAGAATTTCCAGAGGCAGAGAGAGTCAGAAACTCAAATTTAAGCATTACTTGTGGATTATAATAAATGGAAAATCTTTACTAAGTCTTGGATAAGCCATGGTAGATCATGAAATCTGATGGGGAGATATAGGGTTTCAAACAAGTAAAAGTTGAATTTGCTGGAAAGAAAGGAAACAATGATTCATAAATCTTGGGAGAAAATAAATATTCTGTGATGGCAGTTGATGGCTGGATCACTAATGCTACACATAGAATTTTGGGAAATTGATGGGGTGTTCCAGCAGGGAATTACAGTTACAAAATATCCTAAACCAAGGAAAGTTCCCTTCTGCCTGGGGAGTTACTGTTGTCTATTAAATATAATAATTTTGACAAAACCTCAAAGTGTGGTAGGAAGAACTGGAAATCTTATAGCCACAGCAATAATTAACACAGGATATAAATCGAGAGGAAGATGTTACAAGTAGGGGAAAAGTAAAAATAAAAAAACAGAAGTATCCTGTTCACATTACTGATTCTACAAAGAAAAACAAAACATAGTATAATTTCCCATTTCTCAAAATATATGGAAAAATAGATTATAATTTTGTTGTAAAATTGATATTGGTGATAATAATACCAATATTTCCAGCAATCAGAAGAATTAAATTTATATATTAAATAACTTAGGTAGAGATACCACAGGAAAAGAAAATTACAAACCAGTATTTCTGATGAGTA
Source organism: Dasypus novemcinctus (assembly GCF_030445035.2). NCBI lineage: Eukaryota > Metazoa > Chordata > Mammalia > Cingulata > Dasypodidae > Dasypus > Dasypus novemcinctus. The sequence goes on along the minus strand of NC_080676.1, from coordinate 37,744,418 downwards.
TAGATGAAAATTTCTCAAGAAATTACTAGCAAATCAGAATACAACAGCACCTTTAATTGATTGTACACCATAATAAAGTGGAGTCTATCTCAGATATACAAGGATGGTTCAACATAAGAAAATCAGTTATTGTAATACACCAAGTTAAAAGGAACACATTATCATCCTCAATTGACACAGAAAAAGTATTTTACAAAACCAACAACACTTCTTGATAAAAACAATTAGAACACTAGGAATAGAAGGGCACTTCCTCAACATGACAGAGGATACATATGAAAAATCCACAACTAAATTCATAGTTAAAAATGAAAAAATAAAAGTATTCCCTCTGTGATCAGGAAAAAGACAAGGATCCCCAATGTCACCACTGTTATTCAACTTTACTATAAGTACTAGCCAGAGCAATGAGGCAAGGAAAACAAAAAAGGAAAGAAAATAAAATGGAAAGGAAGAAGTAAAACTTTCTCTAATTGCAGATGACATGATCCTATATATAGAAAATCCTGGAAAAATTCATAGCAAAGCTTCTAATAAATGAATTTGGCGAAGCGATGAGATGCAAGATTAGCACTCCAAAATCATTAGTATTTCTACAGTTAGTAATAAACAATCAGAAGAAATCCAGAAAAATTTACATTTACAAGAGCAATAAAATGTTTTATCTAGAAAGAAATCTATAATCAAGTTTGTAAAGGATTTATATGCAAAACAACTACAAAACATTGCTAAAAGAATCAAGGAAGACTTAAATTAATAGAAGGACACTGCATTCATGGATTGTAAGATTAAATATTGGGTTACAACTCTGGCAGGGGAGGATCATTCAGAGTATCAGAGATGGGGGATGTATGGGAGGAGGTTCACCTGGGGGCATACCTATAAGGCATATGAATATGTTCAAGAGTTTATGGGGCATTGTCACAGTAGGTCGGGATTCAGGTAATAACCAAAAGAATATCAAATTCCCATCCTAGGGAGCTCTGCCACATTCTCTAATGGGACAGCAAGAATCCTGAGTGCAGGGGCAGTGACTAGTGAAAGAGTATGGACCATTGACAGGCCCTTAATAGTGATGACTGTACTTAAGAACCTTTACTTTTGAAATTGAAGCTTAGCTAGTATTATAAAAACCTTGTTGCTCAAATGTGGCCTCTCTCTAAGCCATACTCAGCATATAAATGCCTTCTTTCCAGGATGGAATATGACTCCCAGGATGAGCCTCCCTGGCACTATGAAATTGCTACCAAACACCAACTAGCAATGCAACTGGAAAAAGACATTAACCAAAAGGGGGAAAGAGTAAAGACAAATGAATTTATATGGCTAAGAGACATTGAAGTGAGCTGGGAGGTCATCCCAGAGGTTACACGTACACATGACTCAACAGGATCTTATTGACTACCACTATAAAGATTGTCTCAAATAGTGGGGGTCCTGAGGGCTCTGGAGACACCCAGACACTATAGGAAAGGCAGACAGCTCAGGAGTTTAGTGCCCTGCCAGTGGGCCCTGCTTTGGAATTTATGCTCCCCAGTGTGACAGAGTTGTACTCAATTGTGATTTCCATACATATGGCTCTTCTTCCCCTTCTATTTTAACCTATAGTTATTACTAGAGTGGATAGGTGTATGTCCATGAGACAAATGTTGGACTTTCCATGTTCCAGTTGGGCCCTGAATCTCAACAGAGTTGCAACACCTACTCTCCAGTTCATTAGACTCACCCAGGACAACTAACAAGAAAATGATGATGAACAATGACCATTCCAAGAACCAGAGAGAGACTGAAACTTCAAGCATTATAGTCTCATCCATCTGCCTCCTTGGATCTAAGCTCCTTCTCAATTAGAGGAAGAATGGGTATCACCATCCGAGAATCCTCAGGATCGGGGAATGAGTGATGGACTAGATGGACTTACTGTTATTCTACTATAAAGTTACTGTGATTCTAGCAATGGAAGGACTGTTATCATTGTTGTGGAGATAGTGGCCACTGGAGGTTCTGAGGTAAGGGGGAGGGAAAAATAGGTGTAATATGGGGGCATTTTGGGACTTGGGAATTGTCCTGAATGACATTACAATGACAGATACAGGACATTATATGTCTTGTCATAACTAACAAAATTGTGCAGGAGAGATTCTAAACTACAATGTAAACTATAATTCATGCTTAGTGTCAATGCTCCTAAATGGGTTCATCAATTGTGACAAATGTACCACACTAATGAAGGATGTTGTTAATGTGGGAAAATATTTGAGGGGTAGGGAGCTAGGCATATGGGAATCCTTATACTTTTTATGTAACAGTTATGTAATTTAAATATCTTTTAAAAAGTATATTATTAAAAAAAAGATTAAATATTGTTAAGGTGTCAGTTCTACCCAGAATGGTTTACAGATTCAACACAACCCCAATCAAAATGCCAAAATCCTTCTCTGCAAAAATGGAAAAGTCAATTATTAAATTTATATTTAATGATAAGGGGCCCCAAATAGGTAGCATTATCTTAAGCAAGAACAAAGTGGGAGAACTTACAATTGCTGATCTTAAAATATATTGCAAAGTCACAATAATCAGAGCAGTATGTATCTGGCACAAGAACAGAAATATAAACCTATGTAATCTAATTGGAAGTTCAGTAAATGGCCCTCACATTTGTGGCCAACAATTTTGACAATGGGCAAAGACCACTAAATTTGGAAAGAATAGTATCTTCAAAAAATGGTACTGGGGAAACAGAACTCTCCCTCACATGATATATGACAATGAAGTAAAAATGGATCAAAACCTTCAATATAAGAGCTAGAACTCTCAAACTCCTAGATGAAAAAGTAGTGAAACATTTTCAGGACCTTGTGTTAGACAATGGTTTCTTAGACTTGCATGCAAAGTACAAGCAACAGAAGAAAAAAAATAAATGAATGGGATCTCCTCAAAATTAAACAAAAAGAAAATGCATCTAATGAAATTGTTCATGAAAGCAAAACGACAACCTACAAATTGGGAGAAAATATGTGGAACCAACATATCCAATATGGATTTAATATTTAAAATTATAAAAAAGTCCTTCAATTCAAAAACAGAAGACATGACCATAGTTGAAAGCTCCAATTCCCAAAAGTGGAGGAAGAGTTGTCCAATGACTTCAGCTACTGATTAGTAAATTTGGCCAGCTAAAGTATAATCCTAAGAAGAGTTGAAGTCTGAATCTGACCAAGATAGGGAGAAGCTGGTAGCTATAATTTTAATTCTGCCCCTGTATGAGGGGAAGCAGGGCTGATTGAAAGGCACAGTGATGGTGGGACCAGCTTCTTTCTACCCAGATCAGATTGCAGCACCAGCCTAGGCCCCAGCCCCAACTCTGAGAGGGAAGAAACTAGGAGTACTTGCACCAACCTCTCTGGGCCATTACAGGTGCTTTCAACACATACAGACTGGATACTCAGACACTTGTAGCTCCATCCTCACCCCCCAAATGGATAGGAGGGGAGCTGTATTGCCTCAACCTCTTCAGGCAACTGTAGGCACTTTTGGTCACACAAACTGGTTTGAATACCTTCCTCATTGCCCCCATAGGATAGGAAGGGGCTGGTGTTTCCTCAGCCTCTAAGGACACATGCAGGCACTCTGACCTTGCATGAACTGAACTGTTGGGCTTCTGTGGCTACACTGAACCCCAATAGGACACACACACAACAGTGTTTTTCCTGCCTCTTCTGGTAACTACAGGTGGTTTTGGCTCACACAGACTGAATAATTAAACACCTGTAGCTCCATCCCTGCCCCTAAGTAGGATAGAAGAGGAATGGTGTTTCTTCAGTCTTTCTGGGCAATGGGCAGGCACTTTCAGCCTGCAAAGATGGACTGGTAGATGACTGTGGACTCACCCCCAACCCCACCCCTCAATAGGATAGGAGCGGACTGGTGTTTCCCCAGCCTCTCCCAGCAATGGCAGGCACTTTTGGCCTACAGAAACTGAACTATTGGATAGAAAGGACAGTATTCCCTCAGTCTCTCAGAGAAACTGTATGTGCATTCAGTGCACATGGATTAGATTGTTGGGAACTCTGGAATGTCCGTCTCCAACCCTGGCATGGGAGGAGGGGACTGGTGATATGTCACTGTACATGGGCAGCTGCAGTCACTTAGAACCCACTTGGCATGGACTGCTGCCCAAAGCTGCAGCTCTGTCCCTACACAAGACAGGGGAGGAAGGGGCATGAAACTACATCAGTCTCTCTGGGCTACTACAGTCAAATGTACCTGCATGACTTGGATTACTACATATGGCTGCTGCTCTGTCCCAACCTGCTCTTTCTCCTCCTGGTGGAGCAGAAAATTGGGAGAAGCTTCATTACTTCTGGGACAATACAGGCAGCTTCAGTCTCCACATGTTACAGTACCAAATACATTCTCAGCTCCTACTACATAAACAGCAAAAGAAAAAGGAGAGGAAAGCCCTAAACTAAAGGGAGAAACTGCACTCAGAATAAATACACCTAGTAAGCCGGATGCCAAGATACCAACAAAAAATTACAATCTATACCAAGAAACAGGAAGATATAGCCCAGTCAACAGAACAAGGTAAACCTTAAGAAGACATAAAAGGATTGAGACAACTAATCATAGATGTTCAAACAAATATCCTTAATAAATTCATTGAGATGAATAAAGTATTTAAGGATATTAAGCTGACACAGATTAGCACAAAGAAAAATTTGAAAACATACTTGGAAAATTAGTAGATCTAATGGGAAATGGGAATGAAAGGCACAATAAATGAAGTAAAAAATACACCAGAGGCATATAACAGCAGATTTAATGAGGCAGAAGAGAGTATAAGTGAACTTGAGACATGGCTTTCAAAACCAAACATACAAAGGAAATGATGAAGAAAAGAAAGGAAAAAGTTAAATAGTGTTTCAGGGAACCAAATATTATCAAGAGATGTGTAAACATACATGTCATGGGTATCCCAGAAGGAGAAGAGAAGGGAAAGGGGGATGAAGGAATATTTGAATAAATCATAGTAGAAAAATTTTCAACCTAATTGAAGACATAGATATCCATAGCTAAGAAGCTATGTACTCCCATCCAAATAAATCCAAATAGACCAACTCCAAGATACATAAAAATTAGAACACCAAATGCCAAAGAGAAAGAGAATTCTGAAAGCAGCAAGAAAATAGTGATGCATCACATACAAGGGATATCCAATAAGATTAAGTGCCAATTTCTCATCAGAAACCATGATGGCAACAAAGCAATGGTATATGTTTAAGATATTGCAAGAGAAAAACTGCCAGACAAGAATCTTACATCTGGCAAGGTTGTCTTTCAAAAATGAGGGTGCATTTAGAATATTAACAGATAAACAGAAACTGAGAGAGTTCATATCTAAGGGACTGGCTTTGCCAGAAATAATAAATGGAGTGCTACGGCCTGAAATGGAAAGACAGGAGAGAGTCTTGGAAGAGAGTCTAGAAATGAAGATTATATCAGTAAAGACAACTAAAAGTGTCCAAAGAGTGGTGAAAATAAAATATGACAGATAAAACAAAAAGGTCAAAATGGGTGAAAGAAACACAGATGCCCAACAGTTGAGTTCATACAGGTCAAAGTGCCTGCATCTGTCCTTAGAGGCTGAGGAAACATCAGCCCCCTCCTATCCTATGGGATGCAGTGAAGGCAATGCTGAGAAGGAAATTTATAGTCTTCAATGCTTCCATTAAAATCAATGTCCTAACTACACAGCTGGAGTAATAGGAGAAGAATAGCAAACTATTCCCAAAGCAAATAGAAGGAATGAAATAAAGATAAGAGCAGAAATAAATGAAATTGAGAACAAAAAAAAAAAAAAAAAATACAGAGAATTAATGAAACCAGAAGCTTGTTCTTGGAGAAGGTTAACAAAATTACAGAATGTTTAGCTAGACTGAAAAAGAAAAAAGAGAGAAACTGCAAATAAAATAAAACTGAAAATGGGGGCATTACTCTTGACCCCACAGAAATAAAGATCATAAGAGGGTACTGTGAACAATTGTCTACAAACCAGACAATGTAGTTGAAATAGAAAAATTACTAGGAATGTATGAACATCCTACACTGATCCTAGAAGTAGTAGACATCAACAAATCAATCACAATTAAAGAGATTGAAAGAGTCCTCCAATAATTCTCCAAAATAAAAAGCTCAGGACCAAATGTTTTCATAGGTGAGTTCTTCAAAGCAGTCAAATAAGATTTAATATCTATCTTACTCAAGTTCTTCCAAAAAAATTGAACAAGAAGGAACACTACCAAACTCGTTCTATGAAGCCAATATCACCCTAATTCCAAGGCCAGACAAAGATATTACAAAAAAAAAAAAAAAAAGAAAGAAAGAAAGAAAATTACAGACTAATTTTCCTAATGAATATTGATGCAAAAATCCTCAAAAATATACTTGCTAATTTAATACAATGACACATTAAAGTAATTATTTATCATGATCAAGTGGCTTGTACCAGACATGAAAGGTTGCTCAACAGAAGAAAATCAATGTAATACACCACAATAAAAAATCAAAGAATAAAAGTCACATGATCCTATGGATTGATGCAGAAAAGGCAATTGATATAATACAGCATCATTTTTGATGAAAATATTACAAAAGATAGAAATTGAAGGAAACTTTGTCAACATAATAAAGACCATATATGAAAAAGCCACAGCTAACATTGTACTCAATGGTGAAAGACTCAAACCTTTCCCATTGAGATCAGGATCATTCATGGATGCCCACCATCACCACTGCTATTCAGTATAGTGTTAGAGAATCTGGCTGGAGCAATCAGGTAAAAAGAAGAAATATAATCATTCAAATCTGAAAGGAGGAACTAAAACTTGCTATTCACTGATGATATAATTCTTTCTATGCCTAGAAAGTCACTAAACATCTACAACAAAGCTACTAGAGCTCATACATGATTTCAATAGTTTGTCAGAATACAGTATTGATAAGTAAAACCAGTCATTTTCCTGACTGATTACTGTGGCAGTTTGATATTATTTATGAATTCCCAAAAATACGGATACAGGTTATGTTTGTAAACTGATCTGATTCTCTAGGCCCAATGCCCTTTGATTGTATTAAATTCAAAGGTTTTATGTTTACTTAATTATGTTAAGATTAGGGTTTTGATTTGACTGCGTCATCAGAGTGTGCAGGATTGAGTCACTGCCCCCTTGGTGGGCTATATAAATGGACCCTAAACACTCAATCAAGAAGACAGAAGCAAATACACAAGAAAAGAGGAGAGTTCCATGGACATGGAAGAGGATCATGTGGTCCCAGGAAGGGAAATGAGTCATTCACCTGATAGCTTACAGTTTACATTGTGAAGAGAAAAGAGCAGCTGAGGCTGCAAAGAAATAAGCTCTCCAGCCTACAGCTGAGATCAGAAGAAGATGGGCACATGGAGCCTTAAGAGGAAAGAGGAAGGCTGAACCCTCACAGTTATCACCTGCCATCTGGCATCAACTTGTGGCATGTGGCAACTTTGAGTGACCAAAATACCTCTTATGGTACCTTGAGTTGGACTCTTTAGGACCTTGTGGTTGTAAGTTTTTACACCAAGTAAAGAACAACAAATTTTCTGGTTGGTAAAATGTCTGAACAACCACAGATATTTCAAAAAGGAAGAATGAATTTAGAGGACTCTCACTTCTGAACTTTAAATCACATTACCTAGCCGCCATGGTAAAATGGCATGGTACTGGCATAAAGATAACACAGACCAATGAAACCAAATTGATGGTTCAGAAACAGACTCACATCTGTAGTCAAGATTTTTGACAAGGCTGTCAATTCCACCTAGCTGGGGCAGAGCAATCTATTCAACAAACTGTGCTGGGAGAACTATATATCTATAGACAAAAGAAAGAAAGAGGACCCTATCTCACACCTTATACAAAAATTAACTCAAAATGCATCAAAGACCTAAATATAAAAGCTAGGGCCATAAAACTCCTAGAAGAAAATAAAGGAAAACATATTCAAGACCTAGTGGTAGGTCATGCATTCTTAAACCTTACACCAAAAGACAAGCAACAAAAGAAAACATGCACAAATGGGACCTTCTCACACTTAAACAACTTTGTGATTCAAAAGGCTTCACCAAGAAAGGGAAAAGAGAGCTCACTCAATGGGAGGAAATATTTTGAAACCGCATATCTGATAAGTTTTTGATTTCCACTCTATATAAAGATCAACAACTCAACAATAAAAGAGCAAGTGATCCAATTAAATAATAGACAAAAGACTTAAATAGACATTTCTCCAAAGAGGAAATACAAATGGCTAAAAAGCACATGAGAAATGTTCACTATCACTAGGTGTTAGAGAAATGCAAATCAAAACAACAATGAGATATCATCTCACACCATATAGAATGGTCATTATTTAAAAAGAGGAAATAATAAGTGTTGGAGAGGATGTTGGAAAATAGGAACACTCCTTCACTCTTGGGAATGTAAAATAGTGCAACCTCTATGGAAGACATTTTAGTGGTTTCTCAGGAAGCTAAATATAGAACTGCCGTATGATGCAGACATTGCTCTTCTAGGAACATATACAAAAGAACTGAAAAATGTGATGTGAGCAGACATTTGCACTCCGATGTTCATAGCAGAATTATTCACAATTGCCAGTAGATAGAAACAACACAAATGTCCATCAACCAATGAATTGATAAACAAAATGTGGCATATGTATACAATGGAATATTATGCTGTAGTAAGAAATGAAATTGGGACACATATGATAACATGGATGAATCATAAAGACTTTTTTTTAAAGGTAATACACTTGGGTTTTTATAGAGGAAAAAGCGTAAATAAGCTTCAAAAATAATAAAGAGGTGGCGGACTTGGCCCAGTGGTTAGGGCTTCTGTATACCACATGGGAGGTCCGCGGTTCAAACCCCGGGCCTCCTTGACCTGTGTGGAGCTGGCTAAAGTGCAATGCTGATGCGCACAAGGAGTGCTGTGCCACACAGGGGTGTCCCCGCGTAGGGGAGCCTCACGTGCAAGGAGTGCGCCCACAAGGAGAGCTGCCCAGTGCAAAAGAAAGTGCAGCCTGCCCAGGAATGGTGCTGCTCACACAGAGAGCTGACACAATAAGATGACGCAACAAAAAGAAACACGGATACCCGTGCCGCTGACAACAACAGAAGTGGACAAAGAAGACACAGCAAATAGACACAGAGAACAGACAACTGGGATTGGGAGGGGGAGTGGGGGGGGGAGAAGGGGAGAGAAATAAATAAATAAATAAATCTTTAAAAAAATAATAATAAAGAACATAAGAAAAATAATTGCATTCCATCCTCAAACATAATGAAATCATCTCATTAAGCCTTAATTAATTTAAAGGTCAACAATGCATAATTTAGATAAGCCTATAAATGCATTATGTAAATGATTATTAAACCAACATGCTCTTTTGTTTCTTATCTTTATCTTATTGATCCTAGAAAACATCCATTAACTCTAGAAACACTGTAACACTGATGTTGCATATGCAATGATAACACATTACAAAAAATACCATATTTTCCTGGATTATTTCTGATAAACATAACTTAAACCCCACAGGCACAAAATTCACTGACATTTTATTAAATTCCACAGAGATGTATAACAAGAGATCAGCATCTCAAGGGAGGAGCTATAGGAAAGACTCTCTAGGAGCAAAGAAAGCTAGTGCAAGAAAAAATTCACCATTTTCACAATATGTCTGGGAACTAGCCTAGATAAATCTTTTCAGTATTAAAGAGCTGAATTAATATAAGTTCCTGATTTATTCCATGTTGCCTGTCCTGGGCCCTGTGAACAAACAACAAAGTCCCTGCCTTTATGGAACTTACAGCCTTGTGAGGGAAGATAGTGAATTAACGATATGTTTGGAAGTAAATGTGGAAAGGGACTGCAGTAGTATGTGGAATATGGATTTACAATTTTAAATAGGGTGGAGAAAGCCCATTTCAGGAAGAAAGAAGAGAATGGCAAAGGTCCTGAGGCAGTTACTAAGGAAGAGCAAGAAGATGAGTCTGACAAGAGCAGAGTGGCCCTTGCCCTCAAAACATTTCCCAGTCTCCTTGGCAAGGCAGGCAGGGTTAAGCAGAGAACCTGCAGTCTAACTGGCTATGGAGTTAGGAAAGACAGTTCAAAGCTGCAAAAGCAACTGGTTATTAAAGGGAGAAATCATAGAATGGAAGAAGCCACTGAGGGAGGAAATTCAAAATCTGCACATAGAGAAAACTGGATATCCACATGCAAAAGAATGAAATTGAACCCCTACCCCACTCCACACACAAAAACCAACTCAAAATAGATCAGTGACCCAAATATAAGAGCCAAAACCACAAAACTCATACAAGAAAACACAGGGAAAATTTTCAGGACCAGCATTTGGCAATGGATTCTTAGATATGACACCAAAAGCATGAACATCAAAAGAAAAAAATAGACAAACTGGATCTCATCAAAATTTAAAACCCCTGTGCATCAAAGGACATTATAAAGAAACTGAAAAGACAACCTACAGAATGGGAGGGACTATTTGGATACCACATAACTGATAAGGATTTTTTTGGTTTTGTTTTTTGTTTTTTTTTTGAGGTACCAGCTGGGAATTGAACGCAAGACCTCATATGTGGGAAGCTAGTGCTCAACCACTGAGCCACATTGACTTCCCTCAATTGCTTTTATCATTTGTTTTGCTTGTCCTTTGTTTGTTTGTTTGTTTTTGAGAAACAGGAATACTCCTTTTTTTTTTTGAAATTTTTCTTGCTTAATTTTATTGGCTGACTTACAAAATCTATTGTCTTCTTTTTTTTAAGTTAAAGTTAATAGATCACAAGGAATGTTACATTAAAAAACATTTAAAAAAACAAAAAACATAAGAGGTTCCCATATAACCCACTTCCCACCCCCACCACATCATTTTTGTAAATTATATATTTTTGAAGATATATACATTACCAAAAAAGTTATATTAAAAAATACAAGAGATTCCTGTATATCCCCCACCCCTGCACCCCACTCCTCCCACACCAACAACCTTCTCTATCATCGTGGCATACTCATCGCACTTGGTGAACACATTTTGGATCACTACACCTGACCCTGCAATACCATTACGGACAACTCAAAATCCCAAAAATGCTCCCACATCATATCTCTTCTACCCTTTCCCTGCCCTCAGCAACTACTGTGGCCACTTTCTTCACCTCGATGGTAAAATTTCTTCTATTACTCGTTACAGTAGTTTTATAGTAGAATACCAGTAAGTCCACTCTAGTCCATTCTTTATTCCTCCATTCTGTAGACCCTGAGATGGTGATATTCTCTCCTCTTCAAGATCAAGAGGGGGCTTAGATTCCACATGGATGATGGATACAATTCTCTTGCTTACAGTTGTAGGCACTCTTGATTCCCTGATGTGGTTGGTAGTTGACCATCTTCACCTCCCTGTTAGCTGACCTGGGTAAGACCAACAAACCAGAGAGTAGGAGTCACCACTCTGCTGAGGCTCAGGGCCCAGCAGCACATGGTTCAGTCCAGAGATTCAAGTTTCCAGAGTATGGACCATCTCTAGCACCAACCACAGGTTCAGTAAAAGTGACAGAAGAGGCATGTGCAGAAAGGTCACATATGAGTCCAGCTCCATCACATTCAGGAGCACAAATTTCAAAGTAGGGCCCTCTGACATGGCACAGAGCTCCAAATCCATCTGCCATGACTTTATACCCTGTGGATCTCTGTAGCCTTCAGGAGAACCAGTACCTATGGTTGTATCTACTTTGGTTTTTTCTGGAGTCCTGCTGAGGTGTGTGTAAGTGCAACCCCTCTGATGACCTTCCAACTCTTTTTGGAAGACTTTTGGCCATATCAACTCATTCGTCTTTCCCATTTCCCCCTTTAATTCAAGGATAAAGACATTATTTTGAATGAAATAAGCCAGAAATAAAAATGACAAATATTGCATTTTCTCACTAATACGAGCTAAATATGAAGAATACGCACATGGAGTTAAAAGCTAGAGATAACAGAGGGCTACAAAAGAATACTGATGCTTCATGTATGCATAAGTTTTCATTAACTGTACTCTAACAGTGTGGAAATAGAGTTCATGGTCACACATTATAATAGGTAGAATTGAACCCAGAGGTGGATGAGGATTGCCATTAATAGTACAAATGCAAGGTTGTACTGTGCACCAGAATGGATATATGTCACTATTGCAGGTAGTGGGAATATGGAGAAGCATGGGAAAAATACAATTACTGTAATGTATGGACTATAGTTAGCAGCAATAGTGACATATTCTTGCATCAACGCCAAAGATGTACTGTGTTTGTAATAAAAGGGTATGGAAAAATATGCCAAATGTATGCTATGGACTGTAGTTGATGGTAATAGTTTGATGATATTATCTCATAATTTGCAACAAATATTTCACAACAGTGTGGTATAATGGTGAAGAGGTGTTTTCTGGGAATTCTATACATGTGCATGTTTGTTTTGTCAGTTCCTAAGTTCTTTAATAAAGTTTAAAAAAATAAATAACTTTGCTGAAGAATATGATACTCATGATATATTGCTAAGTGAAGAAAAGGATGAAAAGCAGTATTAATGTATGAAACAGTTCTGCATATCTTTATCTTTACATATATACACAGCATACAATCTTTTATAGTTTTTAAAGATTAAATATATATGTTTATCACTATAATATTAATATGCTTACTGGATATTTGTACATTTTCTTTGGAGAAATGTCTATTTATACACACACTTATAATCTTTCAATGTTAACAGTGGGATTATTTCTGGATGGTGAGATTACTAGTGATTTTAATTTCCTTTACTTTGCTAATATATGATTCCTAAGATTTCTGCAGTGTACATACATTGCTTTCAAAATAAGAAAATATATTAAAGATTTTATTTAAGAAAATACATTAGAGAGGAGTTCTGTGAAGATAGCATTGGAGTAGATGGACAAGTTTCAACTACCACAAAATCAATGGAGAAATGACCAAAAATTGTCCAAGAGACCGGCTTTGGGGGTCATCAGACCATGATCGTGCTGCAAAATTCCCAGAGAGTGAGAGACAGAGAGATGAAGAATCCGAACAACAAATGTGAGGTACCAAACCTCTATGGTAACTTGGGAGGGCTTACATTCCCCATCCAAAGACATTAACAGGGATACAAACTCTGTCTCACTGCAGCTGACTGAGAGGGGAACAGGCATCTTCTTCCCTGTCAGCTGTTGCAAGGGTAAAGAGATAGGCAGACAGGAAACTTCTCTTCCATGAATTCAGCAGCAGAGGCTGCTTTGTATCTTGGCTCCAGTAAGATTAAAACACAATAAAGTGGAGACTGAAGGAAACACCTCTATGGAATGGTACTCTGACAAGTGCAATCTGCTGGCTGGCCTGGATATTGCATGGAGAAATAGTGCTTTTTGGTCTCAACCGAAACTCCTGGGAAAAAATGTATGCCCATTAGTGAATCACTGGACCGATTTTGATAACTAAGCTGAGCAATTTAAAAGAATACATTGAACCAAATATCAAAGAAGAGCTTTAAAAAAAAAAGAAAAAGAAAAAGAAAACAATAAGCAAGGGAGAGAAATTGGTCATCAGAGTAAATTCACCAACATAGTCTTCTTGACATCAGCAAAACATTACAAGTCATACTAGGAAAAAGGAAAAGATGGACCAGTCAAAAGAAAAAAACAAATATCCTAAAAAGATACAGATTTGAGACAATTAATTAATGATAATCACACAATTCTCCTAAATCAATTCAAAGAATTGAAAGAAAATATAACTAAAAAGATTAAGGATATTAAGAAGACACTGGATAAGCATAAAGACAAGGATGCCCACAGTCACCACTGTTATTTAATATTGTGCTAGAAGTTCTAGCCAGAGCAATTAGGTTAGATAAAGAAATAAAAGAACCCCAAATAGGAAAGGAAGATGTAAAATTTCCATTATTCACTGATGATATCACCCAATATCTAGAAAATCCTGAAAAATCCACGAAAAATGTGCTAGAACTAATAGATGAATTCAACAACTTGTGGGATACAAGATAAATATGCAAAAATTAGTAGCATTTCTATGCACTACTTATGTACAATCTGAAGAGGAAATCAGAAAAAATACAGTTATAATAGTGAGTAAAAGAATCAAATATTTAGGAATAAACTTAACCAAGGACATCAAGGACCAGTATTCAGTAAACTACTAAACATTGCCACATGAGAAAGAAATCGGACCACTATCTCACACCATAAACAAAATCCTCAACCTAGCTATTAGGGAAATGAAGATCAAAGCTACAATGAGACACCATTTTACACCTTATAGAATGGCCATTATTAAAAAAAAAAACAACAGAAAACTACAAGTGCTAGAAAGGACTTTACTGTATACTTTTCCCTTTACTATTGGTGGGAATGTAGAATGGTGCAGCCTTTTTAGAAGACTGTTTGGCAGTACTTCAAGAAGCTGAATATAGAACTGCAATAAAATCCAGCAATTCTGTTACTAGGAATATATTCAGAAGAACTGAAAGCAAGGATGCAAACAGACATTTACACACTGATGTTCATAGTAGCATTTTTCACGATTGCTAAAATATGAAACCTGCCCAAGTGTCCATCAACCAATGAATGGATAAACAAAATGTGGTATATATATACAATGGAATACTACTCAGCTGTAAGAAGAACTGAAATCACGATGCACATGACAACATGGACTAACCTAGAGGATATTATGTTAAGTGAAATAAGCAGGACAGGAAAGGACAAATATTGTATGGTCTCACTAATATGAACTTAATATGATGTGTAAACTCATGGAGGTCAACTCTACAATATAGGTTTCTTGGAAACAGAAGGTGAGTTGAGAATCGGATTGGATGTATGTAGCATTAGTAATGTATGTAGCATTATTAATAAGGTTAATTATAAAGTTTCAAAATGAGTAGACTTGATAGTAACATATTATAGTAAGTATAACTAACACTGTTGATTTATAAATGTAGTTGTGGCTAAATGGAGTGGTCTGTGAATGTAGATGTCAATTGAATGGAATAATCTAGGGAATGTATAACATAGTGATTTTGGTGGTGAATGAAGATTGTGGTTAATTGTATAAATATAAGAATGCTCTTTTACAAAGTGCTGAGAATATGATGATACATGGGAAAATTATAACTAATGTAACTTATGGACAAGAGTTAACAGTAATATTGTAATATTTTGCAGCAATGGCTAGAAGATAGTATTTCAATACTAAGGTAAAACAATAGGGGGTATAAGGGAAAATGGGGTTTTTCCATTTGGAGTAATGGAAACATTCTAAAATTGAATGAAATGATGACAGCACAACTCTATACTGAAAATGAAAGCCACTGAGTGTATATGCTTTGAATGGATTATACAAAGCATGGGACTGTATAACACAGGGAATCCAATGGTAGAGGATGGACTGTGATTAACAGGACAAACATGAGAACATTCTCTCATGAATGATACCAAATATATAATTCTGATATAGGGTGTTAATAATTGTGTGAGATAGGGGAAAAATACACCAAATATTAGATAATGGCTATAGTTTTTAGTAATATTTTAATGATGCTCTTTCATAGTTTGTAACAAATATTTCACAACAATGCAAGGTGCTGGTGGTGGGGAGATGTATGGGAGCCTTGAGTGATGATACGCATGTTTGTTTAGTAAATTTACAATTTTTACCATTCACTTGTTTTTTATAAAATTTTCTTTATAAAATATCACAATGAGATTTCTTTTCACACCTACTAGAAGGGTTACCATTAAAAATTGGAAAATTTTATGTGTTGGAGAAGATGTGGGAAAATAGAAGGACTCATTCTTTCCTGGTGGGAATATGAAAGAGTTTGCTACTGTGGAAGACTGTTTGGCAGTTCTTCAAAAATTAATTATAGAGTTAGCATATACCTGGCAATCCCACTTCTAGGTACATACCCAAACATTTGAAAATGGCTACTTGAACAGACATTTACATACCGATATCCATAGTGGCATTATTCATGATTGTGAAAAGATTAGAGGAATCGAGGACTATTATTCATCTTTCAAAAGATGTGAAATTCTGCCATGTGAGATAATTTGGATGAACCTAGGGGACATAAGGTTGAGTGAAATAAGTCAGACATGCAAGGATAAATGTTGTATAAAATCACTGATTTGAAATAATTAGATTGAATCAGTGATTCAATCACTGATTGAAATAATTAGAATAAGCAAACTCATAAAGTCATAATCTAGATTACAGGTTATCAAGGGATGGGATAGGGTTAGGGAATAGGGACTAAGGCTTAAAAGATACAAAGGTTCAAGCTGAGACAATGGAAAAGTTTTGGTAATGAATGGTGGTGATGGTAACACAACATTGTGAACATAATTAACAGTGCTGAATTATGTATATGAATGTGGTTATAGCAGGAAGTTTTAGGCTATATAATTTTTTAAAAATACAGTTTTTTAAAAATCCATGGAGCTACACCTAACAAATTGTCCGAAACCAGCGAGGGGGGGGAGTCCAGAGACCTGTAGGAAGAAGCGGGGGTAGGGGCAGGGGACGAGAAAGAATGGAGACAAGACAGGATTCTGATCAAGTCTCATTTATTGGGGGTAGAACATGGGAATATATACTGAGGGAAGGGAATGTGTCCCCAGATGATAGGTTGGTCTTGCATGTGGCAGACGTCCAGGAAGGGAATTGGCTGAAAGTGCATGCCGGGTCTGCAGAATTTTGCGCCTTGCGCATGCATGGTGCTGTGGTCACCAGAGTTTGTGGCGGGAAGGGGAGAACAAAGAAACAAAGAGGGAGAAGAAGGAGGAAATGGCGGGGCAGGGCTGAGGTAGTTGTGAAATCCGTCCATGTTGTTGGAGGCTGTAAATAGATTTCACAGCAGGTGGCTCCCCACAACAAATGAAGGTAATGTAATGTAAATTGTGGACTATAATTAATAGTACCATTATAAAAATATGTTTCATTAATTGTATCAAATATACTACACCAAGGCAAGGTATGGCAAGACATAAGATGGTATACAGATGCACCATTTGTCTGAAAACCTTCATTTTCTCTTAAAAAAGCTCCCTAAAGCAATCACTTAGGGGAAGCAGATATGGCTCAAGTGATAAGGCCTCTGCCTACCATATGGGAGGACCAGGTTTCAATCGCTGGGTCTCATGATGAAAAAGAAGGAGAGAAAGCAATCACGCACAGTGAGCCAGTGCCCCTGCGGCAAGCCAAGTGCCCACATGGTGAGCTGAGTGCCTGAGCAATGAGTTGAGTCCCTACGCGAGTGCTTGCATGTTGAGTCAGTGCCTGCACAGTGAGTCGAGTGCCCACGTGAGTGCCTGCGTGATGAGTCAGTGCCTGTGTGGCGAGCCAAGTGCCCATGCAGCAAGCCAAGTGCCCACGTGGTGAGCCAGTGCCCAGGCATGTGAATCACGAAGCAAGATGATGACACAACAAAAGAGAGACAAAGGGGCAAGTCAAGGCAAAGTGTAACAGAGACCAGGAACTGAGGTGGGACAATTGATAGGGAACCTCTCTACACATCAGAGGTCCCCAAGATTGAATCCAGGTGACTCCTAGAGAAGATGAGAAGAGAAGACAGAAAGAGTAATAGATACAAAACAGCAGGGTGGGGGAGGGAAGGGGAGGGGAGGGGAAATCACTTATTAATCTTTGGACAGCTTTTCAGGAAACCTCTCTTCTTGATTTTGCTATGTAAATTAAGACAGCAAGAATAAACCGCAGATATGAAAATACTATGAAAAGTGGAAATTTTGTGCAAAACTTAGTTAATTTTTATTCAAATGGACTGATATTACATAAGCATAAATCTTTGTGGGTTTGCCAGTGACCCCTTATTACATGAGCAATTTACTGAGTCTTATGCTGCTGATATAACTGGAAGTCAGCATTATTCTCAAGATAATTATGTTTACATGGAGCAGAAGGGTTTACAACTAAAGGAGAATAAATTAAAATGAAGTATGCATTTCCTCAAGCATATTTTGTAACTGTGCTCAGTTGAACATATTTCCCTCTGCTTCATATTTGTCCCCTGGTCTTCAGCTTAAAAAAATGTCACCTTTTCTTAAGTATAATTTTTTTCAATCAGTGTTAGCTATTTGTTTTTTTGTTATATAACTGTCAACAAAAAATTTGTGTGTGTAAAATATAGCCATTCATGCCAAGGCATTATTCCTTGTCTAACCTGAAGTTATAATTCAAAGTTCTGTCTAAAAGTGATTATATTTTGCCAAGTTCCAAAAGTTAATTAAGTAAAGCAAAGTGATAAAAATCATTAGTGAATGATGTTTCTCAGTTTTGCTTTTTAGTTACTTTAACAGATGCGATACAGACTGCTTCTATTCACAGTTAATTAGATATGCAATTACTAGAAATAAGAAATAGATTTATGCTATGTAAACATGGTGTGAATAAGATTAATTATGAGCACAGAACTAAAAATGTGCTAATATTGAAATAGCTGTCACCATGGGGACATTCAGATCCAAATGATTAAATTAGTCTTTGACTTATCAGCAAATTAGTAAAATGCAGAAATCAAGAAGCATGACTTTTTTTAAAATATGAAGAATGATAGAAGACTCATAACTTTATGGTGCATCATTTACTCTTCTTTACCCATTGTATATTCTTTCACTACTTTTTTTGTTTTCACGTAAAATTCCCATAAGATAAACTGAAAGTTTTCCCAGTTTTCGATGGCCTGGCTAATATAGAAGTTTAGATCAGTTCTGTGTGGCTAACCTTAGAACAAATGCTTATTTCAATTTTGCTCAATTCCCCTTGCATATATTGCCATGTCATGATCTTAGAAATATATTTTGTGCGTGGGAAACTGGACACATTTTGAAATAGGTTCCACTCTACATTGCAGCTCCCCCTAGACTGTAGCTCTCTGCAGGACTTAACCATATCCTTATTGTTCAATGTGGTATCTTCAGCAGCTACAAAATCTAATGAATTTGTTCTATGAATTATTGCATTACGTCAGAATATTTATGATAAATATTATGATAAATATTATTATTTATCATAAATAAGCTGTATGCTATTCTAACAGGGTCCAGATGACAAAGAGGAAACTCACTGTAGACACATTTACCCTAGCCTAATTTACCTTTATCTGTTTTATATTAATTTATATTTTAATAAAAATTCTAAAATTTCACACTGAGAATATTCCAAAATAATTAAAATTTATAATATATCTATCTTTGAAATTCAATCCAAAAATAAGATAAATTTCTATATATTTATGTATTAAATATTATTGACTATCTACCATAGAGTTCCTACCATTGAGAGCTTCTTCTAGACTGAGATATATCAATAGCAAGAAACAAAACAGACAAATCATCTGAAGTTTACACTGAAGAACAGATATTAAGTAAACGTTATACAGGTGAGATGAGGATAAATGATATGGGAGAAAAGAATAAAGCTCAGGAGAGGAAAATGATTGATAGGGAAGGGAGATGCATTTTACAATTTAAAATGTTCAAGAAAGACCTCATTTAGCATTTGAACAAAAGACTGAAGCCAGAAACAGTGAGCCATGGAGATATCTGGAGTTAAGAATGCTCTAGGAAGTTGCAAAGGAACAAGTATAAAGGTCCTGAGGAAAGAGCAAGCCTAGCATAGTCCAAGAAGAGGAAGGAGATTGGTGTGACTATATATTTGAAAATGAGGTGAGGAATGGTAAGAGAAGAGGCCAGATAGAAAAGGAGTGGGCTAACGATAATGAGGACAACCATCATTTACCTTTTAAGCTACTGGAAAGACTTTGGCTTTTACTCTGACAGTTGTGTTGAGCCACTGAACACTTTTGAGCAAAAAAAAGTGACATAATTTAAAACATATTTAAATTTATATCGATTTATCTATATATCACAGTACAGTGGATATCATTTTCTTTTGGTGTGCAGTTTTATGAATTTTAAAAATGTTAAGTTCATAGGACCATAACACTTGGAGTATTTAAAAGATCTAGATCATTCTGGCTGATCTTTTATGAATAAAACATAGGACGGCACAACCAAAAACTGGAAGAGAAATCAGGAAGCTATAGTAGTAATCCAGGTGAAAAAGGAGAATAATTGGACCAGAATAATAGCAGTGAAGATGTTGAGTATGGCCACCTCCTGGTGTTTTGGAAGTAATGCCAACTGCCTGGATGACAGATGTGAGAGATTGTGCAGTGAAGGGATAAGACAGGGGTGTAGTGATACTATTGGGTTGGGCTTTGTAGGGTTGAGGGGAGCTGGGGTTGGAAGGATGGGTCAGATGGTCCATGGAACTAGGGGGAGGGTTGGGGGGGAGTAGGTGAACACAGGAGATTGTCAGGTATGTGGTTGAAACTATAATGTTGGAAAAACTCTTTAGAAAATATAATAAGGAAGGGTTACTGTTTTAAGGTGTTTGACAGGGGACATCTGGCACCAGGTGCACCTGGGGCAGGCTTCTAGGGAGTGTATAAGTGCTCTTCTTGTCACAGTGTGTTATATCAGTGGGTAGAGACCCATACAATGAGTGGGAAGGTGTTATACACCCATACTAGGGAGACCTGATGATCTCAAACAGAGGGCAGGGTGTCTCTCAAGAGCATGGTTGGCTCCCAGTAGGGGAGGACAGACTAGATTGTCAAGCCCTCAGCATTGTTGCAAGTATCTATGAATCTTGCCCTTCAAGCAGTGAAGCTTGGTTGTCACTGTGGGCCCTGAGGAGAGGGAGAGAGAGGAATAGAATAGATGGAAGAAGGGGTAGCTGGGGACAATGGAAGGGCTCTGCATGATCATGCAATGATGGATACAGGCCATGTTAAATTTCACCAAAAATTTATAAAAGTGTGTGGTCTAAAATGTAAACCTTAATGTAAACCATAATAGAACCATGGCTAGTAGCTATGTTTCAATATATATACATCAGTTGTAGCAAATGTAACATCCAAATGTAAACAGATCATTGCTGGGTAAGGAGGAAATTTTTTGTGTAATCTATGTACCTTAAAAAAAAAAAGGTAATAAAAAATTTTAAAAAAGAAAAAATATTATAGCAAAATTATAGAATGAGAAAATATAAGAATAGGCTTGTAGTTTATAGAGATTGTGAAGATTGTGAGAGGAGATAGCTGGAGGGCTGCATTGAGATTTCTGTTTGGGACTTATAAGATTGAAAATACTTTTAGAAATAAGAAGTAGTACGGTAGGTCGTTGGATATGTCAGTCTGGAATTGAGGAGAGTGGTCCAAGACGGAAATATAAATTTGAAAACCGTCAACATATAGATAGTATCAAGACCAGATGAGGTCACTAAGTGACAGCATATAGATATACGAATAGGTAGAAAGATAGAAACTGTTGTATACATGATAAACAGATGATTAGATAGATGATAGAGAGAGAGAGAGATAACCTTGGCCAGTCCAATTGTAGTAGGATACAGCAAACTGAATAGTATCCAGCAAAAGAGACTTAGTTTAAAGGATTTTCCAGTGATAGACAAAAACAGACCAGCAAAATGAAGAGCGTCAATATTGTCATACAGAAATGGCAGGTCAAATATTGACTTTCATAAGAGTACTTCCTATAAAATGATCAGGAAACAAGCTTTATAGGAATTGGTATAGGAGAGAAGGAGAGGAGAGAAATTTGAAGCCAAGATTATCGGCAACTCTTTCAGTTTTTTCTATAAAGGGCAGCAGAAAAATATTGCAGGAACAGGAAGGAAATATGGGTGAAATGAGTTTTCTAATGTTTCTTGTGGTTGTGTCATCAAGAAATGATTTGATATTGATATGTATTAGTGCAACAAGGTGAAGGGCATGTTTAAATGTGAGGCTGAGGATGTAACTCATGACCGAATTCCCTAGAGCACAATGGGAGAGTTTTAGGAATTAGTGACAGGTGGGTAATGGATGCATAATGGGAAATAAAGGGGATTATGGGTTGGGGGAAGAAAGGATGAGCCATTTTTATTTTCATTTTTCATTTCCTCATTTTTATTTTCAAATGTCCCAATTAGCATAATTAAATACTAACTTCAGATTTCTGTTTCTTAGTTTTTGTATAGTTTGTCTAAATACAAGTTATATGACTTAATATCAGTCCTCTCAATTCTTTGAATACTTACAGCTGTGTTTTTGACTAGGTATAATGGAAATGCTAGAAGTTAATGAATTTACAAAAATAGAAATCAGTATTAATTTTCTAGCTAATTGCTTGAAGCATATGTCTTGCTTTTATTCCCTAACTTAACCAACATTTAGTTTGTTTTAAATTTGTAACTTGTGAGGCTCAGTCAAGCAGTAGACAGTTGAGATTGATAGGGAATTAGGGAAGCTGGGACCTAGGGGTAGCTTCGAGGCAAGAAAAATTCTGGGAATCTAAATACCAGTATACGCTCATGATATATCAACTTAGTAATAGGTTTATAGGATATGAATTTTCAAACTAATTCTGCTATGAATGGATCAATCTAAAGGAGTAAAGAAGAGTCTGACCGCAACAATCCAGCCAAGTGTCACCAGAATAATACATTTATTAAAAGCATCTATGAAATCTTTCAGGACCTATGAAGATAGCTGCAGAAAAGCTAACAGAAACATTATTAAACAAAATCAAAATTGAAGAAAGAGCAAGTAAATCTTCTGTAATGCATCACTAATGAGCAGTAGGACCTCTTAATTATCGCATTTTGCACAAACATTTCTGTAATTAGTGCCTATATTTCACATTTCTTGGGAATATATATCCTTTCACATGAGAATCTACCTTTTATTTTTGGATTATTTCCATTTGTACAAAAACAATTTAAAAATCTCCAATTAAAATGACAGCTAAATATATTTTGAAAATTTGACACTAAATTCTCTTTAGACAACAGAAACATTTAAATAAGAAAAAATTCTGAAAAAGAAGAATGAGATAGAATTTTTTCTCCTGTTCCTTAAGTCATATCATATAAAGAAGCCAGAATAAAACAATTCTGTGTATTAAAACAAATAAATCCAGAAATATATTTCAACATGTATAGGAGGTAATTTAAAAAGTGCCTTTTCAATGAGGGGCTAATGGACATGATTAGATATTTAGAGATAAAATAAAGTTGATTTGTATATTCCAGAGAGATAAAAATTTAAAACAAAAAGGTAACCATAAAGATATAAAATAAAATTATCCATAAATGTTTTCTAATATTGGAAAAGGGAATATCTTTAAGCATAAAAGCAACTCAAAAGGAAAAGTTAATAAATTTGACTACATAAAACTTTTAAAAACTTTTACTTTTTTTAAAGATTTATTTCTTTATCCCCCCCCCCCCCCCCGTTGACTGTTCTCTGTGTCTATTCTGATGCGTCGTCTTCTTTGTCCACTTCTGTTGCTGTCAGCGGCACAGGAATCTGTGTTTCTTTTAGTTGCATCATCTTGTTCTGTCAGCTCTCTGTGTGTGCGGTGCCATTCTTGAGCAGGCTGCACTGTCTTTTGCCCTGGGCAGCTCTCTGTACAGGGCGCACTCCTTGCTCATGGGGCTCCCCTACGCTGGGGACTCCCCTGGGCGGCATGGCACTCCTTGCACGCATCAGCACTGCACATGGGCCAGCTCCACACGGGTCAAGGAGGCCCGGGGTTTGAACCACGGACCTCCCATATGGTAGATGGATGCCCTAACCACTGGGCCAAGTCCACTTCCCCTTAAAAACTTTTATACGGTTTAAAAAAGTACAATAGTAAAAATAAAAACAATCAAACAAACAGGAGATTAAAACTTGCAGTTCAAATGACAAAGGGGAAATATGTTTAACATAGAAAATAAAACCTCACATCAGTAAGATAGATTTGAACAATTCCATAAGATTAGCCAAAGAATACCTCAGCAAATCAGTGCCCCTGCTAACTATGATGATAACTTGCAGTGATTATGGTAAATGTCCCCCTTCCACCAGGCAGACAAAGCCCTGATCATGTTGAATGGATTGGGAAGCTGTATGTAGCTTTATTTCAGCCCTTAGACATCCTTCCTGTACTGGTCAATGAAAAACAGAAGATGCTCAACCTCTTCTATACTCAAACAATCCAAATCAACACAATTAGATCTTTTTTTTTTTTTTTTTTTTTTTTTACTAATTGGAAAGGCTGTTGCTTGTTAATATTAAGTATTGGTGAAGTTGTGGGGAAACAGATAATCTTAGCGTGGGCAGATGGTAGAATAAATTGGTGCAACTGAAGGTTACTTGGTAGTATCTATCAAAATCAGAAATAAAAATACATACATTGTTTGATCCAATAATAACTTCTCCATTACATTTCTAGTAGATATAATCTCATAATCCCATAAGTATGCAACTATGTATGTACAATGAATTTTATTGCAGCGTTTTTCTTAAAAGCAGAAATTTGAAACAAACATGCATGCATTAGTACATAACTTTAAATAAATGTTTTTCATTTATTTGGTGTAGTTCTATTCACAGTATTATATAATTTGCACATTATGAACTCTAAGTGCTATTTTCAAAAAGTTTTATATTTATAGTGTTAAATAAGAATAACAGAACACAAATTTGTAAAATGTAATCTTAAAGAAATCCTTATTTTCCTTCAAAGGAATATTTAATAGGATTCTTGGAGAAGGAAATAATTAAAACCTTCCCTAGGGAGAATATGTTTTACAGTGTTAATTTTGATTTGGGTAAAAACAATATTTCAATTGAATTTTAATTACAAAATCATGTTATATTGCATTACATATCTATTTATCATCTTTCTTCCCTTTTTTAATGTACAAGGCCCTCCAAACTAAAATTAACCCAAGAACATAAGGGCATTTCAACATAGTAAACCACTCACTTTTATAAATGGGTACTAAAGTGATTATTTGCAGAATATAACATGCAATTTATCCATCCATTTTTATCTCATAGCTTTGTTATATATTTTGTAATATAGCATATAATTATGAATAGTATAAGGACTGTATATGTCTCCATTGTCCAGCCCCCTTCTTGCCTGCATCTCTGCATTATCAAATCTATCACCCTTTCTTCAGACTTGCTCTTACTATCCATTCTCCAAAGAGCCTTCTGGCATGACTGTCCTAAAATTTAAATATCATCATGTCACTACATATTTAAACACCTTCATTGGTTCCCGACAGCCCACAGATAAAATCTAAAATCCTTAGTTTGGTGCACTGGGCTCTCTGTGATCAGGCCTGACTTGTATCTCCAACCTCATCATTTCCTCCTAACTCCTTCCTTCCTGAGCATTTCCGTGTCAAATTCTAGTTGTTTTCCATGAGACTCTCTGACTTGTAGGACTCAGTCAGAGCTATTACCTCATCCTTGGATGAGTCTTGTCCTCATTCCTTATGTCGTTATTCCTCCAACAATGCAGAGCTAACCATCACCATCTTTGTAGGCTCATCTCCCATGGTTAGATTCAGGGAGCTCTTAAAGTGTTGCACCCACAAATCTGGGTGAACCTCTTTCCCATGTGTTCTAGGATTCCTGTATTCATCCACTAGTACAGACCCCACCTGCACATTTTGTAATTGTCCATTTACCTGCCTTTCTCCTCCACTAGAAGGAACTCTCTTATTCATCTTTGTATTTCCAGAAATTTCCCCATGAATGACCAATAGTAGGTACAAAATAAGCACATGTTAAAGGAATTAATAATTCCTTGAATAATGCTTCACATTCTTGCATAAAAACCCAAAAGAGGCATATATAGAAAAATAAATATGCCTTAGTGTACTTTATTTTTCATAGTGAGGTCAGAAAACGCCTCAGAAATAATTCTGTTGGCAAGTGATTTTGGAGAAGCTCCATGTGAAGCTTTCCTCTTCAAACTTAATGTGCATCTTACCACATAAAATACTCTTGTAAGTCCAGAATTAAAGAAAACTTCTTAACTTTCTTTAATCTCTTTAAGCAGTATATCAACATTTCTTCTTTGTCCATCTAGTAACAAGATACATGAATGAACATGTACACATAAACACGTGCATATGCTCACACATGAACAAATAAGTTAAATTGTGATTCTACCTCCTTTTATCTCCACAACAATAACATCAGTCTTGTTTTATTTTTTATTTTTTTTTATATTTTAGGAGGTACCAGGAATTGAACCCAGGACCTGGTACATGTGAAGCAGGTACTCAACTACTGAGCTACATCCACTTCCCATTCTCTTAAGCAAGTATATCACTTTCCATATCCTTACACAAAAATCCAGAAAACATACAGTGGCCCAGATTTTCAACCATTCCCATTCTGAGGTGCTTGGGGCAGTAAATGAATATAAATGTGATACAAAAGAAAAACAGCTAGTTATATATAGCTCTCTATTATAGGCGAAAATTTAGGGTACGTGGACTCTCAGCTTGGAAAATGCATTCAAGTTCTTGTTCAAGAGGCAAGAATGAAAACTTATAGGAAGTGGGACAGAACAATACCAGTAAGATAAATATAAATGGTAAATGAGATGGAAACAAAGGAAATTATAAACTTATAAGGTTATTTACATTGCAATATTTCTGTTGGCTGCTTACAATTTGAGATAATGTGCCATTATGTATATTATCACATATTTCAGATTAAATCAATCACAGTGATAAATTTTAGAAACATTGAATGGACTCTATGTTCTTAGAAATCGGGCAGCAGACATGCATTTTGAAGTTTAACAACTTTTATCTTCTAATCAGATTAATATTATTTGTTTTTATAAATTTTAATTTGTATAGTTCCCCAGAAATTGGTGAAATTTTAATGATGGTCTCCATTATATAATATAATGTGTTTAATTATTATTATGTGAGGGAATGAAAAAAATCTTAAGCTGTGAAACAGTCTAACATTTACATTCTACCACTCTATCCACAGCTTTTTTTCTTTACACAACTCTAAGTATCATCTGTCAATAAAGCTAAAATCTGATTTTTTTAAATTAAAACAAAAAATATCACTTTTGCCTGGGGATATAGGAAAATGTATATGTGTGCATGTGCGTATAAAACAGTGCTTGCTATAGGAACTTGTCTCCTATTAGCATCTTTTGAACAAAAGCAACTAAATGATAAAAATAGAAAATGTGACACATTTTCAAAAATGTGGCTGAGCATACCTTATCTTGAACTTCTGAGGACATAACGAACAATGTACTTCAGCCAGTATTGTTACCATAACAACAATTTTATATAATACTGTGCGTTTTCTTCAAATAATGCTTAAACTTTCAGAGAGATGTCTAGAAGATAATGAGAAAATTTAATAAAATAAAGAGTAAATACTTCCATTAGAATATTCCATATTACTAATTAAAGTAATAGACTAAGACTGACATTTTAAATAACAACAATTAACATTGGTGAATTCATAAAAATATAATATTTTTAAAAGCTATTCCACAATTTCCAGTTGATTTCTTAAAATCGATTGGAAAATGTTCCCAGCAGGTTGAGCAAATATTTAGAATAAAATAACTAGAATCAGCAATATTCCCAAATTAGTGAGTCTAACTTACCATAATAAAAAATTAAACTTTCCAGTGATTTAGTTTCAATTTAAGTATTTAGAGATTTCTTTCCTATTTTCAGTTGTCAATAATACAGGTAATAATCTATCTCAAGTAAAATCTAATAATTAAAGTGTAATTTGGTTAACAGATTACTTAATTAGAATAAATTTCATGACAATCTATATAATTAATATAATAATTTTAATCATTTAGAGAAAAGAAGCACACTTTGATTTTTTGTTTTTTTTCTGGAATTCTATATATATCCATAACAGAGAAATTGAAAGGAAGTGTGAAAATGTCTCTCTGATTGTAGACTAGATAATTATTTGACCTTTCTGTTTAACTTTGTTTAAATCCATAGCCTGAGACAGAAGATTGAGGTGTCGATGACTCAGAATTTCCCAACTTTCAGGAAGTTCAGGCGCTAATCTGCCCACCCTATGCCATGAAAAAAATGACCATGACCAATTACAAACTGTGATTATAAAGAACAATGGTCAGTATCAACCAGAATCAGGTATTTTATATAGGTAAACTCTGACTTCATAGCCCTACATATGTCAAGACAGAGCAGACATTGAGTGAGGAGAGAGAATGTGCAATCTTGTTAGGTATGAGCAGTTCCAAATGACTAGAAGTGCAGCTAATACATAGTTAATATAAAAGTCAAATGCATCTAAACATCCCAGCACCATTTGTCTTTGGGTATATGTGTTGCTGTCCTGCTATCATTTTCAGCAACAGAAAGCATAGTGATTTATTATTTCCAAGCTATCCCATTCCACAAACAAAGTGCAGACAGTGTATGACTGGGTAATGATGTGATAAATCAGTCAATTTGAAGCTGGCAGAATATCATTAACATTGCTTTTATTTAATAGTAGAGAAGAGAGGATTTAAAATTGATCTCCAAGTAATGACTAAAGTTAATTGAGTTAATATTGAATTTTACATAAAACCAGTAGTCAAAAGTATAAAATATTTCAGACTATATTTTTCTAGACATGTTCCAAATAAACCATTTAAAATTTAAGTTATATAGCATGACATTACCACAGTATTTTGAATTTTATGAATCGTACATATATTCTTTTATTAAATGTTCTAAGTACATTTTTCACAGTGTGATATTTTCTAAATTATATTCTTCAAGGATATTTTTTCTTTCTTTAGATCTTCAAAGTGTATTAATAATATTATTTTTACCAAACATAAAATGAATTTTATAATTTTTCAATAATATAGAATCTATAACTTGATGACAATATTTTTCATCATTTAACTTTATAAGGTGACTACATACACATATTTATCCATATAAATATAAATATATAATGGGAAGAGGCAGAAACAGAGAAAAATGAGTTGTTTGCTGTAAATTTTCAGATTGTATTCTGAATGTTTGCACATTGTACTTGTTATTCCAAAGTTGCAAAATATCTTCCTTTAGAAACAATGACACACTCAAGATTACCCTACAAAATCAAATTTAATATACCTTATAGCCACAAAAAGTATGATGAATACTAAATCTCTACCTCTCATTCATTATATTTTCTATGGAAAATGCATATGAGTCTAGGTAGCCCATTTCAGACTCTGTTGTTCTGGAGTTGCCCTTGTCTCCAAAGGGGAAGACATCACCTTTAGAATCTCTAAGAGTATTCAGTATTTGCTTTGTTCTTAGTTGTCACTACTCTGCTGTTCAGTTGGTTAAATGAAAATGACAAAAGCTCTGAGCTATAGGGTGTTTAGAGAATTTCTTAAAATTCTTTTTGATTACCTCCCCTTGGAATATAAGAGAAAATGAGTGAATGTATCTGGGTTTATTAATATAATATATCAAGCTTAGTCAGCAAAAGTAACAACATTGTATTGAACAGCAACTGCTGACTCCTCAAAATTTTAATTTCCTTGGGTGATTAGATTTTACTTCACTAAGGATGGCAAGACCTCTGAACCAGTGGGATAGATATGCAAATCTAATAAGTAGGTATTAGTACTTCACAAGGAATTGCTAGGGGGGAAAAACCTCTGCTTCCAATGAATTGTGATTATATTGTTAGGAGCATAGGAAAACTACAAGTAGTTGAAACATTGTCTTGTACTATTAAGGTGTTCATCCATTTAATTAGATGATACTTTGAGACTGAAGTCTTTGACATGCCACTTGAACAGGGATAAATTTAGGAGCATAGTAATTGACAACACAAAGTCTTTTAGAAATTTTTACCATTATATTTACCATCAGATGCAGCATTCCCATAGAAAGGATGCTTGAGATACATTGTCTGTCTCAGGAGATGAATATGGAATTTTCGAGTGACTAATTATCTACTGTAGTTCTTTTAGGTAGGCCTGCTGCATAGACTCTGATATTAACAGTACTTTCAGAAAGCTGCAAGCAAAATAATAATCCTGCCATTTTATATACCCCAGGAGGAGAGAGAAGGGAGAAGGGCTGGGAGTGGAAAAGTACTGAGGACTGAGTCAGAGTGGAGAAAATTGTTTTCAAGTCTCCCTTTCTCGTCTTTCCATTTCTTAATAAGGAGGCCTCCAAATCGAGGTGTATGGGTTAGGAATGCAGACATGCATGAGAACATGACCAACCATGGGGCCTTACTCATTGGCTACAACTCCTGCAAAAACTACAATGCACTGGCTGTGAACCAAGTATGGCATGGGGAGGACAGCTTTTCTCTGCAAGGTCTTTGAGTAAAACATTTGTAATTGCCTATAGTTAGTACTGAAATATCACATACATAAAGGTATTTGGTCAGGAGCCATACTCTTTGAGGGGTAGGGTATGCTATTGGCTTCTAGTAGGTAGAGGTTAAGGATATTGACAAACATCCCACAAATGTACAGGCCAGCCTTCTACAATAAAGCATTACTTGGTACAAAATGTCAGTGGTGCCTATTCATGAGGCTTACAATCTAACATAATAAACCTCAAGAACCAGACATCATAAAACTCTTAGAAAATACAATTCTTAACAAAATATTCATTTCCAGATAATTTTCTTGGTGAATCTATCCAAATATTTCTCCACAATTAACTTCTTGGTCAGGTATATATCTATTCAAAAGGGAACAGAAGTCTTAAACCTCTTTGATGATTTTTTACACAAAAATAATGATAATTACTTTATTAAATTTCCCCTAAATGACACTAAGAAATTAAAATGATGCTTGGTGGATTATGTCAAGTCCAAGATGTATTCTCATTTCTATGAACTTTGCTTTATTCCAATTAAGGAAGTGAAGTTGTTTATTTAAAATACTTATCTGCTAAATGTGAAACAAATCCAAATAATTATTCTGTAATATTTTACCACAAATGAACTAAGAAAACATACTGTGGGGCCCACAAAAAACTTATTTGGAATTATTTGAGCTGCATCATTGTGACACTAATGATTTACTTATTGTAGAACAAACTGGTAGGGTTGAAGTGCATGAGAATATTTATTTACATAGCTGGGATTACTTAATATTATAAAAGGATCCATTTCTCCTATTAACCAGTCACAAAGTACCTAAAATCACAGATATTTATTTTGGGAGGCAGAAAACCTTTAGTGACAATATCCCAGAACAAAGGTGTAACTGTATTAAGATAACAGCAAGTTAGTATGAATTTATGGGGGGAGGCAGGGCGGGGAGATGTTAATAAACACATTACTTTTAAAAAGCAAGAGAAGTAGCTACAGGACAGATCACTGGTCATAAGTTTTAAGAAGAGGTAAACAAGCAGTAGAGGAGAAGTAAGCTGAGAACCCAGTGGCCAAGCACTAAGTTGTGCACTTTATTTAAAGTATGTTCTAGTTTGGGCTCCATCCAAAGCCAATAAGGAATTAAGTAAAAGTAGTTTTTTTTTTGGAGAGTGGTCCCAGATATCAGAACTGAAAGAGTGGGGAAAGTGAGACTGGGAAAGGAGAAAAGACAATATGGTGTACATTAACGAGCAGGTACGTGACTGATGTGGAAAAGAGGATTCAGTCTGCTGGAGACTCTTAGAACTATATAAAGCAAGCCTTACATTTCCCAAGGACAGGAAATCTGAAGTATTTCTCCAACCAAACTGATTGTTTTCTTCCAAGCTGCCCTGCCCACAAGCTGGACAATCTCCTATAGTACCAGAAAAGGAAGTATCTACTAGCACAGAGAGATGCATGTACAAGGAATGTGCAATGAAGTTTTCAGTGAACTCAGACATGGTCCAGAGAGGTAGGGACAGAGCATCCACAGTCGGTATTACAAAGCATTTAATTTGTTCCTCAAAATGACTGCATCAATATTCCCACTTAAGAGATAGGAAACCTGAGGCTCAGTTTGGTCAGAAAGGTGAGGCTCAAAGTTGTTAACTAATTTACTCCAACATTTTATAGGCTTTACTGAACCTAGTTGGCACTAGGGATGGTCCATACATAGGAGACTTGAATCTCTGGACTGCCCATGTGCCAACTGGGCCCTGAGCCTCAGCAGAGTGGTGACTCCTACTCTCTGGTTCATTGGTTTTACCCAGGTCTGCTAACAGGGAGGTGAAGATGGTCAACCACCACTCCAGGGAATCAAGAGTGCCTACAATTGCAAGCAGAGGAATTGCACCCATCATCCATGTGGAATCTAAGCCCCCTCTTGATCTAGAGGTGGAGAGGACCTCACCTTCCCAGGGCCCACAGAATGGAGGAATAAAATATGGACTAAAGTGAACTAACTGATATTCTACTATAAAACTATTGTGACAAGTAATAGAAGAAATTTTAGCATCGAAGTGGAGAAAGTGGCCACAGTAGTTGCTGAGGGCAGAGAGAGGGTAGAAGAGATGTGTGTGGGGGCATTTTTGGGATTTTGAGTTGTCATTAAAGATACTGCAGGGTCAGATGCTGAACTTTATATATCCTGCCGTAGCCTACTGAATATATTGGGGGAGAGTGCAAACTACAGGGCAAACTATTGTCTGTGTAGTACAGCTGTGCCCCAAAATGTGTTCACCGAGTGTGATGAGTGTGCCATGATGATGGGGAAGGTTGTTGGTGTGGGAGGAGTGGGGTGGGGGGTGGGGGTATACAGGAACCTCATATTTTTTAATGTAACATTTTTTTTTGGTGATATATATATCTTCAAAAAATATAATTTACAAAAATGATGTGGTGGGGGGTGGGGAGTGGGTTATATGGGAACCTCTTATGTTTTTTAATGTAACATTCCTTGTGATCTATTAACTTTAATTAAAAAAATTAAAGAGGTCATACCGTGAAACACAGAACCTAGACTCCAATTACATTCCCATGATTTTTCTTCTATACTAAAAGGCACACTAATTAAAAAACCAATACTAGTGTTATTTTATGAGAATACTGGACCCCTATTGGAGATGAGGTGAAAGGGAGCTTAACTAAAGTAATGAGAGATGAATGAAGAAAACAAATGCAACATTTGGTTAAGATTAACCCAAATATATCACACTTACAAATACACATGAAGGACTGGTCATCCACACATCAAATGCTAGTTCTTTTAATGCCCCTAAGAAGATCTGGGGAACAGAGTGATTCTATAAAAGCAATAAGAATTTATTTGCTATAAACACTGATTTCAATTTTTGAAAAGACAGGTAATTGATCTATCCGTCCGGCGGAAGAGAAGAAAGTTAAGAGGATGCCAGGAGAAGGCAGAAACTACAATGCAGCTTTGCACACATTGGCCACACAAAACCTGCTTTAAATATGATTGACTCAGATAAACTTGCCCAGAGCAGAAAGTAACAATGATAGAAATAATGGAATAAACACATCACAAGGGAATGAAAGAAGGGCACAACAGGATTCCTGAAGTATTCAATCAAGGTTTGGAGACTCATTCTCCTTTTAAGTATCTTAGAGGAGAGCTGGAGTAGAGGACTGTTTTAGATAGACAGTAGGTGGGGTGGGAATTGCATGTGCTTACGTTTTCTTTACCCACTACAAGTCTGCTTATGTTTTCTTTACCCAAACACTATTTTATATCTTCACTAATGATGTGTGCCTTGAACTTTTTGCACAATTGTCTCCAGTTCTTTCTATACTCATTCTTGTATTGACTAGATGCCATTTGCACTAGTCACTTGAGCTGAATTCTCAGTTAGGTAAATTTTATTTTCTGAACTTATCTTCAGTTCTCAAATACTAATTTTATTTCCCTTCATCCAAACTCTAGGGCCCTATTTTGCTTATCACACATAGAAAACTTACCAGAGTGGTAAGCTTTGTTTATTCCTTTTTTCAGTCAGTACCAACCATAGCTATGCACCATTTCCCAGAGACCTGGAAGAGAAATGCACTAGAAAGCTAAAAGAACCCAATGACATAGTGAAGACCATTGTCACACTCCTCCCTAACA
The DNA here is from genome assembly GCF_030445035.2 of Dasypus novemcinctus. Lineage (NCBI taxonomy): Eukaryota > Metazoa > Chordata > Mammalia > Cingulata > Dasypodidae > Dasypus > Dasypus novemcinctus. The sequence continues at coordinate 37,710,341 of NC_080676.1, read as the reverse complement.
TCCACATTTTATTTAGAACCCCAGGTGTATTAAGCTAAAGGGGAAAATAATTTAAAAAAAGAATTAAACTACCACAATGAGTTTGTAATAGTAATATATTTGACTTTGGTATGGTTTTTATACAACTGTTAAGGCTGTAAGATATAATCAACCTTGGTTTCTTATGTCTTGAGTGATCTTTGAAATACGCTGCTCTCTGTATTACCAAAATAACGTTGAAGTTGAAGTGCTATGCTGTGGTAGTCGTGCTTACGGGAGGCATCAGAAGCTGTTTGGGAACACCAGAAAACTTGAAATCAGGTGCTTTCGTTTTTTTTTTTTTTGCTCTGCCTCTCTTTTAATTAACCACAGTCTAAACTTTGTGAATTACATTCCAATGATTCAGTTCATAAAGTGGTATCAAGAGTACAATACATTTACTGCATATTTGAAAGCCTTTCGATTTCTAAAGCAGATCAGCTCAATATATTTCACATGTAAGTAAACCAAGTGGATTTTTATTTTCATTTTAATTGCTAGCACTGACTATTTTAAGGGAGGAAACATTTTTTGATTAAACCAATTTTTCAGACACTAAAATAAATTGCAATGAAGCATGCAATCTTTTCAAATCTATTTTTTTAATTGCCAACATAGCACATACCGCATTATTTCAGACCTAAAACATAATTAAATGTCAGAAAATGTCATGTGAGTTTGCTTCAGTAATGATTTGTTAATTATTCTACTAGAGTACTTTAAAAATCTTTAGATATAATAGTCTTTACTTCAAGATCCAAACTTTGCTAAGTATAATAATTACATAAGCTTCCCGCTCTTCCTTTAGGATCTTTATTTTCTGGTTGTTTAAGCACAAACAGCTTCCTCATGACCTAACATTTTAAAATACAACAGATCTGCTAGAGTATTCTGTACATTCTGTACACACAGACAAAAGATGACAAAAGAAAACAAATCAACTACATATATCTACAAGGTGATTTGTTGATTCAAGCTCATGAGAATTTTGTTTTGTTGGTCTTTATATTTCATGTTTTTCATAGCACTTAAACCATCATTAAATATGGCCAGTGTGAGCAATCTTATATTTATATAATTATAGTGTGCCAGGAGGAATTAGCTGGCCCTCCACATTCCTCCGATACTGGAATTCTTTTAATAGAAGCAAAGTCTTACGTTCTGCAATGAAAGGTTAAACATAAAATTTTAATAAATCTAGGAAAAAGAAACACTTTGGTTTAAGTCACACTAAGGTACAAGTGATTGACTTTAGAACCTTTCCTGACAGATTTTCATAGGTGAATATTTGAAATACTTGTTGAGTGAGTGTCAAAAAGGAAAGGGTACAGAGGATGAATTTTGCCTAGGGAAACCTTACATATATTTCCTACACAAAATGGTTTATAAGATATAATCCCATAAAAATACACAATTTTAGAAGGCAAAAATTTCCCAGTATCACTGCTCAATGCTTTGATTTGGGTTACTATCATGTCTTCTCTATGGTTTGAAAACCCAGATCAGTTACATTAGAACTTACTGATTCCAGAGTGCAACTACTCTAGATTCTATTGTAGGAGATACTGGGTAGGACACAGGAACTGGTAATATTTTAGATCTTCCCAGGTAATTCTGATGTACATTGAGAAGTGAGACTGCTCCCTTAATGGCTTTCAATCATTAAGTGCATCCTCCACTATGAGAACATTCAGAAGAACAAATCTCATCTAATTCTTCTCCTCAAAATGTCTTTACAATTGCTTTACAATTCTTTGACTATCTGGCTTCAACTGTCTCAGTCCCTCCATTTAACCTAACTATCACTACTCCCTCCAAGCCACACTTAACTATTTAATGGTTCCCAAAGTCTCTACTCTCTTCCATGTTAATCTCAAACCACCATCTCCCTAGCTCTTTGTTCCACTTATCAATGTTTTACTTCCCAAAACAAATCCCCTCCTCTTTGCCCTGCTTTGTGATAATGGACTCAAGTTTATTTCTCCTTGGCTAGCTGGATGAATGCAGGGCTTTGACAACAGAGGGCATGGGAGGGACACTACAAGCTCCTAACAGGACTTGGCTTCTCTTCTCAGTCTGGCAGGCATCCCTTCTTGCTCCTCTAGCACAGTTGTCAGTAATGTAAGGAAAGTCCAGGGGCACTCACTCTTCATCCGGTGTCTTTAGCTCCCTGGGTGTGACTTCCTCTGGACCATCTCTGGCTTGAAGGATTCTCTTCTCACCCACACTATAGTGGTAATTCTTGTGGACCAGCTCTGGCAGAGTCTCACCATGTAGCAGGTTTCTTAGCCACAAAGCAGCCTGCTCCTACAGACCAACTTCAGCCCCCACCTTCTGGCGTAGTCCTTCAGCATCCACAAATTGGTTGTTCACCTTTCTTAACAAGGTCCGTCTCTAACCTGGGATGGAGTAAAGAGGAGGAGAGGGAGTGAGATTTTCCAAATGCGTTCCTTCTTTGGTACTGTCCCTCAGGCCTAAATTAGTAGCTGTTTTCTGCATTTGCTATTACCGTATATCTTTGGGCTCTCCTTTTCCTTTTTTAGCCATCTTTCGGAGTCAGTAATTATTTATATTAAATTTTCCTTCTTCACATTGTCTGTGTATTTTGTCCCCTGACTTGACTCTGATGAATACACTTTGTTTGTCTGCTATTTTCTTCCACCTTCTACACTCATATCCTTCCACTAAATATAACTGAATAGCTCTCCCCAACCCAATTCTTCTTTAAGGCTGTATAAACTACAAACAAAGTTAGTTACTCCATCTTCTTTTTTCACTTTGTTCATATATGTATCATACTCATTCAGGTGCACTGAAATTATCTGTATACGTATCATCTCCCCCATTATATGTCGGACTCCACCCTGTCTTCCTTACCTTTGTTCCTCCAAAACTGTACACAATTCCTAGAGCATGATAGGCATTTAATAAATAGTTTTGCTGGAAGAAAAAGTCTGAAAATAAGCATACACTAAGATATATCATGTCCTGTAGATAATTTCAAGAATTATTAACTACTGAAGATGGCTAAAAGAGGAAGATGAGAACTCAAAGTCAGACATTTTTATCAGAAAGGAACATTAAAGCCAGCTTTAGATGATTTGAAATTTAATCCAACATCACAATATTTTAGTGACATTTTGTAACATATTGTATTGAATGACCAAGACAACCTTAATTTCTTTTTAGTTTGACTAAACTTTAGACAAGCTTCTAACTCCAGGCCTTTGGCCTCTTCTCACCTGGCCCTTATACTTTTCAGGGGTCTGAAAGACTCCTAACTAGGGATTTCCTTATCTCCTTTGTCCCTTCCAGACCATACCCCACAAAGTCCATAGGGCCTAATTACATCAAAGAAAGACATTCCTAACTGCAACCTCAGTAAAGTCCTTACTCCTCGCAGCAGGTGAAAAGCTTGCTGTCCTTAGTTTCTACAGAGTTTGGTTCTACTCTCTCTCCCCTGCTATAGCATAGCTGAATAAAGACATCCTTGCTCATTTAACATTGCTCATTTAACATAGTCCGGTGCAGTTTTTTCTTTCACAGTGTGATCCTCTCTGTGTTCTATTATGTATTTTAAGAAATACTCCAAGAGTCCTTCTTGACAAAGTTTGGTCTTTATTTAAGTAGTTGTTAATCTATTTCTTTATTTTAAATGGAATGAGTAGATTATAAAAAAACTAGAGCATCTTTTTGTTTGTTTGTTTGTTTTTGTCCCTCAGTTACAGGAAATGATTAGGTATTCAATGTATGTGAATCATAATACTTAAACTGTATTTCCAAACTCCAAGTACATAGGCAGATCTGTTCTTTCTTTCTCAGATCCATCCAGCAAATTTAAATCTGTCCATTAATCTTTGAACATCTTTTGATTGCCAGCTATTAACATGTCAAAGCTATACCAGCCAACCTGATTTCACTGAAAATCTGAAAGATGCAGTTATTGTGATTAAATTGGTTGTTCGAAGTTTTATACCTACATGAATCAGTGGAGACTAAATTGCATCATAATTCCCCCTTTCCATGACCTCTGTCCCTGTCACCCATGAAAACTTTATATCCTAAATCTATATAAAGACTCTGAGGTAAAGTTCAGAGAATAGAATTGCCCATATCACTGTCATTGCTGGGCAGTTATTCAGCTTCTGTCCTATGGAAAAAAAAAAAAGGAGTACAGAGAAAAATGCAATATTTCTACATGACCCTAAGAAACCTCAGAAAGTCTTGTAAAGGAAAAACAATCTATCTTGCTGTCCTAATTATTAGGGAGCTATAAACACCAGTCAAGATATTCTGTGGAGTTATAAAAGGTTGATATTATAAGGTGTGAAGAAGTGTGGAAGGGATGTGATTTACAAAATGTTTTCTGAAGCTTTAGTTCAGGGAGTAAGGAGAAGGTTGAGCTGGCTATTTTCTCTTTTAACCTGAATATATTGATTTCTTATGTCTCAGAAATCAGGTTATGGATTTTTTAAAAATTCTATTCATTGTATGAAATTAGTCCAAAATGTCTTCAAAACATAGTTGATTTTTTCCTCACATGTAATAAATCTCAAGAGTAAGATCTGATATACATCATAATGAAGAAGCACTGTCGTCATCAAAACTTTTCACCAAAATTCAACTCCTCTAACCCTTTGGAGTCTGTGATTTGTTCTAAACCCTCTGATAGCAATGCATTTATTTATAGAAAACCCTGACTACTCATCTCTCAAGGATTAGACTCTTTTTAAAAGATTTCTAACCAGAGGATTTAGGAATTATTTAGTCTTACACTTTAGGTCACTGTGATTCTGCAAAGTCCTAAAAGTGAGATTTCTCATTATAACTTCATCTTTGAGGGCAAAAGAACTATAACACTGTGTTTTACTGTCCATTGGACATTTTATGGTCATAACTTTTCTGAATTGCTGAAAATGCTAGAGAAAAAATAAATAGAAGTTTTTATTTTCCTTCCTTCTTTCCTACTATATCTATAGACTTTATTTTATTCTCTATCTTTTCCCATCTAATTATCTCTGCATAATTTAGTATTCTGTTGGATTAGGCAAACATTTTAGTTGATTTGCATATTTTTAAATAGTAAAAATCATACTTTCTGACCATAATTTTTATCAATACACTACTGAAGTTAGAAATAACACTTTAGAGGGTGCAAATAGAATTTAAAATATTTTAAAATAATCTGAAAATATTAGAATTAATTGATAACTTTAAAATGTGACAACCCTAAAAAAAGTTTAAATATATTTTTATATGGTAAATATATATGCAAATATGTAACTTTTCTTGTTTTATAACAATTCCCAAAGAGGAAAGGGAAAAATTAAGGCAATAATATAATATACTATCACAAATAAGAATACATTATATCAGTTAAGAAGAGAAAAATCATATGTCGGCCCAATGGAAACATTAATTAAATTTACCCCTACTTTCTTTTATTTCTTCCCTCTCCACATAAAGAAAATGATTGCGAGCTTCTTGGGTAGGTACAACAATGTCCACCCAAAGATGTTCGCATCTTAGTTCCCCAAACTTGTAAACAATAAGTTATGTTACGTGGCAAAGGAGAATTAGGATTGCAGATGGAATTCAATTGCTAATCAGATGACTTAAAATACAGAAATTATCCTGTATTTTCCAGATGGGCCAAGTGAACAAAGAAGACAGAGAAGAGGGAGTAACTAACTTTGCTTGAAGCCCATACAAGCACAGAGGAGAGTTGGGTTTTCACAAGAGTCTTTAAAATTGGAGTCAAAGGGCAATGTGCCTACTGAAGCAGGATCATGGAGATCTAATATAGTGTTTAAGATACAGGAAAAGGGACATGAACTAAAGAGTGCAAACAAACTCTAGAAGCTGGTAAGATCTCAGAAATGGATCTCCCCTATTGTCTCCATAAAGAATACAACTCTGCAGACACCCTGCTGGCGAGTGAATAAGTCTTGCCCAGCTCCACTGAACTGAGCATATGGCCTAGACCACTCCCATCGGTGCTACCTCTCTCGACAGTGATTGCTTTGGAGACTGGACTATGGCCAAGCTGAGCCAATGAGTGCCATCACTTGAAATTTTGGTCGAACTATAGGGAAAAAGACACTCCATGTGGTTGATGGTAGAATGTAAGCTTGAAACTGTTCTTGGCCTTGTTTTTCCTACCATATAGAAAGAATCTTACTAATAATAAAGCCAATGTAGAGAAAGTTGGAATGGTGACAGAGATAAATAGAGTCCTGATACACTTAAGTACCTAAGTCTAACTGTATCTGAAGGCTTAATCTTGAAATCTCTAGCTTTATAAATCAATAAATCCCCCTTTATATTTAACCGAGTATTATTTATATTTCTGACATTTGAAACTGAGAAGAATTTTGCCTAAAATAGTTTCCTGAATGAGTAACCAAGGCCAAGCATTAGGGAGGATTCTCAGATACATGAATAATTCCAAAGTGCCAATAAAAATTTAATCAAATATAATACCTATCCAGTAATGAAACCTTTATAACATGATTAAATATAAAAATAGCATTTAAACTTTTAATATAAACATTCTATACACTTTTGATATTCAATTTATCCAATAATCCATTTTTCAAATAAAAATGCAATTAATTTTCCAAATGGGGAATACTGTAGTAGAAACTTATGTGTACTATATTTTAAATAAATCATTTGTCCTTTATTTTTGTCCACTATTATGGGAGAACCAATATTACTCTAGCCTTCTACTGTGCTATATTTCACTATTTCAATATGAATACATGCCAGAATTATGTTTCCCTGAATCTGCTTTTTTGAATAGTTATGAGTTAGATTTGGTCAGAAGAGAAATTTACAGATTTGGGTAGTGAGAACAAGAAGCAGCCATACTTCTTAGAAGGTTGTCATTGCCATATATGGTGACTCTGGCAGGTCACTCTGTTCCATGTTTAGCTTGTCTTCCCAAACTTTGACTCCGTTGTTAGTGTCTCAGCATCCAGATTCTTGGATGCAAACCCAAAGAAGCAATATGTATACTGAGGCAAAAAATTCCCACAGACCTTTCCATAATCTCCCCTTCATGATCTCATTGTGGGGCCAAAATGTGATGGGTGGCTTTGATTGCTCTGAGTGTTCTACCTGCCTACTCATGCCAGTCCTTCAGCCAGAATGATTACACCTCTTTCCATGATCCTCCTAATCTTCTTTACCAGCAGTTCCCAAATCTGCGTTAAGTGTAATAAATCACTGTGGCAGCTTGATACTATTTATGAATTCCAAAAAGAAATATAGATTGTGTTTGTAAACTGGTCTGTTCCTCTGGTTTTGTAACCCATTGATTGTATTAGATTCCGCTAAGATGATTGATTAAATTATTCTTCTGATTCAACTACATCATTAGAGTGCAACTCAGTGATGTGTCCCAGTCCCTTGGGCTGATAAAACCAACTCTCACATGTAAATAGACACACAGATGCAGATATGCAGGAAGAGAGTGCTCCATGGATATGACCCTGGAAGAGAGATGAGCCTGATTGTCTACAGATTCCCTTACGGAGAGAACAGAGCAGCTGAGCCTGGAAAGAAACTAGCCTATGCAGAATGATGAGCCTTAGGCCAACCTACAGCTGAGATCGGAAAAATCTGGGACCATGAAGTCTTAGGAGGAAGGAGGAAGGCTGAGCCCTCACAAACATTGCCTGCCGTCTTGCATCAACAAGTGGCAACAGACTTTGGGTGAGAAAGTACCTCTTATGGTAACTTGAGTTGGACTCTTTAGGGCCTGGTAACTGTAAGCTTCTATCTCAAATAAACATGCTTTATAAAAGCCAACAGAGTTCTGGTATTTTGAATCAGCACCTGTTTGGCTGACTAATACAATCATTTATTCCCATCTTTGTCATAGTAGCTCTGCTTTTCTCACTGAACCTGGATTGGTACACCTACTAAAATTACCACTCATTAAGAAGAAATGTTAAATCTTATACCCTCTCTCTCTCACTTGTTACCACTGCTTGAGTTATTTGCCTGGTTCTCCTTAATGCTCAGAAGCACAGATGTTTGATAAAGGCAAGTTTGTTTACTTTCCATAATGGATTTAGTTAAATATAAATTATCTTGGAAATATTTCAGCCCCCATGGGAACTAATAATATCTTAATTATTTTTCCCTCTGGTAATTTCAAAGGAAACTCAAATGCAAGAATATAGACTATCAACTCCATGAAGGTAGAGACCCTCTTTATTTTAGTAATTGTGTTATCCCCAGTACTCACAATAGTATCCATAAATATCTGTAGAATGAACAATATAGACAAATTGTATTTTGCTAGTATTTTTTTAATTATTCATTGAGGGAAAGGAGTTTTTTTAATAATACTCCATACAATTTCTAGAAATAACCGTTTGCTTGTTTGTTTTTGTTTCTGGGTAAAACTCTACCTCTTTACTTCAAATGGGATTTGTCAGAGTCTTACAGATCTGCTATAATTTTCTTGTCAAAGCTTGGTTGTATGACCCAAATTGAATCCCACTCAAGGGTCTATAATGGATTTAAGTCCATCTTAGCATGTACAACCGAGCAAAGGTAACCAAATAAGTGTATTCTCCTGCATATTTCAAATGTTGAGGAAGAAAAGAGGAACAATGCTTTTCACACTGTGCATTGTGATGTTTTGGAGCTCTCAGAGCTGGATTCACTCCCAAATGGAGAAAGCCTATTAGCAATGTAATGAATAATGCCATCTGCAGAGAGGCAGAGATGACAAATCAAACTCTTCTTTAAAGTGTCAAAAAAACCCAGTTTCCAGTTGTCCCTAAGGTCCATCTCTATCCATATTTCTGACAGTTAGCATGTTCCACCATTCACATGAGATAACTCAGTACCATTGTAATATTTTTCTTCTGTTTTTTTTGTTTTTTGTTTTTTTGTTTTGCTTTTTTTGGATTAATTCTAATTGATTTCCTGCCCTTGGAACTAAAATGATCTGTTCTTTATTTTTTAAACCTAGGAATATCAAACAAGTCACATTCCAGTTGCTTGACATAAGGCCTGAAACCTGTTCCGGGCAGCTCTTTTTCAGGTAGTGGTTCAGGTTTCAGGCCATTTCAATACTATGGCTCAGTACTACCTCAATCCATTCATCCCACTTTCATTCTGACAGCAGAAGTTTCAGCATAAAGAACTGTCAGGAGCTCTTGAGTAGTTGATTTAAAGGAGTACAGAGTACCTTTGCTCAAATCTCTTTGAACAAACTTAGTCACATGAATCCCACTTAAATATAAGACAGATATAGAAATAAAGATAAATAAATGGAAAATGTAGTGAGTTCAATTCTCTCTACTCCACCAACTATTATGTGGATTTTATCTATGGGGGAAATATAGAGAGTTTGGTCCTCTAGTGCCTATCTAATAAGTCTAAACTCCAGCAATGCATGAAGAGTCTAGTTTCTTGTTGCTCTGTGCTTGCCTTTTACTTCTAGCATACGGTAGCTGTCAAATGGCTTTATTTTTATGAGCAGACCAAACTTAGATAGAGGGAAAGCGACCTTATTATGTTTATATCTCCAATACCTAGTGCTATACTTAAAATTGAACAAATGTTGATGCTAATTTAACAAGTACATTGAAATGTCTATAATTTAAGAAAGTAGCTTTTCCTTTAAAAATTGCAACACATTTTAGACATAATGTTTTTTTAAATAGTGATTTTTATCTTACAATGAACCTTATGCTTATGTATATGTACACATGTCAGCATCTATTTCATAGACTAGTGATTCCCAATGAGAGGTAAGGGGAGGTAGTGCTGGACTTCTTCAGTAAACATTTGTCCATTTAGCTAATGAGGTTGGAGGGTATAGCATGACAGTACTCTAATTTGGGTTGATTGGCACCAGTGTTACTCTGAAAATGTGTATTAGGTATATCATGACAAAAAAAGGATAAAGAACTCCGTCATTTGACTATAAATAGTTTCATTCCTATGGTAAAATACAAGGGAAACCAATGATGACCCAAATGCCCAATTAAATAATTAAAAGTTTTAAACACCTTATCATAGCAAAGTAGAATGGTTTACTCCTAAAATGTAAATTCTGAATAAGCAATACTAGAATTTTATATGGTCAATTCTTATACATTTATTGGATGATGGAACTTTGATTATTTGCATCAAGAAATCAAAGATATAATTACCCCATTTAAGGTAGCAAAGCAAACATATCCTCCCATGAAGCTGTCATTATCTGAGAATCTATTTTTCTTCTTAAAGTCCCTATGGAATACAAATTATAAAATTGGTCATTGAAATGCTATAAAAATATTTTTCAATATGATAATTTGTTAATGCAGTAAATTTATTTACATTGAACAAAACTTAAAAGCTGTCAGAAAACATAATTTCCACATTAATATTTTTTAAAAATTCAAATATTAATAACAGTATTCCTTACTATGTAATTTATGTTATATACCTTTAAATCTTAATTCTCTCAAATAAATTGAGAACAATTCATTTTCAAATCACATTTATAGACAGCATAAGCACTTTTATGCTTATTTGGTAAATGCTATTTATTTGTTACTATTTTCTGATAACAAAATCATCTCTTCATCATGTGATTTTATTTATAACCATTTCATATGCAAAATAAATTTTAAAAACTCCTAGATTTAAAAAAAAAACTTTATAAAACTGATCAAAGTACCATCCATAAATAAGCACAAATTAAATATTTAATCCAAGGGAAATATTGTTGCTTGTTGAATTTTTATTTTAGGATCAAGAAATAGGGAATAGAAAATTGAAGGCAAAATCTCATTTCTTTCATCTGTTGGTGAGATATAATGATTAAGCTATTAACATAGTCCCATGGGTTGCTAAGTTATCTCTGATACTAGGGAGGAAGTAATGGCATTTCAGAGACTCCTGCTGCCAGCATCCTCAGGCTTGATGATATTTACTCATTTACATTAAAGCTAAACCAAGAGGAATTTCAACTTAATACACAACCTTTGATATTCTGCCATCCTGACCCAGTAGATTTATCCTTATTTTCCATATTTGAATTCATCTATGCCTACATGTCTCTTGATAACCTGCTATCATTGAAACCTGTCTGGTTAAATGAGATAAGCTGGAGAAAATTGACATTCTAGCCTTCGAAAGGAACCTAGTGTTGTGGGAAAGTAAAGCTTTGAATGACTCACACATTCCCTTAACTAGGAGAGATATCAGGCTCTTCTGAATCACCATAAAGTTCTATGAGTAGTTTTCTGATCTGAGATATTTGCCCCCAAGTAATAAAGCACAGACCATATTGTTCAAATTCATCTCTTCAAAGACTTAAAATTCCAGCTGAATGAAACTACAAAAGGGGAAACAACAAATTCTTTGTTCACAAAGTCTTCAGAATCTGAGAGACTCTGATTTTTATCAGCATTCATATCCTATAGAATCTCCTTGAGAAAGAAAGAGAATATAGCAGAGCTATAAAGCAGATTCTGAAGTATATTTACGGTTATATTTTGCACAGATCACTTGGTGCTCTAATACTATGCTCTTGATCACAACATAAATCACACTTTAATTTTAATGTGTGCAGTTTATCAATAGATTCAATATCAAAAATAATTCAGCACTGACACTATTGGTTTACAGGTGAGTTTAACAAGAATGGGGGAGGCTTGCTGATGAATTAGTTGCCTTGTCAACTGAGGCATAAAGATTCATGATTCTTAACCTATGTTTCCATCACAAACTCAGAGCTGTAAATAACGCAAGCAGCAAATCAGGCATAGGAAAATATATAGCATCAATGAAAATCCTTTATTTGTACTATTCAAGCTTTTAAAATTTTTATACCATGCAAATTTTTATCCAGTGACATAACACATAAAGGATCCATACTACCTCACCAGCTAAATATGGTGGACATTCTAAGTGTTTTATGAGTTCCATAGTATAGCATTATTTCTTAAACAATAACAATCATTTTTAGATGAAGTACTTTAGGTTAATGTTACATTATGAATTATACATAGCATTGATTTCTAAGATTTAAAGTGAATTCCCAGGGAATCTCTGCAATTTTGTTTTTTAATTGTTAGGATTTAGTAGAAAAATATCCCCAAAATAGCAAAACTAAATAGAAGTTAACACAAACCTAAGAGATAGATTGAAAATTATGTAGACAAGAGGGTTGAGAATTTTTTCTCTAACTGCAAACACGCAAAATACTCCTGAAATACTACATTCAGTGATCACATACATGATTTGATTACAAGTTGTATGTTGTCCAAGGAGAGCAGGTGGGGCAGTACATTTGTAATTGTGCACCAAAATGGATATATTTACATGTAAAGGAGAATGATAGTGTCCTTCAAATTTTATTTCAATTTTTCAGTCAATCTGTTTGAATACTGACTTTGTGTCAGGTACTAGAATAGATTCTTGGGATAAATCAGTTAACGTTAAGAATTATATCTCCCAGAATGGACATACATTCAATTATCAGTGCAATAATCATAAGCATTTATTGATTAATACTATGATTCAGACCTCTGTTAGAAAGATACATAAGCAACAGTCCCAGACCTCAAAGATCTCACAGTCCACTAGTGATGACAGATCTTTTAACTGATAGCATGAATATATGTTAGATGTAGGCAGGGAAAGGCAACAGAACTTCACATTAATAATGTCTTGAAGGATTTAAATGTAGAGTTCTCTTTATCTGGTGTAAGAGAGGTGATAACCATGCAGTCATTTCAATGTGTTTAAAAAACAGTAAATCCAGTCTATCACTAGTTCGTTTTTTGACCCCGTGTACTGTTCAAGATTTCATGTGCAAAACTAACCACTGGCAGCAATTATTTTTATATAGGGAAATGTTATTCTAGCAAGACAAGAAGGGAAAAAGAGAGATTGCATAATTTACATATCACAGGCTTTGTATAATCGAGTTCACAGCAATAGCTATGGTTACATGATTCATTATTTTTAAAAACCAGTTCTGTTTGGCCTTTTATATATGTATGTTTATATTCTCTCTTTCTTACTAGTAAGGTTTCTAAAAAAAACAGAAAACACTGGAAAAATTATCAAAGATTAGTAAAAGAAAAAACATTACAAAGCATAAAAGATCATACATTCTTCTCACGGAAAGCCTGTAGACTACTCCAGAGCAGCATTGGTTATGAGAAGACAATAGGTCACTACCTCAAAGAGACAATGCAAAATTATATTCAACCTACAGTTCTAAAACCAGCCAAATTATCAATCTTGTGAGAGAGTAGAATAAATATATTTTTAGATATACAATAACTTAAAAAATATACTTTCATTCCATCTTTTTAAATAAGTCTCATGCAAGTATACTTTTACCAAAGGAAGGGATAGACAAACAGAAGACCTGGGACCCAAGGAACCAACTTATACTTTCAGAAAGCAGACTAGTTGCTGGAGCAGGGAATTGACTAAAAAGAGTAGGAGGAAACTTTGTGGGATGAAGTGAATGCTTGGTATCTTGATTGTGTGGTGGTTATATGGTTATAATATTTCATCAAAATTTAAACTGTACACTTAAAAGTATTAGTTTTCTATCTGTAAAGTATGCTTCAATAAAGCAGCATGAGATTACCAACAGATGTTTAAAATAGCAGAATTTGAGTGACTAGAAACACTGGGAATAGATAAATCTGAGGAAGAATATATGATAAATTCAAAACAATATAGTAAGGAAATAAAAGCCAGAATAAAAGAGTAGGACATATGAAAAAGAACCAAATAGAGCTTCTAGGGGGTAAAAATCATAAAAATTGAAATAAATATTAAATGGAAATGTAAAAAAGGAAATACAGCTAAAGGTAATTAATGGACTGGTATATAAATCTCTGGAAATCACCCAGAATATTGTGCAAAAAGAACATGAAATGTAGACCATGACAGAGCAATTGAGATAGTTATAAGAGGGTTAGTCAATATATCTCTAGTTAGAGTTCCAGGAGGAAAGAATTAAAAAAAAAACAAAAAAAAACTAATACGATAAATTTAATACTTAAGAACATTCTCAAGTATACAGAAAAAGTCATTCATATATTCCTCTATGATGATGTCTCTGGGTTCCAATGAGGTCTTCCTAAGTCTGTGTTTTATTAATACTTTCCTGGCTGATAAAAACAAATACCATGAAATGGGTTAATGATGATTGGAGATATGTACCAGAAAAGAATGTCCTTAAACTCAGTCCATTCTTGTGGGTGTGAACTCATTTTAAGTGAAACCTGTTGATGAAATTATTTCAGTGAAAGTGTGGCCAAACTCAATTAGGATGGATTTGTAAAAATTTTTTAAATTTTAAAATTTTTAAAGAAGCTTTAGTTTACATAAATGTTACCTAAAAAACGTAAGAGATTTCCAGATGCCCACTCTCTCCCCCTCCCACACTTTCCCACATTAATAATATCCTTCATTAGTGTGGTACATTTGTCATAATTGATGAACCCATACTGAAGCATTGCTACTAACCATGGATTACAGTTTACATTATAGTTTACACTTTGTCCCACACAATTTTGTAAGTTATGACAAAATATACAATGGCCTGTATTTGGCACTGCAGTGTCATGCAGGACAATTCCAATGTCCTGAAAATGTCCCCATATTATACTTATTCTTTCTTCTCCCATCTCTCAGAACCTCTGGTTGCCACGACATTTATATCAATGATAAAAGCTCTTCCATTGCTGGACTAATAAGTCTTCTTTAGTCCGTTGTTCACTCCCCAATCTTAAGGATTTTGGGGTGGTGATTCCCACTCTGCTTCTAATTGAGAGGGGGTTTAGATCCCATGGAACAGATGTTGCTTGCAGTTGCAGACACTCTGTGTTCCTTGCAATGGGCATTGTCTATCATCATCTCCTTGTTTGTTGCCCTGAGTGAGTCCAATGAACTGGAGAATAGGTGTTGCAGCTCTGCCGAAATTCAGGACTCAATTGGCACATGAACAGACCAAAGATTTAAGTATAGTACTAATTATTGGTTCAGACAAAAGGGGCAGAAAAGCTACATGTAGAGAACCTATGAATGAGTCTAATTCTGTTAAACTGGGGAGTATAAATTTCAAAGGCCCACTGACAGAGTGCTGAGTTCCTGAGCTGTCTGTCCTGCTTATAGTTTCTGGATATCTCTAGACTCATCAGGAGCCCCCCTATTTGCTTACTGTTGCAATCAATGAGATACTGCTGAGACATGTATAACCTCTGGGATGACCTCCCAACTCATTTTGAAGCTTCTTAGCCATATAAGCTCATTTGCCTTTCCCCCTTTTGGTCAAAGTCTTTTTCCAGATGCATTGCTAGTTGATGCTTGGTAATAATCCCTCAGTGCCAGGGAGGCTTATCCCCAGGAGTCATGTCCTATGCTGGGGGGAAAATATGCTGAGTTTGGCTTAGAGAGAAGTCACATTTGAGCAACAAGGAGGCTTTCAGGAGGTAACTCTAGTATTATAAACTTTTATAATACTAGTTTCAATTTCACAAGAAAATGTTCATAACTACAATCATCAATGTCAAAGGCCTGGCCTAATAGTCTGTCCTCCTTCACTAGGCATTGCCCTTACACTTGAGGAATCTTGAAATCCTATTAGAGAATGTAGCAGAACTTCCCAGGAGGGAATTCAATATTCTTTGGTTACTGTGTGAATCTCCACCCACTGAGACAATGTCTCATGAACAATTGAACATAATCATGTGTCTTAGAGGCATGCCCCACATGAACCCCTTCCCATGCATCCCCACATCACTGACACCCCTCTAGTGATCCTCACCTGCCACTGCTGAAACCATTCTGTGATCCAAAACCTCCCCAAAAATGAAGCCAACAAAATAACTGAATAAAATAATAAGAAAATGAAATAATAATTTAAAAAAAACCAACAAATACAAAAATATTAAAACTATTTGAAATTAAAAAACTAGAATTTTAAACATTGTGTCTTTCATCACTGTAAGATCTGTCATCTTGTATGTACAGTGACATTGTCTTCCATGTACTCTCCCAGTGTTTTTTTTTTTTTCATTTTATCTTCAAAGGAGCTTTAGGGTACAGAAAAATCACATAGAGGATACATGAAATTTCCATATACCCAATGCCCTCACCATTGTCCCCTCTCCCTTATTGGTATTTTACATGTAGATGGTAAATTTGTTACAAATGTTGTATAAATATTGAAGAATTGCTTCTAACCATGGTCAATGGTTTACATTATGGTTTATATTTTGGATAGCACAATTTTATAGGTTTTAGAAAAATATGAAGTGGGCCTATATCCATTATTGTAAGATCATGCTGAACAATTCTAATGACTAAAAATGCCCTATGTTCTATCTATTCTATTTTCCCCTCCTTCTCCCCTTGGAACCTATGGTAATCGATAAGTTTCCATTTTTGAAGATTAAGATTCATAGTTACTTGCAACGATATTGAGGATTTGATATATTGGTCTATTTTCTTTTATTTGGCTTTGCCTATTTTCTCAAGGGCTTCTTGTGCCTCTAATCAATAACATAACAGTACTCCCTAGGATGGAAATTTGATATTTTTCTGTTTATTGTGTTGGTCTCCACCCACTGATATAACACACTATGATAAGATGAACAATTACATAATCTGTAAGAACCTGCCCCAGGAGCACCCTCTTCCATATACTCCCCCACAGTCGACACCCTACACCATATTTGCCAAAAGAGCATTCCGCATGTTGTAGTTTTAACCACAGACCTGAAATCCTCAGAGTTCATCTGCCCTTCCCTTGACCCTCCCTGCAGTCCCATGGATAGTCCAGCCCAAGCCCCCAAGCCTACTTCTCACAGACCAGCACTGCTGAACCCAATCATGTCGCTGCACGACTGTCATGCCCATCCACTGCCCAGCCACATCCTTCCACCTAATCATAGATTTTTCCCGTATGGGCATCTGCTCAGCACCCTCTACTCCCTTTCTGTCTCCTATTTCCCTTTCTGTCTCCTTGCTCTGTGAATCTACTCAATTTGCTTATTTCATATTAATTAGGTCATGTAATATTTGTAAGTAAGTGCCTGGTTTACTTCACTCAGCATAAGGTTTTCAAGATTCATCCATATTATCCCATGTGTTAATCATGCATTCCTTCTTACAGCTGGGTAATATGTCATTGTATGTGTATACCACAGTTTGCTTATTCATTCTTCTATTGGTGGACAATTGGGTTTCTTCCAACTTATCTCAATAGTGAATAATGCTGCTATGAACATTGTCGTGCATATATCTGTTCGTGTCCCTGCTTTCTATTCTTCTGAATGTATACCCAGAAGTGGGATTGCTAGATCACATGCAGATCTATAGTTAGTTTCCTGAGGAACTGCCAAACTATCCTCCACAATGGCTGTAGCATTCTACATTCCCAACAGCAGTGGATAAGTGTTCCCTTTCCTCCACATCCTCTCCAAAACTTGTAGTCTTCAGGGTTTTTAATAACCACCACCAGTCTAATGGGTATAAGATGATATCTCACTATAGTTTTGATTTGCATTTTGCTAATAGCTGGTGATTTTGAGCATCATTTCATGTGCTTTTTAGTTATTTGTATTTCTTCATTGGAGCAGTGTCTATTCACATCTCTTGTACATTTTTTAAATGTATGGTTTTTCTTTTTCTTTTTGAGGTGTAGTATTTCTTTATATATGCTGAATATTAGCTCCTGTCAGATAGTTAGTTACCAAATATACTTTCCCTTTGAATAGGCTGTCTTTTTGCTTTTTTGACAAACTCCTTTGAAGCCCAAAAGTTTTAAGTTTTGAGGAAGTCCCATTTATCTATTTTTTCTTTTGTTGTTTGTGTTTTGGGTATAAAGTTTATGAAATCATTTCCTACCACAAGATCTCATAGATACTTCCTTACATTATCTCCTAGGAGCTTTATTGACTTGACTCTTACATTTAGATCTTTGATCCAACCTGAGTTAATTTTTATATAGGGTTTGAAATGGTGGTCCTCTCTCATTCTTTTGGATATGGCTATACAGTTCCCTAAGTACCACTTGTTGAATAGACCATTCTCTCCCAGATGAGTGGATTTGGTGGCCTTGTCAAATATCAGTTGACTGTATATGAGAGGATCTATATCAGAACTCTCAATTTGGTTCCATTTGTCAGTTTGTCTATCCTTGGGCCAATAATACGCAATTTTTTTGTTTTTTTTTCCTCTCTTTTTTATTCTATTTTTATTTTTTATTAAATTGTCTTTTTTAAGGAGATACATAGATCACAGAAAATGTTACATTAAAAAAAATAAGAGGTTCCCACATACCTCATAGCAGGATATATTATGCCAGCATCTGTCCCTGCAATATCATTTAGGACAACTCCAAGTTCCCAAAATGCCCCACATCACATCTCTTCTTCCTTCTCCCTGCCCTCAACAACTACCATGGCCACTTTCTCCAGATCAATGTTTCAGTTTCTTCCATCACTAGTCACAGTTGTTCTATAGTAGAATACCAGCAAGTTCACTCTAATCTGTATTTTATTCTTCCATCCTGTGGACCCTGGGTTGGTGGTGTCCCCTCCACCTCTATATCAAAAGGGGGCTTAGATGTAACATGGCTGATGGATGTGATTCTCCTGCTTGGAGTTGCAGGTACTTTAGCAACGTTGTATAGTGTTCTGCATACAAGTCATTTACATCTTTAGTTAAGTTTATTCCTAGGTATTTGATTCTTTTAGTTGCTATCGTAAATAGAACTCTTTTTAAAATTTCCTCCTCTGTTTGCTCATTATTGGTGTACAGAAATGCTACTGATTTTTGCACATGAATCTTATAATCTGCCACTTTATTGAACTCATTTATAAGCTCTAGAAGCTTTGTTGTATATTTCTCAGGGCTTTCTATGTATAGGATCATGTCATCAAGAAAGTTTTACTTCTTTCTTTCCAATTTGGATGACTTTCTTAAGTTCTAGAGCAAGTAAGGAGAATGAAATGCAGACAGATATGGAGGTAAGCCAGGGAAAGCAAGAAGGTGAAGATCAAAGGACGCTGGAAGAGAAGGAAGAGGTCAGAAGAGGTCACCATGTGACTTGCTATATGACATAGGACCCAAGGGCTGAGGACCACCAGAAGACAGCCCCAGAATGCCAATCTTCAGGAAGAACACATCACCTTCGTGGTGACTTGATTTGTATTTCTCCTAGCCACAAAACCATGAGCCAATAAATCACCATTTTTTAAGTCCATCCATAACATGGAATTTGTTTGGGAGCCATTAAACTAAAACAGCATTTTAATTTACTATCATAAATGTGTGCCAAAGTTGGTTAAAGACTTTTTGCTTTTTTTTTTTTTTTTGGCACCTGTTGAGATAGTCAGTTGCTTCTTTTTATTCTATCAGAAATCTCTAAGACTAAGCTTGTCCTTATTTTTTTAGTGTCCATCTTCACAAATAACTACATTTACCCTAAAATCAAATCCAGTGGATGAGTTTCTGCAGCCTCTTAGACAGACTTGCCTTATGTTGGCTGCCTGCTAACTGAAAATTATGAATATCCTGGTTCCAAATTTCCCTCTCTCTGGGTGTTCTTCAATCCTTCTGTAACACTTTTCAACCCCAACATCTATGGCTTGCTTCAACCAAAATTATCTCTTCTGTATTTTTGCAACCTATAACTAAATGATCTCCAAACAGGACTTGAGTATCTGCCTCAGATCCTGCTTATATGCCAAGAAATAGTTCTTGATTTCAGTCCCCAGGTCTTCCAAGTGTTTCACTGTCCACTGTCATTTTACATGGACAGCTTTGATCATGTTCTAAGGAAAAGTCCACCAAAAGTTAACTTAAAAATTGTGTCTGGAACTCACGATTATGTTTTCTCATTGAAGAAACAAAGAGGCATGGAAAATACTGGATCTTGCCAAGATGTCAAGGAGAAAGTAAAGAACACGTGGCTAATGCAAGTGTCACTAATTCAAGCAGGGAAGGAAGGAAAAAGAGAAAAATACAAGGACTAGTTTCCTGAGATGTAAGAGGAAGACCTTCATGATCCATTGTAGTGTGTTCTGACACACACTGACTCTCAGTGGAGAATCATTGTCTTGACTGGATCATCCAAATGATCCACACCCATTAATGAAGGATGAAAAGCTTAGAGATATTTGCATATAAAGACGTAGAAGAGCAATAACCAATATATTTTAGGACTTTAGTAATTCCTAGGCTAGGAGTTTTGCAGAGAAACACACTTTTAAGAAGGTGCCTGTGAGATATCCAGACCTCAACACCTCTACCCAGCAATGAGAAATGATCCTTAAAAAATGTTTCCCAGGGAAACCCTCCGTTACTTTTCCTCAGACAAATAGTGAACAGAGGAAAAGATTCATAAGTAGATACAGCACTGTTTTAGTAAACTCCTTGCTCAAAAATAAAAGAAAAAATAGAAAGTCTCCATACTTGGTCAATTCATATTAATTTGCTTTAGAAAGAGAGAAAAGTTTTAACATCATGAATAAAAATAAAAGTCTTCAAAAAAAATTCTGGTTAATGGTAGGTTTGCCATAATCTAATTTTATATTCAACAAGACAGACTTAGGACTTGATAGGAAAATATTTTCATGTTTAATAAATTCAAGGTGGAGGAAGAATAAAAGAAATGGAAAAATCCTTTATGCTATATGTGATTCTTTCCTGGAGTACATAAAGGGCAATGATAAGAGAAAATGAGTCAAGGGCTTTGGGATTGTAGGAATATAGCTCATGCTAACCTATTCTGAGAGTAGATCCTGTGGATAGAAAAAAATAAACATGATAAGAAAAATCATCACAGTAAAATGTAATATTCATTTGGCATTTAGGTAACAAAACAATTCTGTTCAATTTAATTTTCAAACAAAAATAAGTAGCATTATTATTCCCAGAATAGAAATAGGAAAAATGATAAGAGCAGATTTCTAAGACTGCTGCAACTTCTAGGTGGATTGATCCTAGGCCTTATTACATATCCTGACTTCTTGTCAATTACTTGTAATATATATACTTATATATATATTTAAAATAAAAGAGGTTAAGCAAATTCAAAAGAAAAATAAATATTGAAAATTTTAAAATCTGAATTAAACATTGCCCACAAACTCCTAACATCCTATCATATTTATATTTTATAATGTTAACGTGGGTAGCTTTCTATTTTTCTTGTTATCTAATTGCTAATACAAGTTTTCGTATTATGGTCTCGATGCAGGCCCTAAAGTTTCTAAGTCAGCATAGCATTTCTGAAGTCTGCACGCACTCACTTGAAGCTGACTCAAACGGAGAGATAAAGAAGAAAATAAGACTCCCCATTGTCTTTCTCCCCACCCGCCTAGACTTCATTTCTGGCATTGCATTTATGGGAATGGATCCCAGTTGCCTCAAGGTAAGGATTAGCTGTGGGCAACACAATAAATTGCACCATATTGGATAAAGTCAGCATGTCATTACCTTGCTTATTGCCCACAGAAATTGCTAGTTTTACTGAAAAAAAAAAGATTTACATTTTAATTTGGAGCCCCTGGGTCCCAAAGTACACGCATAGTGCCTGTCAAGAATCCTGGTGCTAGCAAGGAGATATTGCTAAAAGCTGCAGATCATGAGAAAAAAGAAAGTTTAAAATTGTGGTTCTTGTGACTATTATTCATGTATTACTTGAGGGAGACTTGATACAGATAACAATGCATAGAGTAGGCTTTTATTTTACTGTCTGTGGAAAGGAGTTTGAAGGATGTGAATGAAACAAAATTTCAGTTTACATTATGTGCTAGGTACTATCCTTTAGGTGATCTCAGCTAATCTTCAAGACAAATCCTGTGATGAGTATATTTTTATCTTTACTTTAGAATAATAATTCTGGGTAATTTCATGCCTGATTATCTACCTGTCTAATCTCAAACTCACCCTTGAGCTCTAATGCCCATTTCTTTCAATGACAGTCTTGTCACCAGGCTAAGATGGGCATTGCCTCCAAAAACTGAAGCAATGTACATAACAACACAAATAATTTTTTTTTCTACAGTCTGTGCCCTCTCTCTTCCATCTTTTAATCAGAGTAAATTGGACTCCCTTCCAGGGTACTCTCTCAGGAGATGATAGCTGAGCACTACATTTCTGCTGGATGACTTTGCCATTGAAGAATTGGGGACTTTATTGTCACCCCCTAAATTCCTCGCAATATTATCACGCTTTGCCTTTCCTGGCATAACTTATACTTTTGAAAATATATTTCTTAGGGAAACAAAACAAAACAAAAATATCCCAAACTACTTTTCATTATAATTAAAATACTATGTTGATTATTCCAGGGAAGAAAATGATCAAAAATTAGATTTCAAGAACAGGGTTTACCCAGCAGAAATGGAAGACCTACTTCCATTACTTAGTAATGGACCACCTTGGACTGATTTTATATCAGTAGTTTTGTTTCAATTTGATTTTTAATAATTTATTGATTTATACCTAAAGCAGATCAAGTTAGTCAAATGTAAAAATGTTGCTTAAGAACAATCAAAAAGTATGTAAGGATTACATATTAAGATAAGTAATGCGTCCTGAACCAAAGAACTGGCTCAGTAAGTGATATTGGAAAAATAGCATTTATCACTACTTTGGTGCTTGGTGATAACATTAGCCAAAATCATTTGAAAGTTGCAATCAGCAGTGTTCATTTAAAGTTGTCATCAGGTGTTAGAATATCATACTAGATAGCATTTAGTTTTAATTGCATCAGAAGCACAGTATCCTAACAAACTAAAATTATTATTTCTTTTCATTTTTTCTTTCTTTCTTTGGTCTCTAATTATAAATATTCTATTTCACTTCTATTATGTTGAACAAGTTACCTAGCATCTATGAACTTCAGGGTTTATTTCTTCCAAAATGGGAATAACAATGACTGAAAAGATCATTTGACAATTAATATAATGATGAATGTATAGAGCCAAAGTATTCTCTCAGTAATTGTTAGTTCTATATCCCCATAAATGTCAGTTGCCATGATTCCTCCATCTAATAATACTCAATTTACCACCCGCCATTTCTCCTTTCATTTATGCGTAGAAGCCCATGCATTTATTCAGGTTAGCTCCTCATTCCAACAAGAAATATTTTAGTATTTATGTGTGTTGGTTAGCTAAAAGACATTTCTCAAATATAAAGATTGTAATTTCTTAGCATATTTGAACACAATATTTGTCAAAATTTACTGAACTCAGCATAATAATCATATCCCCCATCTTCAATTATATTGAGGTAAAACAAGCAACCTGTTTAAACACAGAGTTTAGATTTCTGTAAGAATAAATGCTTGAAGTATTGATAGTATTTGTTAAAAATAGGTTAGTGATATTAGACTATAAAGCCATAATTTATAAAAGTGTGGTTCTTTTAGTTGTTGACTTGTGGGATCTCTTTATAAATCCTGGATATTAAATCCTTATCAGAGATGTGATTTCCAAATATTTTCTCCAAAAATCTGTGGACTTTTTGTTTTACTTTCATGATTAAGTCATGAAAGTTTTTAATTTTGATCAAGCCCCATTTATCTATTTTTTTTCTTTTGTTGCTCATGCTTTTGTGTAAAGTTTAAGAAACTATTGCTTAACAGGAGGTCTTGAAGGTGCTCCCTACATTTCCTACTGGGAATTTTATAGCCCAGCTTTGTATATTTAGGTCTTTAATCCATTGTGACTTAGTTGTTGTATATAGTTGGGGTATGGTCCATCTTCACTATTTTGCCTATTCAGTTTTCACCATATCATTTGTTGAAGAGACTATTCCTTCCCAATTGTGTGGACTTGGCACCCTTTTGAAAAACCATTTGGCCATAGATGTGAGGGTCTATTTCTGAACTCTCAATTTGATTCCATTTGTCCATATGTTGGTTCTTGGGCCAATACCTTGCTATTTTGACCACTGTGTCTTGCAGTAAGATTTAAAATAGGCAGATGTGAGTCCTCCAACTTTGTTCTTATATAAAATTGTTTGGGTGATTTGGGGTCCTTTAGTCCTTCATAAACTGTGATGATTGGTTTATCCATTTCTACAAAGAAAGCTGTTGTAAATTTGGTTGAGATTGCATTGAATCTCTAAATCACTGTGTAGAAATAGCATCTTGACAATATTTAATCTTGCAATCTTTGAGCATGATTTTTCCTTCCATTTACTTAAGTTTTCCTTGATTTCTTTTAGTAATGTTCTAGAGTTTTCTGTGTTTAAGCTTTTTACATCCTTGGTTAGGTTTCTTCCTAGATATTTGAGCTTTTTTTGCTATTATAAATTGATTTTTTTTTCTTAGTTTACTCTTCAGATTGTTCACTAATAGTGTATAGAAAAACTACAGTGTTCTGTGTGCTGATCTTGCATTTTTCTATGTTTCTGAATTTGTTTATTAACTTGAGTAGCTTTGCATTAGATTTCTTGGGATTTTCTACATTTAGGACCATATCATCTCATATATGAGGGCAGTTTTACTTCTTCCTTTCCAATTTGTATGCTTTTTATTTCTTT
Source organism: Dasypus novemcinctus (assembly GCF_030445035.2). Lineage (NCBI taxonomy): Eukaryota > Metazoa > Chordata > Mammalia > Cingulata > Dasypodidae > Dasypus > Dasypus novemcinctus. Next base: position 37,685,768 of record NC_080676.1, on the reverse strand, counting down.
TTTTTTTCTTGCCTTAATTTTCTTTTCTAGAATCTCCAAAAAAGCTTTCAGTATTTTACCATCGAGTATGATATTATTTGTGGGTTTTACATATATGTACTTTATCATGGTGAAGAAGTTTCCTTAAAAAGTGCAAAAGATTTGAATAAACATTTCTCCTGAGAATATATACAAATGCCCCAAAAGTACATGGAAAGATGCTCAACATTATTAGCAATTAGGCAAATGCAAATCAAGACCACAATCTGATACGCATTCACACCCACTAGAATGCTACTATTAAAAAAAATGAAAAGTAACAAGAGTTTCAGAGGATGTGGAGAAATAGAAATACATTTTCATTGCTGATGGTAATATAAAATGTCATAGACACTGTAGAAAACAATTTGGTGGTTCATTGGGAAATTAAGTATGGAATTACCATATGACTTGGCATCCCCAAAGTATTGAAAGCAGTGACTTGAACAGATATTTGCACACTCATGTTCATGGTGGTATTATTCACAATTGTCAAAAAATGGATGCAATCTAAGTGCCCATCAATATATGACTGGATAAACGATATGTGGTTTATATACACAATGGGATATTATTTAGCTATAAAAGGAACAAGGTTCTGTTACATGCAATAACATGGATGAAACTTGAATACATCATGTTGGGAGATATAAGCCAGACAGAATAGGATAAATGTTGCATGATCTCATTTATATGGGTTGTTTAGAATAACCAAATTCATATAGACAGAAACTAGTATATAGGCAACCAGGGCACAGGATTGGTATAGGGAATGAGGAGTTAATTCTTGATTAATGCAGAATTTCTATTTGGAATGATGGAAAAGTTTTGCTAATATATTGTGTTGATGGTTGAAACGTTGTGAATGTGATTAACATCACTGAACAATATATCTGAATGTGGTTAAAAGGGAAATTTTAGGTTGCATATATGCTACTAGAAAAAAAACAAACAAACAACAACTATAGGACTATACATAACAAAAAGTGACCATTGATAATAGTACAAGTATAATAAAATTCTCACATCAATTCTAACAAAGATGCCCAAGAATGCAAAATGCTAAAAATGAGGATAGGTTTATAGGAACTCTGTATTTTCTACATGATCTTTTGGAAACATAGAATTTAAGTTAAAAAAATATTATTTAACAGACTTAGTGGTTCTGATAGCAGAAAGAACACCTGGACCCAAATCCTGTCTAAATCTTTTAATAATGGTGTGGTATTGATAAACTGATTTACATTTGTAAGTCCTGGTTGTCTCAACAAGTGGTTCCATTAGCGATAACAAGCATAATTTAGTGGTTGCTTATTATGTTACAAGGATTCATTTAATCCTCACAATAATCTTATTTGATTATGTGATTAGCTTCTCTGTTTTACTTATGAGATATCCAACACACAGAGAGGCCACAAAGATCATTATTGGTAGAGCAGAAAACAGAGCAATTACATCTGACCCCAGGGTCAGCCTAGTTAATCACTCTGTTGATACCTATTGCATTTGGTTGATCTGAGTATAAAATGAGATCAAATACATAAAGGGCTTGGCTTACTACCTGGTACAATTCCAGATATAATACCAATCATGATCATTGTAATTGTCATAATTCATGCGGTCATAGGTTTGTGTAAAAAGTGAAGAGAATTAAAATATGGAGAGCAATGCTATATGTTTGTAGCATGGGAACAGAGCATAGCAAGGCAATGATGAGCACTTAACTAGTCTATATACAAATCAATTCTGAGTCTATTTGTTGACCTATATTGGGTTGCAAACTACAGACCATAACTTAGACTTAATTTTACTCTATCTAATATCCACATATTTTATTAATATCTAAGGATAATCACAACTGCACACACTCTGTTCTGAAAAATTTACCTTACATTATTTTGCCCCATATTTTAGCCACTTGAATTAAATTAGTTACAAAATATTTAATTATATTTCCAAAGCAAAAGTAATTTTAAGAAATGTAATGATCCCTTGTTTTTTTAGTATCAATAATATTATCTGAATATTTGAATGCTTTCTACCAAACTAACAGTAAAATATGTAATTTACCTGATTAAAGAATTTGCAGAATGACATTTAAGTTGCCCTGCAGACACAGGAAATCCTGTAGTTTATTAACACACCAAAGAAGACATATAATCAGCTTCTGAGTGAATAACTCCAATAATACTAAATAATTCCCTGGCTCATAATTCAGTGGAAGTAGAATGGGGCTATAATTCACATTTTAAAATCCCCAAATTGCCTCCCATTTGTACATAAAAGTGTCATGTAAACTAGCATCACTGTTAATAAACAGCAAAGCTAGTGGTCCCTGAATGTGTGCGTTCTGGAAGGAAGCTCAGCGTCTTGTATCATATTTCAAAATCAGTCCTTTCATATTTCTTCTTTCAAGAAGCTTAAAAACATAGAATAATTCTCAGCTTCCAAAACATGTTTTTATAAATGGACAATATAGACACAATGGTGCAATAATGCAATTAAGCTGATATCTGGGGGCTAGAACACATCTTCTGGTGCATAGGCTTTCTTAAAATAGGGAGGAAAATTTTCCAGTATTTAAATCCTACTCAGCCTAGAGAATCTGACTTTACCTAAAATACCATCAAACCCTGGAAATACACTGTGTAATGGGGGAGGGGTGGAGTATTTGTTACACTGACTTTAACTGTGTAATTTTACACTTTTTCTAGTCTATAAGAAGCAGACATTCATTCTATTTATTTCTAGAAATTTGGGTTATTATTATGGAGACTTAAGGAAATGATATTAGGAATCTTGGCTCTGTGGTTAAGCCTCATCAAGTCTGTACTATCTTTAGAACACATCAATTGTTAATAGCATGTTAATAACTTTAGTAATTGACTTCTGAAGAATAGTTGTTCACACAGAAACTGGAAACCTTTTAGTAGTCAATAAGCAAGACAGTATGATTACCTAAATTTAGTCATTATCATCTACATTGGGCAACTTTTTTTGACCAGATAGTTCTTAGTACTTCTTAAGTGGAGGGTTGGCCTATATATGTATGTATGTGTGTTTGTGTGTGCATGTGTATGTATTATTGACTAGTTCTGGTTTAAATTACTTATGGCTTGGTGATGGAGTCATGTTCTAGAACCTAGTTACATATGTATTGAAACAAACTTAAATGATTCCCTCTTATGGATGTTGTGAGAGCAATTTCCCACAGAAGGAATGTGAAACTGCATCACATGAAATAAAACAAAATGGATCTTTTCTAGACCATTGTCAACCTCTGACCATTGTCAACTTCTGAAATCTTAACAATAATAAAATGTTTCTGTATCTCCTGTGATGTTCTAATATGAGGTAATGTGTCTATTTCAATTTATTATGTTAACTGTTCATAAGCAGTAATGAGGATTTTTAAATGAACTTTGGTATAAAAATTAATGGTCTGAAGAATAGTCTTTCATTCACAAACAATAGGCTGTTAAAATATAAAAGTGCCTTGAAAACAGTTTTTAAAATGCAGAAACAGATAGATTTTCTGTGGAATGAAACTGTGTATTACTCCAATATTGATTTAGTTTTGCTCCGCCATGAACCTTGCAGAGTTCCCCATTTCTTATTGTTTCCTCTTCCCTTTCTGGAGAGCCAACTTACCTCCTGTGATGGTCAGCTAATGTGTCAACTTGGCCAGGTATTTGTGCCCAGTTGTTTGGTCAAGCCAGCACTGGGCTAATTGTAATACAAGGACATTTTTGAACTTTAGTCACAGTGACTTTACTACATAGATAGCTGATTACAATGACGTCAGTCAGGGAAATTGCCATCAGTAATGAGTGATGCTTTATCCAACCAGTTGAATGCCTTAAAAGAGGAGTGATTTCAGTATTCAGGGAAGTTTTCCCAGCTTGTGTTTGGACAGCTAACATCTCTCAGAAACTCATCAAGGATCTTCACTGGACTTTCATGGGAGCCCCTGGTTTGCAGCCTCCCTGTGGAACCTGGATTTGTCCATCCCCATGGTCATGTGAGAGACCTGTAAAATCTCTTACTATTGACAGACATCTCCTGTTGTTTTCATTTCCCTAGAGAACCCTGACTAATGCACCTACTATATAAGTTCTCATCAAAAAAAAGTGACGAAACCCATTTGGGTGTTATATGTGAACTATTTGGGTGATGACATGCAGACACAGATAGGCAGCTGCCCGATAATGCAGAAAATACAGCTTTGTGGGGTCAAAGGCCTTGGGGGGAAAGTGGGGAGAATAATGGTGGCAGAGGGGCCTTCTCTAATTAGGCTCTTGTGAGGGTCTGTGGAGGAGGTAGTGAAGAAGAGCAATGAGACCCCAGGCTATTACCTCTATTATGACCCAGAGGGGCTTTCCCATGGATAATGGTGCTTGTTAATTTCACTCTATAAAAGTAGAAACAGGCAAGGGTCATTCGGAGAAGCTTCTTATCATGCAAGTTAAATGGAAGTACCTGCTCTGCTAGTAATTTTTGCCAAGCCTAAGGGCAGAAGCAGCAGGAGGCCATTCACAGAGGCTGTTTGTAGAAGCTAGGGGTTGCTCTGATCATCCATTCCCTATAGAGGTGCAAGATTTCCTAGCTGAGGTTAAACTGGAATGGTCACTCAAAGGGTAACACAACTAAGGCAGGCAGGGTGATGAGACACCAAATATAATTTCTTTTATGCCATTACAATCTACCCTGTGGTGCCTCAGCATGATTTATCTTTTTTAAAAAAATTTTTTAAATGATAGCTATGGCCTTAATAGTTGAGATATTTAAGGATGTACTTAAGTTATTCATAATATTTCAAATGATCAACCTCATAAGGGCACCATATTTGTAATTAACCACTAGCCCTATAACTAGTATTTTGCAGGCTCTGCAGAGCCAGTTTCCCCAGATAGTGGGATTGAACCATGAGACAAGGTCCCATGAAGGCCTGAAGATATTGAGGATTTGGGAGAAATCATGCATTTTAACAAATGTGATGGAAATTCACAGATAATGGGTATCTGTCATTGCATTTTTGTAAATTATATTGGGCTTCCCCTGAGTTGTTAATGTATATGCGACAAGCTTTGCTAGTCCTAGCATAGACTCCCTCTTCCTTAGTTGGCAGACAAGTTGTCAATTGTGGAGGAGTGGCTTACAGTTTTCTAGGGTTCAAGGTATTGCATGTACCACTGAGAAGGCACTTGGCAAACTTTGGGTGGTATAATTCCAAATCTGAGCCCCAGGGCTATGGTGGATTCAACTGGAGGTAAAGTTTCCCCAGCAAGAAACTCGTGGGCTGGCAAAATGACGTCTGAGGCAAGGCGGTTCACCAGGGTCCAGTCTGGAAGTGGATATCCCTCCCAAGTGGCAATTCAGAGAGGATAAAGAATTTTGCCATTGACTTTTAAATACCATTGGCCATCTCTAGTCATGATGATGTGGGCTATGGGTGGAAGGCTCTGTGTCTCTTCAGAGATAACTAAGTTGTTTGACTTGTGGGTGTGGAACAGTAAGAGGCTGCAGTCCTGCCCTTAGGGACAGTGGCAGCGGCTCCAGTCCCAGGAAATGTTTAACAATGCAAGGGCTATAAACTTTAAGTATTTAGGGAAAATGCAAAAACCAAATATGCTAAAGGCTTATCTAGAATGTCTGGAGTCCATGCTAAAAGCTTACCTAAGATGTGGAAGAGATATATGCTAATTGAAGCCTATTGAGAACTGAAACAAAGGGACCATTTGGCCTTTCCTCTCTGTATAAAAGACGTTTGAAAATCTTGTTCGGGGCTCGGGATTCAAACTGAAAGCTCCCGAGTCCGGCCGGCCGTCAATAAACCATTTTTCCTTCTCAAAATCATTCCTGAGTCCTGGCCTCTCTATACTCAAATAATTGAACTTCTCTTAAATTCCACAACAATGATATCTCCATAGTTTTGTGTGTGTTTGTGTTTAATGGTTGTTGGTCCAGAGCCCCATGAATTTTAGGGGATCATCTGGGATGCATCTAACAAAGGCTTTAGCCATATGTTTCCATACAGCCTTCTGCACTTCCCTCCACAGGAAGAATATGTTTTATCAGTTGTGTGTGAATTTTTTGTAGGCTCTTTTTGCAACTAAACTCTTCTCTTATAATAGCATGTCCAGCAGGCTTTGTAGAGGACAATTATCCATACAGATTGGATTTGACTACACTCCTGAGGACATTGGTGGACTGTATGACAATCATATTTAGGGTATGCCTGGGTCAAGAATCATTTATGTATTGGTGTCAGTGGACCCATTTGAGAGGGATATATATATATATATATATATATATATATATATATACATATATATATATATATATATATATATCAGTCATGCTCAGTGGCAGGTTGAGTATGGGTGTTTGAGAAGCAACATCCAGCAATCTCCTCCCTATCATACTTGGGTACAATTTTAGGATTACCTAAATATTGTTTGAGCATTTCTGGCTAGCTTGGTTCAGTTTTGTGGGTCAGGAAGTAAGTCTATGACTCATGAGGTCAACAAAAAAACTGAAACCCAGAGCCAGGGTTAACATTAATATTGTACCAGTTGGTGAGACCAGCTTCTAAGGCTGCTCCTTGTATCATGGCAACTGGACTTAGTGTTGTTTGCCCAAATGTACTATATGTCTGGTGATTGCCAGCCTGGGTATTGTACTTTGTATGGTAATAGTCACTAATGGCTTGGTAAAAAAGAGGTCATTTTTTTCATTTTTGACTGGCATCCCCCAGACATAGCTTTTCTCCACTTGTAAAGGTGATTCAGACCATTCCACTGCTTAGTTTAGTAGTTATAATTTCCACTTCATGGTGGCTCTGGCAGTGATGGGAAGTGATATTGTGGAATTAATATGGCAAAGGGAGAAGTATTTAATCCCACCCTATGGAACATGACCTTATCTATGGAATGACAATGTCTGGTTTTGGACACAAGTCGCATCCTTTAAGAACTTCTTTGGGCAGTGATGGTACTAGAGGAAATCATTTTATATGCCCACTCTATCAGGGCAGAGATGCCACTAAAATCTGAGGTGCACTTGGCTCAAACTGCTAGCTGGTAAGGGAAGCTTGGGAGTTCTGAGCAGGTAGTCACCAGGGGACCTGCCAGATATGCTGATTGAGAATGAGTTTTATAGTTTTCCAGTTGTGTCACTGAGCAGTGATTCTGGTGTGGTGAGTGGAGTGTGAAAATGGATGAGGCTGTGACCTGTTTTCAAATGTGGAGCCCCCCCACCAGATCCTTTCTTGTATGAGAAATTATTTTGTCTTCTTTAACCTGAATACTGCCAGCTCTTTGGACACCTCAAGATTTAGTGAATATTTGGAGATTGGAGTCTCAGAGCATCCTGGAGAACTAACTGCATCACCTCCAGTGTTCCCAATTAAAGACTCCAAATATCCATTGTGAATAAGTGGAGTGTTTAAGACCAGGTGATATGCTGTGCCTCCAGCAATCTGTGTTTGCAAACAATGATAGCATTGCTGTCGTTGAAAAATACCAACTCCCTTTCAGTAGGAAGTCCACTTTTAGAGGAGGAGACAATAGGTGCCCCATTGACAGCATCTCAAGATCTGTGGGCAAAAGCCTGAGCATGGAGAAAGCTACATCATCCAGTAATGTGGAAAGGCTTTGTTTGTAAGGCTTAGACCTCTCCTTGAGGTGTCATTCCCATTTCACCAATGAGGCTTCAGTGGTTGTGCTGAGCTTCTTCCCATGGCATAATGGGAATTTGCACACAAAGGCTGACTGGCTGTGGCCTTGTAAGTACCTCTGCTTTTAATAGCCCAATAAGTAGTCAAAACTTGCCATGGTTAGTACAAGAACTCTAAAAGGCATTTTTGGAAGTAGCCAAGGTCTCCCATTTAAGATCCATTCCCAGTGGGATGAAGGGCATGATTTTGGAAACCGCTTATTTTGCCGATTCTAAAGCATATTCTAGGGCTTCTATCCAGTTGAAAGCAGCATATGTACTGCTTATGTAGCATATGTAATTTTGTATATGGGATGTAGTGAGAGTGAGGGATACGGGATACGTTACCTCCAGAACATGAATAATCCCAAAGGTGCTGTGCAAGTCTTAGTATTTGAGATGGGCTTGTGTTTGAAGGTGGTGGGAATCTGGCTGCCCTTTGAGGATCAGATGAAGTCCCAGAACTTGAGAGTGTTTTATGACCCTTGTATTTTATGGAGTGCTATGGCCAACTTCATTTTTATAAATGATATGTGAGGGTGGCTAGATCTTCTCAGAGGCCCTCTTTAGCTCACCTTTAATCAGATGTCAGCTGTAGAGTGCCAGTATTAAGCAATTTTTAAAAGACCATTTTCTAAGGTCCCAGTGATGGCAATTAGGAATATATATATATACATATACCTACTAAACATACATACATACATACATACATATATATATATATATATATATATATATATATGTATTGGTACTGAATAAAACATGTTGTCCAAGTCAGTTTACAACACAGCAATTGCCCATGCTCCTGTGTAGTGTATATCTTTATTAATTAAATCATTATAGGAATAGGAGTTTTGACTGACAAAACTTTATGCATTGAGGTTGGTATAGTTGATGATTAATCACCTTTCATTGATGGAGACTTTAGGAACTTTAGGGCTATTTTTATGGAGGCACAACAGGTATGATGAAGAACCCCCTCTTTAAGGAGGTCTTGGATTATAGGTTGGAGTTCCACCGTGCCTTGTTTCAGGTGATATTGCAATATTTATCACCTTGATTGGCAGAGGCAGTTCCACACAGGTCCCATTTGGGATGGTCCACCAAAGGGGCCAAAAATTTGATTTTATTCCAGGCCCCATGTTAAAGCATTAATACCTATAGATTTGAGAAAGTTAGAACAGAAAGGGCCACCCACCACTTGAAGTAGGAATCTAATAAGAATTTTTCCAATAGTCACAACTCCCAGGAGGGTCAGGGACTGGGCTTTGGTCATGCAGGAAAAGGAGGCAGTAACCATAAGGTGGCCTGGGCCTGACAAACCAGGATCTGTGACTCTGATGTTAGTCTCCCTCACATCCTGCCAGAAGCTTTACCCAATCTACAACCTCACACTGAGGATTGAGCTAGGCTGCCTGATAATTTGAGGGGAGGGGTCTCCCTTTATGAAAATTTTCTGTTACAGTAAGAGAATTTTCTGTAACTCAGTATCAACAGGGACCTCCCTAAGGCCAGAGACAAACTCCTGGTCTCTTTTGTCTGAATGCTTAAGAAATGCTATGCCCATTGCCTCACCTTCATCCTTTTTTTTTTTTTTTTTTTTTTTTTTTTTTTTATTGACTTTGTAATAATATTACATTAAAAATATATATGTGAGGTCCCATTCAACCCCACCCCCCCACCCCACCCCCCCTCCCCCCCCCCAACAACACTCGTTCCCATCATCATGACACATCCATTGGATTTGGTAAGTACATCTTTGGGCACCTCTGCACCTCATATACATTGGTTCACATCATGGCCCATACTCTCCTCTATTCCATCATGTAGGCCCTGTGAGGATTTACAATGTCCGGTGATTACCTCTGAAGCACCATCCAGGGCAGCTCCATGTCCCGAAGACGCCTCCACCTCTCATCTCTTCCTGCCTTTCCCCATACCCTTTGTCCATTATGTCCACTTTTCCCAATCCAATGCCACCTCTTCTATGTGGACACTGGATTGGTTGTGTCCATTGCACCTTTATGTCAAGAGGAGGCTCAGATTCCACCTGGATGCTGGATGCAATCCTCCCATTTTCAGTTGTAATCACTCTAGGCTCCATGGTGTGGTGGTTGTCCTTCTTCACCTCCATCTTAGCTGAGTGTGGTAAGTCCAATAAATCAGATTGTAGGTGCTGGAGTCTGTTGAGGCTCAGGATCTGGCTATCACATTGTCAGTCCAGAGATTCAAATCCCCTAAATATATCTTAAACCCCAACATTAACTGCACCTCCAGCACATTAGCATGAAAGTCTTATGAAGGGAGATCCCATCTGAGTCCAGATTCATCACACATAAACACCATTTCCAAAGAGGGGCCATCTGCCCTGGTAGTTAACCCCATCGGCCATGACCATAACTCCCATGGGTCTCTTTAGCCCTCAAAGGAACCAATATCTGGGGGTTGTATCTGCTTTATCTGTCTCTCTGACTCTGCTCAGTTGTGCATGAGGGCAAACCTTCTGCCAGCCTCCAGACTCTTTTTTAGAAACTCGTAGCCATATAAACTCATTTCTCCTTTCCATTTCCCCCTTACTTTAGGTCAAACAGCATTTTAAAGTCATGGTATTTTATGTAGACATGGATATTCTGCTGATCCGCATTGAACCTTCCGTATAAGGTCATTTTCCAGTTGCATGATCAGTTGGTAGTTGATAGTGGTCCCTCGTTGCCAGGGAGGCTCATCCCCGGGTGTCATGTCCCACGCTGGGGGGAAGGCATTGCATTTACATGCTGAGTTTGGCTTCGAGACTGGCCACATTTGAGTAACATGAAGGCTGACAGAAGGAAATTCCCAGGCACAAAGTTGCTCTAGGCCTTGTTATTATTTTGGGTTTATCAGCTCACAAGCATAGTCATTAGTATCAGGGGCTCACTGTTGAACCCTCACTCCCTCCCGGTCCCCACCACTGTACCTGGGAGACTGTCGCTGCTCCCCTAGGGACCACGACAGAGCACCACTGGCCAGGAACCCAGTACCCCCCCTACTGTGGTTTTTAATTGTTGCCACTATGAGTATATCCAAACATTACCATGCACCCTGGACATATGTTCTGTACAGCTCCCTGTCAGTCATATATCACCTGTCATTGGTATCCCATACCAGTATCCCTCCATTGCCATTGTTGAAACACTCTGTGATCCAGAACCCCCCGAAATTTGAAGCCCAATATAATGTCATGGTCCCTTACTAGGGAATGGCATATAGCGATGAGTTTAAAGGATAGATAAAGAACTTGGATAAAGTTAGATAAAGAACTTAGATAAAGAATGTTGACTTGAAAAAATTCCACATCCTATTTTTTTCTTTTTTTTTTTTTTTTTTTTTTCCCCCCCCCCCTAATTATTCAGCTTTTCTTCACAGGAGTCCTAGACCACAGCAATGTATATATATAATATACAGCACTCCCACACATCCACCAGAAAACCTTTTCCCTTCCACAGTGATACTCTTACGCCCTATTCATATCATATTTACTTAAAGTGATGTACAGAGTCTGAGACATTAGCTTTCTAACAAGGTGATATCTGTGTTTACATTATGGTGCATACTTTAGGATACACAGTTCTTTACCTTTTTAGTTATCCTATGTTTTACATTATGGTTTACATTATCAGTCTGTCATCTCCTATATGTTATGGTGTAATATTACATGTTTTATATCCATCCTTGTGTACTCTCAAGAAACTCCTCTCTTACCCCCCATTTACTTTGGTTCCACACATTTAACGTCCATTTTCCCTTCCACCTTGGTGCCCTCAGTGATAGCCAACCTCCGTTTCCTGAGGAGCCACTTCCAGAGATAGATGGAATAGTGTTCAGGGCCTAACTTGCTCAACTGCCCCAATGCCCTGGGAGCCACCCTTTCTCTCGAGGGATACAGTTCCCTCTATTGGATGGCATTAGTCCTCCCCAGGATGTGGGTCCACCCCCACTCTCACTACTTGGGTTTCTACCCCATGGTGTCACCCACTCTGGCAGAATGAGCATTTAGACATTCCCCAGGAGCCCGTCCTGCATCAGACCCTCCCCTCCGAGCATTCTAAACAGGTAACCCTCTTTATTATATTTTGATATGATTTTCTCGGCATTTTACTCTCCACCAACACCTGACCCTCTCCTGGTTCGTATGCTACCCCTCCCTCCCCCCACTTTTGGGCAACGTTACCCACCCGTCCCTCCCCAGCCACCCTCAAACCCGCAAAGCCCCAAGCAAAGGCAACCCCTTGCCCCCCTTTTATCTCTTCTTTGTGTTCATACTTACCACCATCTCGTCTTAAATTCCACCCCTGCAGACATCGGCTCATATCCTTCCTCCACCCTCCGATTTCCTGCAAGCCTATCGTTCAGTCTCTTGCTATCTAGGGCAGCTTGTTTATTTCATATCATTGAGGTCATGTAGTATTTGTCCTTCAATGTCTGGGTTGCTTCACTCAACATAAGGTTCTCAAGATTCATCCATGTTATCACATGTGTTTGTAGTGTGTTTGTTCTTACAGCCGAGTAGTATTCCATTGTGTGTATATACCACATTTTATTGATCCACTCGTCTGTTGATGGGCATTTGGGTTGATTCCAACTTTTGGCAATAGTGAACAATGCTGCTATGAACATTGGTGTACATATATTGGTTTGTGTTCTTGTTTTCAGTTCTGCTGGGTATATTCCCAGCAGTGGTATTGCTGGGTCATATGGCAAATCTATGGCTAGTTTTTTGAGAAACCGCCATACTGTTCTCCAGAATGGTTGGATCCTTCTGCATTCCCACCAGCAGTGGATGAGTGTTCCCCTTCCTTCACATCCTCTCCAGCACTTGTATTCTTCTGTTTTTTTCATAGCTGCCAATCTTATGGGTGTAAGATGGTATCTCATTGTGGTTTTGATTTGCATTTCCCTGATAGCTAGAGATTTGGAACATTTTTTCATGTGCTTTCTTGCCATTTGTATTTCTTCTTCGGAGAAGTGTCTGTTTAAGTCTTTTTCCCATTTTTTAAATGGATTGTTTATCTTTTTATTTTCAAGATGTAGGAGTTCTTTATATATGCAAGTTATAAGTTTCTTATCAGATATATGATTGCCAAATATTTTCTCCCACTGTGTGGGCTCCCTTTTTACTTTCTTGACAAACTCCTTTGAGGTGCAGAAGGCTTTAATTTTGAGGAAGTCCCATTTATCTATTAGTTCTTTTGCTGCTCGTGCTTTTGGTGAGATATTCATACATCCATTACCTATTACAAGGTCCTGTAGATGTTTCCCTACACTGCTTTCTAAGGTTTTTATGGTCTTGGCTCTTATATTTAGGTCTTTGATCCATCTTGAGTTGATCTTTGTATAAGGTGTGAGATGGTAATCCTCTTTCATTCTTCTACATATGGCTATCCAGTTCTCCAGACACCATTTGTTGAATAGGCCACTCTCTCCCAGTTGAGAGGGTTTGGTGGCTTTATCGAATATTATGTGGTTGTATATGTGAGGTTCTATATCAGAGCTTTCAATTCGATTCCATTGGTCTATATGTCTCTCCTTATGCCAATACCATGCTGTTTTCACCACCGTAGCTTTATAGTATGTTTTGAAGTCAGGTAGTGTGATTCCTCCAATTTCGTTTTTCTTTTTCAGTATGTCTTTGGCTATTCGGGGTCTCTTTCCTTTCCAAATAAATTTCATAGTTAGTTTTTCTAGTTCCTTAAAGAAGGCTGCATTGATTTTTATTGGGATTGCATTGAATGTGTAGATCAATTTTGGTAGGATAGACATCTTAATAATGTTCAGTCTTCCTATCCATGAACAAGGAATAGTCTTCCATTTATTTAGGTCTTCTTTGATTTCCTTGAACAATCTTGTATAGTTCTCAGTGTATAAGTTCTTTACCTCTTTAGTTAAATTTATTCCTAAGTATTTGATTTTTTTATTTACTATTGTGAATGGTATTTGTTTCTTGATTTCCTCCTGATCTTGCTCATTATTGGTGTACAGAAATGCTACTGATTTTTGCGCATTGATCTTATAACCTGCGACTTTACTAAACTCATTTATGAGTTCTAGAATCTTCGTTGTAGATCTCTCAGGGTTTTCTATGTATAGGATCATGTCATCTGCAAATAATGAAATTTTGACTTCTTCCTTTCCAATTTGAATGCCTTTTATTTCTGGTTCTTGCCTCAGTGCTCGAGCAAGTACTTCTAAGACAATGTTAAATAGGAGCGGCGACAGTGGGCATCCTTGTCTTGTTCCTGAGTTTAGAGGGAAGGAGTCTAGGATTTCTCCATTGTAAACAATATTGGCTTTAGGTTTTTCATATATACTCTTTATCATGTTCAAAAAATTTCCTTGTATTCCAATCATTTGGAGTGTTTTTATCAAGAAAGGGTGCTGTATTTTGTCAAATGCTTTTTCTGCATCAATAGATATAATGATGTGATTTTTTTCCTTCAATCTGTTTATATGGTGTATTACGTTGATTGATTTTCTTATGTTGAACCATCCTTGCATACCTGGGATGAATCCCACTTGGTCGTGGTGTATAATTCGTTTAATGTGTTGTTGAATACGATTAGCAAGTATTTTGTTAAGTATTTTTGCGTCTAGGTTCATCAGAGAAATTGGTCTGTAATTTTCCTTTCTTGTGATGTCTTTACCTTCATCCTTTTAAGTAACCATAGAACCTCATTAATTGATTGTCAATGGACATTTGTCTTGGCAGAAGTACCCCAATGGATGGGTGTGTCTTTTTTGTTCTTTTTCATTTTTTAAATTAATAGGTGAGGGGATCTGAGTCCTTTAGTGAGTTGGAGTCTTTGGCAATGCCTGCTAATAATTTCATTTTCTAGTGAGAGGGTTACTAATTGTATTAGTCAGCCAAAGGCGTGCTGATACAAAATATCAGAAATTGGTTGATTTTTATAAAGGATATTTACTTGGGGTAGGAGCTTACAGATACAGGCCATAAAGCCTAAGTTACTTCCCTCACCAAAGTCTATTTTCATGTGTTGGAGCAAGATGGCTGCCAATGTCCGCAAGGGTTCAAGGCTTCCTGGGTTCTTCTGGGCTCAGCTCCTCTGTTTTCACCACAAGGTCAGCTATAGACTATCAAGTGAACAGCTCTGTCTCTCTCCCTAGGGCTCCAGCTTCAGCATGAAACTCCAACATCAAAATTCCAACATTAAAATCCCCCAACTCTGTCCTTTGCCATGACTTTCATCTGTGAGTCTCCACCCACCAAAGGGTGGGGGCTCAATGCCCTACTGGCACAAGAGGTTTACATAACTACTTAATCAAGTAAACCTGTGAACCAATATAATCTAATACGCGCAGAATAAAAGATCAGTTTACAAACATAATCCAATATTTCTTTTTGGAATTCATTAATACATCAAACTGCTACGCTAATAATTCAGACCCCTTGTTGAATACCCTTAGCACTGTCAACTGCTATTTCTCTTCTTTCTGAGTAAAGTACTTAAAAATGATCTGCATTTCTAGCCTTGTAAAATTTCTGGTTTGGGTTTCAGTAGCCTTCCCATCTGGGTTTCATTTGACTTTATAAGTTGCTGCCAGGAAAACATTTTAGGGGGACGTCCTTCTATTCTATTCTGCCATCTCTTCAGGATGATCCAGTTGACCTCAAGGAGGCTACAATCCACAGCTAAGGATCCTAGAATTGGACACCCTATAACTTATGGGGTCAGGGGATGAAAGGCAACACAGCAAAGACAACAGCAACTTAAGGGTAACAGAACCTTGTGTCCTTTTGGCCAGTACGATGCTATGTTATCCTAGTTAAGAGTATTCCCCCACCCTATGTTTTCTGGCAGGGGAAACATTCCCTAATATCTGGCAGACACAGCTCAGACAGAACAGTCAACTGGGGTTTCCATTTCAATACAATGCTATCCTCAAGCAGACACAGCCATTCGCAGGCCCACTGTGAGTCCATCATCCCAGGGCAGCCTAAGACTCATTGACTTGGAAATGGCTTCTCCTGTATTTTATGTGGGTCTCTATTTTCATAGGTTAAGAGCCAATTAATTTATACCAAATTTGTTTTAGTTTCACCCAGTCCATGTAAATCATTTAGCAGTATAGGCCTTTCGAATTTGGGATATATCCAAATCAGAGCTAATTTGGGTGATCACTCAAAGGGAAATTTAGGATTAAGCCAGTCATGATGACAAACCACCAAAAATCATTTCTTTTATGGTCATTAAAGATACATAAAATTGCTTTGTTTAGGAATAAGAAACATTTACTTTTCCATTCAACATAGTTTTTACAGGTCATATAAAATAAATTTATTTATTAATATACTTCTTGCCATTATACAAATTTTAGTAAAGAATTAAATCAAAGAAATTTTCTTTATTTCTGTTAAAAGATTTTAAATAGAAGTATACTTAATCAAAGATATGTTCCTTTGCCAGGATTATTTTTTTCCCTTAAGTAATCATTTTAAATTAGCCTTTATGCATATACTTTTGTGTGTGAAAAAGAGTGCATATGCATTCTACATATTTTTACAAAAAAATGAACTATGATTTTTCCCAAAATTAAATTTGGAGGTAAAAGTGAAAATAACTAAAGGTCTTCAAAATATCCTTTTTCTAAGTAACTATGTCTAAATTATTTCAAACTAATATTACTCCTTAAAGATTGAGTCTTTTAGTAGTGGTGTTTTATTATCTGGGGCAAGGGGGTTGTATTTGTTATAGCTTAAAAGAATCATCATTTTGTATTAGGTAACATGGGGCTACTTGTTTTGAATTATTGTCTCTAACATCTCCTAGATCTCACAATTTAGATGTTTCTCACCTTCAGTTTAAAGGTAAATAACAAATGTAGAAGGTAGAATAGGAAATATCCCTCAATTTTCTCATGGTCATTCTTTGTATAAAGATTTGAGATCCAAGCTTTTTGGCTCCCATGTGGGAGATTTGTTCATTATTTTGGTTAGTATGATGTTCTCAAATGTTGGGAGGTAAGGAGTTTGAGGTGGGGAATTTATTTTCAGAATAAATATGGCTAGGCCCTAATGCCCACAATTTGTCTCAATCAGTCGTGATCATAATATGGAAGCTGTGGGACATGCATACTTTGTTCAAGCTTCCCAAAGATTTTTAAACTGCTGCCCACCAATTTTTTTCCCTTGAGAACCACTGATGTTGATTATGAATTTTATAAGACAATAGTTATATAAGAAAAATTGATAAACTCTGACGGATATTATTAGTGGTCTGGCCAAAATCCAATGCCTTGATTTTGGGAAAATACTGTCTTCAGTTACTTCCTAAGTTTTATGACATCTAGAGGTGGCCACATGATAGAGTCTATCATTGTAAGCATAAGTGTAGTAGGTGGGGCTTTAGGGAAAACTTGTGTTTTCCTGATCAAAAAGGACAGTGAAACCAGTATACGTTTCTGACATTACTCCTTTCTTCCTGTCTCATCTCTGAAACGCAGATAGTAGAATGCCTGGTGGCAGTCACCTTGATGACACTAGCTTGGCAAAGAAGAAAGAAGAAACTGTCAAGTTGATGCTGAACTGTCCAGATTCCTTTAAGGAAAGGAAAATAGGGTGCTTATTTGTAAAAGACCTGATCAGATTTCTTTTACACTTAGTAAAATATGTCCCTTATTAATGTACCAACAAAAGTACTTTTTATCTTTGCAAGAGCACAGCATAATTCCATTTCATATCAAAATTTGGTCACAAGTGTCTCTTCCTGTTTTCTTTCCCACTACCTTATTTTTCAATACCTATTTCCCATGTCAAGTGCCTTTGTTTGATTTTATTTAATTTAAGGCTTCCTTTGATGTTTCTCTAAATCTAATAACTTACACAAGATTGTTAGGGACACAGTGATATTTGGGTCATGTCAACTGCCTTCCATTAATATGGGAGGGCACAATTAGCCTGGAAAATTATAGATTAGTGAAGATTTTTTGAGCAAGAAATATACTTAATTATCTATGGTTTTAAATGATCGTACAGCATGCTGGAAACACATGTATTTTAGGTCTTTTTTTTTTTTTTTGAGGGGTATGTGTGGTAGGCTGAATAATAGCTCTTCAAAGAAATCCACATCCGAATTGTGGAAAAGGTAACTATGTTAATTTACATGGTATTATGGGTGGTATTGTGTTCCTTTAAAAGACATATTGAAGTCCTATGGCCCAGGTCTTTTGAATGCCAACTTATTTGGAAATAGAGTCTCTGTAGAGGCGATCAAATTAAGATGCAGTCATACTGAATTTGAGTATGCCCTAATCCAAAATGACTCATAACAAGAAGAAAAGAGACACAGATAGGAAAGAAGACCAAGTGAAAATGGTGGCAGAGACATTGCAGCTATAAATTATTGGATAATTTCCCCCGTAAAAACATGGTTAAGTTTTAAACTGTAGTTCTGAGAATATGAATTTGTTTTTTCAAAGAACGTTTGACAATACTAGTAGTTAAGATGAAACCAGAGTTACGGTGTGCCTAAATCCAATATGATTGGAGTCTTTAAAAGCAAAAGAAATTTGGACACAGCCAGGAGGAGACAGATGGGGAAAGTTACAGCCATGTGACAGAGGAAATGAATCAGTTATGAATCGTAGGCAAGTCACCACTAGCACAAGGCAGATTTTGAGGAGAAAGCATGGCCTTGCCAACAACTTAATTTTGGACTTCCAGACCCTTAAATAAATTTCTGCTGTTTACATCAAGTCTGTGGTATTTCTTATAGCAGCACTGCCAAACTAAGACAATATTTGGTACCAAGAGTAGGCTGCTGCTGTGGAAAATACCAAAAACTATGGAAGTGGCTTTGAAATTGTGTGATTGGTAGAGGCTAGAAGAATTTTGAGGTGATTGATAACAAAAAGCCCAGATTGCTTTCAAGAGACTGTTGGTATTGATAAGGGTATTAAATATGTTTCCAATGAGACCTTAGAAGTAAAGGATGAATGTGTTATTGGAAACTGAAGGTAAGGCGATCTTGGTTATAAAATAATCAGAGAATTTAGCACAGTTGTATTCTGATTGAAAGTGAAACTTGCAAGTGTTGACTTTGGATATTTAGCTGAGGAGATTTCCAAGCAAAATGTGGAAGGTACAGCTTGGTTTCGCCTTGCTGCTTACAGTGAAATGCAACAGTAAAAGAGTTAAATTGAGTAACAAAATTTTAAGCAAAAAGAATTTAACACTTGATGATTTAGAAAGTTCTCAACCAATCTAGAAAAGCATGATCTAAACTAGTGATTTCCGAGAGGTGATTTCCCAGAAAATAAAGCTGCATATGAAGATGTGACCAAAAGAACATTTGCTAAAGAAATTAGGCATATTTCTCATGGATCTAATCTACCATATCAGAATAAGTCAGACATGGAAATGCCGTTATCCAGGAAAGATAAGTAGATCATTTTTTCTGATGGCTTGGATCCTCTACAATTGCATAGAAACATGACATAGTTTTGGTAATTATGTATCAGAAGAAACATTACCAGCATGGATTGGAAGGGACAGAGATGGGATAAATGAAGGAGAATAATCCCAAAGGCAGAACCATGTAGGCAAATGATCTGAATATACCTCCTCAGGCCAAGAGAGAGAGGCCACCATTCTGACATTTGGAGAATATAGGCCCACGATTGTGTTTCAATCAGGTGGATTCACTGCCCTTGTGCTTGGCACAGTTCTTCTACAACTGCAGCAGTCCTAGAGGACAAAGTATCAAGCCATATATTACTTTAAGGCATTGAAATAAAACGGAATTATCATGTTGCATTTTGAACTAATTTGAGACCCATAATCCCTCTTTTCCTTCCAATTTATTCCTCTTTGGAATGAAAATGTCTATCCTATGCTTGTTCCACCATTACATTTTTGGAAGCATATAACTTATTTTCTAGGTTTCACAGATCTACAGACAGAGAGGAATTTTGCCACAGGATGAACTACACCAATCACAGATTAAGATGAGATTTTGCACATAGAGTTGTCACTGAAATGACTTAAGGCTTTTGGCATGGGGAGTAAATGAATTGCATTTAGTTGGAACACATGTTTTTGAGATCTGGAAGGTAGATTTTTATGGATTGAATTATGTCCCCGACAAAGACATGCCAAGCCCTAACTCCCAGTTCTATGGATATAAACCCATTTGTAAGTAAGATCTTTGAATATGTTTTTAGTTGAGATGAGGTAAACTAAATCAAGGTGGGCCAATATGACAAGATTCCTTATAAATTAAGTAAACTTGGACAGAGTCAGGAAGACATGGAGAGAGACAGCCATAAGTTAGAAGCATAGACTTATCTTCTGGCAACTCAGCATCGGAAGACGACAGACATCTGAGAAAGCATGGTCCCAGAGACAACTTGATTTTGGGCCTCTAGCCTTTCAAATAGTTTCTTGTTTTTTAAACCAACTTTTTGAAGTACTTTGCTACAGCATCTCTGACAAACTAAGACACCATGGGACATGAAGGATTGCTGGCACTCACCAGAAGTTAGAGAGAAACAAGCAAGGATTCTTTCATACATTTGAGGGAGAGGTTCTAGTACTGCTAGCACCTGCTTCCGGACTTCTAGAATCCAGATCTCTGAGAGAATAAATTTCTTTTGTTTTAAACCACCAATTTTATGGTAAATTGTTATGCCATCCTAGAAAACTAATAAACATGATAAAGGAACTTTACAGGTGCAATTAAGTTAAGGATTTTGAAATGGAGGGATGATCCTGGATTATCTAAAAGAGCCCAAATGTAATTGTAAGGGTCCTTTTAAGATGGATGCTGGAGGATCAGAATCAGAGATATGTGACCATGGAAGCAGAGATGGGAGTGGGACAGCCCCAAGCCAAGGAATGCTATCAACTTCCAGAAGCTGTAGGAGGGAAAGAGCAGATGGTCCCCTGAAGCCTCCAGAAACAAACCAGCCTTGCCAACACATTGATGTTTTTTTGCTGGCTGAGATTTATTTCAGACATCTGAACTCCAGAAAAATGTGTTTATGTTGTTTGAGCAACCAAGTCCGTAGTACTTTAGTACTGAAGCAATAGAATATTAATACAGAGGTAAGGAAAGAACATTCTGTCCTTGCATTATTTTACCTGAAATATACCACATTTTTCTGTAAATATTGATTTATTGACAAGTGTTAATATGTAGGAAAATATGTTTGAGCTATAAACTGTTTATTAACTAATTCATACAACGTTTATTGGTTCAAATGGAATTTACTATAAGAAAATAATTGTCTCCCACATGTAAATAATTGAAATAAATATTATAATTGGAAGACCTCCTGGGAAATCTCTTTTGGGTCTTACTCTTTTGACTCTTATTTATCCTTTTTATCCTTTTTAGATGTTCACCAAGATGTTGTTTAAATGTTTGGTAATCGGGCTTAAATGTCAAATTATTTCCTTTAATGTTATTAGATTTGGTTTGAAACTTGATTACTTGAAGTAAACTGGTTTATTTGAAGTGGGGATATGAATCAACTGATCCCATTTATTGGTGACTAACAAGACTACCATTATATCCTCAGGATACTCAAGGAATATTTCCTTTTTAAAATTTTCATTTATTTATTTTTATTGTCTTTTTTAAAAAAAGATAAATAGATCATGCAAAACATTGCATTAAAAAACATAAGAGGTTCCCATATACCCCACTACCAACCCCCCACCCACTTCTCCCACAACAACATCCCCTTTCATCGGGCAGGAACATTCATTGCATTTCGTGAATACACCCTGGAACACTGCCACACCACATTGACCATAGTTTAAATTGTACTTCACACTCTCCCCCAGTCCGTCCAGTGGGTTATGGCAGGATATACAATGTCCTACATCTGTCCCTGCAATACCATTCAGGACAACTCCAAGTCCCCAAAATGCCCCATATCACACCTCTTCCTCCCTCTACCTGCCCTCAGCAACTCTTCACATCAGTGATACATTTTTTATATTTCTAGAGTCACAACAGTTCTATGATAGAATATCAGCAAGTTCACTCTCATCCATATTATATTCCTCCTTCCTGTGGACCCTGGGATGGCGATGCCCATTCCACCTCTAAACTGAGAAGGGGTTTAGATCCCACACAACTGATTGATGTAATTCTCCTGCTTGCAATTGTAGACACTCTCGGTTCCTTGGTGTGGTGGTTGACCTGGGTAAGTCCAATAAACCTCAACTCTGCTGAGGCTCAGGGCCCAGTTGGCCCATGGATAGTCCAGAGATTCAAGTCTCCTGAACACACTCAAATCCCAGTGCCAATCATAGGTTCAGTAAAAGTGCCAGAAGAGGTGTGTGTAGAGAGGTCATATCTGAGTCCAGCTCCATCACAATCAGGAGCACAAATTCCAAAGTAGGGCCCACTGGCAAGGCAGTGAGTTCCAGAACCATCTGTCATGACTATAGAATCTGTGTGTCTCCATAGCCCTCAGGAGCACCAGTACCTGGGGTTATATCTACTTTGGCTGTCTCCGGGATCCTGCTGAGACATGCATAAGTGCGACCCCTCTGATGACTTTCTGACTCATTTTGAAGACTCATTTTGAAGACTCATTTTGAGTCAAATATAAACTCATTTGTCTTTACCATTTCCCCCTCTTATTTACCGTTCAAGGAATGTTTTCATGATTGTGTAGTCTCCACTCAGAAAAAGTAGCCAAAACTACAAGCAATTGGGAGAAATTCTCTCTTTTCCCAGACTGGAGGAAAGGAAATATAAGATAACCCTCAAGAATGGGAAATGATTTCCACATCCCTTTTCTTTCAATTAACCAGCTCCAGCTATTTTTAACCAGGTGAAACTCTGAAGTATGTCCTTCCCCTGGGTCCCATCACTCACCCTGCACTTTAACTCAACAACAAATTTTACATTCAGGCACTTACACAGATTTCACTTAAGATTAAATTCATCTGATACATATACTTAGGTGACAAAAACATGGAAGATACACAAAAGAATACTTAATAAAGAAATGACGAGTTGTTTAGAAAATATTACTCATGAAAGTTAATTTTTATAATATTTTAATAATGGTAAAGACATAGAATATCAAATGTGGATTAGAAAGCTAAATGATTATTTCAATTTAACCAGAAATTAAAAACGCGTGCATAACCATAGAACTCTGGAGAATTTTGCCATTGTGTATAACCAAAGCAAGACTAGAGATGCCAGAAAGATACAGAGAAATGACAACAACAAATATGAGTCTCAAAACAAGCTCTTATAGAAAACTCTGCTTGTTTATTATTTTAAATAAATAAATTTTAATGTTTATTTCTTGCCTTTAATTTTAATATTACCTCAATATTTGAGCAGGGTAAGGATAAATAAGGTGCATACATTAATGGTAAAGAATGAAGACTTATAATAATAATATGGATAATCAGAGTCAGATTGCCTGAGTTTACATGCTACTTAATATTATATTTTTACTTTTTAATTAAAATGTCCTTCCAAATTATAAATCTGTTTAAGATGAGAAACAAGAACTAATAGGTATGTATTATTTCCTAATCAAAATCCAAATATTAACCATAATAAACTTTCAGTATAAATTTATCCAGCCATTAAAGCTTGATAAATTATAGCTTTCTTTATGATCTACTTTATTAGAAGTCACTATGGATAATATACTATAATTAAATCAAAAGCCATTCAGAGTCATAGGTTCTTTCATTTTTAGTAATGGTGAAAAATGCCGGTTCATTTCATAACATCTGAAGCATGCTCCTGCTTTGAATAGGCTGCCAATGTAATTTTATTTAAAGGGACAAAGAACTAACAGGTGTATAGTTGAACAATATAGTCTGAGATTTTCCTGAAATTCTTTGCTTAAAGTTCATGCTCATTAGGTAGAATGTCCTATTAGATTTTCATATTAAAAAGTATGAAGGTGGGAAAGCCAGATCATTTATACCATAGTTTGAGATGCCAAAATGAGAAGTGGCATCTGGAATTAGCTCTGTGAATGCATATGTGAAATAATATTACAGAAGCCAAAACTGTGTGTGCATACATATATATTACCAAGAATATAAGAAGGAGTGGGCCTACCTACCATAGTCTTATTTCTTATCAAGGTTTTGGGTGTACAAAAAGGGCAAAGGGGCAAAGTCAAATGGAAAAAGTCAATGTTTGTTGAGCTAAATGAAGGCAACCATGCCTACAAGAATATTTACACTTAGTTTCAAATAGTCCGTAATGAATATTATTGTTGCAAAATACATGTTTTGCTGGAAGAAGTTGCAAAGACATTTTTAAAATGTGGTTATTTTAATAAGCAAATTGAAGAACAAGATGTAGAATATGATCTCATTGGATTAAGACACATATAATTGTATGTGAATACAAATATTAATGAATGGGTAAAATAAAGTGTTGCAACTTGACAAAACTACTAAAATACAAAGGGGACTGAAAAAGAGAAAAATTAAATTTACATCTGGGGACAGAGGAATGGGCATAGGTTTATGTCCTGCAGTCATCGATCACCTTTTTCTTGTATTAGGCAGTGAAATCATGGTGTTCACTATATTAACATGCTTTAAAATTTGCATAACTGTTTGTACAATATTTGTATGTTTCTAGTATTCTGTTTAATAGGGAAAAGAATATACTTTCATCTCCATTGTACCAGATTTCCTGGCATTTATATTGTACTATAATTATATAATGCAAGTATTAGGACAAATTGTGTGAAGAGTACATGGAATCTTTCTGTACTATCTCTGCAACTTCTGTGAGTCTATAATTAGCTCAAAATATAAAGGTCAAAGAAGGAAACATATAATAAAAAGTTTGCTTTAAAAACACATGATAAGAAGTGATAGCAGAGTGGAAAATGATAAATGAAATAAAATCATAAGCTATAATACAATGAAAGGTAAAAAAGAATAGGAATAAAATTTAGGCAAGAGAAACTTAAAGATGTAGGAGGAAAAAGATTGTGGTTGCAGAAACTGGAAATGATGGAAGGTAGGTGGTCAAGGGATTTTTTTGTTTTGTTTTTTTTGTTTGTTTATCATGAGAATTGATTATTATTACAGTGAAGCAATAATAATAATATAGGTAAAAATAGCATCATCTTGAGTTTTTAAAAAATGATATTTACATACCCCTTATTTAATTTACTGAAACTACACATATTAACATCTGGTAAACTAATATATTAGGAACAGCCTCTATATATTATTGCAGATTTTAAAAATTACTCGTTTTATGTCAAATACCTCACACACGTTTTAGTCTAGTTTCTCAGATTCTAACAACTAAATATATTTTATTTATAGACTTTTATATTACAACTTTTATAAATCCCTGGCTATCCAGATTAGAAAGATAATTACCTTCTTTATGTGGTTATATTTTATTATTTTTACAATTAGGTACATATGTATTAATTTTTACCCTGTCTTGGTCTCAAAATTATTAAAGTGACTAATGGCATGCTTCTACTTTTACAAATCAGGAAATAATTGGCTTTGCTTTATAAATACCTTAAAATTTTTCTCTTAAAATCAACCCCTTAAAAAAACCACAGTAATCAAGTTAACAAATTACCTCCGAAATGTATTTGGCTTGTATGCAGCAATGCTAGTCAGTGGATTACCTCGTTTAGTTATCTGGACATGGACTTTCAACTAATTCATTTTGTAGCATTCATTAGCAGCCATGAAACTTAGAATGAGATGTCTCATGTGTGCATTACTGAATTTTTTCCAAGGCTAAAGTGGATAATATATAATTGCCATGGATAATGATCAATTTGAACTCTTTTGGCTATGTTTTATAGTATTAAAAGTTTAATAATTTTTTTCTTTATTGGTTACAGCTTTGAAGAAGATACAAAATGTTTTCTAAGGAAAAAAAACCTGAAAAGCTGGCCATGATATCTAATGCACTGTGTGGAGAATTATTAACAAAGAGCTCCCTTACTTTTCATAAGAGGATGCCAATATGTCTTTCAATGTATGTAATTATTTAAGTTTCTATAGCTAATTTTTAAGTAAATATAGACTGTTCAGATTCTTGTAACTTTAAATTTTTTTACTTTTTATTCCTTCTACAAAATACAGTCATAAGCAATTACAGTCATAAAAGATTGAATATAGAAGATACAATGTAACTGTTCCTCTAGGTAATATTGATAGTGTTTCTGATTAGGAGAGAACATCATAGAGTGATGTGTTTCAAATATATTTATCTTGTATACTAGGTGATTTCTTCCTCTTATTTTCATTGGTGGGGAGTTATAGCCATAACCCAGTTTTGAAAGATACTATGACAACACACTAACAAAACTTACCCTTATAGTTTGATGATAATTACAGTGTATTGAGTTCTTATGTGTGAGTCCTCTGTTATATAAAGTATCTCATTAAGTTGTCACAATGGCTTCAATAGGTGTCATCATTTCACTGTTGAGAATCTGACCCTTGGGAGGGGTAAGTAGTTTCTCCTAAATCACAGCTAGCCTGCTGAGGGTAGGGAAAGGGAAGAAGAGATATGATGTGGGGGCATTTCCAGGACTTGGAGTTGTCCTGAGTGGTACTGCAGGGACAGATGCTGGACATTGTATGTCCTGCCTTGGCCCAATGGGTGGAATGGGGGAAAGTGTAAACTGCAATGTAAACCACTATCCATGCAGTACAGCAGTGCTCCAAAATGTATTCACCAAATGCAATGAATGTGCCATGATGGTGGAAGAGGTTGTTGATATGGGGGGAGTGTGTTGAAGGGGTGGGGAGGATATAGAGACTTCTTATATTTTTTGAATGTAACATTAAAAAAAAACAGAGAAAATAAATAAACAAATCACAGTTAGCCAGTGGCTGAAATTTGAACCCAACACTTTTTAATCCAAATTCCAAGTTTTATCAAATTATTCATGCTGCCTTCTTTAAAAGTGTTGTTAAAAATGTTGTATATTAACTCACACACACACACACAACTTTTCTTAATTCCTAAATCTCTTCATTTTTTAAAGTCTATTTGCTAGACTTCCTAGAATGGGGGTGTGCTTATCACTTATCTGCTTAACACTGTGTGAAAAGTCCATGCTATATGTGCAGTTCTCATAAACAGCATTATTAATTTAAAAACCTAAAAATATGAATTTTGATAGCAAGTAGAACACAAAGATTGTGAATTTGTTTGCTCTTTTTTTCTTACATAAGCAAACTTCAAAGGGAAAAAAGACTAAAATCTGCATTAGTGAAAAATTCGTAAACCACTTGCTATATTTCCTATTACACATTCATTGTAGTAATACACATTTTGCAGCTCTTTTCAAAATGAATTGTTCAAGATTTTTAAAAGAAGCATTTGAAATAATATATCTTCTTTATTTTCATAATTTATCATTCTCAGTCTCGGTCAATTTTCATGTCTGATTAAATCTATTAGCAAGATATTTCTAAGACAAATTATTCCTGGTGACCTATATGGGAACAGCAACTAGAAGACTATAAGGAACTTTGAGTGCACCAAGTAAGAAGTGGTCCATGATTTTTGAGCTGCAAGTTATTTGACATTTTCTTACTCAATTTACATCAAAATTGGCCCTGGGTTTCCACTCACAGAGGTTAGTGAGAAGTCCAATGTGTGTACTTATGTATATATCACCCCTTCCTTTAGTTTATCCTAGGATCATGGGATTTATGCTGTAAATGCAAAATGGGTGAGGAATTACTCGTTCACTGAATTATTGTCTTCAACATTGTGGGTCTCTTCATGAAAGGGCTTTGATGGAGGCATCCAATTCTCTTGTGTATAGATCAGGCTGCTGACTTTTACTACAATTCCTGTAACTTTTTAAAATTAAATGATTTTTAAAAGTGAAGACTACAATATCAGCAATTAACTGCTGATATTGATGAATGCTGCCTCAAACAATTCCCTTGCAGCAGACTCCTAAACTTCATTGCTTTTTCGGCAGTTTGGAAGTAGCGCCAAATAAGGAAAATTAATGTTAAACTTAGAGCGGTTATGTCTCCCAGTTGCCAAGGTTGAGTTTTACTTTGTTTTCACATGCTTAGACTATGGGATAGTGTGGGACTATAACACAATGTGATATTCAGGGCATTAACAAGAGGCGAAGTGCTTATTTCTTTTTCAAAATCAATTGGTCATCTCTATTTAGAGTCTCCTAAGTGAAATTACAGTCTCCTGCTGCGTTTTCCATTTTTCATTAGCACAACACTAAAATAATATCAAAAAGATCTTATGGGATAATGGAAACCATCTTCTCTTGTCATATTAATGCACTGTTTGTGAAATCTGTTAAATAAAGTTGTTCTTGACTTCCTTCACTGATTCTAATGCCTAAAACCAGCTTCATGGTAAGGAGATGTAGATGAAACATACATGGCAAATAAAGTTACTTTTCTACAGTTGAATGAGATTCTTTCTTAAGTAATAGAAATACAGTTAAAGGATTTGTCAAGCAGACAACAGTATTTGTTTCCTCTCTTAAACCAAATACCTGATGATATATTACCAATCATAAATATTCATATATATGCCCATATGTACTATACATATAATTGAAAACATACTTGCTTTTCAAGAAAACAGGTATTTACTGTTTCTCTCTAAAATACCTTTATTTATCTTTTCTACAACATGTCTACCTCTTGCAATAGAAGTCATCTTCCTTCTTGCTACCACTTATTCTATACTGTCATCAGCTTGCTTATATCACAGATATCTGCTACTCTAGGTTGTCCTGAATTTGAGAGAAATGTGATGTAATGGACTTTATTGAGAGGCTCTGACTTCACTTGTTATATTGTGGCTAAAGGACTCCTAGAAAGGTAAGGCCCATAAACAACTGACAAGGAACCAGATCTCAGCAAACATAAGATCTTTGGAAATAACCTGAGAGTAGTCTTGAACAGGCCATTCCCAGTATTACAAGTTTCTCATTTTAAAAGACACTAATCTATCTTCTATCTATACCATACTAAAGAAACTCTGCTGTCAAGAGTATACATAACTTCCTAATTGCCAAATTCTATAGAGCCTGTGGATATCTGCTTCTGAGATCCACTTCCCTCGTGATGCTACCATCACTTTGCATATCTTGGTGTTTTTCTCTCTGGATCCTGTTTTTTACTTATCTAGTAAATGTATATATTTTTCCAGGGTTACATTATCATTCTTACCTTCTCTTTTTTGACAGAAATTAAACCAATTATATCAACCCCATGCCGCCTTCAACTTCAATCTCCAAGCTTACTATTTCTCCTTTAAAATTATACAGCTCTCTAACAGCCTTCTGATTCTTAGTTCTCCCTTTCCCACTTCTTCTCCCCCCTCTCATTTTCTTTCTCCTTTTCTTTATCTTTCTTCTTCTTCTTGCTGTGTTAAAAAATAATCATGTTCATTTCACACATTATTCAAAGTGCCATAA
Source organism: Dasypus novemcinctus (assembly GCF_030445035.2). Lineage (NCBI taxonomy): Eukaryota > Metazoa > Chordata > Mammalia > Cingulata > Dasypodidae > Dasypus > Dasypus novemcinctus. The sequence goes on along the minus strand of NC_080676.1, from coordinate 37,656,569 downwards.
TTTCATATTTTACATGTGGTATGAAGAATCCTTTATGGTTTTACCTTACCAAATTCGTCTCCTGTCTCTTCATTCCCTTATTCCACACTCTACATATACCCTTAATTCTAATCATCCTCTATTGCTGCATAGTCCATAAGCTCTCTATAAGATTAAGCCTTCTGCTTTTATATCCATGTTAATTCATTCATTTAACATATATTTAGAAACAATAATTATGTCCTGGGCATTATCATTGTTTATGAGGCTATGCTAATTATTAAAGTAAGAAAAAAACTTTGCTTTCAAAAACAATCATCCTTGTCATGGGTGACAGAGCATAAGCAAAATAAATAAACAAAATGCAATTCCATTGAAATATTCAAATTTCTATTCAGAAAATTCTTTTAGAAAACAGCAAAAGGGACAAAAAAACTGCCAGTATGAGGGTTATAAATAAAATAGATTGATCAGAGTGAGACTAACTGAGAAAGAGATATGTGTAAAGACATATGAGGTGCAGTGAAGACCAGGTAGCTATTTATGTGAAGAAAGTGACAGGCAGAAGTAATGACATATGCAGCGGCCCTGATGGGAGCTCAAGTCTAGCATCTTCAAGTAACAGCATGGCATCGTGAGTGACTGGGTGGGATGAACAAGTGGAAAACTAGGCGGAGATGCACTTGATTTATTTGGAATTAGATTGTGTTCAGTAGGCAGGTTACTATCAAGACCCTGACTTTGACTCTGGGTGAGATGGGAATTATTGAAAAGTTTGAGCAGAATATAAAACAAAAATTTGTTCTGACTACTTTTGCTAAAAATAGACTGAAATAACACTAATGAAGCAAAGGAAACTATTGCAAGGTTTTTTCAAGAATCCAAGGACAAGTTAAGCTGTTACCATCAAAGACCAACGGAAGTGATCAGTTTCTGAATATATTTTACTACCACACTTAAATATTCTTCAAGTCTTTTAAAGTCCCCCAAGTTTTCACATCTCCAAAGAAGCCTCCCAGAAATTCTTTCTTTTATGTCTGAAGTCCTACTGGTTTGTATACATTTCTTTAGAACCAAGGGCAGGGCCTTCACATCCAAAGTAGCATACTACACCTGCAGTCTCAGTGAATGTTAGATGCTCCACAATTATTAGTCCTTTTCCCAGCATGTGTCCATATTCAAATACTCTGCTCTAGTTACCTCATGAGAATTTATGCTTAATAAATTATTTGAATAGTATTTAGTTTCAGATATTGAGGTTAATTTAAAACTTTCTAGTCTCAAGAAACTTGTATACATTTAAAAAATACTGAGGGTCCCACTGAAATTCACAGAGCTTTTGTGGATGATGTTCCTGGTCTCATGGTAAAGACGATCACACACCCTTCCTCAAACAAACAAGCAAGCAAACAAATAAACAAGACCTGATTTGTGTCATTGTGACATCTGTGATTTCCATGGTGCAAAAAGTGCTACCATCTCAAATTTCAAGCTGTCAATAGTTGAATCTGGCAAAATTCTTGAATATTTAACAATTGACTATCACATGCCAGCATGAACCAGCTCCAACACATCTTTTATTATATCTGCTGATAAAACTCAATTTTAAAAGATTTATTAATATATTCAAAAATAACAGTAATAAATTTATCATGCTGGCAGAAAACATTTTTTAAATTGACACTTTTGAAGATACAGCAATTTTTAGAAAAGTGGCATTATTTAACATGCTTGAAAATGTTTTAATGTTGACTTAATAGAAGACAGTTATTTCTTCAAATATTTCATATTTTCTTCTGTATTCAGTCTGTGCAGTATTGGTTTTCATTGAAGAGTGTGAAGAAAATCCAGTTCTACTCAGATATGTAATTAAAAATAGGAGTTTCCAAAGACTTGGGATAATTCTGGATATTCATCTTTGAAATTACATTAATACTTGACAAGCAGATTATGAAACATTAGCATTGAACTGTTTTATTCAGTTACATTATAGTCTGTCTATACTTCATTTGGAATGGATCTTCTAACATAAAAGTTTCTACTATCAGATATCAGTCATTTGCAAAATATTGGTTCATTGAGTTATTCAAATCTTCCAAATGTTAACATATTTTATTTTGTAATATCTCAAATGCCACATGTTGATATGACCAGCAATTTTGTCAGAAAGTTTCTATCTGTCAGAAAGCTGTCAAGTCAAATGGTATATATAAGTTCTCCAAAAATTTTAATGTGTTGTGAAGCCTCAAATTTGTCATTGGCAATAAGTACTGATAGTTACTTTTCTGAAATGTTAAACTTTGTTGATTTTCTAGAAAACATCTGTCTAATACCCAATTCTGAATAATACAGCATACTAGATATGTTGTTTCATTGGAAAGGAGCATCCAGTTTAGATTGCAACTGAAACACATGTGGGAGTGATTTTTGCCAAATAATCATCATACTTTTAGTATGCAGCAGCAGAAGCTGCTTTATATGTATTTACCACTTAAAAAAGCATATACTCAAAGTCAATAGTTAACAATATTAATAATTGTACTGCTTCATCAATGATTTTTTTCCCTGAATGTGCATTGTAGACAAAAATATAATGTCTACTGGTAAAATTTTTTGCCTCTACTTTTATTTGGATTAAGGCACCAACAATTTTACCTACTATTGCTTTTTCTCCTTCACTGAAAATATCAACACGTTGCAATAGAAGAATATTGCCTTAGTACTATAGCGGAAAACTTATTCGCCTGATTAATTCCTGGAAGTTTCTTGAGAACACAGATCATACTTGGATATTTTTGTTCCAAGTAAGAATAACATTTATTGAGATTTTCTTTTTTCTAGACAGTGATCTAAGTACTTTACCTTTCAATGCACTAAATAGCTTAATCCTAAACAATTTTATTAACTAGATAAACATCTCTATTTTAGTGAGAAACTTCAAGCACAAAAAGATGAAATAAATATTCTGGTTTTCCAGAGCTAGTAAGTGACAGAGTGAGACTTTGAATTCATGCAACATGATTTTTTTTTTTTTTTGGTAGGAAGAACATCTTTATTTTTTTTTTTGTCTTTATTTTTTTAATATTACATTAAAAAAATATGAGGTCCCCATATATCCCCCATCCCCCTCACCCCATTCCTCCCCCCATAACAACAACCTCCTCCATCATCATGAGACATTCATTGCACTTGGTGAATACATCTCTGAGCACCACTGTACCTCATGGTCAATGGTCCACATCATAGCCCACACTCTCCCCAGTCCACCCAGTGGGCCATGGGAGGACATACATTGTCCACTAACTGTCCCTGCAGCACCATCCAGGACAATTGCAACCATCGAAAACGCCCCCACATCACATCTTTTCCTTCTTCTCCCTACCCCCAGCAGCCACCATGGCCACTTTCTCCACATCAATGCCACATTTTCTTCAATTACTAACCACAATAGTTCATGAATAGAATATCAGTAAGTCCACTCTAATCCACACTCTATTCCTCCATCCTGTGGACCTTAGAATGGTTGTGTCCACTCCACGTCTATGTCAAGAGGGGGCTTAGATTCCACATGGACTCTGGATGCAATTCTCCTGCTTGCAGTTGTAGGCACTCTTGACTCCCTGGTGTGTTGGTTGAGCTTCTTCACCTCCATGTCTACCCCCAGCAGCCACCATGGCCACTTTCTCCACATCAATGCTACAATTTCTTCTATTACTAATCACAATAGTTCCATAGTAGAATATCAGTAAGTCCACTCTAATCCATATTTTATTCCTCCATCCTGTGGACCCTGGGATGGTTATGTCCACTCCACCTCTAAATCAAGAGGGGGCTTAGATTCCACATGGATGCTGGATGCAATCCTCCTGCTTTCAGTTGTAGGCACTCTTGGCTCCCTGGTTTGGTGGTTGACCTTCTTCACCTCCATGTTAGCTGAGTGGGGTAAGTCCAATAAACCAGAGTGTAGGAGCTGCAAGTCTGTCGAGGCTCAGGGCCTGGCTATCACATGGTCAATACAGAGATTCAGGTCTCCTGGGTATACACTAAACCCCAGCACCAACTACAGATCTGTTAAAAGTAACAGCAACATGATTTTAAAGCCTATTCTTTTAATCATTATGATCTCTTGCCCCCTAAATATTTGTATGTATGTATATTTTGTGGTGTTTCTTTAAAAATTGAAAATCTATCTTTACTCCAAATCAACCTAAGTGTATAACACACAGTAAGAATTCAATAAATGTACAGAAATTATCTGAAGAAGTTGATACTCTTTGTTCATGATGCTTGTTATTTTAATATATTTAGCAAAATCATATAACTCAAAATATCTGAGCCCTCTTAGAAGACTAGGAGAGAAGGCAAATATGAAATGATGAAAGTATTTTTTCTCTGGAAGAGATGTTACTGATGCAACTGAAAACTTTGCTGTCCTTTTAGTATTTCTACCTTCTCACTTAATTATCAAATGTTTTATTCCACTCTTTAAAAGACTAAGCCTCTATAGTTTTTATCTGTCAGCACCTCTCAAGCTTTAACCAGTAGCTAGTGAGTATAAAAGAATCATAAAGAATTTAATGAATGTTTTGAATATCATGTGGGGTTTTTTTTTCCCATATACTTCTAGGAAAATTCAAAGTTTCTACAAAAAAATCTTATTAGTAAGACCCAAGTGATTAATAACATGCAATTCAAACAAAAATATGACATTTAAAGGTCAGATATCCTATATCAAATTTAATATAAACCATTCTTCAGCTATTGTATTTTAACTTAAATGTAGCATCTGTTATATTTCCATATTGGATCAGAAAGACGAATGAGAGCTATCAAAATGTTTCATTGTATGAAATATTTCAGAGTAGCAAAGCATCTCCCAAACTTCCAAGATTGGTGAGTAATTGAGTTTAACTATGTAGATATAAGAAAAAAGTATGTTAAAATAGTGAAAATAGGTTGGTGCATTTCCATTCTGGACCAAGTCACTGCAAAGTCTTCAGTATAGATATAAAATATTTACAAAGAAAGATTATAAGGAAAAGAAGAGTGTTCCAAAGTGTAAAGTACAATTTGGTAAGGCTTTGAGAAGAAATAGCTTGTCATCAGTTTTATTAGCACTGTGATTTTATCCCATTACACTAGGTAAAAGTTGATAAGCTGTTTCCACTTATCCAGCAGCTTTTACGTCATCCATTATCCTTATATTTGCCTAAGGAAATTCATGTTCTGAAGCACCAAATTTTAGGAAAGAATATTGAGTTCCTAAGTAAATTAGTAAAATGAAGACAGATAAAAAGTGATTAACCATAAAAATTTTTATGCAGCTGCTGCCATTAGAACTTTTTTAACTGTGCTCACTTTAACTAGAAATTTCTCAGCAGTGCAAAATGTTATACAATCAAGTTGCAGTGCTGGGATTTTTTACTTTGTCTGATATAGTCAAATACATAGATATGTTTGAATAATAAGATAGTCACCATGGAAATAACTATACTGTACTAAATCTCCATGAGTTTCAAAATGTATACTGGTCTTACAGTTAAAAAGAGAAGAATTTGGGAGCTATAAAAATATCACGACTTCTAAAAAATGATCCAAATTTGTTTTTTTCTTATTAAATTATCCTTAGTTGATTATACATCTCTAAATTAGTAGAATAAAATGCAATAGTAATTCTGAAGCCAGAATAATCACTTGAACATCCTTATTTGGGAGACCCATCATCTATGAATTAATAAAAAACTATTTATTCATGGCACCAAATATCTGTCTCCTAAGGAAAGTTATCTCTGATGTAGAAAACGTATTTATTATTTAATATAAAATGAAAAGGAATCAAAGGTTTTAAAATTTCATTTACCACTCTGCAACAATTACTTTTAAGTATTTCACTTATGTATGCAGAGGAATAAAAGAAGATATATAGGAAAAGAGGTAAAATTTGAAATAAAATACATCAGCAACTAGAAGAGAATGAAAATGAAGTGAAATTGACTGAAAAGTGAATGGAGAAAAATAAAGATCAGAGTGTGCTCTTTCCACCCCTGCACTGAGGAACTGAACAGGAAGCGCCCTCAACGAGCATGAGAACAGAGATGCGAGTCTTGAGAAAGTATTGTTTTGTGGGGGGAAAGAAGCAATTTGCACAGAAAAGACATGTATTAGGCTTCATGATGAAGGGCAAAGGAGAAGCACGTGGAGAAGCACGTGGAGGGTCCCACAGAAATAGAATATCACACTATAAAAATAAACTCCAATCCTTCCACCCTCAATAAAGAAAATAAATATTAAAGAATGTGTGCTTCTTCCATAACCAGAAAAGTCTGCTAAGAATTAAGAAACCTACTAAGCCACCAAAACACCTTATCTGTGCCTACTTAGAAAAAACTGTTATTATTGGTTCAAGAAGAATAGGATCTTTCAAAATGTACAAAATAGCATGATTTTCACCCAAAAAAGGCTATTATAAAAATGTACAGAAATCAGAATCAGAACATGTTTGTTGATGAAAATACTATCCAGAATACTACCAACAAAAGCACTTATAATACTTATATGAATTACTAATAAAAATCCTTAATGAAATGTTTGCTGATTAGAGCAAACACTTAGGATCAGAAAGATAAACAACAATGTGGAGAAGGCAAAACAAACAAAATGACTGGAAATGAGTGTCGACAGTTATCTGAAGTAAAACTGAAAAAAAAAATTAATTTACCTCAGAAATGGAGGCTAATTTCAAGTTGTTGATAGGAGAAGAGAATTGACTGAATTGATGCTCAGTGAGGACAGGGAATGTTTGGACTAATGTAGTAATGTAGTAATGTAGAAGTAATGTAGAAGTAATATAACAACAATAACAACAACAACAACAACAACAACAAAAGACAGAAGAAGAAAGTAGAGACAAAGGGCCAAAGAAAGTAACCTCATCGATTGCTTCACTCGTGATAGGCAATAGAACATCTACAGACAGAAACACATTAAGCAAAGCAGTATACTCATAGTAAATATAGGCTAAAGTCATATGACAGAGTTGATAACACAATAGTGTAATAAACATATGTGTGTACATATATAAACATAAATACACATTTTATTTAACACACAAATGCATGCATATCATATAGGAACAATATCTTATAAAACATGCAATATCTTATTGTAAAACAATTATGATTTAAAAATACTTAAAACTGTTACACTATAGACAAAAAGTTTAGGGACTAAAGGGCTTTATACTTCAAATACACTTATGTTTTCATGTAGGAATATCAATAAAAAGGTGATTTTGAGTTTTGCGTCAAATATACTAAACACTCATGAATTCCCTCAAAGATTCAAGAGGAAATAAAATTTCATCTAAATTTAATGTGAAAATAAAATTCACAGTTTAAATGTTCTCCAACCCACTTTACAAAACAAATCTATGGCATATTCAAATGGAAAATCAATTTAGAAACAAATTCTTGACTACATCAATATTTTAAATTCAAATAGATACAGTAGATCATATTCATTAGTGCTGCTGATGAAATGAACACTTTCAATAAAAATAGATGGCAAACACATGGTATAATATTTTAGAAGAATATAATTGTATTGCTTCCATTTTTGAAATGTTTCATTTAGGCTGTGTATGCCTAATACCTTCATAATAAACAACCAGTTCATCCAAATTAGATTTAAAAGACAATGGTGCTAGAGGCCTATGTTACTTAATTCTTCTTTTCCTCTGATCATTTTATAGAACTTCTAATAAACTATTGGAAGAAATGTAAACTTTAAGAGCATTTGAAAACTAGGATTATTTGCTCAATAAGATGACACGGAATGGCTCTAAAAGAAACTTTATAATTTGCCTTAGGCAAAATGGAAGCGCATGGAAGGGTCAAAGATGGTAAAATATCTCTGTCTTTTTCTCTATACATCTAATTCTACCACAGAGACACAGAAATCTAATTGGACCAGAAGAGGAACACCAACGTTTTGTTGCTTGAAACCTGCCCTCCTGTTTAAATAGAATCAAAATATGCTACTGTTCTCTTTCCATGAATACTTATATTTTTTAAATTTCATGAATGTACACCAATATTAAACGCAGTAAAATATTTAAGGATTGAAGTGAATATGGGGTACCACTTTAAATCTGGAAATATGAACCTGACAGGCGATAGGGAAATACCTGGAAGAATAAATGATTGGAAACCTCATGTTTACGGGATTTCTACCTTCACTTTTTGAGGCAGCATAAGAACTATGCCTGCTTTAGAATACAGCACCTGCCTTAGGGTGGAGCAAGATCCTGAGATCTTTCCTTACACTGCAGGTGTGTCAAAAAGGAAGCAGGAAAATGAACAAATAGAACATCTCTGTTAATAATTATTATAAATGAGTGTTCACTAAATAAGTGGATAGTGCTGGTATGCGCAGTATGCAGAGAGAATATATTCACCATATTTCCAGGCATCATATAGAATGCAAAATAAAACCACTTTAATCAATGCTAAGTCAACAGAAACATTTTTTTTCTGTCAGTCTTACTGTATTTTCTTGGTTTTTTTTTAAGTTTAAAAGATGCTTTAGATTGCATACATGTTACATAAAAAATACAGGGGATTCGCATATACCCTAATCTTTCCCCCCACACACTTTCCCACATTAACAATATCCTTCATTAATGTGATACATTTGTTACAATTGATGTACACATAGTGAAGCATTGCTGCTAACCATGGGCTATTGTTTACATTACAGTTTACACTCTGCCCTGCACAGTTTTATAGGTTATGGCAAAATCTATAATGGCCTGTATTGTCATTGTAATGTCATGCAGGATAATTCTAATGTACTGAAAATGCCCCCATGTTACTCCTATTCTTCCCTCTTCCTCCCCTCAGAACCTTTGGTGGCCACTGCATTTATATCAATGATGAAATTTCTTCCATTGCTAGAATAATAATCCATCTGTAACAGAAGGATAGTAAGTCTACTTTAATTCATTGTTCATTCCCCAATCTTGAGGATGTGGGGATGATGATGCCCACTCTGTTTCTAATTGAAAAGGGCTTAGATTCCATGGGCAGATGGATGGAACCATTTTGCTTGCAGTTACAGACACTCTCTGATCCTTGGGATGGGCATTGTCGATCACCATCTCCTTGTTAGTTGTCTTGGGCGAGTCCAATGAAGTGGAGAGTAGGTGTTGTAACACTTTTGAGATTCAGAGCTCAACAGGCACATAAACAGACCAAAGATTTAAGTCTCTGGGACATATATTTAACAAGTATAGTGCTAATTAAAGGTTCAAATGAAAGGGGCAGAAGAGCCACATGTAGGGACACTATAAGTGAGTATAACTGTTACACTGGGGAGCATAAATTCCAAAGTAAGGCCCACTGACATTCCTGAGCTTGTCTGCCCTGCTTATAGTGTCTAGAAACATTTTTAAACGTTCATAAAATATATATAGGAGCAATGGGAGGAAATAATTTTATTTAAAAAACAACATACTCAAGAGTCAAAGAATATAAAATAGTTTAGAACTTAGATAATGCACTACATCTTGTCACCAGTGTATCCACAGTGCCAGAATTTTCCTACGAAAATAAGTGTGTGCTGAAGGATTTGTAATTTCAGTTTCTGGCTCTGTCCTTTGTTCTACTATGCTGCTTTAGTAAATTTGGGCCATAGTAAAACACAACTTTAATTTATTTTAGTTGTAAAACATTTCAGTATCTGGTAGATCAATTCCCTCCAATTATTTTTTCTCTAATTTTTCCCCTTAGCTGTCTTCATCTATTTTTTCTTCCAGATGATATCAGAATAATTTTGTAAAGTTCCAATTTTTTTCATCATAGTTTTAAATAGAACATATTTAAATTTGTATGGAGTTTTATTGAAAATTAACAACTTTATAACATTATGTCATCTTATTCAAGAACATAATATTCTATCACTTTTTTAATGTCTTTTCTTAGGTGGGGGAAGGCTTGAATACCTATCAAAAGCATGAGGTAGAGGGCACAAGAAAGTTCACATCCTCAGAACTTTCCTGTGCAAAAACACAGGCGGGAAATTATTCTTAAAATCTCTCGTGTTGTTCAGGAAAGTTTTTTTAAAATTTGTATTATTTTACTTCATTCAGATCTTTCACAGGTCTATTTATGATTTCATTTGGATATCTTTGTCAATACTACAAACTTAACCTTCTCAAGTATTTCATTTTTAAAAATGATTGCTGATGTTATTTGAGAAAATTACTGATTTTTGTACAAGAATTTGTATTGAGGCAATTGTTTGAGGAATTCTTGGTTAGTGCTCTATATCATTGGTATTGATATAAAACATACTTGAATTAAAATCCTGTACACTTATCATGTGATCTTTGGCAAATAAGTTTTTTACTGAACTGTAGGAGAAGCGATTTAAGCTCTGACTTGACTTCCTACTAATAAAACCAGGAGAAATATCTGACAAGGACTTAGCTGTCCATTTAGATTTGATATATAATACCCATAATAAATAAATATATTCAGATGAAATTCTGAAAGAAAGTAAACTCTCACCAAATATTCAATTTCACTACTAATAAATTGTGCTTGCATTTGCTGACAAATCTAGTTTCATCAAGTTGAATTAGTGTTTTACCAAAATGTATAGTTTGTAAATGTTCATTTATGTATCTAAAATAAATTTTTGGTAAATAAGAATATCAGGAGACAATATACTCTGTGGTTAGATTTCCCTCTAGGACTAAAATCAAAATACTATAGAACTATACCGGTGTGTAATTACAGTATGTAATTATAGAATTGTATCTAGTATGTGATTGGATTTCACAAAAGAAGTAAAAAAGTATTAGTCCCAAAATAGATTAAATTTGCTAGCATTTTCCTGAGAAATGTTGTGTAACTTTTCCTTTTTGTGCTATATTTGTTAGATTTTGATAGTGGAGTATGCTTATTTCATAATAAGTAATTTTTATGTTTAGACAAATTTTCAAAGCTAAGGAATATATTGTTTAAAACAGACAGTCTCTAAGTACATAAAATACTCACCTATAAGATTATCTACTCTTTGCACCTTTATTTTTAAAAATACATTTTTGTGACTTTCATGATTACACATTTGTCCAGATTGTTTACTTCTATGTTGGTTCATTTTAATTTCTGAGGTCTATCTATCACTGATTCTGTGTTCCAACAATGCATTATTCTTCATCTTGATTCTGCACAGTCTCTCTTTCCTCCCACCCTTATTATCTGTTTTCCTCGTGGTTATGGTGTTGCTCGTCATTATTCGTGTCCCTGTGCTTCAGTACAGCACATCCCTTCTGGCTGATATTGGATGAGACTGCGTGATTTCTCCTGGGCAGAAGAGTATAAGTGAAATTAATGCATAGCTTCTGGGATGGAGCCATTAAAAGCAAGCATGTGACTATGTGTTCATCTCCCTGCTGTGGCTACTGGCAGTAGTCAGTTATCTGAAATAAGTTTTTATCACTCTGGTTCCTTGCATGAGAATGACATGGAATAGAACGTTCTGCTGATGTAAAATACGTATGTAGTATGAGCAAGATATAAATCATTATTGCTCTTAGCACTTGAGATGTGGAGGCTGTTACTGAAACATAGCCTATCCTATTCTGACTGATAGAATTATTTAGCCCTGATAAGAAGTTGAAAGAAGAAACGGAACACCAAAAACAACATAAGGTAGGCCTCTTTCCAGAATCCTAGTCCATGGCTTCCAGAATATCATTGAAAATGCAAAGCTACAGTTGTAAAATGTTCACTTATGTGTCTAAAATAAATCTTGAAAAATCAAATTATCAGGAGATAGTATATACTCTGAATAGTTTTCCAATAGAGGTAGGGTTAAAATAATAGGAATTACATCAGAGGAAAAGTCTATTACATGCATATTCCATTCTTGGAATATCAGTAATGACTTCCAAGATATATTTGAAGGGGATCTGAATCTGAATATCTGTATATGATTGTATTTCACGAAAGAGGTAAGGAAGGTTATTCAAAAATGGATCTGGTGTAAAAGTAGTAAGGATGGATTTTGCCAAAAGGAATTGTGATAATTGGTTAACTATAAAAACTAATTTGATTGATACAGAGACAGATAAGTAGATACATAAATAAATATTTCATTGGTATATAATATCTAAATATATATTAGTGTTAAATATAATAGAACAACCTGTAAACACATTTGCAATTATAGTTGAATACTTATTTGTGTCAATAATACAAAAGGTCTTGCTGAGCATAAATGCTAAGAAAAATACAAATGTAAATTTGATAAATTTGTCCAGTTATAAATTAGAAGATTTGCAGTTCTCAAAATAATGCTAACAGAATGAAAAGGGAAACAATGAATTGAAAAAGCATATTTAAAATGTACTAAAGAGGTTTGAAGTCTTGAAAATCTCTTACATAAATTGTTTTTATATATTAATAATAGAAATTTTGAAGGACATGGTCAGAAAATCTGTCAGTTATACATACAATGTGCATGTATGAAATATTATTTAACTTCACTAAAAACCAAAGAAATTTTTATAATGAATTATTTTACCTGTGAATTTGAGAAATGTGAAAAACTGCCACATTGTTGAAGAAATGTCCTGAGACATACTCCTTGTGTGAGGATATGTAAAAATCTTTTGCACATCAGTACTGCAGTGCATAATAAAAGTCTTAAGCATACAATATTGTTTCACTCAATAATTTCACTTCTTATGATTTAACCCTAAAGAAATAATTTGATGTGTTCTCTTACTATAATTATTGTAATTGTTATTATTATTATTTGCGAAAACAATTTGGAAATAGTCTGTATTAGAAACAGGAGTATCAAATAAGTTTTGGAATATTCAAGCTATAAAATACTCTGCAACAAATACCTATTATATACTCTAAAGAATTCCAAGGTATGGAGTTTTTCCCATGATAGAGAGCTTGGTGGGAAAAAATGACCACAGAAAACAGGAATCTAAGCTGTTCCAGTGTATGTATTTAAAATTTCTTTTAAAAATTAAATATAATCTGTATATGTTTATATAAATTAATACATGTATCCCAATATAATTTTAATATATTAGCCAAGATTTTACTGTGTTATTTCTTCACGCATTTCTAATTATCCTGTGATTTTTGCCTAAGTCAAAGGCTTGCATTGACTCAGGAGAAGAAATACTTAGAAGTCAGACATCAAAGAATCAGACATTTTGTGTTTTACATACCAAAGTAGACTCTTGAAATTCATGAAAGAGGCAGCGATTTTAAAGTTTTTCCTCAATTTTTATGAAAAATTTCAAATATATAACAATGTTAAAAATAGTTTACACTGAACAATTATATACCCTCTTTCTAAATTCTGCAATTAATATTTTACTAAACTTGCTTTATCACAAATCTACCCACTAATATATCACTCTGTCTGTTTTATTGTTTTGGATGAATTTCAAAATAAGCTGTGGATCTCAATATACTTTTTCCTGAATACTACTTTACAACGAAGATGCTTGGATAATTTAAGACTGTAAAATAAATTGTGATAGACATTTTTCCTGAATTTTTGTTTTCAGATGGCCTCCAATTAATATAGATTAATTTGCACAACCTCTTATTATAAAAGATTGATAGCAAAATACTCTATGAAAGGTCAATAAATTTTACTTTTTTATTCATTTTGACAATGAGAGTTCTGGTAAGTACGTTTAAGATAGGAGTACTGTTTCAGTCAGAATCTCACCATTATACTGCGACTGACTAACCTCAAAATTTCAGTGCTTTGTATCAAACGTTTATTTTCCACTCAGATACATGCCTATGTTAATCAGCCTCAATTCTCTCCACTGAACCTTCATTCGAACACCCAGACTCTGTCTGGGTAAGTGAGAGAAAAGCATGACACGGAAAATCACACTTTAGCTTTTAAAGCTTCTGCCCAGAATTTATAAAGCACACTTCGTGTACATTTCACTGGCCAAACTAATTTAACTCTAAGATCTGCAGGACAGAGATCTATAAACATTCTTTAGAGAAGAGGAAAGGAAATTTAATATATAGCAAACGGTAATGAAAACTGTGGAGTCAGTACATCATGGGAATAAATGTGCAGGTGCAACAGAAACTTTCAGCAAATGGCCACTTCATTATTTGCATAGCAGAAAGGGGCCAGAAGAGTAGGGGAAACGATTCTATGGCCAGTGGCTGGGGAGACCACTTCACACCCATCGAAGAGGAGAGACAAAACTGTGGTGTCGAAGGGCCCGGGATTTGTATACCCCAGGGACGCAAGGTCCAGCCACTGAGATTTCCCAGCCTGATAAACAGCAGGGGATGCTTGATCTCAGTTTTTGATTCAAGATAATAGTCAGGCCATTTCATTAGACTGAAGGCCCCTCCCAGTCTATGAAATGGAAACATTGAAACCTCAGTGCACCAAGAAAAGGAGGCAGGAAGCAAGGGATGAGAGATAGCTACTGAGCATGTCCATATCCCCCTCAGCGAAACCTATCACAAGATTATATTTCAATTTGATGTGTAATGAATCAAATGTGTTAGCTTCTCATTTACATATGCTGTTTCTAAAATTGTTATCAGTGCTAGTGAAATTTGGACTTTTTGTTTCTGATCTAATATTCCAAGACGCTACTAAGATGTAAATATGATGTTTTCGCCCATCCAACAACTGTTGTATTTTCTACAGGAAAGAGTATCTCAAATGTCATTTGGGAACTACATCTTGCCCACATTGGGTATATGTATTCCATTTGGTGCTGCACCTTTATTTCCAAGTTTGATGCAGATGAATTTGCTTTGGTTAAGAGAGCACACATTCTCAACAGCCACAGTGGTTAATTCAGGAATGATTATGTGATACTTGCTTTGATCAATGCACTTGGCTCACTCTAGCCATAACCCTTAAGTTTATCCAACCAGAATGAGTCCTAAACTTATGTGAAACCTCGTCAGAAGAATCTCTCTCTGTCTAACCCCCTTCACCCCCTCCCTCTCCCTCCCTTCTCTTTCTCTCTCTCTCACACACAAACATATAGCAAGAACTTTTTTTTCTGGCTATGACCCTGTGAGGATGTAGGTCTCGACTTGCTGGCAGCCATCATCCATCATTCTTATTTTTCTCCATGGCATATTGGTAAATTAACCTAAAAGATGTAGAGTCAGAAATGCAAAGGATGAGACCTGGAAACTTGTGGAAACACAAAAAATAAGTAATACCTAAAAATGGAGAGGGGAAAAAGGGAAAATTGAAACAAATGTAAATACCCATTTGTAGAATATGTAGTTTATGGAATTTTGAGTTACTTACCTCCATAAATTACCCTTTCTTTCAGTAGTTAGTTGGAAGTGAGGTTTCTGGTTACCCGCAAACTAAAGTTCCGACTGATTCAAATACTATTCAGAATAGCACACAGGCTTGATCAGTGATGTGTTACTGTTTCTACATCTACTAATTTGCCATAACTGCCACGTTCATGCATTTCTCATCTTGACAAAGGCATAATAGAACTGGCTTCCACAAAGGGAGACAAAATAATTTATTTATGTTTATCTTGGAGGTAAGACATCATAATTAGGCTCCCAAAGCTGTATGAAGGACTAGCATCAATTCAATAGGATTGTAGAAGTAATAGTAGAGAGAATTGGGGAGAATTATTACTTGAAGGAATAACAGCACTACTTTTCTAAGTTGGAATAAAGAAATAAGCTCAGATTCAGAAATCACAGTGAATTCAAGCAAGAGTATGAATTTTTTTCAGAATAAATCTCTATCAATAAGTACCTATGTTTTAATTGCCAGGATATCACTTTTCCTCCCCATAGAATGTGATAATGGAGACTGATGACCTCATGTCTAGACTTAAGCTTTTAACTTTGCTCCTGCTCAAGGGACTCTAATGTGTTTCAAAAAGCAATCAATCACATGCGACAAGCTGCCTAGATAATTACCTCTGAGATATTCTAAAGTATTTTCATTTTTTGATAAAAATATCATTTCTATAATACATTCTCATCAAGACACAGATCAGGTTTGAATATCTGCTGTCTACACAATTATCTATAGAGACACCCCCAGAGGATAATCTTTTAGTTGTGATTTTCATAATTAAATTATCAAATAAAAAACCTCAACCTTGAAACACACATGCTCTTAAATGTGTACTAGGAATGTCTTTATATCCTTTGTAAGAATCTAAATCCAGGGAAATAAGACACTCAACAAATTGGTGACAACACACAAAGAACAATCAAGATTTGACTACTTTTTAAGTAATAGTATGCATATTCCACAAAGTGTATTTTCTTGGTAGGTGCATATTTTTTTAATAAATTAAAATAAATTTAATGGGTAGTATATGATGAATGTGCCAGAAAACAAATCAAAGCAGAATTGAATTCATGTATAAAAATAAATAAACCTATAACATAATATAAAAATTCTGTGTGAAAAAGAAAAATTAGAAAAATACATTAACCTGGAATTGTAATTAAATGTTTACCTATTTTTTTTATCACCATTGGAATTTTGAACATCAGTTCTTCTATGGTGGCATAATATATGATTTGTTTTTTTGGTGGTTTTGGAATAGAAGAAAAGTAGGAATAGGAAGGGAAAAGGAAAAAGAAATAACAGACCAAGTGCTTTCATTATTCCTAGATAAGAATTGTTATGCTTCACATTTGGTAAAATGTTTAAGAATAAACCAAAATACTTAATTCTCAAATCAAGATGCATAGAGGCCTGAGTCACCAGAGATGGTGAGTTATAAGTGATAATCATGTAATTATAATACATGACAGCATGTAGATCTAGTCACCCTTCTCCATGAATGAAGCAGATGAAGGAATTCAGGAGTTCATTAGAAGTTAGTTATCTAACTCAGTCTTTCATCAGGCTTGTATAGTTTCAGGGTTTTAGCTATGTGTTACATTGCTAAATTATACATTGAAAATTACCATTGGATCTTTGCTAATAGAGGAGGTGAAATTTCATAAATTTTTAATCTCACTTAAACTCAACTCCTGTTTTAATAAAATTAGTGGTAAGAGAAATTTATTATAAGTGGTGCTAGTAGGTTAGCCTGAAAAATGTCATTACCAAATTAGGTTTTATTTTTATCTTTTCATTTTTCACCATTAAAATGTAAGCCATTTTCTCTATTTTCTCTTTACAGAGTATCTCAAATATTTTAATTTTATCCTTTAATTAAATGCTTTAATCCTTTATTCGTTGTGAATCTGTAAGTGGTTGCTACAGAAGAAAAACATATATCAGCAACATTTTTATATTCAGTTACAGAACTCCTTGTTGTCAAAGCCTATAACAATTTTGTTTAAAACTACCATCATCCAAATATGGTTTGGAATCATAGTTTATTTGAATAATATCATTTTGCAAGTTTTTCACTAGCATTTAATTCCTTCCCTGTATTTCTTGTTAATCCAGAATCATATGATACATTATCATTGAAAATATAAATATAATCACATAAGTATCACAAATGAATCACTATAAAAATGATCAAAGATAAGATGATTAATTCAAAAATTTTCTACTTTCCTTTTCACAAATTTATAAGTTTACATGTCACTGAAATAGAACATATCATACCGGAATTTTTAGACTTTGCCGAATGATCATAATGGTAGTGTATCAGCCAGCCAAAGGGGTCCTGATGCAAAATACCACACATTTGTTCGTTTTTATAAAAGGTATTTATTTGCAGTAGGAGCTTACTGATACCAGGCCATAAAGCTGGAGTTCCAGCTTACGACTTCAACATCAAACTCCAATATCAAAACTCCAACATCAGAAACCCTCAACTCTGTCCTTTGCCATGTCTTTTATCTGTGAGTCCCCACCCTTGGTGGGTGAGGACTCAATGCCCTACTGGCACAAGAGTTTTACCTGATTACTTAATCAAGTAAACCTCTGAATCCAATATGATGTAATATGCAGAGAGGAAAAGATCAGTTTACAAACATAATCCAATATTTATTTTCAGAAGTCATCAAAATATCAAACTGCTACAGGTGGATTATAAAATATATTTTGAGTTCTTAAACTTAGGTGAAAAGTGGTACATGAAGTTTTATATTTGCCTCCCCTTCCTCCTTTTATTAATTTTACTCCTTATTAAATGTTTTATATTTTCAAGAGGTCATCTACTTTTCTTCCCAGTATCCAAGCTTTCTCATTGTCAAAATGAGAGTTTTGCTTCAACTATCATTTGAGAGAGTTTGAGGAGTGGTAAAATGTACAGCCAGGAAAATCAAAGGCTGTGATACAAAACAGTAAAGAGTTTCTTCTGAATGTCACATCCCAAAAGGTGGATAACTACTGCCCTTCCAGGATGAAAGACGAGAAAGAATCAATTAAGCTTTCATTAAATTATGTAAATTCTAGTAGAAAATCATCACATTGTCAATAGAAATATTTGTCAAGATTTTAAATGAAAATTTAGGGCTCTGAACTCACTATTTTAAGGTAAATGGCAAATACATCTTCAGTGTTCTTTGAACATCAACAAAATCAGCCAATGATTACAACTGGCACTTATAATAAGCAATGGCTATGGCTGATTATTGAAGTAATTGCAATGTTTTGCAGGAAAATCTAATAAATCCCAGAATCATTATTTTCTGAAATCTGTTTTTATGGAAATTAAAAGTGGAATATACCTTTTATTACAGCAGGAGAACTATACATGTTTTTCTGACAGACTCAATCAAAAACTCTGTCCATTCAAGAAAAGTAATTGTTCCTGAAGGTTGGGGAAAAGTACTTTATCTTTTAAAACTGAGTTGTTTGATATTAAAACAGAAAACTTTACAATTTTCACAACTAATTGAATTTAATAAGTTGCAGATACCTGTTTTGATAGAGTACTCAGCAAAATAAGTAAAGTAACAACATTTTAAAATATATTTGACAAGTTTCAATCTGTTATTCAGTTGCAGTATAATTTTTCTTGAATTAAAATATTTGTTCAGTATATCAATTCCCTTATTGTTTTTCCCATCATATCTAAATACATTCTATTTTTAATTTGTTTTAATCTTGTCGATACAGTCTATGCAGTTTTCAAGGCTTTATAAAATTGATAGCAAGGTAAGACATTTTGAAGAGTTTGGCTTCATCATAAAATCAAACATTTGGTCTCAATCAAGTTGACAAGCTAGTGAATATTTTATCATTAATGCAATTGAATCAAATTTTCTTTCATCATCATAGTCAATATTAGCTTTCCTGAAGCCAAATTTTCAAGTTGAACACCAAAGAATAGATACAAATAACATAGGTAGATGAAAATATCTTTATTGAAATAACAATCAGTATTTTTGGCTACTCAGCTATATCAACCTTTCCTGAAACACTTTTAATGGATTTTTCAAACTTTTTTACATTTTAACAAAATAATACATGTATAAATACTGAAAAAGAGAAGCTTTTAGCCTTTTTGTCTTGAATTCTTATCTATGTAATAATTTTTATATACCTAAAACATGCTTATAAAACTAACCTCCCTAAATTTTACAATTTAAAATTTTATTGACTTTCTGATATAATAAAGAACCTCACAGCGATCTCATTTCTGTATCCCACCTTTCTCTTACCTTATATTGAAAATATTAAATATTATTTTATGCTAGCTACTCTTGTTAACTTTTTTATTAAAAGGAAATTTATTTTTTTATATATCTAACACAGTTTTATACATCTCATAATATATTTTCTTTTTTTTGTCTTTATTTTTTTAATATTATATTAAAAAACTATGAGGTCCCCATATTCCCCCACCCTCCTCACCCCACTCCTCCCCCCATAACAACAATCTCCTCCATCATCATGAGACATTCATTGCATTTGGTGAATACATCTCTGAGCACCGCTGCATCTCATGGTCAATGGTCCACATCATAGCCCACACTCTCCCACGTTCCACAGTTTACTATATTTCCACTTCTGTTGCATCAACCTTAGCTAATTTCTACCCCTAAAAGATGACAAATTTTGTTCTTTTGCTTTCCTTTAGCAATACTTACTTATTTCCTTTTCCAGCTAATATTTTCTGTAGGTTGTTTTTTGTGTTGTCACGACTCCATATTCTATACCTATAATGAACATTTTTTAAAAGCTTTTAAATTTTATTCTAAAGATGAAAATTAATCAATGGTTGATACATTAGTATGGCAACAGAAATATATTTACTAAGTAGTATATCACAAGTATATTACCTTTCTTGGATACATATTTATTTTTATTATAGTTTTCAATAATACACCTCTTCCTTTTTTTTTCATTCTGTGATTTAATACAAAATTTTAAGATCTGTCATTTCAGGATGAGATCAAGTACATGAAATTCTAACCCTATTACTTCACTTAAATATTCCTTTCTTTCTCTTCTAAATTGGGGTCATTAATTCTTAGATCCTGTATCTTGCTCCTTTTTTTTTTTTCTCTTTTGTTTTGCTAGAATGTTTTCTCAATTAAACTCTCAAAAACAGGTAAGTGAAAAGTAAAGATTTAAATTACTCTGTGTCATAACATCAGTCTTATACTTTTTCATACTTAACATTGAATCCTGGATTGAAACATCTGTTTTCTCCAAAACATTGAGGCATTATTCCATTGCATTCTTGCAGTTGGTATTGCTTATCATTCTTTTATGGCATAACTTTTAATTTTATTTTCCTGGAATTTTTTAATGATCATAATCAATATTAGTTTTCCTGGAGCCAAATTTTCAAGTTTAATAATAAAGAATAGATATAAATAGCATATGTAGATGAAAATAACTTTATTGAAATAACAATCAGTATTTTTGGCTACTTAGATATATCATTTTACAAAGATGCCCAAGGATGACTGATTTTTTTCTCCTTGTGATCTACACTCAGGAGCCTTTCAATCTGATTTAATTGTTTTACTTTAAAGAAATTCTGTATTATTTTTTCTTTGATAATGTCTGTCTTTCTATGTTCTCTTATTATTCAGATATTGGATCTTCTGAGTTAATCCTTTATGTCTTATCTTTACTGTTAAAATTTTATCACTTTCTCTCTATGATCTTGATCCATAACCTCAGCTGTCATTTTTTTCTACTGAGATCCTTTTCATACTGGAATTTTCTTTTCACAGACTCCTTTTTGGTGAATGCAATATCAATATCAAACAAACAAATCTAGAGATGACAATCATAGATTTTGTTTTTGTTTTTTTTGTCTCCCATGTTCCTTCAATAATTTATATTTTTTAAGGAGTCATTTCTTCAGGTGTTTAATTGTTTTTTCCCTTTCATGATGCAGGCTGTTTTTAGGTGAGTCTTGGTTATTTCATCATATTTAACAGTGAAATTGGTACAATTGATTGCATCTTGACAACAGATATGGTTTTCTATAAAGTGGGAGGTAAATATTAGACAAATAATGCCCATCTTACTGGCACAATTTCCTCTCAGTTTATTCTACGTCTGTAGAGAGGAACTAGTATAAATTGCTGGGCATTCATCTCATGAAATTGATTTGTACGGAGGGGTGTTCCATTTATTGTCCTTTAATTACAACTTCATCCTTACATCTCATTCCTGACATTTGTCAAACTTAGTAATACTGAGTAGCTAGGCAGTCACAGGTAGTATAAAACCAATGAGAACCTTCCTTACACATAGATTTTGGCATCGTCACCTGTGTCACAAAATTTCACCCATTACAGTCTTTTACATGTCTTTCATCTTGCAAAGTGTTTTTGAAATATGGTATTCAATGCTCTTTTCATTTTTGTGAGTTTCTATGCTTTTACCAAATTATTATTTTTTAGTGGTATATATGTGAGAAATATGGATGAACATGTTATTTCCAGCATGCTGTATATGTAGTCTTTATCTCTTAAATAATTTTATAATACTGATACTGTCTGCCATTATCCTATCTCTTCATTTGTTACATTAGCTGCCTAATCTTCTTTCAATCACACCTTAAGTTTTATAAATCCCTAATAGAAATCATATGCCCCAAACTGACTCTTTATGCTCATTCATATAAATGAATGAGAAGCTCCTCCTTTTCTTGTTTTGCTCTCCACAAGCTCTTCCTTATATTTACCAATTTATCTCTTTACTCTCTTTCTTAAAGCTTGAACTTTCAATCTCTGTATGAAACTAGCCAATAATTAGACACAGAACTGGTCAGTATCACAGCACATCTCTCATAAAAAGGCAAAAACATTTTAAATATAAACCAATGTGCTCCAAATCACCAAACAAATTGCTGAACCATATTCATAAGTAAAAACAGATATTGTGCTGATAAAAATTGAATAGTAGTATAATCAGTGAGGAAAGGTGAGGGGATAAAAACTTCTGTTTTTCTTAGTCTTCAAGAGTAGTGTTCATATTTACTCAATTTCAAGTACCTAGTACTCTAATAATTTAGCTTAAAAAAAGACATATTTTTCTTGGAAATTTTCCTTAGTTCTTAACAACTCAATGTAGCTTTCAGAAATAGTTTTCTTTTCTATTGCTTTCCAAATAAGACAAGAAAGAATTAAAATGACAGTTGTTTCATATTCCAGAGAATAACCTTTAAAGAACTTTGAGTGTTTTGCAATCCCATATATGACATAAATTATTGTTGTTTATTAACATTCCAATATAAGAGTATATTAATGTTTTTGGCTATTTTAATTCAACTACTAATAATTTGTTTTAGTGAATATCTTGTTTCAAATGAAGGTAATTCTTCAGTTTCTTATGTGGTTTCAACATCATATTTACTGAAGCTCTTCCTTCAGGTATTCATATAGCTCACTTCCTCACTTCATTCCTATCATCACTCAAATATCATCTCTCTGGGCAGGAAAATTGTCTGTTTTGTGTTTCATTCTATCCCAAACCAAATGCTTACCAAAGCTTCCCTATAAGAAGTAGCCCTCAAAACTTTGCTAATTGGATGAACAAATTAAAAGACACAGTTCAATTCATTTCCCAGAAGGCTCCTTCCATAATTCCTAAATAATGTGTCTATGAATCTCATTCTTGATTTGTTAACTACAGGTATCATTTATTAATGCAACAATAAGAAAGATGCAGAGTTCTCTCTTACGTAACTTATACTCCTCCTACCACTTTGTCTAATTTTTGAGAGTTATAGTATCCTGTTATTTTTAACTTTTTTAGCACTTCATAATATATTTCCATTTCTATACCTTATTCTATCAGATTTAGTCACAATCCCTTGACCCTGTGCTCTGTGGTATAAGATTAGTACATGCTACACTTCCCTCCCACCTCAGCTCCCCACTTTTATTTCACAATTTCAGTTGACTACAGAATTACTTTCATACTGGTAATAAGAAATGGATGTATTCAGTTCTGAACAGTGGTTCTACTACAAAGTCGGGGAAGCCTGGGAACCAATTTTTGATTCATATAGTCTCATTGTAGTATCTTAGGACTGTTCTGAGTTTGGTTTGTATTAGTTACCTGACACATGGACAAGCTTTGAACCTGCAGAACAATCAGGAAGAGGCTGGAGTGTAGAAAAAGAAAACCTGAGAATGATACAGCAGAGATTTTTAAAGTACTTGATCAGATTCTTAAAACAACCACTTTGTGTCATTGTCTTCTCAGGGGCTGGCAAGGGATTTGAAAGACCATAGAAACCTGCACCTCCAACTGGGAAAATGAGCTTAGTCTAATTTTGTATATTTGCTTCTGTACATATATATGTTCATATATTTAATAGCGTTCAGCTTTTAGTAAAAATACTCTCAGAGACATAATTAACTTTGTATCTTAAGTGTCAGCCATTATTCTATTACTAATTGCCCCCACACTAACTATAATTAAATATTAAATGTTTGTTCTACAGGGTGAGTATAAAAATGAAAATGGATATATGATTATTACTATTCAGAAAGAGAAAAACTTTGAACAACATGAAATTTAGTATCTCACAGCTTTATTGAATGATTCATGAATCAGTTAGCATCCCAATCAGGAAATAGGAGTTCTGTTGAGAGGTAGAAAGAACAGAGTTTATACAGACAGGCTTTCACCAACAAGAAAGCTAGCAGTGTAAATGGCTCTAGTGACTCATCAAGTTATTTATCTTATTGGCTAAAGCTCAACAAGAGGTACTGGGACACACAAGCTAAATTAGAGTTGGTAGACTTTGGTTGGTCTAAACTGGTACTGGCAGACTAGGATTGATTAGCCGTAGGCTTTGGGTTCTGGGATATACATACAGGCACTATAAGAAGTAGCAACTTAATAAAATATTGGTTGCTGATGTGAGTTTTAGCATGAGCAACTCTATCTTGGGCCCATGGACATTATTTAATAATTTCTCCCCTTTTGATCTAGCTCTCAGCCACTGAGAGCTGTGATCAAAATTTAAGGCAATTGTGCCACTCTCAATTACCACTTAAAGTTTCAAATCTGTCATCACAGGTCACGGTGCTGGGCTCATAAGTGGTTATGATGTGACTGCTTTCTTGACCATCCTTATTTTGTTCTAGGTGCAAAGGGATCATTTGCCAATTCACAGTCAGCCAATTCACAATTCACCCTTTTAAAACTCTTGAGAGAACACAGTGCACCAGGGATTCTGTTACTATGAGCAATAAAATGCTTAATGTTTGGAGTATGCTCCTAAGCCTAAATCCCCATATTCCAAACAAGTTGAAATCAAAGAGATCAAAAAATGACTGAGAAAGGGTTTATCTGTCTAAGCCATGTGGCCTATTTAATTATTTCACTTAATTTCTTTTTTACTTCTCCAGAAATGTTTACACAGGTTGTTTTGGCAACAGTACAAATGCCTCCTTATTCAGCTAACAAGTAATCATGCACAAACCTATGTCTCAAAACAACCTCAACTAATGAGTCTAATGACTTTTGTTGTGCAGCTATAGCTCTAGCAATAGATTCAGCGATTTCTCCCACTGTGATTGACAGATTTCTAATCATGTGTACATTAGTGCTGACCCCAAGCTAAGAAAGCAATAATCTGCTTAAGGAGGCAAATCTAAAATCATAAACTCCCCCAGGCCAATCACATTTTGCTAGAGAATGTAGATGGAAGGAGTAGTTCAATGAGATGTCTCAGGTTACTGTTTATGAATTTCTAAGACGGCAACAAGAAAACCTAACACACATTGTCCTGTCATATGCCAGCTACCCAGGCATTGGAATGCCCAGGCATATGGAGAATGGGGATGATAGTCTCACACTTTTCCATAGATAAATGTATAGCCTAAGCATGCACAGAGAATGCCTGTGATAGTTTGGCTATCTTTGTCTGCTTCTATAGGAATGCAAAAATTAAAATTAGTAGTTTGAATTTTACCAGTTCAAATTGTATGGAATTATTAAACTATCCAAGATCTCCAAGGGGCCAAACAGCTTCAACTGTATGAAGCACTCAACAGAACAGATTTTTGCCTTTCCCTACATGCATCTGATTATACCAGTTTATGTTTATTGAACATATGGAATTAAAATATTTGTAAAATCTGGGCCAAGCATTAGTAAATATATACTGTTTCTCATCACTAGGAAACACACCTGATCTGTTTACAAAAGCTGAAAAACCTGAAGCAAAGCACAGGTGTTAAGGGCTGTAACAATCTGACCCTTAAGTTAATCACAGCTAGTGTGATTGGGAAATACAAAAACACAATGGCATTTGAGAACTGGAAAAATTGGTCACTGGTAAAACAAATGAGTTTCTGGTATCATGCAGAGAATAGGATTTTTGATAATGAATTCAAAACTTTGAAGATTACTCCTTTTCGCAATGGGCTGATAGAAACTGACAATGGCAAAAACAAAGCAAAAGCAAGAAAAAGTATTTACTCCATGTCAGAAAAAAATTAATTTCACGTGAAGCCTTGATCTGCTGTCTTGGGAACAAGCAGTTTATTTGGTGACACTATCTCAATTCCTGGTCATTTTGATTTGTAGATCTCTAGTGTTGAAACAGATCCATGATTCTGGTGGAACTTTTTATTGGTTAAGAAATGTGGACCCATGGTTCAATACCTTTTCTCTTAGTTGCAGTGTCAGGACTGTCTTTTGCTGGTGCTGTTTCCAAAAGACCCAATTGCCTGGCTCTAGGGTACTATTTAACAAGTTTCTATCATGTGAATATGGAAAAGCATGCTTTATCTATTAGAGATAATCTTTGATATGATGTATTAAGGATTTGCACTATTGAGTCCTGTCATAGTGTGACAACAAAAGATTGTCAATTTCATTCCAAAAGACACAGGTCTACCCATAACAATTTTGAATGGGGGTAAACTTATATTTTAAAAAGACAATACTGAGAAGAGTCATTAGAACCAAGGGTAAAGCCTTGGACCAAAGAATCCAAGTGCTGTCAGTTAACGTAAACAATTTTAGTTTAAATATAACATTTGCTCTCTCTACCTCCTTGGTAGACAGTAGGGAAAATGGTAATGCCAATTGGTACATAATAAGCTTGTCATGGCTTTAGCAATTTGTCCAGTAAAATGAGTGCTACTATCACTGGAAATAATGGTAGGAATGCTCCAAGTGGGAAACACTTTTCTAATAATTTTTTGCCTCTGACAGAGCATCAGACTTGCAGCAAGAAAATGCCTCTGTCTATCCAGAAAACAAGCATACAACTATATGCACATAAATATTAACTCATGCTAACTGAATAAAATCAAACTAGATGATCAAAAGGACAAGATGGAGGTAGAAAATACTCTCTAGAAACAGATATCGTTCTCCCAGGATTATCGGTTTGACAAATTAACATTTGTTAAATACATCTTTAGTTGCTTTGTTAAATTTCCCCAAAAGTCTTTGCTTAGAACTTGAATCATTTTATTAACACTGTGGTGTGTAAAAGAATATTGAAACTTGAATAATGGTTCTTTTAGAGATTTTGGGAGCACCAAGTGGCCATGTTGGCTTTCCTAAAGCTCTGATTCTGAATGAAAATGACAATCTCTCTTTCTCCAATATTCTTTTTCAGATTTGAAGACTATCTGTTGTCTATATGCTAAATGTTCAGGGTGACAAAAAGCAAGGTTAGGTAATAAAGTGCACAACTTATTATTTTTGTATTGTATGAACCAAGATTCTGGGAGCCAGCGTTCAGGGCGGGGTGCTTTTTCTAAAATGTACTATGAACTCTGTTGTCTCTGCAGTGCTGTCTTGGCATGGAAGTCAGCAAGGTCATCTCCTTGATATTTAGGCTCAGGTCTTTTAGTGTAAGCCTCTATTTTAATTATGGTGAAATAGAAGGAAGTAAAAGAGCAGAAAGGAGGAGATTATCCACTTGTCCATTTTTTTTATTGTACCAGCAAAAGTAAGAATCCCCTTTTTATCCATAGCATACACAAATTATGAACTACCCCCAAAGCACATATCTCTTGCCTATCCAAGTATTAATAGAGTTTCCTTTAGACACTTAAGAGTATAAAGCTCAGCCTGTTGGGCAGAAGAAAATTGCAGACAGCTTCCTTGTTCAATTAGTTAATATTAAGTAGTGACCGCATAACCCAATTGGAACTTCCCATTAGAATTTCTAGCAAAAGAACCATCAACAAATAGAATGTGTTCTGGTTTGGTTAGAAGCATATCCTATAAATCAAGATTGGGGTCACTAATTATTGTTACCTATCACTGCCATGGAGTTCTCCTTTGTTGTATAAAGGCAGCAGAGTAGTAGTGTTGAAAATATTATAGTGCTTTAGGTGGAGGTTAGAGGTGAAAATAGGAGAATATTTTAAGAGGCTAGTCTGCTGAAGGAAAAGTGTTGGTTCAGTTTAGAGTTTTGAACATTTTGAACAGCCTGAAGAGTCTGCAGATAGATATTATTTCCCAGAGTTAAGTCTACAGAGGCCTCCACTAATTTGGAAGCTGCTTCTATGTCCTTTAAGCTATTTGGGAACGCACAGGCAAATGCATCAAGTTGCAAGCTATAATAGGCAATAGGTCTAGATTTCCACTGTGTTCTTGGATTAACATTCCTTAAACTTTGTTAAAACTTTCATGAATAAATAGGGTGAATGGTTTGGAATTGTTTGGCAATCCAAAGGCTGGTGATGCTTTTAATGATCATTTCAGTTCCCTAAAGCCTTGTTCATATATATCTTCCCATGGCTAAGGCTCAAGTGTGCCTGTTTTGATTAATTTATAAATGGGTACAGCAATTAATGAAAAGTTTGGAACCCGAAGACAGCAATAACCAGCTAGACCCAAGAATCCACTCAGTTTCCTTTTAGTTTTAGGTCTATGAAATTCTTGAATCAATTTTATTCTCTCTGAAGACAATTGAATTCCTGCAACATTTAGATTCATCATCCAAGTAATGAATAATTTCTTTTGAGAGTTGCAGTTTTTCTTTTGACACTTTATGCACCTTCTGTGCTAACTACTGAAACATAAATAGAGTCTCTTGTGGAGGCCTCTTTGGCAGGCAAGCATAGCTGCAAGTTATCTACCTACTGCTGGAGGACTGAGACTTAAGGGAGTTGCAGTGTGTTTAAATCTTGATGAAGTACTTAAGAAAAATAAGAGGGTGCAGCAGTTAAACCTTGGGGCATTTCAATTGAAGCGTATTGCTGGTTGTTGCTAGTGAAAGCGAATGAACAAACATTGGCTATTTGGGTGCATGGGATTCTAAAAAATGCAGTACATAAATCTGTACCTGTATATCTTTGCAAACTTGGAGGAACCCAAGGTAAAAAGGTGTGTGGGTTTGGAAAAACTGGGAAATGAAGGGCCACAATTTTGCTGATTGCCCTTAGATCTTGGAGAAAACACCATACACAACAATTGAGATTCTTAACTGGAAGAACTGGTATATTGCTTGGACTAGTGCATGGAAAAATTAGAAGATGAGATAACAGATTCTTATCTGTAAGAGTAAGACATAATAGTTTTATGTTTTAATGGTTATGGGGGAAATTGATAAAGGTTTACATGCACTTACTAATATCTTTTTTATTCATTCAGCACTCTTTATCTTACTGCTATCAGTGCAGAAAGCAGCTCATAAGGACTCAGGCACTCCATAAAGGTCATTGTTATAAGTGATTTCCTCTTCCTCCATATATAGCTCAGTTTGCAGAGAGCACAAAATATGGGGTTCAGTTTGTTCAGGTAACTCTAGAATAAATTCCCCAAAAGGTGCAAATCAAATTTTACAACCATTTCAGATAAAAGATCTCTGCCTAGCAAATGAATTAAAGCTGAAGTACAAAGCATAAAGCAAAGGATTTTTTTTTTTTTTCAGTAAAAGGTCCAAGAAACATTTGGATCAGTTGGGAAAAAAATTCTCATTGGAACTTACTAGATACTACCTCTATAAATATTTGCTTTTGACTTGGAGGAACTTGATGTTTCAGGAAAATTGGATTTGAAGTAGAAAGATTAGCTCTGGTATCTACTACAATTTTTCATGATTCCCCATTTATTTTAAACTTGGTTATTTAGGGATGGAAAAGGGGCCAAGATATTCCTCAGGGCCTCTTAAATGTTATGAAATTCCAGTTGAAGTTTCTTCTCTAGAATCAAGATGAAGGGGCATTCTATTAGGCTTGGGACTTTCTCTGGGAGCAATCAATTTTTTGTCCTATGACTGGGTCAGTTGCAAATTAGACATCTGTTTCTAGGCCATTGCTTTTGAGGTAGTCATCCAGTTTCATGAAAACAATTTGGTATTATTGTTTGTTCTAAAAGTTTGGCCTTGTGACTGTTGCAATTGTAGGGACACTACTTTAGCAGCTTTATTGTTTATGGTCTTGTTCTAATGTTCTTTCAAAATGTTCTGCTACTGACATAAGTTTTCTCATATCCGCAGCTCCCCATCCTAATCCTATGCTTTGTCTTTTGATAAGTCCTCCTATTTCAGGGGCAGTCCATTTACCAATAAGTTTGCCATGACAGGTTGAGTATCAGCAGTTACAGCATAAAACCCATGATGTCTCATGAAAAGAGTTTTCAAATGGGGTTTAAAATCCACTGCAGTCTCATCTTTTTTGTTTGCACTTTTGAATTATAAACCAATCAGTATGCATTGGATAAACCCTGGGGATAGGTTTTAAGAGGCCTACAGTGAACTTTTCAACTTTCTCATTCCTGGAGGTAGACCACATAGAGATATTAGGGTTTTAAATATCTTCCCCAGAGTTATGCCATTCTGCCTTATTCATCCATGTTTGAGTTTTCCTGGATACATCAACATATGGGTCAACTGACAGAGATCTGGAAACCCAAGATCATAGGCCCCAATGCGAATTTTAAATTCTTCATAAAATTTCTGAGGATCTTCCCTGGGCTTCAATTATGGTCCTCAATTCTGTTTTTGATCATGACATAAAAGCTATATGTGGCAATTTGACAATAATTTCAGATGTTTTAACCTTAAGAGAATTTGCTTAGTAACATGTTCAGAACTGAAAAGGTAGTTGAGAAGACTGTGGGAAGATGGTGGAAAAAGGAATTCCAGAATTCAGTCCTTCTGCCAGCACAACTATGAAATAAGCTGTGATTGTGTGGAACAATTATTTTGAAATTCCAGAGGCCAGGATAACACTGAAAAGAACCCAGGGAAAAGCAGGAGGAAGAAGCTGGAAAACTGGGATGTAGATGTGACTCAACTGATAGAGTGTCCATCTACCATATACAAGGTCCAGGGTTCAAACCCAGGCCCTCCTGGCCCATATGGTGAGCTGGCACATGTAAAGTGCTGCCATGTGCAAGGAGTGCCATGTCACGCAGTGGTGTCCCCCACATAGGGGACCCCCATGTGCAAGGACTGCAGCCTGCAAGGAGGGCCACCCCACGCAAAAAAAAGCACAGTCTGCCCAGGAATGGTGCCACATACACAGAGACCTGATGCAGCAAGATGACACAACAAAAAGAGACACAGATTCCCATGCTGCCTGACAAAAATCCAAGAGGATACAGAAGAATACACAACAAATGGACGCAAGAGAGCAGACAAGGGGAAAGGGGAAGAGAAATAAAATTTTAAAATCTTTAAAAAAAAAAGGGAGCTGGAAAACTATATTAAAGACCAGTAAATTTGTCTTTCAACATGGCAGTTGCCCAGTGCCCATTCCCCACTCTCATGGCTGGCACCACTAGTTACAGAAAGAGACACAAAAATCTTCTTACCCAAGACCAGGGGTGGGCACAGCTAGTCACTGATCATGGCTTTTGATTAGCAACTTCTGATGGTTGTGGTCCTAACTCTGAGGGCTGCCGTTCTTGTAAGCCACCTAAGCCAAAGGCAGTCAAAGAGAAGACTTAGAAACAGACAGAAAGTTTTTTCTGTAAAGTGAAGAACAGAGCAAGGATTCCCACCGTCTCTACTGTTTTTCAATTTTGTGCTGGAAGTTCTGGCAAAAACAATCAGGCAAGAAAAAGAAACAAAATTTACCCAAATTGGAAAGGAAGAAAGAAAACTTTTCCTATTTGTACGTGACATGATCCTATATAGAGAAAATCCTGAAAAATCCACAAAATAGCATATAGTGCTAATAAATGTATTCAGCAAAGTGTCAGCACCCAAAAATCTGTTGTGTTTCTATACACAGGTAAAGAACAATCAAAAGAAATTAGGAAAAAATATCCATTTACAATGGCAACTAAAAGAATCAAATTTCTAAGAATAAATCTAACCAAGTATGTAAAAGACTTGTAAACAGAAAACTACAAAACATTGCTGAAAAAAATCAAAGAATAATTAAACAAATGGAAAGGCATTCCCTGTTGATAGATTGGAGGACTAAATATTATTAATCCTACCTAAACCAATTTATAGATTCAATGCAATCTCTGTCAAAATTCTAATAACCTTTGCAAGAGTGAAAAAGCTAATCATCAAACTTATATGGAACGATCACACGTCCTGATATAAAACATATTTCAAAGCCACAGTAAACAAAACAGCATGGTATTGGCACAAGAATAGAGAAATAGACCAATGGAATTGAATTGAGAGTTCAGAAATCAACCCTCACTTTTTTGGCTATCTGAATTTTGACAAGGGGGCAAAGACCACACTATTGGGAAAGAACAGTTTCTTCAACAATTGGTGCTGTGAAAAGTGGGTCTCCATTTGAAAAAAAGAAAGAGAAGGATGAGGAAAGTCCACATAAAAAATCAACTCACAATGGATCAAAGACTTTAATAAAAGAGTCAGACCTGTTGAACTCCTAGAATAAAAAAAAGGGAAACATTTTCAGGATCTTATATTAAGCAATGGTTTCTTAGATTTTATATCCAAGGCATAAGCAACAAAAGTAAAAACAGATAATTGGGACCTCATCAAAATTCTAAACTTTTGTTCTTCCAAGGACTTTATTGTGAAAGTAAAATGATAACCTATATAATGGGCAAAAATATTTGAAAACCACATATCCGATAATGGTTTAATATCCAGAATATAAAGAGAAATCCTTCAACTTAACAAACAAAAAAAAAAACATAAAGAACCTAGTCAAAAGATCGCAAAGACTTGAATGCACATGTGTCCAAAGAAGATATACAAATGTCCAGAATGCACATGAAAAAATGCCCAACATTACTAGAATCAGAGAAATACAAATCAAAAACACAATGAGATACCATATCACACCCATTAGAATGGCTGCTATTAAAAAAAAAAAAGGAAAGACGATGGAAAATAACAAGTATCAGAGAGGATGTGGAGAAATAGAAGCGTTCATTCATTGCTGGTGGCACTGTAAAAAGGGGTAGTTTTCCTAAAGAAGACAGGCAGTTTCCTCAGAAAGCTAAGTATAAAATTACCATATGACCCAGCAATCCCACTTCCAGGTATATACCAAAAATAATTGAAAGCAGGGACTTGAACAGATATTTTCACGCTGATATTCATTGCAGCATTATTGATGATTGCCAAAAGATAGAAGCAACCCAAATTTCCATCAATCAATAAATGGATAAATAACATTTGGTATATCCATAATGGAATGTTATTCAGACATAAGAAGGAATGAAGTTCTGATACATGCAACAACATGGATATAAGTGATATAAGCTAGATGAGAAAGGACAAGTATTCTATGATCACAATGGTTTAATGAAACAGAATAAGCAAACTCATAGAGTCAGATTCTAGAACTTAGGTTACCATGGGATGGGGTAGGGATGGGTAATGGAAATTTAAGGCTTATAACATACAGAGTTCTTGGTTGGAATTATGGAAATGTTTTGATAGCAGATGGTGATGGTGGTCGCATAATATTGTGAATGTAATTAACAGCACTGAAACATGCATCTGAATGTAGCTAAAAGGGGGAATATTAGGTTGTATATATGGTAACAGAGCAAAAATTAAAAGGCAGAATTCATGGAATTATACAAACAGTGAACCCTAAAGTAAACCATGGACTATAGTTAATAGTACAATTGTGAAAATGTGCTTTCATCAATTGTAACAAACTTTCCACACCAATGCATGGTGTTAATAATAGAATGATATATGGGAATCCTGTATTTTATTCACGTCTTCTAATAAAAATAAATAAATATACCAAAATAATAGAAAAATGTAGTATAATCATGGTATCAACAAGCTGAAATGATCAGGTGCAGGAGGAATATAGAGGAATTGTGGGAGGGTTGGAAAAAATTGTGTCTGTCAGATTTAGAACAGACAGGTCTAGGTTTATCATGAGCCTTTAATATCTCAGTTGCCCTTTGTAAAGGCTCTTTTAATGAAGCTACCCTATACTTTTAGAATTTCTTAGTAGACTCTGAGTACCAATTAAAATAGTCATCCCATTCTGCTTGTTTAATTCAATAGCCCTTTTTTCCAGTGCACCTCTGGGATGAATATGTTTTTTTAAAAAATTGGAATATTCCCCATAATAGCCATTTCAACTCTAGGCTGTCTTTGTGGAGATTTTGCCATTTTATTAGATAGGCAAAGCTCCTGGCTCCATAATTTCTGAACATGTAATATGCTGGGGTGCCAGAAGTTGGAGAACCAACATTTTAGAGTTTGAGGATTTCATCTTTTTCTTACCACTTACCTTGTGCAGAAGACATAGAAATGAGCAGTAAGAAAAAAATGAAACTGCAGACTACAACAAAAGCATAGGGACTCAGGCTCAGAATTTGAGCTTCTCATCAGTAAGGTTAACCCACTAACTTTTGGACTGAAAGCTAGTGAGCCTGGAGAGCTGAAAAACAGAGTAGAGCTTGGATCTGAGGGGAAATTACCCAGGGCCCATGAAGACAGCGGGGAAGAGGTAACTGAAAGGATTCAATGGGTATTAGAAACTTTCTCGTTATCCCCAGTGTCATCAGAAATTGCCGTCAGATCCCATCAGAACTGAAAAAAAGAAAAACTTTTAAAAACCTGAAATGTAAAGGGTCTTACAGCTTTATTGAGAGATTTATGAATCCTATCCAGAAAATAAAGGAAGTTCCATTGAGCTTTAGAAACCACAAGGTTTATGTACAGAAAGGCTTTTGAAACCAACAAGGCAGTAAAAATGACTATTGGCTGCATCAAGAAATTTATCCTTACTTGGCTGATGCCAATTCAGATAGACTGGAATGCGCAAGCTAAACAAGGGTTGGTGTACTATGATTTTTGGCTTCAGGTTTCAGGTTATGGGAGGAGCAGAGAACTGTAACAAACAGGAACTAAGAAAATTTGTTTCCTGATGTTAGATTTACCATAAGTGACTCCATGTTCACTATTTACACTAGTATATATTCTTTTTAACATAATGCCATTATCCTGATTATAAAAAAGAGGATGTTCTACCTTATCTGAATTAATTTCTTTTATATTCTGTCAACTGTGCAAAACCATACCACATTTTAATTTTTTTCTTATTTGGACCATAATTCTTTGACCACTTGTTTCTCTTAAAATTTTTATTACTTATTTTTATTGATCTGATTAGAAGATGTGCCTTTTCATATTCTCAGGCTTATCCACATTCACTGACATTATCTGGAATTTTTTCTCTAAATTTCCATCACACTGAATCCAGATCCATTTTTCCAACATCTCCCTCTATTTACAATAAAAATGGATAGTGTAGGAAATGCTTAGGAAGTATATAAAAGAATAAACTCAAAAGGACTATAGAATGACAACACAGAGGGAGTCTATTCATTTACTTTGCAAAATTAAAATCATTTAATAAGCTATCATTTAGTAAGCTACAGAATATGATGAGTAAATTTGAGGGAAAAAAATTTGAAATCAGTTTTGGAGTTTGAATATCTCACAAGACTTCCCAAGAAGATGAATATATAGGCAATGGTAGATTCATGTTTTAAATTTGAAATCTGTAGATAGGGATTGAAGTAGATTATGAATGAGTCATCAAGAGATTAAAATATAGAGGGATTAAAAAAATGGATTAATTCAGAAAGTGGTTATGCATCTGTGGTAATAGGGAAATACACAAATGAAGAGTTTTGTGGCTTTTTTAATAAATAACTTACGTGATTTGGGGGTTGGCAAGTCTTTAGTAGGCAGGCAGGGAATTGCAGTGATATTGTCATATTGAGGGAGAATTTCTTCTCTCTGGAATCCTCAGTTCTTTACTTTCAGAACCTCCAGTTGACTGGATGAAGACCAGCCACATTATCTGGAGAAATCTCCATTTCTCAGAGTCAACTGATGTATATGATACTCTTGTCTACAAAATTCTCCAAAGCCAGTGTTAAACCAAATAACTGGACACCATAACCTAGCCAAGTTAACACTTTTGGTCAAGCAAGCACTGGGCTAACTGTAATACAAGGGCCTTTTATGGACTTTAGTCACCAATGATTTTACTGCAGTGGTAAATCATGGATAGCCAGTTATAATTACATCTATCAGGGAGATTACCATCAGCAATGAGTGACGCTTAACCCAATCAACTGAATCCCTTAAAAGGGGAAGTGATTCCAGCATTGAGAGAATTTCCCAGCTCTTCTTTGGACAGCCAAGATCTCCCAGAATGCATCAAGAACCTTCACTGGGCTTTCTTTGCAACCCCTGGTTGTGGCCTGCCTGCAAAACCTGGACTTGTGTATCCCCACGGCTGCATGAGAGGCTCTTACAGAATTGCATACTATTGACAGATATCTTTTGTTGATTCTGTTTTTCTAGAGAATCCTGACTAGTACAATGTGCAAAGATCTTAGTTATTTGTTGCAAGGTGCTTTGAATTGAAACATCTAGCTTTTGCCATCAGATGCTGTGTGCATTATCAGCAAATTTTAGAGAAACAGAATCAACAGGTGATATCTGTGAATAGCATGAGATTTTATAAAATTCTCTCATATGACTGTGGGGATGCACAAGTCCAGATTAAGCAGACAGGCTACAAATCAGGGGCTCCAATGAAAGTCCCATAAAGGTCTTTTATGAGTTCCTGGGAGACATTGACTGTTCAAAGACAAGCTGGGAAATTTCCTCTTTTAAGGAATTCAAATGATTGGATAAAGTATCACTTATTGCTGATGGCAATCTGTCTGGTTAACTGTAGATGTAATCAGCCATTTATGAAATAAACTCACTGATGACTAAACTCCATAAATGTCCTTGCATTAAAATTATCAAAATTTGCTTGACCAAACAACTGGGCCCAATTACCTAGCTGAGCTGACACATTAGCCTAACTATCACAACACATAAAATTAACTGTGGCATATATGGTTTTGCATTTTTCCCCCAACCTTCCAGTTCTTTCCCCCTTCCAGTCACAGTAGTGTTCAATTCCTAAATCGTTAGAAAAGGAAACCTCAGGAGATGGTTGCTTGTGAACTTGTGACACAAGTAAACCTTGTATAGTAAATGTTTGACTGTTGTTTTTTTTTTCTTTTAGCGCATTGCAGGAACATTTGTTCCTTTGGACTGCTTGATTATCTTCACATCAATAGGTCTTTGCATAGTTGCTGTGAATATCTAATGTCTGCCCTACTGATAAATATTGTGAATGTCCATTCTCTTGATATATGCCCAGAGCAGTGCATTCTTTAGAAGGTATGTGTCCCTTCATATGCCATCCCTACTTGTACATAGACATGTACTATAAAAGACCCCTCTAGTTTGCCATGAGTGCAGACACTAGAGCTCGGAACTGCCATCTCTCCCCCCACTACAAGGATGAGGATCCCACATAAGCCCCCTAATAAATGCTCACTTACTCCCCAAGCTGTACTTGTCTGAGTCATTCTTTGGTCTGATGTATCCAGGTCAGTTCAGGGGGAAGCTGTCATTTTACACAGGCCCTCACTACACTCAAGATATTAACCATCATCACATTAACTAAAAGATGACCAGTAGGTGTTAAGACAAAAAGGAGAGTGCTGTATCATTGAGAAACTTTAGAGAAAACCAGTGTTAGTTTCTCTTTCTGTCATTTGGAAAATGAAATTGAGAATCAGCACAGATTTCCTTTTATCATAGTTATCCAGAACAAAAGCAGGTTCTTTTCTCCAGATGGATCCTTAAAGTCAATTTCTAGATATTGGAGTTTCAAAGAGAGAGTTTATTTGGTTGTATAAAAGCAAAATAGGTCAGTTTTTGATGGCTCCAAAACTGCCTCCCTGATCTGCAGAAATTCTAGTATTTTATAACATCAGGGTGATAATGAATAATTGGGGTGGAGCTGGACACAGATTCCTTCATTAATAAATATTAAGGGGTTGAACAAGCTAGGAGTAGACCCCAAACCAAGGAGAGTTACAAAGTTACAATCATTTTCAGAGATGAAGCTTCTGAGATAGGAAAGCATAGAGTAGAGGTCAGTCACAAGGTTTTCCACATGGATATTAAACAGAGGATGGTGGAGTGGTTACCATCCCAAGAGTAAGCATACACAAAAGTGAGTTCAATAGAGAATTACCATCACAATATGAGCATACACAAGGGCAAGATTAAGTCTAGAGTAACCACCATATACAGGGATGACACCATTCTAGCTAGCTTCAGTAATTTCAGGTATTTACCTTTTGTTATTTTATAATATAAAGGCATCTATTAATATATAAGGATTGAGAATTATACTTATTTTGTTATTTCTTAACTCTTAGTTATAAGAGCAATCCACATGAATAGCAAATATGTGTTAAATGGCTGGGGAGAAGGAGAGAGGAGGAGAAGTATAGAGCAAAGACTCTTTTATGGACTGTTTGTTATTGGAACATACACACTTGTAGACTGTACCCAAAAAATCAGTTGGGTCATAATCGATAGGTTTTTGGTGATGTTTGAAATTATTTATGGACAACAAATTTAGAGATTTGGTAGCTAGATTTAAATTCCTTTATAGTTTGGCCTAATGCATGAATTAAAACCTGACAGCACATGAAGGAATGGTTTGTTTTTGAGCTTTTTATACCCCAATTACATGAAAGTTTTATTATTCTTGCCAAAACAGGCAGAATATTCAAATAACTTAAAAGGCCTCAATGATTCCTATAAACTTAGGAATATGCATCTAGATAGATCATTTTATTCATTATAGTTCTTAGAATTAAGCACCTAACCTATACAATTTCTTAAGTGATCTCCATAGTTTTCTTGACATTTAAGTAGACAAAGTTTTCAGGGAATAAATCATCTTAGTAAGTTCTTAAAAGTCAAAAGGAAATCTAAAGGCTATTTTTCGAGAACTGCAAAAGGCCAAAACACTTAAAATCTTGCAACATTTTTTTCACACTACAGAAATTGCCTTAAAAATGGCAGTTCAAAGTCATTTTAAACTTGTCACTATAAGGCAAATTGCTTCTTAAATTCCTAAATAACTATGTTTGTTAGTGTGTAAAATATTTGAGGGAAATTATTTATTTTCTAATCCCACAGTCTTGATTGATAGCTAGTATTGAAGTTAGGTTTTTGGAATGTTTGTGTGTGTGTGTGTGTGTGTGTGAGATGATACTTTAAAATATCTAGACTATAGCTTCAGAATTTGTCATGGCAATATGTATAACTAATACAAACTTTAAGGAAAAGTTTACATGCTTAGAGAGAAATTTCATATTTTATCTTAGAAAAATGTAAAACAAATGAAATTATTTATAATCCATAGGTTTTCTTCTGTCATTTGTATAAGAATTTTAAAGTTAAAAAGAAACTCAAGATTAGATTATTAAACTATTTTCACTAATGACTAGCATTTAACAGAGATATCACAGGAACTGTGTTAAAAGAGTGAAGAAGAAAACAAGATTTGGGTTTGGACATTTATCAACATTTTATCCAAAAGAGGCAGGTTTGGGTTTTTTTAACCTTATGTATTAGATACCCAAATTTATTTTTTCATCAAAAAGAAGTAACAGCAAAGAGAGTTTTAAAAAGAGAGAAAAAGAAAAAAAATCCTATCTATTCCAAATCTAATCCAGTTTACTCATAAAAGTAAACATTAGGCCTTATACAGAATAGGACTTGAGCAATATCAAACACCAGCCCCATAATTGTTGTAGGTACTCAAACAGTTGTGATTGCAATTTTCTTTTGGAGTTGGAGTTGTAAAACTTTTAATTCACAGAATTCCACATGCAAACAAATTTATGGAAAATTTGTGTATTAAACCCACTGCACTTATCACCCAACTTCAACAAATAACAACTTATAGCCAATTGTATTTAATTTTTATATCCATTAATTTCCCTTTCTCCAGTATTATTTTGAAAACATCCAAAGCATTAGTCACTTCAAATGTAAATATTTTTACACACCTACACACATACAAGAGCAGGACATTTTAACAATACTTAACTACTTTGCTATTATCACATCTAAATAACAATTTGAAATTTCATTGATATCATGAATTACTGGGTCAAAATTGTAAATACAGCCCAATGATAACAGCTTGCTTAGAAAGACTTAAAATAACAAATTTCCAGAGAGATTTCCAACCCAAAGAAAAGATACGAAAATTGAAATTTGAAGGTTAGAAGTAAACATTTCCAGTGTTAAATATATCTATATCATCTATATCTATCTATATCTATTCTATGTCTATGTCAATGTCAATGTCTATGTCTATATACACTATATACAAAACTTGGAATTGAAACCAGTAAAAGATAATTTTCTGACCATACTAGACCAAATTTGCCAGGTCTAGGCCATCTCCAGGCAATGTAACTTTGTTAAAATATTTTGAAGAGTCCAAATATTTTACAGGTTGATTATACTAATAAATTATAATAAGTGTCATTTTACTTAATAAAAGAGATAACTTCAAAGTTATGGTTTTATTGTTCTATATGCTAAAATTACATTTTTACTTAACTTAGCAATGTTATCTCAGAATTCATTTACCAATAAATAATATTCTAACTTTTTAACATTTTATTTTGAACTTGCATTATCATTCTTCCAGTTTCCTTATAATAATATAAGTAAAATGTTTATATAAAAGCAGTGGTCCCCAGAGGTTCTGAGGGAAGGGAGAAGGAAGAATAGGTATAACCTGGGGCTTTTTTGGCACACTGGAATTGTTCTGCATGACACTGCAAAGATGGATACAGGCCAGTATAAATTTTGTCAAAATCTATATAATTGTATGGTACAAATTGTAAACCCTAATGTGTACTATAGACCATAATTAGTAGAAATGCTTCAATATGTGTTCATCAATTGTAACAAATATACTACACCAATGAAAGATGCCATTAATGGGGTAAAGTGTGAGACAGGAAGGGGGTAGGGCATATGGGAATCCCCTATATTTTTAATGTAATATTTATATAATCTAAAACTTCTTTAAAAATATAAGTAAAATAAAATTTAAAAATGTAGATACATGCTGAGCATCACTTTATATGACAATTGTGTTTTCAACAGTCTGAGAATAATATGTGGCTCAGATAATATTGTAGAATTAAGTACTAAGAAGCAGACACCACAAACCTGAGAAGAGTGAATACTTCCTCTGTTCTAACAAGTCCCATAACTTGAAGATAATAATTCTTAATGCCACCTAGTTTTCTTTATTTTAATTTCACATTCACTAAACAAGCTTTTACACATAACTCAGATTCCCAAATAATGGACTCTCTAATTAGAGAGACATTGGTGTGACCTTTAGTCAACTTGTACTTAACTTATACTAAATTAATGAGCCACCATTACGGGCTCTGGGTAATGGCTAAAATGGATTTTCAGAACCAATAAAGCTTACAATCAGACATGGGTCAAAATATCCTTTTAAAGAATTTAATACGGAGCTTCAATTAGCATCTTAGAAAAAAGGCATGAGACTAAGTTTCTACATGTTTAATCCTAACCTTGTAAAACACTCCTGGATTCTATACAACTCTTGGTTTTAGGCAATGCAAATAATTACAATATAAATATTTACTTACTGTGCTAATATCTGTTATATCATTTTATATAATCTACGAGATTGTTATTACTAAATCAATTCATAACCCAAACCCCACACATTAGAGGCAAATTTTGCCCTAGAAGCACAAGTTTAATTTGGATAGTCAGATTTGAGAATGCATAGTTATGGAATTAAATTTTTGTTCAATTCTCAGGAAGTCAAAAATATAAATTTAATTCATAATACTTCTATAATATGATTATATTTCATTTCACCCACACATATATATAGTTCTTTCTCTGAGTATTTTGTTCTCATTTTTATTTGGCTTCCTCTTCAAGGACAGAGACACAAAGCAATGGGGACAGGAAAGTTACATACATATGTGTTGTATTTGTCATTTGTTAATCTTTTATATCTCTGTGATAGAATAGCCCTATCTTTGTCAAACATCTTTTAGTTGTTCTAGCATGGAGAGGTAAATCATCACAGATCCCACGGGAGGACAATAGCTCCAGTGAGCAACTCTTTCACCATCTCAACTCATTCATATGTGAGGCCATTTAAAAGTCTGGAATTCATCACTGATGGGCTATCTGGATTTTCTACAAACATTTGTTAAGTTCCAACTAAATGTAAGGAATTTAAAATAGGCTAGAGGCAATAGTTATATTTACAATGAGCTATAATTCTTGAAAAATGAAATATTATGGTAGCAGTCAAATGAATGAGTTTTAATTTCTCACTAGGCAAATACCTCTGTTCACAAGGTGGGTGTACACATGAGAGACCCATGGAAAATTGTCTCCTAAAAATTAACCTACTGCAATTGGTCTGATGTGAGATGTGAGATGCGTGGAACCGAGGAAACTACAATGGGAATGAAAGGGAGAGGAGTTAAACCAGAAACCTCACAGATGTGGATTAAAGGAGCCAGATATGAGTTATTAGGAAGACAAGGAAAGGAGTTGTACCTGGATAAAATATAAACGTTTTTAATAGCAAAAACATCTATGCTTGAGTAGATGCTGTCCTGGCAATTAATCAATAAGTAGAAAATGAACCAAAATTCATATATAAATCATTCAACAAAAAACACTAGATTTATAATTTTTATTTTTTGAAATAACTAACATTTTTTACTTGGATACTAGACAGAATTTATTGGTTTCTTTATAGGAGATACAGTCTTAGTTATTGAAGCTTATTATAGTAATTAGCTTGTTTATGATAGCACATTGTATACTAAATACATTTCAATTGGTAGGAAAAAAAGGATCTTTCCAGATATAAATGCTAGGCAAGTTCATTTTAACAATCATTGACCCTAAATTTAGCATACATTTATCAAAAGAATCATTATTTTAAGAATCCTGGAGCTAATAACTAAAGCCAATCATGATCATAAATACATATTTTACTAAGAGAATATCACAATTTTATTCACTTCATATTGTAATAAAAATG
This sequence comes from Dasypus novemcinctus, assembly GCF_030445035.2. Taxonomy (NCBI): domain Eukaryota; kingdom Metazoa; phylum Chordata; class Mammalia; order Cingulata; family Dasypodidae; genus Dasypus; species Dasypus novemcinctus. The sequence continues at coordinate 37,613,760 of NC_080676.1, read as the reverse complement.
ATGGATATATAATTTATTTTCACTGCTGCAGTTAACAATTCAGTCATCAGCAAGAAAATTAAGTCCATAACCTTTGTATATAAGTAATCTTACCAATAAACAGCAAAATGAAGTTGAACAAAAGTAAGCTTCATGTGTACTCACAGAAAATCTAAAGTATGTATCAAAGAAGAAAGCTTAATACTAAGAATGAAGAATATTGTGTGATTTGGGACTGATTGTTAAAATTAATTTCAAACTATGCAAAAGTGTGTGAAAATTTCATTAGCTCTTTATAAATATTTTGATGAATGCATTATAAAGTATATCCTAAAGCCAGTAGAGCTGTATTTTCCATGTAGTTTATCAAATTTAGACATATTTATTGAAAATGCATACATTGCCTGAATTTCAAAAATGTTTTTAGAATATTGTGGGAAAAATAAGGTCTTGGATGCTCTTAGCTCTACCTCAGGAATCTCAAATATTTTCCTATACAGCATCCACTTCTCCTAAAAGCCTTTGCTAATTTTTGTGATGTTTTCATTCTTTATTTGTGTCCCGCTGGGTATTGAATATCTTACTCCTGGTTTCTTACTCATGATTTCAGACAAAATCACTGACCTGACTATAGTAAGATAGAGTCTTATCAGGTATAATTCACCACACAATGCAAAAGAAAATTTGCTAATGTTTGTCAACAGCAGACTTTCGGTGGTACAAAATGCTGTGTTCTAATAATCAACATTTCTGAGGTCATTTAACACTTTGTGATTTTTTTGGTTTTATAACTCTATCCCCTTTCCTATGGTCTGGTACCACCAGAGAGAGATTGGGAAAAGAGAGGGTAAAAGAAAGAGGAAGAGAGGTAAGAAACTGGTCAAACCACCCCATGTTTCCTTACAGAAAAAGCTGAAGGGCTACTTTAAAGCTTCCAGGGGGAAAAATGGGTAGGCCACTCCCTTCCCCTTATTCAATTTCATGACAATTCAGAATTTAAATCCTGTATAAATTCCAAAATTAAAAAAAAAAAAAGAATGATGAAAGGAAGTTTCAGATGGAAGTGTAGTACTATTGTGTGAGACTTATTACAACTATTGTTACTTTAGAACAATTTTTCTGCAACAAAACATCATAAAAATGGTTTTTAATAGAGGTTCTGAGTCCACCAATATTGCATATCTTGAAAGATCCTAAACTATTCAAAGGGAAGAAAAAGAACTTCAAAATGTAAGAAAAAGATGATTCTAATAAAGCAATTTACCTAAACCTAGTTCACAAAATTTACTATGGAGGCACAGCTTCTGAGAACATTGGGCTTTTTACTTCTTAACCTTCATGACAGGAACAAAAGACTTGGAGGGGTGCTCTTTTGGCTGCTTCCTCTTCGTGGACTTCTGCCTATCAGGTGCATCATCTAAGATGTTTGAAAGTTTTCAGAAAAGGAGGTAAGTAATTGAGGACTCTAACACTAGAGGAGTTTGTTGATCCCCAACAGGAAATAGCTTACAAGAATATGAGACAATGGTTTAAAGGGAAGAATTCCTGTTGTGTAATTAATTCTTTTCCTAAGTTATTCTTACTCTTTTTAAGCAAATTGACTTATATTATTAAGAAATTAATAGCTTTCTTTCCTGCAATTGAAATGCCCAAAGCCTGTGTTATTTCTAGAACAAATTTAAAGCAATTAAAGAGCTGGCAATTATTCAAATAAACTTAAAAAATATTTTCCAGAAAGAAAGGCAATTCACTTATATACCATTTCTGCTAGCCTGTGATCATACAAATATTCAGAACTATGTAACATATCTGCCACTAATAAATGCATGAAATATGGGCATTGCAATCACTAGAGAAGAATTTTCAACCGATGAACGAAAGAGAAAAAATATATATATATATCTTAACCCAGTATGTGAGACATTCCTTTGGAAACCTGTCTTTTGTTGGTAAAATAAATATATAAAATATTAAAAGGGGGTTTTATAGTATTAGAATATAGGGAATATGCATATAAATATTATTAAAAGAATATATTAATATTTCTGAAGCTAGAATTATTCTTTGAAATTCAATAATAAACATGTACATTTTTCAAGAGCACAGCAATAATTTTCCTGAAGAGAAGTACAGCCATTTGAATACATTTACCTGAAAAATAAGTCTATCTTTGCAAAGGGTTACCTCCTTCATTAGTTGTGTAGATGATAAGAGTCCCGACTAGATCAGAGCATTAGATTCACAGAACAAAGAGAATGACAAATTTATGGGTGAGGAAACCCCAAACTTAATTTCATTTTGTAAGTATTCTAAATGCAGTTTCTTGGAGGTGTTGAAATAATGCCATAACTTGGATATATATACATAAGAAAAAATATAATCATATATGCAACTTGATTTGTGGTATACAAATGTGTGATGAGAAATGTAATTCCCTAGTATTCTTTTTTCTAAAGGGTTTAATATCTAGAATTTATAAAGAACCACTACAAACAACAACAAAAAGACAGACAATTATCTTAACAGAGGGCAAAGGTCCCGAACAGGCCCCTCTCCAAAGCAAATACACAAATGGCCAACAAGCAAATGAAAAAATGTTCAGCATCACCAGTCACAAGGGATATGCAAATCAAAACCACAATGAGACATCACTTCACATTTACTGGGATGGATGGTTATTATTATTTTTTTCACTTCAATATTTATTTATTTATTTATTTATTTACATTTTTATTAAAGTTAATAGATCACATAGAATGTTGCATTTAAAAAAACATAAGATGTTCCCATATAACCCACACCCCACCCCCCATCCCCATCATTTTTGTAAATTGTATTTTTTTGAAGATACATACATCACAAAAAAGGTTACATTATAAAGAACGTAAGAGGTTCCTGTATACCCCCATCCCCCACCCCACTCCTTCCACACTAACAACCTCCACCATCATTGTGGCATACTAATTGCACTCGGCAAACACATTTTGGAGTACTGCTGCACCATGTGGATAATAGTTTACTCTGTAGTTCACATTTTCCCCCAGTACATTCAGTGGGTTATGGCAGAATATATAATGTCCAGCATCTGACCCTGCAATATCATTTAGGATAACACCAAAGTCCCAGGAATGCCCCCTCATCACATCTCTTCTTCCCACTCCCTGCCCTCAGCAACTACTGTGATCACTTTGTCCCAGTCAATGATACAATTTCTTCTATTAGTCGTCACAAACGTTTTATAGTAGAATATCAGTAAGTCCACTCTAATCCATGTTTTATTACTCCATTCTGTGGGCCCTGAGATGATCATATCCATTCCACCTCTATATTGAGAGGGGGCTTAGATTCCACATGGATGATGATGCAATTCTCCTGCTTGCAGTTGTAGACACTCTCAGTTACCTGGTGTGGGGCTTAACCATCTTCACCTCCCTGTTAGCTGACCTGCATAAGTCCAATGAACCAGAGAGCAGGAGTTGCAACTCTGCTGAGGTTCAGGACCCAGCTGGCACATGGACAGTCCAGAGATTCAAGTCTCCTGGGTATACCCCGATGCTAGCATCAACTAAAGGTTCAGTAAAAGTGACAGATGAGGCATGTATAGAGAGGTCACATCTGAGTACAACTCCATCACACTCAGAGACACAAATTCCAAAGTAGGGCCCACTGACATGGTACTGAGCTCCAGAGCTATTGGCCATGACCATATCCCTGTGGGTCTCCATAGCCCTCAGGAGAACCCATACCTGGGATTGTATCCACTTTGGCTGTTTTTAGGGTCCTCCTGAGGAGTGTGTAAGAGTAACCCCTTTGATGACTTTCTGACTCTTTTTTGAAGACTCTTAACTGTATAAACTCATTTGTCCTTGCCATTTCCCCTTTTATTCAAGGTCAAAATTATTTTTCATTTCACTTTAAAAATAAAAAACCATATTCTTTCAGGTGAAAAAATATTTTATTGATAAAAGAAATACACACAAAATTAATTTATATAATTTATTTAATTCTAGTGCTTATACTGATGAGTTTTAGACTTTGTTGCATTTTTTGTGTCTTTCTTAAGGCCGAAGCTACTTAATACATTCATATTTAATGCATGGTTATTAAGTAAGTTATAAGTTATTCATTTCTACTATCAATCAGTAAATCTGATTTTCAACTGACCCAACAGGTTCATAAGAAAAAGACAACTGTTAACAATGTAAGTTAGAAAATAAATACTTTTTTTCCAGTATATTTAAATTCATAACTTATGCAATGGGTTGATCTACTCTTCTGCTAGTTTTTAAGAGTTTATTTTATAATACAGTTCTTGGATAGCACATTTATGTCCTGCAGTACTGCTGAATTGGTACATAACCCATAGTATCAAGTTAAATTTAGGAATACCTCCTTTTAAGATTCCATCCTTGGAATGTGATACAAGATTATGTATTTAATAGATGGGTTTGGAGACTAATTATTTTTATATATTTAAAGTTGCCTTACATGCAAGGTTACAAGTAAAATATGCATTGCTCTGGATTAGTAATAAAAATGAATTTTAAAACATCAAACTATAGGAAGGAAAGTAGTGCGTGAGAGCATAGAAAGTCTATGTAATATGCCAGAATGTTGGAGTATATGAAGAGGACCACTGAGAAATTTCCAGGGTTGATTAGCAAGGTGTTAAGGAATTTTTAAGAGCATGATTCATTCACTGGATAAGTTTCTAGATTATTCTATATATAAACTGCTTCATCATCCAGCACATCAAATTTTCTATTCCGAATTTTCATCCATCTTCTATTTTATCCTTTCTAGGTTTCACTTACCCAACTTTTCTCTTGGCATCTGTTATATTTCTACGATGCTCTGAACCCTCCACTGAATTTCCTTTACAGAAGTAATATTAGCATGGCAAGAGAGTGAATTGCTCCAGGATCATGATTTGGAAGGAAAGTGAAACAAGAATTTAGGAAAATAAACCACAATTTTTAAAAATACATTTTTATTAGAGAAGTTTTGTAAACTTACAAACGAACCATGCACATGCATGGAATTCCCATACAACACCCCTCCACCAACACATTACATTATTGTGGAATATTTATTACAAATTATAAGATGATATCATCAGACTATTACCACTTACTATGGTATATAGCATATATTTGGTGTGTATTTTTCCCACATTCCTCTATTATTAACATACAACATCTTTGGCAAAAATATTACAGTATTGCTGCTAACTATAGTCCATAGGTTACATTAATTGTATTTTCCCATGCTTCTACATATTCTTACCACCTTGCAATAGTGATGTACATATGTTCTAGTTCATAGACGGACATTCTTGTATTTGTATAATTAACCACAATTCTCATCCAACTCTGGGTTCATTACGTTATTCAGTTCCCAGATTATTCTCTAGCTTTCTTTCAATTGACATTTACATCCCTAGAATACACTTTTCAGCCACAATACAATTTATAAAACAAGTGTGTTAGTTCTACACATTATTATGTATTACCATTAACACAATCCATTTCCACACTTTTACAGTCAAGTTAACTAAAAATTCTACATATGTTAATTATCAGCAACCCTTCTGTGAAGGTTAGGCTATTGTGTCAACTTGGTTAGGTAATTGTGCCCAGTTGTTTGGTCAAGGAAGCACTGGGCTAATTGTAATACAAGGGCATTTATGGACTTTAGTCACCATTGAATTTACTGCAGTGGTAAATCATAGATAGCTGGTTATAATTACATCAATCTTGGAGATTGCCATCAGCAGGAAGTGATGTTTAACCCAATCAGTTGAATCCCTTAAAAGGGGAAGTGATTCCAGCATTGAGGGACAATTTCCCAGCTCATCTTTGGACAGCCAAGATCTCCCAGAACTCGTCAAGAATCTTCATTGGACTTTCATCAGAGCTTCTGGTTTTGATGTGGGCTATGGGTGAGAGGCTCTTTGTCTCTTCAGAGATAACCTAAGCTGTTTGACTTGTGGGTGTGGAATGGTAAGAGGCTTCAGTCCTGCCCTTAGTGACAATGGCAACAACTCCAGTCCCAGGAAACAGTTTAACAATGCAAGGTCTATAAACTTTAAGTATTTAGGGGAAATGCAAACCAAATATGCTAAAAGCTTATCTAGAATGTCTGGAGTCCATGCTAAAAGCTTACCTAAGATGTGGAAGATATATATGCTAATTAAAGCCTATCAAGAACTAAAACAAAGGGACCATTTGGCCTTTCCTCTCTGTATAAAAGACATTTGAAAGTCTTGTTCAGGGCTCAGGATTCAAACAGAAAGCTCCCAAGTCCGGCCGGCCGTCAATAAATCATTTTTCCTTCTCAAATCATTCCTGAGTCCTGGCCTCTCTATATGCAAATAATTAAACTTCTCTCAAATTCTATAACAGTTTCAGACTGCCTACAGAACCTGGACTTGTGCATCCCCACAGCTGTGTGAGAGGCTCTGATAAATCTTTTACTATTGGCAGATATCCCTTGTTGATTCTGTTTCCCTAGAGAACCCTGATAATACAGCTTGGTACCAGGAGTTGTTCTTGAGGAACAGAATCTTAAACACGGGGTGTCTGAGGTGGTTCTGTGAGTTTTACAATTGTCACTCTACCCTAATTGGACTCAAGGGTACTGCCAACTCCCTTTCCAATAATGAAGAGGTTGCTAACAGTCTGTGGAACAAGTTAGCAATTGAAATACACAAAATAGCATTAGTAGATTCCCTTACTTCCACACTTTTAAGAAGCAAGGATCTGGGTGAGAGTGTTTTGAACACATTAACAGAGTTTGTGGAGTCAAACAGTATAATGATATTGGCTGGATCCTCCTAGATACTCTAGATACTGTTACAAAAGAAAGAGATGAATTAAAGTCTTCAAATTTGAAACTTAAACACAAAATTTGCAAAATTTCTATGTTTGCTCTGAAAGAAAATCTTGTCTCTTATAGCCACAGGCTCAAAATACCTGAGAACTAAACTCAGACTTCATATGAGTAGAGGGGTTACAAAGGAAACTAAAATCTCAGCCCTGTAGGTTTTCTGCGGTTAAAGTGAAGGCATTGATTGGAAAAGAGTGGAATCCAGAGAATTGGGAAGGAGACGTATGGGATGATGATGATATTGAGAGAAACATTGGAAACATGAATTCTGCTGCAACTTTACCAGATAAAGCTGCCATGGTCTGCCCTGTCCAGACAACAGCTTGCCAGTTATGTATCCACCAGGATTCAGGCTGCCCCAGGGAGTCTGAAACAACTTCCAGCCCTGAGGTGGGTACCAGCCAAACTGAAGCCTGCCCTGCCCAGTCTCCAGCCCGAACAGGGGAGTCTGGACCTCCTCCTAGCCCTGTGGCATGTACCAGCCAAACTCCAGCATGCCCTGCCAAGCCTGCAGTTTGCCCTGAAGAAACTGCCTTCCAACCCCTTCCTGAAGAGATTAATCCTGTCTTGCAAGAAGAAAATGCAAGTGAATGCCCTGAAAACAGTAGCTTGCAAGGCATTTCTAATCCTTCTCCTTACCCACCCCACCACCTCTCTTGTCTTTGAGACCTATTATTACTAGACTAAAATCATAACAAGCCCCCAAAGGTGAAATACAAAGTGTGACCCCTGAGGAATTAAGATAAACTCAGATAGAACTGTATCAGTTTTCCAACTAATATAGACAGAAATCAGGGGAATATGTGTGGGAATGAATACTAAGGGTATGGGATAAATGATATGGGCCCACAAACAGAAATTCTGGATTCAACACTGTAGCTCAAGGGATCAGAAAAGGTTCTAACAGTTTGTTTGGATGGCTGATTGAAACATGGGCCAAATGATGGCCTAGTGTGTAAGGGTGAGATGCCTGATTTGCCCTGGTACAAAGTAGAAGAGGGAATTCAAAGGTTTAGGGATATTGGAATGCTAGAATGAATTTACCATTTGAAAGCTGCCCACCCACCCCAGAAATGTCCAGAGGGCACACCTTTAACCTGGACTGGGAGGAATAAATTTGTAAGACTAACTCCAAATTCCCTGAAGAGCTCTGTGGTTGGATCTATTCTGTAGTTCAGATATTACTGTAGGGAGGACTGTGATGGAATTAGAATCCTTAAGCATTATGCGGATGATTGAATGTCAGTCTGTTAAGAATCAAGTATCAGTAGTTAATAGTCAAAGTCAAGGTGGGTGTGACTACCACAGTGAAAGGCAGATTCAAAAGCACTCAAAATATTCTTAGTCCTTTAGAGTTATAGTGTTAGCTAATACATCATGGGGTACCTAGCAGTGAAATAGATGGGCAGTCTACTAAATTTCTTCAGGATCTGTATAAACAGAAGAGTTCTGGGTTGAGTGAATGAAACCCTAACTCAAATACAGATGCAGAGAATCAAGGCTCCTTAAAAATTCCTAGACTGGAGACAGTTTATAGACCCAGAACCCTTTGAATGAGGAGGAGGCCAGGTCTCCTTGGGGAAGGAACCTGTTAAAATGTGCCCAATTTAAAATGCCCCCAATTTAAAATGCCCATACTCAGTAAGTGCCAGAATCACCACATTGGGTCTCTGACTTGTGGAGGGAGGGCTATTATGGTTGGAAAGACCAACTGGAAGTCATAAGAACTGCCTCTACCTAGCAAAATAGTAAACCAAAAGCAATGCCAGGGGAAGCAGATTTGACTCAAATGATAGAGTGTCCACGTACCACATGGGAGGTCCAGGGTTCACCCAGGCCCTCCTGATCCATGTGGTGAGCTGGCACACATATAGTGCTGAATGTGTGCAAGGAGTGCTGTGCCATGCAGGGGCATCCCCCACATAGGGGAGCCCCATGCACAAGGAGTGCACCCTGTAGCAAGAGCTATCCCAGGCAAAAAAAAGTGCAGCCTGCCCAGGAGTGGTGCCATACACACAGAGAGCTGATGCGGCAAGATGATGCAACAAAAAGAGACACAGATTCCTGGTGCCACTGACAAGAATACAAGCAGACACAGAATAACACACAGCGAATGAACACAGAGAGCAGACAATTTGGGGAAAGGGAAAGGAGAGAGAAATAAATTTTAAAAAATCTTTAAACAAACAAACAAACAAAAAGCAATACTGGATTCCTGAAGGGATTGCAGAAATTAGTGCCACCATCAAGGATGTGAAGGATGCAGGGGTGGTGATTCCCACTACATTGCCATTCAACTCTCTTATTTGGCCTGTACAGAAAACAGATGAATCTTGGAGGATGACAGTAGATTATTATAAACTTAACCAGGTGGTGACTTCAATTGCAGCTGCTGTCCCGGATGGGGCAACATTGCTGGAGCAAATCAACACATCCCCTGGTACCTGGTATGCAGCTGTTGATTTGGCAAATGCTTTTTTCTCAATTGCTCTTAGTAAGGACCCCCAGAAACAGTTTGCTTTCAACTGGCAAGTCCAGCAGTATACTTTTACTGTCCTGCCTCAGGGGTATATCAACTCCCAGCCCTATGTCATAATATTGTCTGCAGGGATCTTTATCATCTCCCCCACCCACAAGACATCACACTGGTCCATTATATTGATGATATCATGTTGATAGGACCTAGTGAGTGAGAAGTAGCAAAGACTCTAGACTTATTAGTAAGGCCTTTGTGTGAGAAAGGATGGGAGATAAATTCAACTAAAATACATGGTCCGTCCACCTCAGTGAAATTTCTAGGTGTCCAGTGGTGTTGGGCACGTTGAGATATTCCTTCTAAAGTGAAGATAAGCTGTTACACCTGTCTCCTCCTACAACCAAAAAAAGAGGCACAATGCTTACTTGGTCTCTTTGGATTTGGAGACAACATATTCCTCATTTGGGTGTGCTGCTCTGGCCTATTTACTTGGTGACCAGAAAAGCTGCTAGTTTTGATTGGTGACTGGAAGAAGAAGAGGCTCTACATCAGGTCCAGTTAGCTGTACAAGCTGCACTACCACTTGGGCAATATGATCCAGTAGATCCAATGGTGCTGGAAGTATCTGTGGCAAATAGCAAAGCTGTTTGGTGCCTTTGGTGACCCTTAGGATTCTGAAGCAAAGCCCTGTCATCCTCTGCAGGTAGCTACTCCCCTTTTGAGAAACAGCTTTTGGCCTGCTACTGAGCCTTAGTAGAGACTGAATGCTTAACCATGGCCATCAAGGTACCATGAGACCTGAGTTGCCTATCATGAGCTGGTTATTGTCTGACCCACCAAGCCATAAAGTTGGTCGTGCACAGCAGCACTCAATAATAAAGTGGAAGTGGTATATATGAGATAGGGCTCAAGCGGGTCCTGAAAGCACGAGTAAGTTACATGAGGAAGTAGCCCAAATGTCCATGGTCACCATCCCTGCCATGTTACCTTCTCTTTCCCAGTCCACATGTTTGGCCTCTTGGGGAGTCCCTTACAATCAGTTGAGTGAGGAAGAGAAAACTCGGGCCTAGTTTACAGATGGTTCTGCACAATATGCAGGTACCACCCAAAAGTGGACAACTGCAGCACTGTGCCCTTTTCTAGGACAGTGGTGAGGGCAAATCCTCCCAGTGGGCAGAACTTTGAGCAGTGCACCTGGTTGTTCATTTTGCTTGGAAGAAGAAATGGCCAGAAATATATTTGTACATTGATTCATGAGCTATTGCCAATGGTTTAGCTGGATGGTCAGGAACTTGGTAGGAACATGACTGGAAAATAGGTGACAAAGAGGTCTGGGCAAGAGGTATATGGATTGACATTTCTGAGTGGGCAAAAAACAAAAATTTTTGTGTCCCGCATGAATGCTCACCAGAGGGTAATTTCAGCAGAGGAAGACTTTAATAATCAAGTGGATAAGATAACTTGCTCTGTGGCTAATGCTCAGCCTCTTTCCCCAGCCACTCCTGTCATTGTCCAGTGGGCTCATGAACAAAGTGTCCATGGAGGTAAGGATGAAGGTTATGCATGGGCTCAGGAACAGATTTCCCCTTACCAATGTTGACTTGGCTATAGCCACTTCTAGTGCCTAATCTGCCAGCTGCAGAGACCCACACTCAGCCCCTGATATGGCACCATTCCTCAAGGTGACCAGCCTGCCACCTGGTAGCAGGTTTACTACATTGGACAACTTCCACCATGGAAGGGGGGCAGGAATTTGTTTTAACTGGAATAGACACATACTCTGGATATGGATTTGCATTTCTTGCATGCAATGCTTCTTCCAAAACTACCATTCACAAACTTACCAAATGTCTTAGCTACCACCATGGCATTCCACACAGCATTGCTTCTGATCAAGGAACCCATTTCACAACAAATGATATGTGGGAATGGACACATGCCCATGGAATTCACTGGTCTTACCATGTTCCCAATAACCCTGAAGCAGCTGGATAGATAGAACAGTGGAATGGCCTTTTGAAGATTCAATTACAGTGCCAACAACTTGGCAATACCTTGCAGGGCTGGGGCAATGTTCTCCAGGAGGCTGTGCATGCTCTAATTCAGTGTCTACTCTATGGTGCTATTTCTCTCCTAACCAGGATCAATGGGTCCAGGAATCAAGGGGAGGAAATGGGAGTGGCACCACTCACTGTTACTCTTGGTGACCCACTAGGAAAAGTTTTGCTTCCTGTCTCTGCAACCTCAAACTCTGCTGGTGTACAGATTTTAGTCCCAAAAGGAGTAGTGGTGTCTCCAGGGAACACAATGATTCCATTGAACTGGAAGTTAAAACTGCCACCTGGCCACTTTGGGCTCCTCTTATCTCTGAATCAACAGTCAAGAAGGGAATTACTGCACTGGCTGGGGTGATTGATCCTGACTATCAAGGGGAAATAGGACAGCATCTTTATATTGGGGGTAAAGAAGAGTTTGCCTGGAATACTGGAGATCCTCTAGGACATCTCCTAGTACTACCATGTCCTGTGATTAAAATCAATGGGAAATTGTAACAACCCAATCCAAGCAGACTAACAATGGCCAAAATCTTCAGGAATGCAAGTTTGGGTCACCCCACCAGGCAAAGAACCATGGTCAGCTGAATTGCTTGATGAGGGTAATGGAAAAATGGGATGAGTAGTGGAAGAAAGTAGTGATAAATATGAACTTCAACCACATGACCAGTTACAGAAATGAGGATTATAATGGTCATGAATCTTTCTTCCTTGTTTCATTATGATGGTGATTGTATATGTATACAAAATGAATTTGTCTTCTTCCCCAAACTTTCCCTTTATCATATAACAAGTTGTACCCATTCCATGCCATAATATTTGAGTATGTCAAGTTTAAGAGTGAATATTACCCAGGAACTTGCACCATATTCTGTATGGAATTAATTTGTTTCAGGTCATACACAAGAGAGTTGAACATTGTTTGCTGTATATATATATATATATATATATATATATGTATATATATATATGTGTGTGTGTGTGTGTGTGTGTGTGTATGTATATACATATATATGTGTGTGTGTATATATATACTCACATACATACATACATACATGTGCATGTCTTTTATTCTTTTTTTACTTAGACACCAAGTATGGTTTAAGGTAATGTGTATAGTTGCTGAGTTGAAAAAGGGTGGACTTGTCAAGTGATGGTTAGGTAATTGTGTCCAGTTGTTTGGTCAAACAAGCACCAGGCTAATTGTAGTACAAGGGCATTTATGGGCTTTAGTCACCATTGGCTTTACTGCAGTGATAAATCACAGATAGCTGGTTATAATTACATCATTCAGGCAGATGGCCATCAACAGTGAGTGATGCTTAACCCAATCAGTTGAATGCCTTAAAAGGTGAAGTGATTCCAGCTTTGAGAGAGAATTCCCCAGCTTGTCTTTGGAATGCAAACATCTCCCAGAACTTGCAGCCCCTAGTTGCAGCTTGCCTGTGGAACGCATACTTGTGCATCCTCACTGCTGCATAAGGGACTCTTATAGAATCGCATACTAAGATAGCTCTTGTTGATTCTAAGTCTCTAGAGAATGCTGACTAATACCCCTTCTAAGCCTCCTCTCCTCTTATTTTCTAATGACTCATACTCTAGGTTTTAAATTCATGTGTTTGTTCTTCATATTTAGTTCATATTAGTAAGACCATGCAATATTTGTCCTTTTGTGACATTTCACTTGGCATAATGTCTTCAAGTTTCATCATGTTATCATATCTGTCCCAATTTCATTTCTTTTTACAACAGCATGGTATTGTTTCATATGTGTATACCACATTTTGTTTATCCATTCATCAGTTGATGGACACTTGGGTTGTTTCTATCTTTTGGCAGTTGTGAATAATGCCACTATGAACATTGGTGTGCAAATGACTGTTTGCATCAGTTTTCAGTTCTTTGGGATATATTCCTAGTGGCAGAATTGCTGGATCATATAGCACTTCTATATTTAACTTCCTGATGAACTCCAAACTCTCTTCCACATAGGCTGCTCCATTTTACATTCCCACCAAGAGTCAGCTTGTACCTATTTCTCCACATCCTCTCCTGCACTTGTTTTTTGTTTTTTAAAATAATGGCCATTGTATGTGGTGTGAGATGATATCTCATTGTTTTGACTTATATTTTCCTAAAGCTAGTGATGTCGAACATTTTTTCATGTACTTTTTGGCCATTTGTATTTCCTTTGGAGGAAATGTCTATTTAAAACTTTTGCCCATTTTGTAATTGGATTGCTTACTCTTTTATTGTTGAGTTGTATGATTTCTTTATATAGAATGGAAATCAAGCCCTTATTGAATACGTGATTTCCAAATATTTTTGCCCATTGAATGGTCTGTGTTTTCCCCTTCTTGTCAAAGTCCTTTGAGGAGGGTCCATTTATCCATGTTTTCTTTTGTTGATCATGATTTTCATGTAAGGTTTAAGAATCTACCAACTACCACTAGATCATGAAGATGTTTCCCTACATTTTCTTCTAGAAGCTTTATGATTCTAGCTTTTATATTTAGATTTTGAGCAATTTTGAGTTAATAGTTGTGTAAGGAATGAGATAGGATTTTCTTTCTTTCTTTTTTTTTTTTAAGTTATAGAAATCTAGTTCTCCCAGTACCATTTGTTGAATAAATTGTTCTGCCCCAACTAGTTGAGTTTGGCAGCCTTGTGAAAAATCACTTGACAATAGATGTGAAGGTCTACTTCTGAACCATCAATTTGGCTCCACCAGTCTATGTGTCTATCTTTTTGCCAGTATCATGCTGTTTTTACCACTGTAGCTAAGTAATATGATTTAAAGTCCAGAAGTGAGAGTCCTCCAACTGTGCTCTTCCTTTATAAGATGTTTCTGGCTATTCAAGGCCCTTTATCCCTCCAAATAAATTTAATAATTGTGTTTCCATTTCTTTAAAAAATCCTGGTGGTAGTTTTGTTGGAATTGCATTGAATCTGTATATCAGTCTGGGTAGAACTGATAACTTAATGATATTTAGTCTTCCAATCCATGAGCACAGAATATTTTTCCATTTATTTTGGTCTCTTTATATTTCTTTTAGCCATACATTATAGTTTTCTGAATTACAAGTGCTTTACATACTGGGTTAGATTTATGCCTAAATGTTTGATTCATTTATTCACTATTCTAGATAGAATTTTTTTCCTGACTTCCTCTTCAGATTGTGCATTACTAGTGTATAGACACACTACTGATTTTTGTGAATTAATCTTGTGTCCTGCTACTGCTGAAATCATTTATCAACTCTAACAATTTTGTTTTAGTTTTCAGGACTTTCTAGGTATAGGATCAAATCATGTGCAAATAGCACTAGTTTTATTTTTCCTTTTTTATTTGGATGCCTTTTATTTCTTTTCCTTACATGATTGCTCTATATTTAAAAACAGTGGTGACAATTGGCATCCTTGTCTTGTTCCTGATCTCAATGGATTTGCTTACAGTCTTTCACCTTTGGTTATAATGTTAGCTATGGATTTAAAAACAGTGGTGACAATTGGCATCCTTGTCTTGTTCCTGATCTCAATGGATTTGCTTACAGTCTTTCACCTTTGGTTATAATGTTAGCTATGGATTTTTCATATATGAACTTTATCATGTTGAGAAAGTTTCCTTAAATTCCTCTTTTGTAGTATTTTTATCAAGAAACACTGCTCTATTTTATCAAAAGCCTTTTCTGTGTCAACCAACAGGATTATATGATTTTTTTCTTTGATTTATTAACATGGTGTATTACCCTGATTGATTTTCCTGTGTTGAATCACCCTTGCATGCCTGGTATAAATTCCACTTGAACATGATGCAAAATCTTTTTAATATGTTGTTGGATTGGATTAGCAATATTTTATTGAGGATTTTTGCATCTGTATTCATCAGGGAAATGGGTCTGTAATTTTCCATTTTCATAATATATCTGAATTTGGTATTAGGGTGATATTGGCTTCATAGAATGAGTCTGGTAGCATTCCTTCTTATTCAATTTTTTGGAAGAATTTGAGTAAGATTGGTATTAAGTCTTCTTTGAATGCTTTGTAGACCTCACCTATATAAACATCTTGTCCTGGGCTTTTCATTGTGAAGAGTTGTTGGATGACTGTTTCAATCTCTTTACTTTAGATTGATTTTTTGAGGTCTACTACTTCTTCTAGGATCAGTGTATGTTGTTCATCCATTCCTAGGAATTTTTCCATTTCATCTACATTGTCTAGTTTGTTGGCATACAGTTATGCACAGTATCCTTTTATGATCACTTTTATTTTTGTAGGGTCAGTAATAATGTCCCCATTTTCATAATTTTATTTATTTGTTTCTTTTCTTTTTTTTTTCCCTTTGTCAGTCTAGCTGTTTGTTGATTTTGTTAATCTTCTTAAAGCACCAACTTTTCCTTTTGTTAATTCTCTCTACTGTTTTGTTTTGTTCTCAATTTCATTTGTTTCTGCTCTGATCTTTGCTATTTGATTCCTTCTGCTTGCCTTGGGAATACTTTCTCTTCTTTTTCTAGTTCCTCTGGCTGCATAGTTAGGTCATTGATTTTAGCTCTTTCTTCTTTTTCAGTGTAAACATTGAGGGCTATAAAACTACCTTTCAGCATTGCCTTTGCTGCATCCTATAGGTTCTGATATATTGTGCTCTCATTTTCATTCATCTTGGGATATTTATTGATTTCTCTTGCAATTTCTTCTTTGACCCACTGATTACTTAAGAGTGTGTTGTTTTATCTCTGTATATTTGTGAATTTTCCCTTTTTTCACCTCTTTTTGATCTCCAACTTTATTTCATTATGATCAGAGAAAGTACTTTGTGTAATTTTGATCTTATTGAATTTATTGAGATCTGCTTTGTGACCAAACATGTTGTCTCTCCTGGAGAAAGATCCATGAGCATTTGAGAAAAATGTATATCCTGCTGTTTTGGGTCCAATTTGCTGTATATGTCTATGATGTTTAGTCCATTTATCATATTATTCAAGCTCTGTTTCTTTATTGACCCATTACCCAGATGTTCTATCTAATGCTGAGATTGGAGTATTGAGTTCTCCAAGTATTATTGTAGAGACATTTATTCCTCTCTTCAGTTTTGCCAGTGTTTGCCTCATGTAATTTGGAGCACCCAGTTTAGGTGCATATACATTTCTGGTTGTGATTTCTTCCTGTAAACCATGATCTTCCCATAACTATGGCTACCACCTCTCCCTAAATTACCATTCTAATCACTTTAACACTAAGCACTCTCTTCAGGATCTTTGTTTATATTCTTCTCTGTATAGTGGAATGCTTTTTCCTCATATCGTAAGCAGGGTATGTATTAAATATTTGTGCCATATATTGTCTGTTTCCCCTTAGCTCTCTCATGCTGATTTTCTATAAACTCTTCCTTACTGCCAGGGTTAGAAGGCTGCCAACTACATTTTCGCACTTCCCCTTTCACCTAGCTTCCTGGTTTTTTCAATCAATGGAAAGCATTAGCAGGAGGTTATACAGTGAATTAGAAGGAGACATCATTATTGGTCTGCTCTGATGGTGCTCTCCAGCAATAGAAGCATTTTTCTAGTGACCAAGGGTGACCATATGTGCCTGCAGGTTCCAGTAGCATTGGTGGGTATTTCAATAGTATCACCAAGAGTGAAGGTTCCAGTTTTGGTTTCTTTTTTGCTGGCAGCAGCAAGTTTCTAATAGCAACAACAATCATGGCAATCATGGCATGATTTCTAGCAGCTCAGTGACAAGAGATGGGTTGTGATCTCTGGTCCAGTGGCAGGAGCATGGTCCTGATTTGGGGAAGCAAATTTCTCCTTTTCATCTTCTTTGTCCCACCCCCTTCTCCCTTTGCTTTCTGAGACTTTTTATCACTTTTAAAACAAACTTCCTATATTAAATTTTCTCTATTTCAAATAGTTAATGTGGATTTTGTTTTCTGGACTTTATGCTATAATACATAGCACCTTTTAAGACAGGTAAAATATCTTCTAAGAAGCTTTGGTAAGAACCCTACTACTTAATTTTATCTAAAACCTACTCTCAAAAATCCCTATACCTCCTTCTATCCTGGCATGCATAACACCATTTCTACTTAACTCTCAGGCCCTCATACTATACTATGAAAATCATGGGGACATGAATTATGTGCTATTTAACTTTTAAATTTGATGGTTTAGCACATTCCTTTATACATTGCAGATTTTTTATTTATATAAATTAGATATACTGATTATCAGAAATATTACTTTTACATCAACATTAAATATCTAGTCCTGGTTGAGTCCAATGAACTGGAGAGTAGGTGTTGCAACTCTGTTGAGATTCAGAGCCTGACTGTCACATGGAAAGCCCGAAGATTTAAGTCTCTTAGACATAAATCTACCAAATCTAGTACTAACTATAGGTTCAAATATAAGGGGCAGAAGAACTATCTGTAGGGAAACCACAACCGAGTCTTTGGGGAATGAACAATGGACTAGAGCAGACTTACTGTTATATTACTATAGATTTATAGTTATACTAGCAATGGAAGAACTTTTATCATTGATGTAGAGGCAGTGGCCACTACAGTTTCTGAGGGGAAGGAGAGGGGAAAAATATTTGTAACATGGAGGCATTTTTGGGACATTGAAATTGACTTGAATGACATTGTAATGACAGATACAGGCCACTATATATCTTGCCGTAACTTACAAAATTGTGTGGGAAAGAGTCTAAACTATAATGTAAACTATAATTCACCCTTAGTGGCGATGTGCCAAAATGTGTTCATCAGTTGTAACAAATGTATCACAATAACGAAGGATGTTGTTAATGTGGGGAAGTGTAGGAGGGTAGGGAGTGGACATATGGGAATCCCCTAAAATTTTTATGTATTATTTACATAATCTAAGTATCTCTAAAAATAAAAATAAATAAAAAAGAAAAAAAGAAAATATTCAGTAATAAAGGCTTGCAAGTATAGACTATGCTAGGTATAAACAAATTATAGTATACCACACAATGAAATACTATTTAATAAAATTATTTTTTATTATTATTAACCTAAAGGGCAAAAACTGCCATGAAAACTAGACAATTTTAAATCTTGAATATTTTATTTTTTATTTTGAGTTTCTTAAATAAGGCCTGGATACAGAAACATCAGTAGATAAAAGTTACCTCCAAATTAAATTGGAAAGAAGGAATGCCTCCTTTTGAGAAGTAAAAATGTACATAGAGTATAAGTCTTTAGAAAAATGTCATGAATTTCTTCTTCTAGTCTAAACTCTAGAATGTCATTGTCAGGGAGGTTAGATTTGGTACTGGCTCTCCAACTTGTAACTCATGGAGGAGACAGCTGACAGGTGAACCAACATCAGTATCACACAGATGAAGCAGAGAAATACACTTCCAGCATAGACTATTAGATTGGCAATGGAAGGGCATGTCTTAACTCTCCTGGGCCTCTCTTAATATTCGCTGTATCATGGGTCAATGAATCTCAAAGCCCCACCAGGTGAAAAATTATGAAGTAGAGTGCTAGCAAGCATGCAGCTGAAGCTTTTTGGCAAGGGGAGATGTAATCGCATGCAGAGGATTTGGGAGGATCATCTGCCTTTCAGACATTATGGAGAATATGGCTGAAAAGCAGCCATGTCTGAGGCTTCTGTGTGGCAAGATCCAAGCAGTACAAAAGGACATATGCTGATCCCTGAAGAAGCCAAAGGAAAAGACCATAGTTTCAACACTTGAAACTTTAGTAGTAAATGCCAATAAACAATATAGGAACCTGAGAAAATCACTGACAATGAAGCCAAATGGCAAACAAGAACACAACTGACACTTCATGTGTGGATCCCAGGATTCCCCTCCCTTTCCACTGAAGATGGAGACACATACCCTCTTGGGGAGTGAGAGAAAATTCCAGAAGAATGAATATGTAAAGGAGACAATCTGAAGACAGTCACACTACTGTATTTTATCGTATATATGTCCTAATTTGGAGATGTAATCTAAATCTAGAGATGCTAATTTATAATAAAAAATTGCACTGACAGAAGAAAGAACTATTTTAATAAATAGTCTTAAAAATTGCCTGCCCTACCCTACAGGATATTATTATTGACTGTTTTGCCTGGATTCTTGGTTCTAAATAAAATCTGGATAGGACTTCTCAATGCCTGAAGTAACAATACATAGACATAATTGTATGTTCATCCAGGAATTATTTCAGCAGTATGAACAATTAACATGAGTTAAGAAGTATTTTCATAGCTCTCCTCCTATTCTATTTTTATTTATTTTCTGAAATGCCCCATTTCCCCTACCTCACATGTATATGAAACTGAAGACTATAGTGAAATTATATTATCCAATTTGTTCTAACCGAATGAAAAAGTGGCTCTCAACACTGCTGAGGGTTGGGATATATCCATTAAGTGTACTTTAATTAACACTAGAGCATTTGCTAAGATAATTATTTGGATTTATGATATAATTATCAATACAAATCTAAAATTGAAATGTGTGTCAGGGAACAATTAGTTGCGTCTTTATGAAGCTTCCCCTTTGAGATATATATAAATGTGACAGGAGGGCTTTCTGGGTTTATGTGTTGGGACTACTAATTAACATCATTTCCAATTAGCCCATATTTTTATCTATATTTATCTTATTTGGATTTTAAAATCACTGTTGTATTATCCTTTCACATTTTCAATTGTCAGAAGTACATCTGATGTTCTGAGATTATTCCACCTTGTTTAGATAATTATTTGGATTATTTTGAAAATATATTGAATCTTGTGTTTCTGTCTTTATTAGTTTATGGAAATAATCATTTCTATAATATTCCTTTCTTGATGTAACTGTACCCAGATTCACTTCGAATGACTGGTATTTTTTTAAGTTTACTGTACATTTAATCAGCGATTTTTAGTTCATTTTGAATATTTGAGGTAGTATAATTTTTTGTCAAAATGGTTGTAAGCACTTCTTTCATTTTATAACTGGAAGCCTTGGATGCCAAATATCCTGATTTGCATAGGACTGCCCTATACATATAGCACTGTGCTATTTACCACAAAATTTTCAAATGACCTACAAGACATATTCTGGACAATAAATCTGTTTATAATTTATCTGAGCCTATGACTTAACTCTGTTTTATATATAAAACAAAGTGTTTTTTTCATAATTTCAAATACACTGATTTCATTTTTCTTTAACCAGCATACTTTGGAAATATTGTGGTTAAGTAACAAAACATTGCAATAAAGAGTATATTGTAATTAAGCAAGTCACAAGAATTTTTTCCCAGTACATATAAAGTTACGTATATATACTATACTGTAGTTTATTAAATGCTCAATAGCATTACATATAAAAAAACAATGTACATATCTTATTTTAAAATACTTCATTGTTAAAAAATGCTTACTATTATCTGAGCCTTCAGTGAGTTGTAACCCTGTAATCCAGGAATTGTTCTTCCATTTCTAGAGCACAGGCAGAGTAGATTTAGCATAATTATTAAGGGCCCAGGGATTTTCAGAATGGTAAAGTCATCAGTCGCATTAGCCCCTAACAGAGTCAGGCTGTCCTCTGAAGATATGAAGCTAGGCATTGACTTCTCTCTGGCTATGAAAATTCTAGACAGCATCTTCTTCCAATAGAAGGATATTTCTTCTACATTTAAAATCTGTTGTTTAGTCTAGCCACCTTCATCAGTTATTTTAGCTAGAGCTTCTGGATGATTTACTGTAGCTTCACCATCAGCACTTGCTACTTCACCTTCTGCTTTGATTTTATGGAGATAACTTTTTTCTTTAAATCACATAAACCCACCTTTACTAGTTTCAAATTTTTCTTCTGCAGTTCCCAAATTTCTCTGACTTCATAGAATTGAAAAGAATTAGGACTTTAATCTGGATTAGGCTTTGGTCTAAGGAATTGTTATGGCTGGCTTGATCTTCTATCCAGACTCCAAAAACTTTCATCATATCTATAAAAATGCTATTTTGCTCTCTTATTATTTATGTGTTCACTGGAGCAGTACTTTTAATTTCCTTCAAGAATTTTTCCTTTGCTTTCACACTTGGCTAACTGGTGCAAGAGGTCTACCTTTATGCCTCACTTGGCTTTCAACAGTCCTTCCTAACTAAGCTTAATCATTACTAGCTTTTGATTTAAAGTGAGAGATGTGCAACTCCTCCTTCCACTAGAATATTTACAGGCCATTGTAGGGCTCTTAATTGGCTTAATTGCGGTATTTCTGTGTTTCAGAGAATAGGAAGGCCTGAGGAAAGGCAGGAATATGGAAGAAGGGCCAGGTGATGGAGCAGTCAGAAAACACACACTAGTTATTAAGTTCACTGTCTCATAAGGACATGGTTTGTGGTGTTCCCAAACAATTACAATAATAACACCAAAGATCATGGATCACAGATTACCATAACAGAAATAATTATAATGAACAAGTTTGAAATATTTTGAGAATTACCAAAATTCAACAGAGACACAATGTGAGTAAATACTTTTGGAAAAATGGTACAAATACATTTGCTTGAAGCAGGGTTGCCACAAACCTTTATTATGAAGCACAATAAAGTGAAGCAAAATAAAATGATGTATACCTGTGTAAGCAGTGAGGGATAATTTTATGGCAATACTCATAGTGGTGCTTGGTTAAAATTTTACCAAGATTCATTCACTGAACTTGTCAATGCAACCTATTTATATTTATATTTAATTTATAAATTAATCTTTGTTAAAATTAAATACTTTTGGCAGGCAAAACATGCTATTGATATATGCCACTGATTGGATGAATCACAAAGGCTCTAGTTGAGTAAAAGAAACCAATTGCAAAAGGTTATATACTACGTTTCCACTGGTACCATATTCTCAAAAAGACACAACTCCAGTGATGAGGATCAGATCAGTGTTTACCGAAGGTTATGGGTGAGAGAGGGCTATGACTATAAAGGATATCGTGGGGGAGTTTTTTGGAGGAGATGGAACTGTTCTGTGTCCTGTTTGTCATGGTGGTAACAGATACCTATACATGTTATTTGGTATAGAACTCATGGCAGGCAGTCTCTTAGATGGCCCCTAGTAACCCTAAACTCCAGGTATTCATGCCTTTGTGTAATCCCTTCTCCTTTGACGTGTGATATCATAGTGACTTACTGCTGATCAAAAGGACACAGCAAAGGTGTGGGATATTACTTCCATGACTAACTCATGATTGAGACTGTCTTGTTATGTTCTCGCACTTGCCAACTTGTGAAGGGAGATGCCTTGTTTTTGAAGCCTGCAGGGCAAGGAAATGAGTGTAAACTCTGGCCAGTAGTCAGCTAGGAACTGATGCCTTCAGTCTAATAGGATTCAGAAAACTGAAATTTTGCCTGCAATCATGAGCTTCAAAGTGGGCCCTTCTGGATTTGAGCCTTCAGAAGGGATGACAACATTAGCCGATTCTAGTGACTGCAGCCTGAGAGACCCCGAAAGAGGATCCAGCTCAACTGTCTTCTTAATCCTTAAAAACTGTAAGAAGATAAATGTAATTTTAAGCCTTTAATACTCTGGTAATTTGTCACCCAGAATATAAAATGAATATATAAATGTCCACCAAAAGTGAAAACATTCACCAAAATAAAAATAAATAAATAAATAATCCATCTTACTACAAAGTAATGAAAAATTAAAACTAAAAATCTTCATTGCTTCTCTTTAAGGGAAAAATAGCAGCCTCATATGCAGTGATTCCTTTACCAGGGGATATATTTGTAATTAGATGAATCTAGCAACCTTTGTCCTTTTGTTGTAGAATTTGAGAGAGGCTCAATTATTTGTGTATAGAGAGGCCAGGACTCAGGAATGATTTTGAGAAGGAAAAATGGTTTATTGACGGCCGGCCAGACTCGGGAGCTTTCTGTTTGAATCCCAAGCCCTGAACAAGATTTTCAAACATCTTTTATACAGAGAGGAAAGGCCAAATGGTCTTTTTGTTTCAGTTCTCAATAGGCTTCAATTAGCATATATATCTTCCACATCTTAGGTAAGCTTTTAGCATGGACTCCAGATATTCTAGATAAGCTTTCAGCATATTTGGTTTTTGCATTTCCCCTAAATACTTAAAGTTTATAGCCCTTGCATTGTTAAACTGTTTCCTGGGACTGGAGCCTGTTGCCATAGTCCCTAAGGGCAGGACTGCAGCCTCTTGCCATTCCACACCCACAAGTCAAACAGCTTAAGTTATCTCTGAAGAGACAAAGAGCCTTCCACCCATAGCCCACATCACTTTAACACTTTCTGACATTTTTCATATAAGCATTCTGATTTTTTATTTCTTCCTCCCAGGTCACTTAAGACAATGATTCTTTTTCAACTATGACAGAGCATTGATTTAACTGTCATAAGCCTATTACAAACTTTTATTATATCCGTGCATATGGTTTTTGTATCATTTGTGATTAGGTTTTACTCAGCAACTAACAAATATCTACCTATTTACTTTATGCTAAGTACTGTTAATGGTTTCAGAGAAATATAGAAGGTAATTTTGAATATGTAATTTAGAACATTTTGAGAAGACTGAATGTTCAGATCAGCTATCTCTTTATTAAGGAAATCTCACTGTTCATAGAAAAATGGTTTCTTTTATTTAATTTGGGTATTTCCACACATCTATCCTAATGAAAATAAGTTTTATTTTTAATCTCATTTTTGAGCCAAACAAAAAAAGAAAAGAAATATGGAGAGTTCTTTGACTAGAAAGCTTTCAGTCATTTATCACACAACTCTACAAGTATCAAAGGGGCAGGTGTCGGAGCTTGATTTCAATAGGAAAAATAAAAATAGAGCCTAAGCCTTTGTGACAGATGTCAAGCATGCTGACAACTGTTAAAAGAAAAATCATTTTCCTGATCCTGTGCAAGAAGACAGCTAGTAAGATTAAAGATGTATCTCTTTATCTATGTTTTTGGCAGATCATTTCCACTGAATAGGATGTGAACAGTACTTCAGATGGAGAAAAGGATGCCAGGAATTTTCATCATCTCAACCACACAAAGGGCATAATAAAAGAGTCAGAATGTTAAGAAATAAAAAAAAAATAAGAAAAAACTATAATTGACTGGTATTTTCTGTGTAGTTTTTGTGCAAATACTGCCATAATAAATAATTTCTGATTTTAATGTTCTTAAATGCTCCTGTATTAAAGAAATAAACGATTAAACACTGAATGGCATGCAATAAATGCTTAATATAATTACTGAGTAAATGAATGAATAAATGAATTTAATAATTCATCTATATTTGTAGCTCATGGCTCACCCTAGTTTACCTTTTCATCCAAAATATTTCCTTCTACCAATGGGATTTTCATGAAATTCTCCATTTATAACTTTTAATTAATTTTAACCACATAAATAATTTTGCATACATTCACCACTAAAGTTTTAAATTTTACAGTAGGGTTAAAATTGATACTCTTCTAACCCTCATTTCTGAACCCTTCTTTCTTTCCTCATATTTATGTATTTTTTCTTTCCATTTATACAAAGTATGGATATCTACCAAATACAATATGGAATACAATATGAGTGATGGTTTGTTTGTTTATTCTGAAATGTTCTATAACTTAACAGTAAGTCTTAACAATGTTTCCATATTATTACACACAGGTCTATTTAGTTTTGCATGGTATTCTACAGTATAGAATAATCAGGGCCTATTTATTTGTCTCTACTGATAGAAATTTAGTCTTTATATAGTTTTTTGTTATTGCAAGTATTGCTGCTCTGAACACTTTTGTGTTTATCTCCATACTCTTGATGAGAGTTTCTCTAATATAGAAACTAAGTGGGATAATTGGAAAACTAGAAATGAATATTTTAATTTTAAATTTAAATTTCTTTCCAAATATTCATTTTGCATACATTTTATAATGTAGTTTTTATGATTATTATTTTTATTACTTTTATTAGCATGGACACTCATCAGCTATCTTGGTGTGTCATGTTTATCAAAAACAGCTATATTCTCAGAAGTTAGAACATCAATTAAGGCAGTTCATTCCAACCTTATTTCCTATGCTTCTATATAAATTCTCTAGCTTAGGAAGAAGGATTTACTAATTATACCTTTTGTAACTTTATTTCTGTGCTAGTTTTCTCCCTCTTTTCTATTCAACTGCATTATGTATTTTCTTTCATCTCATCTTAATATTTTCAACTTCTCTGAATATGTTTCAGGGCCATAAATTACATAGTCTGCTATACTTAGCATTCCCTTTTCCATGTGTTTAAATGTTAGTTCCTAATTGCTGGGCATAGTACTTTGCATATGATCAATATATTTTGATTAAAGTGTAATAAATATGAATTGAGTCAAATGAAACTTTATAAAACAGATGATTTAAATGACAGTTCTATTAGTTTCACTAATATATGAACCTGGAAGTGTTTACAGAGAAAAGACATTTTCAAGGGAATTCAAGTTCACTTCGCTTCTTAGCAAACTGTATTGAAAACATTTCAGTATATAGGCATTAATCTTTTTAAAAAATATTTCTAGTGAAAGACATTATTCAATTTCATAACCAGTATGGTCAAGAATTATTTTTAATCTTTAACTTCTCTTTTTGCTTTATTTTCTTTTATTTTGTTTTAGTTTCCTAAGTGACATAAATCAAATACCATAAAATACCATTAAATAAAAGAATTTATTCACTCAGAGTTTTGAAGCTGGAAAAATGTCCAAGGCAAGGCATCATCAAGGCAATGCTTTATTCGCCAATACCAGCTGCCAGAAATCCTTGGCTCATCTGTCACATGGGAAGGCATATGGCAACATCTCCTGGTCTCTCTCTTCTTTTCTGGTTTCATTGACTTCAGCTTCTTACTCCCAAGTCTTTCTCTTTCTTTGTCTTAATTTCATTTTCCTTTTTTTTTCCATCTTTATTTTTTTAATGTTACATTAAAAAAATATGAGGTCCCCATATACCCCCCACCCCTCTCACCCCACTCCTCCCCCCATAACAACAATCTCCTCCATCATTTTCCTATAAAGAATGCCTATAAAGTATTAGAATTAAACCTGTCCTATGAAGTGGGCCACATGTTAACTGAAAAGATTCACAACCACAGAATGGACTAAATTTAAGAACATGTTTTTCTGGGGTGCATACAGATTCAAACCACCACATTCTAGTCTAAATACCATTGGGGACTTAGGAAATTCACTTATTATTATACAAGTACTATATTGGAAAATGCTAAATTCTCCCTTTATTTCCCTCAATTCAGTTCCTTTATTTCCCCAGGTAAACTATTCTCTATGATCTTCTTTATACCTTTTCAGAATCATACAATGTAGAGCAAACTAAGCATTATATAATATTTCAAAGGAAGTTTGCTTTGTGAGTCATATACTGCTGTTCTTACATTTAACTATCACACTTGTGTTGGGTTTTGCTACAGTGTCCACTGATAAGATCTACCTTATTACAAGTTGTGGGCAAGCTGCCGATGCCTTGTTAGACATAGGAAAACCTCTCTAACTATAAGGCCTTTGGGGTTCCATGCAAAAGGTGGCGCCAAGGCATGCGGCGGACATCTGCCTTCTCCCCAGCAACTAGAGCGCATGAACCAATCAGCCTCGCTAAATTAGCATAGCCAGTAAACTGCTTGCATGTTGCCTCATGGTCTATAAAAGCTACTATGCTTCCTCAATAAATTAGACCTGCACCACCAGCCTGTGTCTCCAGAGCAGTTACTGTGTGTTGTCTTGTTCTGTTCATCCTTACCTCTTTGGGAGCAGAGCTGCTGGAAGGCACCACAACATCTGGTGCCCAAACAGGGACCTGAAAACCCCAGAGACAATATCAGTGAGCTATCAAGTGCAGCTCGGCATTGCAGTCGGTAAATGACCTTTGGAATTGGTAATCTTTCCTCCTCTGAGAAGGCTCCACAAGCGTGCGCCCTACATGCCCTTTTGGCAAGTAAGCGCATCAAAATTTCAGAAAAGGAACTTAATCAATATTGGGACCTTGTTCGTTTTAACCCCTGGCTCTCCACAACCGCCCTAAGGGATCCCACCACATGGGCCAAGCTGCTTAGGCGCGTGCGCTTTGTTGAAGTCCATAAGGGAAAACCTTTTCCTCTAGGTTTCATTCCCTCTCTCTTAGCCATTCATGCTTGCCTTATAGGTGCTCCGCTAGATGTACCTTCCCCAATCCCACTTTCCGTCATGCACGCAATTCCTTCTACCCCCACACCTCCTTACGTACCACCTGACCGTGAGCCCTTATACCCACCGCTCAAAGATATATCCCAAAGCCCCAACTGCTCCCCCTCTGAAACTTCCCCTCTGCTCATCCCGACATCTGCTACCAACCTTTCTCAACAAAAAACCCCTACTAACGGCCCCCTGCAGGAAGCCGCTGGCCACAAGAGCGTCGCCCTCCCCCTTCCGCAAAGGAGGAAGACCTAATTACCTTTGCTTTGGCAGCGACCAACTGCTCCTCTTCTTCAACACCTCCCCTTTCCCTTCCTACACAACCCCCCCTCCTCTTCCTCCTCTAGAGCTCCACCCTGCAGTCTTTGCCCTTTTCTTTCTGACTCTAGAACCATTTCCCCCCCCCCTTCTCTTGCACCCGCCATTTTCTCTTCCTCTTCTACTTCCTCTTCTGGTTCGGCAGCCATCTTGGCTAACCCATCCATCACTGTCCCTCCTCCCACCCCTTCCCCTGCACACCTTTACCCAGTGAACTTCAATCCTACTGATCACACCCCCTACAATTGGTACCCTTGGGATCATAAAACTATTTCTAACCTTTGCAAAGCCGTTCAGGAAGATGGCCTTAATAGTCCATATGCTCAGATGTGAATGGATAATCTGTCCCTTGAACACAATTGTGCTACTGATTGGAAGAACCTTGCACGTGTCATTCTGACTCCCGGTGATTATATCACCTGGAAAGCTTTGTACAATGATGAAGCAGAGAAAACAAGCATGAGCAACCTTACCAACGGCATAATGGTCCTCCCCCCTGATGCTTTAAAAGGGGAGGGGCAATGGGCTCTTCCAACAGTCCAAGCTGCATGTCCAGCGCCCTACTTTGATCAGTGCCTCACCATTGCTAAAATTGCTTTTCAAAAACTCAACCCTCAGGGAAAACCTATTCACCTCTCCAAACTTCTGCAGGTCCCAATGAGCCCTTTTCCAACTATTATAGTCGAGTGAAGGAGGCCGTTGATAGAAAAGTTTCCCATTCTGTTGCCGCTGATGTTTTATTAAAAGACATTCTTTGGGAAGGCGTCAATACCAAGGGTCGACAAACAATTACGCCTATTTGTAATAATAGCCGCAACAACTGGGTCCTTGCTTGCAGAGACATTGGGTCTCATTCCGCTTCTGCTATGACAGTGGCAACTAATACCGCTTCTGTCCTAGCAGCTGCCTTAGCTGATCATTTGCACGTCCAGCCACCTCACAAAACCTGCTACAGGTGCTGCAAGCCTGGTCATTTCGCCAAGGAGTGCCCTCTCGTGGTTACTCCTAAGCCACAAAATGTTCCCCCCTCAGTCTGCCCGAGATGTAGGAAAGGACTTCATTGGAAGAGAGATCGTCGCTCAAAAACTGATCTTCAGGGCAATCCTTTTCCGCCTTTAAATGAGATCAGGGGCACCTCTCAGTCCCGTAACTAAGAGAGGACCCCCCCCCCACCTGACATTTTTTGGACTATCTCCATTACCCAAGGTAAAGCATTCCTCACCCTCATAGTGCAGGGCAAGTCCATTACTGGGCAAATAGACACCGGAGCTGACTTATCTGTCCTCCGCTCTTCTGACACAGACCCTTCATGGCCACTAAAATTAGGTCCCTTAGTTCAAGGTGTGGGAGGCCTAAGACCCTCACACCAGCTGACATCAACATTGACTTGCACAGACCCGGATGGCAGAACAGGCACCTTCTGCCCCTTGTGTTACCCAACCTTACTCACACACTTTGGGGGCATGACGTTCTCCCCAAAGTGGGAGCCATCCTCACTACTAATCCTACAAATTACCCCCAAGCATAAAGGCCACTGGCCGTCCACCTTTATTTATTTTATCCAAACCAAAACCTATAAGATTAACATGGAAAATGCAAAACTCTATTTGGACGGACCAGTGGCCACTGCCTTGAGTAAAATTAAAACAACTAAAACTCCTTGTGCAAGAACAATTGAACTTGCAGCACATAGAACCCTCTACTAGTCCTCATAATTCTCCAATCTTTGTGATTCAAAAAAAACCCCAGTAAATGGAGGCTACTACATAACCTCAGAAATATTAATGCTCATATGACAAAGATTAGCTCCCCACAACCAGGCCTTCCTCATCCTTCAGCCATCCCATGCGATTACCACATTATTGCAATATACCTCAAAGATTGTTTCTTTTCCATTCCTCTTCATGAGGACGACTGTCAATACTTCACCTTTTCCATACCCGTCACAAATAATTCAGTCCCCCTACAATGTTAGCAGTGGAAGGTACTCCCACAAGGAATGAAAAACAGTCCAGCTATGTGCCAAATATTCATTAGTGAAACCACCCATCCCCTTTCTCAATTTTGTCAAATCGTTCATTATATGGATCACATCCTCATTGCTCACCCAGACCCAATTCACCTACAATTCTGCGTGAAATCTCTTCTACATAGCCTTATGCAACTGGGTCTCACAATGTCACCTGAAAAAGTACAAAACTACCCACCTTACACCTTCTTAGGCTATACCATCATGAGCTCTATCAGTCCTGCCATCCCCACTACTGTTTTCCCCATAAATGTACTCTTAATGTGCTTCAGCGCCTCAGTGGTGATTTTAGTTGGTTTTGTCCTCATCTGAGTGTAACCAGTCATGAGCTAAAACCTCTTTTTGACCTCCTGGAGGGTGACCCTGACCCCTCCAGCTGTTGTTTGGTGGGCAGTGCCAAACGAGCCTGCCTGAGCCTCATAAATGACAGAATTAAAAATCTTCACCTAGCTCGCTTTCAACCAAAACTCCCTCTTTCCGCTCTAGTCATCAACTCCCCGGGGACACCCACAGGTCTTCTATATCCGATGCCCCCCTCTTTTGGGTACACTTAGCTTTTAGTCATTTAGGTAAAATTACCTCTTATCGTGATGCCATATGTATCCTTGGGAGAAAACTCAGAAAAACAGCTGTTCTCTTGTATGGCATCGAACCCGACACCTTAGTTCTACCATTCGCTCAAGAATAAATACAACATCTTTCCCAAATTGATTTTAACATGCAAACTCTCCGATCAGGAGTCACAGGTCAACTTGATAACCATTTGCCAAAAAACAAACTCATCACTGCCATGACTCTTCTTCCATTTGTTCTCTCCTCTCACTCCTTTCCTACAACTTCTCCTGTCCCTCACGCTGCTACAATCTTTACTGACGCTAAACAAAACTCACTTTTCTATAGTAGTAAAATCCCTCGGCACCTCAGATTCCATTCATGTCGAGCAACATACCGGCTCTGTTCAACAAGGAGAACTACATGCTCTCCTCCAAGTTTTCCTACATCACCAATCCATCCCTTTCAATATCTTCACTGACAGTGCATATGTGGCTAATACTATCCATGTGCTGCCACATGCAGTCCTTAAAAACAAAATGACCATTCAAGATAATATGTTGCTTTTTTTGAAATCCCTCCTTGAAAATCGTAAACATCCCTGGTTCATTCAACATACTTGTTCCCACACTGGACTCCCAGGACCTCTTGCCAGCGGCAATGCCTTAACCTATTCCTCCCTCGTGGTAAAATTATTAACCACAGACCTAGACCAGGCAAGACTCCTTCATGCAAAGTTTCACATGTCTGCTCTTTCTCTCCATCATCTCTTCCCCTCCTTAATACAGCAGCAATGCGAACACCTCACTCGTGCATGTAAACAATGTGGTTCTCTCCTTCCATTAGGCCCCCTTCAACCTCAGGGAATAAATCCTTGTGGCCTCTGTCTGAATGCCATTTGGCAAATGGATGTCACACACATACCATTTTTTAGAAAAACTAAATTTCTACATGTCATAGTAGACACCTTTTCCAAATATACCTTTGCCACTGCTCTCACAGGAGAAACTTCAAGACATGTCATTACTGCTTTCCTTCAAGCCTTCAACCAAATGGGCATACCATGGACCATAAAGACTGATAATGGACCTTGCTATGCTTCCAAATCCTTCAAAAATTTCTGTGCCTCATGGCGCATCACACACAAAACTGATATCCCATACAATCCCCAGGGCCAAGCTACCATAGAACTCACCCACCTCATGCTTAAAAACCAGATAAAAAAAAATGAAGGGGCAATATCCCTGAGATACCCCCAAGGATGTTCTAAATAAGACTTTATTCACTATGAATTTTCTCACATTTGACAATGAATGCTGTACCCCAGCAGTCAGACACTGGGGAGGACTTAGA
This sequence comes from Dasypus novemcinctus, assembly GCF_030445035.2. NCBI lineage: Eukaryota > Metazoa > Chordata > Mammalia > Cingulata > Dasypodidae > Dasypus > Dasypus novemcinctus. The sequence goes on along the minus strand of NC_080676.1, from coordinate 37,581,896 downwards.
AATACTCCAACTCCCATGCCATTAGTTAGATGGAAAGACCCCCTTACAAATGCATGGCAATGGCCCCATCCCCTATTAACCCAGGTGTGAGGGTATGCTTGTGTCTTTCCAGAGAACACACAACAGCCAACCTGGGTCCCCAGCCAGCTCGTTCAACCAGCCACCAGAGATGAAGGTGATACACAGCACCAAAATACTGAGGAGAAAGAATGATTCTGGACTCTTGCATCAATTACAGGCACCAGGACCACCGTTATTCATCAGGTTTATCCCTCTCTTAATAATTGCTCACAGTGCTTCAGGCACACTCCTTTGGATCACTCCATTCCTCTGGACCTCGAGCCCTGCCCTTCCAGCCATGGGACATCCAAATCAAGGCCACAATCCCCGCTATGCCATGAGGACAGTCTTTGGAAAATGGACGCTCTGTGGAGAAAATGCCTGCTTAGATCTTCGTCCACTCATAATGATGAATGCCACGCTCACTGATGGAACTTGGGTTTCTTCACACACGAATGACTCAGACTGGGCATCCAGCCTCAATAAGACTGCAAATGCCACCCTCTCTGTGTGCGCCTTACCCTGCATAACTCTTCCCTTTCTTTTTATAGACGCAAGCAACCAATCTTTGGCTGTAACATCACTCATTGAATCCTTTCCAATTGCTGGAACTATACCAAGCATCCCTACGCTATTATTGTTAGAATTCCCTCCTTAATGTGGGTTCCTGTTAATGCTACTGTGTGTACTGGCCCTTCTGAATTAATTATGCACTTACATTTTAGGCAAAAAAGAGCAGTTGGTGTAGTTGTAGCTCTCATTGCAGCTATTATAGCTAGCCTAGCAGCCGCTGCCACTAGTATCACTTCTATAGTCCAATCTAATTCCAATGCTAACACAATAAACAACTTAGTGGAAAAAATGGCCGCCCCCTTGCAAACACAAAACCTGCTCAATAATCATATTCATGGCAGCCTACTTAATGTACAATAACAAATAGATTTACTAGAAGAAGAAGTACAAATGATAATGCAGCTGACAAGACTGCCCTGTGACATTAATTATCCACACATTTGAGTTACCCCCATTAGTGTCACTGATGGCATGGCAAACTTTACTGCAGCCAGAGCAATGTAAAAGCAAACCCTACTCGGACATTGGAACAATGACTTCTTAAATTTAACCACTCAGCTCACCCATCAAATTCTGACCCTTAACAGCACCCGAGCAACTACCATAGACACCACACTGATCACCAATATTCTATCTAACTTTCAATCCCTTTTCACTCCCTCTAATTTCATAACATTTGTTATCATTGGATCTGTTCTTATACTCTGTATAGGATATGTACTGCACAAAGTGCAAAACCTCTGCAAAGATGTTAAAACTTTAGTACTTGTCCAGCAGGCTATGGTCAGTGCTCTAGAAGCAGAAGAAGGCATTGCAGAAACCATTTCTCAAGCTGCAAATATCTTTGGCCTCACAGTCCTGCAAAAAATGCAGAGATAAACACCATGCCAGAGAGCTTGACTGGTAGCCAATGACGGGTAAGATCCTCAGAGGAGGACAACCTAAGACAGGCACAGTCACCTTGGCACAAAACAACACCAGTGCTTCACCTTGCCTCTAATAAAAGAAAAAAGGGGAATTGTGGGCAAGCCACTGATGCCTTGTTAGACGTCGGAAAACCTCTCTAACTATAAGGCCTTTGTGGTTCCACCCAAAAGATGGTGCCAGGGCACGCAGCGGACATGCCCAGTCATGCCTGGGCATGTCCCTCAGAAATCTGCCTTCCCCCCAGCAACTAGAGCACATGAACCAATCAGCCTCACTAAATTATCATAGCCAGTAAGCTGCTTGCACGTTGCCTCATGGTATATAAAAGCTACTACGCTTCCTCAATAAATCAGACCTGTGCCACCAGCCTGCACCTCCAGAGTGGTTACTGTGTGTTGTCTTGCTCTGTTCACCCTTACCTCTTTGGGAGCAGAGCCACTGGATGGCTCCGCAAGAACAAATGAAATGGAAATTCCCAACACATACAGTTATTTCCTCCACTTATATATTTCTGCAGATATTTTAACCCCACAGTATAATGACAGAGACAACCACTTTAAAGAACTGAACTGATTTAGATTTATAGAAAAAGCTGTCTTTAAAAAGCCACCTTAGGGACTTGGAGTTTTTCTGAATAATATTGCAGTGACAGATGCAGGACTTTATATATCCTGCCATAACCCACTGAATGGACTGGGAGAGAGTGTAAACTACAATGTAAACTATAATCCATGCTGTGTAGCAGTGCTCCAAAATGTATTCATCAAATGCAATGAATGTACCACACTGATGAAAGAAGTTGTTGATATTGGAGCAGTGGAGGGTGTGGGGAATGGAGTATATGAGAACCTGTTATATTTTTTAATGTAATATTTTGTGTGCTCTATGAATCTTAAAAAAAAAGATAATAAAAAAGCCACCTTGAAAAATAAAAGTTTTTTTTTTTAAAAAAAAATAGCCTTTTTGCATTTGTTAAACAATTGCTTTTGGAGCATTGAGCATTTATTGATTGATATTGGAGAAAACTATATTGTACTTGTTTTTTATATATTCCATTTATCCCTTTTTGAGAGTAGTGACCCCTTTTTCAGGGATTAAGTCTTAAGTATTTTTCTAGCTTTGTAACTTATACAACACCAAATAATGCCTTATGATTCTTAAGTATGTAAATAAAACTTGTAAAATAAATTATGCTTATAAGAGATAAGACAAAATAGAGGAAAAATGATTTTATATAAATGAATTTTTAAAAAAATTTACAGTAATCCTATGATACTCAATTGACTCTAAGTACTATAATGAACAAATATGGATTTTCTTAGGAAGAGACATAGTTTTGCAAGAGAAAACTTTAAATATACTAATGAACAATATGTCATTCTACAATGGATTTGATTCATATACGATACAACTCTGATATGAGCCATTCATATTATAGAATGGTTGCATTTACTTGTCATCTTATACAAGATTAAGAACAAATACATTAAAACAAGTCAAAATTAAATAATCATAATAAAGGTCAAAATATACCAGGAAAATCATATATTGTATACTTTCCTATAGATCTTCTTCTGCCTATTTAATTTCAATTTTTCTCTCACATTATCTCTGTGGTTAAAACCTCTGTCTCTCTTTCTCATCAACAGCTAATTCATGGAGAAAGATAAAGAAATTAAAAAAGAATTTCAAATTTATCCTACCACTACAAATATCCTTCATCTGTACATGTGTATTTTCTCTCCTCTCCAGTTTCTGTGGATAAAGTTTTATTGCTCTAACATAAGAAAAGTCCTCCACCTGTATTCTATAATGTAACACTGACATGCTTTAGCAAGTTTCCTTTTACTTCTGCAGCATCAGATTTTTCCTCTTTATGGGGTTATTGCCATAGGAGTACAAACATGTTATAAATTCTTACCTTAGAAATAACACTATACAATAAAAAGACCTTTCTTGACCCCACATATATCACCATATATTGTTCCAAAATTCATGCAATGTATATTACATATTTAAAGTTTCCACTTGGTCAACCTTTTTATTGCTTCCTGTCATTGTAATTGGTCTTTCATGTTCCCCAAAGCTGTGGTTCATTTTTGTGTTGACTGTCAACATGAGCTAGACACATTTATTCCATATTGAGCATTTATTGGGCATCTGTTACCTATAATGCACTACTGTGGACAAGGGGCATATAACAATGAAGTAAACATATTAATTTAGTTTGCTGAAAACAGCCAATGCAATATACTAGAAATGGGTTGGCTTTTGCAATGGGGATTTATTAATTTATAAGCTTACAGTTCTGTGGCTGTGAAAATGCCCTAACCAAGGCTTCATCAAGTGAAACTCTCTCCCCAAAGACATCCTCTGTTCAGCCTGTGGGCAATCCTGGGCTTCTCTGTCATGTGGGAAAGCATATGGCACTATCTGCTGATCTCTGGCTTTCTCTCCCCTGGATTCTTGCTCTCCTGGTGGCTTTCTCTCTTAGCTTCAGGGTTTTTATCTGTATCTGTGGCATTTTTCAATCCCATTTATAAAGGACTTGAGCAAGAGGACCAAGACCCACCCTGGGTCATGCCTCACTGAAGTGATCAATCAAAGGCACCCAATTGAAGTAACTCAATGAAAAGACATGACCTATAATAGGTTCACACCCACAGAACTGTACCAACTCAAGAACATAATTTTCTGGGGTCTACAAAAACCTCACACTATCACATGTACCAAACTCATGCTCTCCATGAGTTAGATAGCACATTTTTACATTATTAATAGAAATTGGATAGCAGGAAAATGAGGGCTGTAGAACCTTGCTACTTACAATATATTCTTTGAACTCCTAGAATGGCATCATCTGAGAATGAGTTAGAAATGCAGAATATCAGGACCCATGCCAGACCTACAGAATCAGATTACATAGTTTTCTGAGATCCCAGGTGATTCTAATGCACATTAAAGTTTAAGAAGCACTGGAAAATTTTTAAAAGAAGAATACATGGAAAAACCTAATATAAAAATATAAAATAATATAATATATTATAATATAATATGATATTTGGCTAATGAAATGTCAGTAATTATCAGTTAATTTAATCCATGATTTTTTCAATGCCATCTTTGCTCAGTGTTATTTCTTTGGTTTAAGTTAGAATCCTCTCTTAGTTAAGATTTCTTTTAGCTGCAAAAAACAGAAAACCCAGCACCAAGCATGTAAAAAGATATTAGCATTCTTCTAGCAGTTCAGCAGCATCATCACTACTAATATTGCTCCAGTTTTCTTAAACATTCAGTAATGTTGAAAGACAGCTTTTGCCTTCAAGGCAATAAAAAAAGGGAAAAAGGATATAGAAGGCATGAATTTTGTTTTAATCAGAAAGGTAGAAGCTTTTTCCAAAATACCTCAAACCCAAAACGTATCAGCTTGTTTAGTATGGGCTACTACTAAATAAAGTGGCCAGAACTAGCTGCCAGGGAGACTAGAAAAGTGGGTATTTTGTTCTCTAGGCAACACAAAGGAAGACAAAGAAAGAAGAGAGAATGTCAAATTCTGTGTAGAAAAGCAAGAGTGTCTTCCACAATATCAAATATATACTGTTCTTAAGCTTTAAATAGATTCTTATAATTAGATAATTATAATAATAAACATCCCCCACTACAACTATCACCAGCATGCATAATATCTCCACGATCTTTCAGAATCACCATTATAGACTCCCTCTTATTAGAAAATTTCAGGAACTGTAGAGTGTCTCCCAAGTGAACCCAATGGTCTAGGTTATTCCTGTGAGTTATGTTCAAATGCCATGATCACAAATTTCATATAGGTCATATATTATTTACGCTTTAAAAAAGCAACGAACAGGAATCATATTTGTGGTGGACCACCTACTAGCTCTCCTTGAGGAAGCCCTCTGACATGTTTTGACTACGTGTGAGAAGTGCCCCAGGGCAAATGACTCAAGGCAGCCTCTGGCTAGTGGGCAGGAAGAAACTGCTGACAAGGTGCAATAACTGAATTCTGCCAAAAACCACAAGAGTGTGGAAGCAGGCTTTTCCCCAGTTAAACCTCAGATGAGATGCCAGCCCTAGCCAATACTTTGATTGCACTGTTGAAGGATCTCACTATGAAAAGCCCAGACTCCTGGCCCACAGAAACTGTGATATAACAAATGTGTGCTGGTTTAAGCTGTATATTTCTGGTAATTTTTAAAGCAGCAACAGATAACTAATACATGCATTTACATTTAATATTTAAAAACTACATTTTAATATATTGCATTTTTTCTATAAATATCTGCTGAAACTTCTTTGTGAAATATATTTTGTCTATTGTTAGAGGTTTGTAATAATTAATAAGCTGTAGCTCAGTTTCTCCTGATATGCACTGGGGAAAGGCTAACCCCATCCCTCATAAGCCTATGTGCCTAAGGGCATGGCACTTCCCCACAGGTTAAACAAAGAAACCACCAGAAATGGGAGTAAAGGGAAATGGAGATCTTCCCTACCTGCATATCAGAGGGAGATAAAAAGAACAAACCTTTAATCCCTACAGATCAAAGAAGCATCTGCTTCTGCAGCATTACAAGAAACCATAACTCGCTAACCCACTATCCTCTAGTCATATCTGGGAATATTTTCACCTCTAGGTCTTCCTATTGGCCTCTGCACCTCATTCTGACCCTCAACCCCCTCCCTCCAACTATCATTTCCCCACCTAGGAAAGTTCTGTATAAATTCAAATCCCCCCCTTCCAAGAGTGGGCTTAAGTCTCTCTTCAGGCCTCTCTTCAGGTCACACTGGTGGAGGACCTGAAGTCTGTTCTGTACCCAGAATGAGACATCAGACCTAAAAACTCATTTTCTATTCAACTTCTGTGTAGCCACAATACAAATTGGACAATGAAAGTCAATGGTCAAAAAATGGCACTTTCAATTTCCAAGTTCTCCAAGACTTAGAGAACATTATCCAGTGCAATGGCAGATGGTCAGAGATCCCTTACATTCAGGCATTCCTTTTCCTTCTTTCCCTTCCTCTGCCAATCCTGTTCTTTCTACCAAATTCATTCTTTATACCAGAAACATCCTCAAAAATCTTCCTCCTCATCACTTCCACCCTCTAAAACTTCTGAAAATTCCAACTTTGATCCCTCAGATTCACCCCCCCGTACCTTCTCCATATAATCATCTGGGGTTATCTCTGGACTCAGCTGCACCCCTAATTTGTACCCCTTTCAGTGCTGCTGCCTTCTCCCCTCTTCATAGGTGCTTGCAGAGACTATGCCCCCTCCTTCTGCACTGCAGCCCTCCATGTCCATCAGCACACAGGCTCCTAACTCCACACAGATGCCAGCTCCTCTCTCACCCCTCTGGGAGCTGAAAGAGTAGCCAGAGTACACATTCCTTTCTCACTCTCAGATTTAAGCCAGATAGAGAACCAGTTAATATCTTTCTCTTGCAACCTCTACATCATTCTTTCCACCTGTCTATCCCCAGAAGAAAAAGAACGTATTTGGTCCGCAGCCCAAACCCTTGCAAATACCCTAAACCAACAAAATGCTGCCAACAGCCCTGTCAGAGCCACAGCAGTCTTCCCCAAAAAACCTAGCTGTAAATCCTCCACCCTCCAGAGTTCCCAACAGACACTCCACTCCAGGCAAGTACAAAAAACCACCAAGGCCATGCTTCAAAGGCAAAAGGCCTGGGCACTGAGCCAAGCAGTGCCCGAACCCACAACCTCCTCCAAGGCCATCACTGCTGTGCAAGCAAGAAATCCACTGAAAGTCTGACTGTCCCCAGGCCTCTCAAGGCAAAAGGGCATCACTTACCCAGTCAAACCCAACCCCGGGCTTCACCCTCCCAGACCTTCTGGAACCAGCAACAAATGATTAAAAGTACCCTAGAAACTGTGCAGACCCCACACCCATCTCCAAAGCAGAATCTCAAGTAATTCTGGTGGTAGCAGATAAGCCAATTTCATTTCTTATTAAAATGAAAACCACTTACTCTGCCCTTCCCCAAATCCCTAAACCCTTAACTCACTCCTCAATCTCAATGGTGAAAGTCAGGAGTTTCACAACCCATCTTTTACTGTACCCAGTAAAAAGCCACCCATTCACCCACTCACTCCCTCCTCTGCTTCCCCTTTTTCCCTCAAACTCTGTCAGTCCTAAAACCTAAAATGCTAATGTTCCTATCATTGCTGCCCATCACAAACCAGTCACAGTTCAACTCAAAAATCCTACCCATATCCTAGTCAAACCCCATAATCTGTCCCTCTTGATACCCTGCAAAGTAACAAACCTACAATTATGCACCTCTTACAAATAAGTCATTAGCTTACTCCTGAACTTTAAATCTAAGTGTAATCTTAAAAAAGTAATAATTCAAAATATATGTGTTAAATATGTGTGTATCTAAACTGCTCAGTTAAAGCTTAACTGCATTTGTACTGCCGAAGTATTCCTAACTGGCTGCTGATTACTAATAAAAATATATTTAAACCTGCCACAGAACTGGTGCTTTAACTCATACTTGTCCAGCTCACATTGAAAACTGCCACAAGGTGATATATTACAGTAAGCTATCATAAATTGAAGTAACTCCACTGCTGTATGCAGCAACCCTAAATACTGTTAGTTTATTACAAAAATTAATACCAATTATGACACTATCACTTTGTTTTCAAACTTGCTAAAGCTTTCTCTAGTATCTCCTTAGGCAAATCAAGTCAGCCTGCATTCACCTTCATGTGAAAAAGCCAACAGTAAATTTTGCAGTGCTTTTCCAAAGCTGTGTGCATAACCAAATTGTCTATCCTGGCCTGCTGACAAAAATCTGATTGTGTGAAAAACCTGTAGCTGTAACCCTGTTTCATTATATTGATAATATTGTGTTAACCAGTAATTTTTACAGAATTGGGAAAAAGTATCTGAAACAATAGCATCTTATCTTAAAAACCTGAAATGGGCAAACAATTGAGACAAGCTATTAGGTCCAAACTGCTCTGTCAAATTCTTTAATGTTGTTTAGTTAGATAAAACAATAACTATTACCTTTTGCTGTAATTGATAAAGTACAATGTTTTTTCAAATTAATAAGAATTTGTATTATTGTTGAAATACTAAAAACTGTTCATCTCTCATTTAGCTTAAAATCAATTCTTTTACCCATTATAATGATGTGGGCTATGGGTGGAAGGCTCTTTGTCTCTTCAGAGATAACCTAAGCTGAAGGCTGTGGGTGTGGAACGGTAAGAGGCTGCAGTCCTGCCCTTAGGGACAATGGCAACAGGCTCCAGTCCCAGGAAACAGTTTAACAATGCAAGGGCTATAAACTTTAAGTATTTAGAGGAAATGCAAAAACCAAATATGCTAAACGCTTATCTAGAATATCTGGAGTCCATGCTAAAAGCTTACCTAAGATGTGGAAGATATATATGCTAATTGAAGCCTGCTGAGAACTGAAACAAAGGGACCATTTGGCCCTTTCTCTCTGTATAAAAGACGTTTGAAAATCTTGTTCAGGGCTTGGGATTCAAACAGAAAGCTCCTATATATATATATATATATATCCCAAATATATATATATAAACAAAGAGTTAGGAATGTTAGAGGTTTGCAATAATTAACAAGCTGTAGCTCAGTTTTCCCTGATGTGCACTGGGGAAAGGCTGACCTCATCCCCCATAAGCCTACATGCCTAAGGGCATGGCACTTCCCCACAAGTTAAACAAAGAATCCACCAGAAATGGGAGTAAAGGGAAATGGAGACCTTCCCTACCTGCATATCAGAGGGAGATAAAAATCTTTAATTCCTACAGATCAAAGAAACATCTGCTCCTACAGCATTCTGAGAAACAATAACTCCTAACCCACTACCCTCTAGCGATATCAGGGAAAATTTCCACCTCTAGGGCTTCCTATTGGCCTCTGCACCTCATTTGGATCTTCAGCCCCCTCCCACCAACTATCATTTCCCCACCAAGGCAAGTTCTGTATAAATTCAAATCCCCCCCCCTTCCAGGAGTGGGCTGAAGTCTCTCTTCAGATCCCCACCATGCTGGTGGGGGCACTGAAGTCTGTTCTTCAGACCCCTTCCATTGGTAGTTTCTCAATACATTCGCTGTGATCCTATCAGTATCTGTGTCTGAGTAAGCACCGTTTTTCTCCAACATTTATTACTTTAAAAAATATCATATTGCCAAAATATTACTATCTGAGCTTGCTATATATATTCTACAATGGGTGTAACCTTGTTACTGCTAGTTACTGCTGTTACTACTGTTACTGCTAGCAATTTTTAAAGCAACTCACAGATTCGGAGTTTATCTGTATGTGTGTACATTTGGCAGGCCTTTTCTGAAAAATGGGGATTTCATAAGCATGTTGGATAGTTTCTTATTTGGATAGCATCATTCTAGTGCCAACCTTTCAATTCAAACCTAAAATTCATCCAGATTGTAAATGGAGACCATAAGCCTAGTAGTTAAAAAGTAGGTTTAAAAATTAGAAGTACTTGCCACATAACAAGGTCTAGGGCGAGCAGACATTTCTTCAATAATTTCCCCTCCAAAATGATTTCACCAATATTTATGGTGGATGATCTAATTTTTTAATGTTTTGTAATTTACTTTCCATTTACAAGCCATTACAGTGAACTTATCAATTTTTTATCTCACTTTAGAAACAATCCTTCTCTTGTATAAACATGTGTTCCATCTAAATTTCCAATCCTGCTCTAATGTTTTCTTAAGTCATCTGATCTCATTAACTAAGTCCTTAGCCCAATAACCATTTACATTTATCCAGACTAAAGTAAAAAGGAAATCTTTTCAAAGCAAAGAACTTCTGTGGCTTCAGGGAAATGTGAACCATAAAAACAATGAGAATAAAAAAAGAAGAAACTGAACATGCAGGTTGTAATGTTGTATCTGTTAGAAAAATAAAGCTATTTCCCAGAAAGGATAAAAAGACTAACATATATATATATGGAATCTAATTTAGGAAATCACACACTTCTTTTAAATTTCCATGGCCAAATTATTTTGCTACCATTATGTATCAGGAATTCATCACACATGCTGATGTTAAATATCAGTAACAAATACATTCCTGAGGCATGAATAAGTAAGATTTGGATTATTAGTCATTCTGTATGATCTCTTACATGGCTTCATGAAGATAGCCATTCTTACCAAGCTTAATATGTAATTCTTTTAGCATGTGGCAGCAAACATTTTTCATAAACTCTTGAAATTTCATTTTCTAGCAAAAACCTATGCACTATAAAGGCTTCTTTGGGATCACTGGTCATGGCTATCATATTCCTAAACTAACAAAGTGAGTGTGCCACAAATACTTGTTGAAGGGTAGAATTCCCTCAGACCAGTAGGATGCCAATGCCAAATTAGCACTTTCATCATAAATTCCAATTCATGAATTATGAAATTAATACTTCAGTTAATTATTTCTACAGCTGTCTAATTTAGCTTCTCAAGAGAGCTTACAAGCTTGTATATCACTAAACAATTAACATTTAATGATTTTAAGCACTTTAAAATTCATGTTTTGAACAACTGCAGGAGCATAGTAAATGGGTGGGATATGAGAGGGCCACACTACCAACAGCCAGTAGAGGGAAACATTGTTGTCAGACAATTTAAAAGCAATTGTAAACCTACTAAAATTCAGTCTGCTTTTCACCATCACCATGTGCTAGCAATGCTAAAAAATGTCAGTAATAAAATATCCCTCCTCAACTCAACAGAGTGGACCACTAAAACCTCCCTTTCCTAAAGAAGGATCTCTGCATAGTTCATTTAGAGAATCTCATTTGCTTCACATTCCTAAAGAAAGCAAACTTTTTGAATAGGAACAAATGTGTTTCAAACTAAAATTATGAACAATTTGAATTAAGAGACCATACCTATGCAGAGAAAAAACACAGAAAGAGTAGTAATAAGCAATTGATGAAAACAGCAATTTTAATATATTTATTTCAAATTAAAAAGAAAGAAAACATGCAATGTAATAATATGGGTTAATATAATTATATTTTAATTACGTTAAACAACATATGCAATGTAATGGCTTGAGGTTATTAAAAGAAGGTGCAAATTAAATCCAGTATACCTGTTTAGTTTTCTGGTTAAACTCATATATTATAACATTATTTTTGCTATTATAAATACTAAATATTCTGCAATAACTATATTTTTATGCAAATTTGTGCACTCAGTTTTTTCATTTTTCTAAAAATATTATTTATTTATTTATTTTGCCCTCTGCAGCTTGCTCACCATCTGCTTTCTGCATCCATTCGCTGAGCATTCTTCTGCATCTGCTTGTCTCCCTTTTGTTGCATCATCTTGCTGCACCAGCTCTCTGTGGGCATGGGCTGTCAGCTCTCCGTGGGTGCAGGCCACCTTGCCTTCACAAGAAGGCCCTGCGAAGCGAACCCAGGGCCTCCCATATGGTAGACAGAAGCCCAATGGATTGATCCACAGTCGCTTCCCTGGGAACTCAGTTTTAATGATTTTTTTTAGGATTACTCCTAGAGGTGGAAATTTTCATATTAAAGGATATATATGAGACCATTTTATAAATAAAGTTTTATGGATATCACACACTTGCAGGCACTTAGGTCACATAAGTCTTTCAAAAGGCTTTGAAAATACCTTACAGTCATGAAGGAACAAATGAGTTAGTTAAAAAATATTTAACTAAAGTGATAGAATCAAAATGAAGAATTGTCTTAGAAGTAAGATTGTCAATTAAGTTATTACATTTAATATTGCTAAAATTTCACTTTATAAAAACAATTTTTAGTTTCGATTTTTTTTTACTTCACAAGAAATTCAAAATAAGCACAGTTGTGTAAAAAAATTATACTTGAGAATATGATTCTCTTCCACATAGGTAAACAAGTTTACAAGTAACATTTTAAAAACTATTCAAATATTTATAACAGAATTATTATAACTGAAGTAAATATGGATGCTTTTATTATGTTTGATATGATGGGGAGTAGAATCTCCAAAATAAGGCTGATCGTGGCCTATGGAATTTTATAGTGGTCCAGGTTATGCATATTTTTAAGACTGTCATGTATATTGTCGTTAAAAGACTTTGCCAATTTGTAAATATTATAAATAATGGAAACACACTCTATTATATGAAAATTTGACATGAATTTCAGTGCCACATTAGAACCAGACTATTGTCCTTTTCCTGATAGAAATTCTGCAGCTTACCCTGAATGCCAAGGAACAATACCTTTCGAAGATAAAATATCACTGAGATTGAAACAATATTTACTCTTTCAGATGGACGATGATAGTTATCCATGTAAAATATTAACACTTTCATTTCATTGATTTATTTAATTGAGATTAAAAAAAAACACATGGAGAGGGGGCAAGATGGCGGCTGAGTGAACATCCCTGTTAGGGTCTTCTGCAGGGAATCGGCTGGGCGGCGTTGGAGACTCTTTGGGACCGGGTTGTTTCAGGATTTTTGCTGGTCCGGAGGTGTCTGGACATCGATTTGGAGGGAAGGTAACAGAGAGGATTCGTCTGTGAAATATACACGGAGATCCCAGCTACCTGTAGAGGATTCCCTCCTTGGGTAGGCGGAGACGAGGCATCTAGCCCCACTCGGTGGGGCTGAGCCAGGCCGGGCCGCAGCGGCGGACGCCGGAGCCGGGCCGGGCTGCGCCAGCGGCGAGTGGGGCCAGCGGGGCCGAGCCAGGCCGAGCCGGGCCGCGGTAGCGTTTGGAGCCGGGCGGGGCCGGTTCAGGCCGCGGCTGCGGGCCCCGGTAGCGTTTGGAGCCGGGCGGGGCCGGTTCAGGCCCCGGCTGCGGGCCGCGGTAGCGTTTGGAGCCGGGCGGGGCCGGTTCAGGCCCCGGCTGCGGGCCGCGGTTGCGTTTGGAGCCGGGCGGGGCCGGGTCAGGCCGCGGTGGCGGGAGGTGGACGCCAGAGCCGGCTGGGCCGCTGTAGCGAGCGGAGCTGGGCGGAGCCAGGCCAGGCCAAGGCGGCGTGAGGAGCCGGGCAGAGCCGGTCCAAGCCTCCGCAGCGGGGGGAGCCGGGCCTGCGGAGGGGTTTCTGTTTTTTTTTGTTTGTTTGTTTTTGTTTTTGTTTTTTTTTTTTAATTTAGTTTACTTAATTTTTTTTTTTTTTTTTTTTTTTTGAGCATCTGCAGTACTGGGGAGTTCGTGGGCCCTGGGCGGCCTATTGGGGGTTTGTGGGAAGGGAGGTGCTAGCAGACCCATTTGGGCAGACAGACGGGGTTTTTAGGGCAAAGCGGGGGGAAGTTGTTGTTTTAGATAGTGTTGCAATTGTGACACGTGTGTACCTGTATCTCTCTTCTCCATATCCGTTCCCCACCGTTTGCCCATCCTCTTTTTCTTTCTTCCTTTCTTCTTGCCTTTCTTTTTTCTTTATTATAATTAGTTTTTTTTTTTTTCGGTTTTCTCTTTCCCTCTTGTCCCTCATCTTCCACTTATTTTTACTTTAATTCAAGTATACAATAGGTGCTACAGGGAACACCTCACATTTGCTGGGTTTTCCCATCCTCCACTGCCTCATTTCTGTGTGAACTGATTTAGGCTACCTACACTATCCCCCTTCCCCTGCATCTTGATATCCACTATCATCTACTGTCTCTCCTATATTCCACCCCCCACCTCCCGTTCTTTGATCCACAAAGTGTCTAACTCTTAATTTCTAATACCTTTGTTCTGTTTTCTGTCTATTATCCACTCTTGAAACTATTACCTTTCTTTTCTTTTTCCCTCTCTCATGAAAACAATAGCTGTGTAGTTCATACCATATTCCTCCCAAATTCAGTCATCAACTTCATAAAAGGTACTCTACCTACAGCTATAACCCTATACAATCTACATGAATCTAACCTCCATCCTTCCAGATCTCATATTCCTGCTTTATTAACATACATCACCAATACAGCTTTACACTTTTCCCTTGCTTACACAATTGCCTTTCCCCAACACTAATACTTTCCTCTAAAGTGAACCTAACCAACAACAAGTAACTAGAATAAGAAGAAAAAAGTGACAAAGAGAAGATATAACACCTGTGCAAAAATAACAACTAATTAACCTCCAAGAGCAGACAAAGAAGCTAAGGAACTGATTAAATTCGTCAAAATAAAGAGATGACCAGAAAGCAACAAAAATCTACGAACCAAACCAATAATCAGGAAAACATGGCCGAATCCAATCAACAAACCAATAATCACGAAGGGGAGCAAAACTTGGCACAAGCAATGAAAGATCTCAGAACATTTATCACCGACAAATTTGATGCAATAATGAAAGAGGTTAACAACATGAAGACATCGCTTGGAGGGGAAATTGCAGACATACGCAAAAACATAACAGATATGATGGGAATGAACACCACAGTTCAAGAAATCAAAAATACACTTGCAGCAAATATCAGCAGACTAGAAGAGACAGAGCAGAGAATTAGTAATGTGGAAGACAGTACATCAGAAATCAAACAGATAGTAGAAGGGGTCAATAAGAAGATAGAAAAAATCCAATTAGGATTTAGGGACCTGAATGACAATGCAAAACGCTCAAACATACGTATTATAGGCATTCCAGAAGGTGAAGAGAAGGGAAAGGGGTCAGAAAGAGTGTTGCAGGAAATAATGGCTGAAAACTTCCCAAATCTACTGAAAGAGACAGATGTACATATCCAAGAAGCACAGCGCACTCCACAAGTCATAAACCCCAACAGGCCCACCCCAAGACATATACTTGTCAAATTATCCAATGCTCAAGACAAAGAGAAAATCCTAAAAGCAGCAAGAGAAAAGAAAACCATCACATACAAGGGAAGCTCAATTAGATTAAGTGCTGATTTCTCTTCTGAAACCATGGAGGCAAGAAGACAGTGGTATGATATAGTCAAGGTACTAAAGGAAAAAAATTTCCAACCAAGAATACTCTATCCAGCTAAACTAGCATTCAAACATGATGGAGAGTTCAAAATATTCGCAGACAAACAGAAACTGAAAGAGTATACCAACAAGAAACCTCCCCTTCAAGAAATTCTAAAGGGAGTTCTGCAGGAAGAAAGGAAAAAACAGGAAAGGCAAAGTTGGAGGAGAGTATAAGACCAACAACAACAACAAAAAAGACAAAAAAAAATATACAAACAAAATATGACAAACACAAATCCAATCAAAATATGGCTAACACAAATAATTCCTTGATAGTAATAACACTGAATGTCAATGGATTAAACTCACCTATCAAAAGATTCAGACTGGGACACTGGATAAGGAAATATGACCCATCCATATGCTGTCTACAAGAGACACATCTTAGACCCAGAGACGCATGGAGATTGAAAGTGAAAGGCTGGAAAACAATCATACAAGCTAACAATAACCAAAAAAAGGCAGGAGTAGCTATATTAATATCAGACAAAATAGACTTTAAATGTGAAACAATTGTGAGAGACAAAGAAGGATACTACATTTTAGTCCAAGGGAAAATCTGTCAAGAAGATCGAACAATCATAAATATCTATGCCCCTAACAAGGGTGCCTCTAAATACGTCAGGCAAACGCTGGAAAAACTAAGTGAAAGAATAGATACATCTACAATTATAGTGGGGGATTTTAATACACCACTATCAACTCTGGACAGAACATCTCAAAAGAGAATCACCAAAGAAACAAAATATCTGAATAGTATATTAGAGGAGCTCGATCTAATAGACATATATAGATCGCTACAACCAAACACAGCAGGATATACATTTTTCTCAAGCGCACATGGATCATTCTCCAAGATAGATCATATGCTAAGCCACAAAGAAAGGCTGAACGAATTCAGAAAGATTGAAATCATACAAAACATTATCTCTGACCACAGTGGAGTCAAGCTGGAGATTTGCAAGGGAAAGAAGCCCAGATTTCACACCACGATTTGGAAATTAAACAACGCACTCTTAGAAAAACAGTGGGTCAAAGAGGAAATCTCAAAAGAAATCAATGACTACCTTGAAACAAATGATAATGATAACACAACATACCAAAATTTATGGGATGCAGCAAAAGCAGTACTGAGAGGGAAGTTTATAGCCATAAATTCATATATCAAAAAAGAAGAAAGAGCAAAAATTGAAGAACTAACTGCACATTTGAAGGAATTAGAAAAACAACAACAAAGTAACCCAACAGGAAGAAGAAGGAAGGAAATAACAAAGATAAGAGCAGAACTAAACGAAATAGAAAATAAGAAAGCACTTGAACAGATAAACAAGACCAAGAGCTGGTTTTTTGAGAAGATTAACAAAATTGACAAACCTTTAGCAACACTAACAAAGAAAAAAAGAGAGAAGATGCAAATACACAAAATAAGAAATGAGAAAGGCGATATCACCACTGACCCCACAGAAATAAAGACTATCATAAGAGGATATTTTGAAAAACTATATTCCAACAAAAATGACAATCTAGAGGAAATGGACAAATTCCTAGAAACACATAAACAGCCCATATTGACAAAAGAAGAAATTGATGATCTTAACAAACCAATCACAAGCAGAGAGATAGAATCAGTTATTAAAATTCTCCCAACTAAGAAGAGCCCAGGGCCAGATGGCTTCACAGGTGAATTCTACAAAACATTCCGGAAAGAACTGACACCAATCCTGCTGAAACTATTCCAAACCATCGAAACAGAAAGAACATTACCCAACTCCTTCTATGATGCCAACATTACCCTAGTACCAAAGCCAAACAAAGACATCACAAGAAAGGAAAATTACAGACCAATTTCTCTAATGAACCTAGACGCAAAAATACTTAACAAAATACTTGCTAATCGTATTCAACAACACATTAAACGAATTATACACCACGACCAAGTGGGATTCATCCCAGGTATGCAAGGATGGTTCAACATAAGAAAATCAATCAACGTAATACACCATATAAACAGATTGAAGGAAAAAAATCACATGATTATATCTATTGATGCAGAAAAAGCATTTGACAAAATACAGCACCCTTTCTTGATAAAAACACTCCAAATGATTGGAATACAAGGAAATTTTTTGAACATGATAAAGAGTATATATGAAAAACCTAAAGCCAATATTGTTTACAATGGAGAAATCCTAGACTCCTTCCCTCTAAACTCAGGAACAAGACAAGTATGCCCACTGTCGCCGCTCCTATTTAACATTGTCTTAGAAGTACTTGCTCGAGCACTGAGGCAAGAACCAGAAATAAAAGGCATTCAAATTGGAAAGGAAGAAGTCAAAATTTCATTATTTGCAGATGACATGATCCTATACATAGAAAACCCTGAGAGATCTACAATGAAGATTCTAGAACTCATATATGAGTTTAGTAAAGTCACAGGTTATAAGATCAATGCGCAAAAATCAGTAGCATTTCTGTACACCAATAATGAGCAAGATCAGGAGGAAATCAAGAAACAAATACCATTCACAATAGTAAATAAAAAAATCAAATACTTAGGAATAAATTTAACTAAAGAGGTAAAGAACTTATACACTGAGAACTATACAAGATTGTTCAAGGAAATCAAAGAAGACCTAAATAAATGGAAGACTATTCCTTGTTCATGGATAGGAAGACTGAACATTATTAAGATGTCTATCCTACCAAAATTGATCTACACATTCAATGCAATCCCAATAAAAATCAATGCAGCCTTCTTTAAGGAACTAGAAAAACTAACTATGAAATTTATTTGGAAAGGAAAGAGACCCCGAATAGCCAAAGACATACTGAAAAAGAAAAATGAAATTGGAGGAATCACACTACCTGACTTCAAAACATACTATAAAGCTACGGTGGTGAAAACAGCATGGTATTGGCATAAGGAGAGACATATAGACCAATGGAATCGAATTGAAAGCTCTGATATAGAACCTCACATATACAACCACATAATATTCGATAAAGCCACCAAACCCTCTCAACTGGGAGAGAGTGGCCTATTCAACAAATGGTGTCTGGAGAACTGGATAGCCATATGTAGAAGAATGAAAGAGGATTACCATCTCACACCTTATACAAAGATTAACTCAAGATGGATCAAAGACCTAAATATAAGAGCCAAGACCATAAAAACCTTAGAAAGCAGTGTAGGGAAACATCTACAGGACCTTGTAATAGGTAATGGATTTATGAATATCTCACCAAAAGCACGAGCAGCAAAAGAACTAATAGATAAATGGGACTTCCTCAAAATTAAAGCCTTCTGCACCTCAAAGGAGTTTGTCAAGAAAGTAAAAAGGGAGCCCACACAGTGGGAGAAAATATTTGGCAATCATATAACTGATAAGAAACTTATAACTTGCATATATAAAGAACTCCTATATCTTGAAAATAAAAAGATAAACAACCCATTTAAAAAATGGGAAAAAGACTTAAACAGACACTTCTCCGAAGAAGAAATACAAATGGCAAGAAAGCACATGAAAAAATGTTCCAAATCTCTAGCTATCAGGGAAATGCAAATCAAAACCACAATGAGATACCATCTTACACCCATAAGATTGGCAGCTATGAAAAAAACAGAAGAATACAAGTGCTGGAGAGGATGTGAAGGAAGGGGAACACTCATCCACTGCTGGTGGGAATGCAGAAGGATCCAACCATTCTGGAGAACAGTATGGCGGTTTCTCAAAAAACTAGCCATAGATTTGCCATATGACCCAGCAATACCACTGCTGGGAATATACCCAGCAGAACTGAAAACAAGAACACAAACCAATATATGTACACCAATGTTCATAGCAGCATTGTTCACTATTGCCAAAAGTTGGAATCAACCCAAATGCCCATCAACAGACGAGTGGATCAATAAAATGTGGTATATACACACAATGGAATACTACTCGGCTGTAAGAACAAACACACTACAAACACATGTGATAACATGGATGAATCTTGAGAACCTTATGTTGAGTGAAGCAACCCAGACATTGAAGGACAAATACTACATGACCTCAATGATATGAAATAAACAAGCTGCCCTAGATAGCAAGAGACTGAACGATAGGCTTGCAGGAAATCGGAGGGTGGAGGAAGGATATGAGCCGATGTCTGCAGGGGTGGAATTTAAGACGAGATGGTGGTAAGTATGAACACAAAGAAGAGATAAAAGGGGGGTAAGGGGTTGCCTTTGCTTGGGGCTTTGCGGGTTTGAGGGTGGCTGGGGAGGGACGGATGGGTAACGTTGCCCAAAAGTGGGGGGAGGGAGGGGTAGCATACGAACCAGGAGAGGGTCAGGTGTTGGTGGAGAGTAAAATGCCGAGAAAATCATATCAAAATATAATAAAGAGGGTTACCTGTTTAGAATGCTCGGAGGGGAGGGTCTGATGCAGGACGGGCTCCTGGGGAATGTCTAAATGCTCATTCTGCCAGAGTGGGTGACACCATGGGGTAGAAACCCAAGTAGTGAGAGTGGGGGTGGACCCACATCCTGGGGAGGACTAATGCCATCCAATAGAGGGAACTGTATCCCTCGAGAGAAAGGGTGGCTCCCAGGGCATTGGGGCAGTTGAGCAAGTTAGGCCCTGAACACTATTCCATCTATCTCTGGAAGTGGCTCCTCAGGAAACGGAGGTTGGCTATCACTGAGGGCACCAAGGTGGAAGGGAAAATGGACGTTAAATGTGTGGAACCAAAGTAAATGGGGGGTAAGAGAGGAGTTTCTTGAGAGTACACAAAGATGGATATAAAACATGTAATATTACACCATAACATATAGGAGATGACAGACTGATAATGTAAACCATAATGTAAAACATAGGATAACTAAAAATGTAAAGAACTGTGTATCCTAAAGTATGCACCATAATGTAAGCACAGATGTCACCTTGTTAGAAAGCTAATGTCTCAGACTCTGTACATCACTTTAAGTAAATATGATATGAATAGGGCGTAAGAGTATCACTGTGGAAGGGAAAAGGTTTTCTGGTGGATGTGTGGGAGTGCTGTATATTATATATATACATTGCTGTGGTCTAGGACTCCTGTGAAGAAAAGCTGAATAATTAGGGGGGGGGGGGAAAGAAAAAAATAGGATGTGGAATTTTTTCAAGTCAACATTCTTTATCTAAGTTCTTTATCTAACTTTATCCAAGTTCTTTATCTATCCTTTAAACTCATCGCTATATGCCATTCCCTAGTAAGGGACCATGACATTATATTGGGCTTCAAATTTCGGGGAGTTCTGGATCACAGAGTGTTTCAACAATGGCAATGGAGGGATACTGGTATGGGATACCAATGACAGGTGATATATGACTGACAGGGAGCTGTACAGAACATATGTCCAGGGTGCATGGTAATGTTTGGATATACTCATAGTGGCAACAATTAAAAACCACAGTAGGGGGGGTACTGGGTTCCTGGCCAGTGGTGCTCTGTCGTGGTCCCTAGGGGAGCAGCGACAGTCTCCCAGGTACAGTGGTGGGGACCGGGAGGGAGTGAGGGTTCAACAGTGAGCCCCAGATGCTAATGACTATGCTTGTGAGCTGATAAACCCAAAATAAGAACAAGGCCTAGAGCAACTTTGTGCCTGGGAATTTCCTTCTGTCAGCCTTCATGTTACTCAAATGTGGCCAGTCTCGAAGCCAAACTCAGCATGTAAATGCAATGCCTTCCCCCCAGCGCGGGACATGACACCCGGGGATGAGCCTCCCTGGCAACGAGGGACCACTATCAACTACCAACTGATGATGCAACTGGAAAATGACCTTATACGGAAGGTTCAATGCGGATCAGCAGAATATCCATGTCTACATAAAATACCATGACTTTAAAATGCTGTTTGACCTAAAGTAAGGGGGAAATGGAAAGGAGAAATGAGTTTATATGGCTACGAGTTTCTAAAAAAGAGTCTGGAGGCTGGCAGAAGGATTGCCCTCATGCACAACTGAGCAGAGTCAGAGAGACAGATAAAGCAGATACAACCCCCAGATATTGGTTCCTTTGAGGGCTAAAGAGACCCATGGGAGTTATGGTCATGGCCGATGGGGTTAACTACCAGGGCAGATGGCCCCTCTTTGGAAATGGTGTGTATGTGTGATGAATCTGGACTCAGATGGGATCTCCCTTCATAAGACTTTCATGCTAATGTGCTGGAGGTGCAGTTAATGTTGGGGTTTAAGATATATTTAGGGGATTTGAATCTCTGGACTGACAATGTGATAGCCAGATCCTGAGCCTCAACAGACTCCAGCACCTACAATCTGATTTATTGGACTTACCACACTCAGCTAAGATGGAGTTGAAGAAGGACAACCACCACACCATGGAGCCTAGAGTGATTACAACTGAAAATGGGAGGATTGCATCCAGCATCCAGGTGGAATCTGACCCTCCTCTTGACATAGAGGTGCAATGGACACAACCAATCCAATGTCCACATAGAAGAGGTGGCATTGGATTGGGAAAAGTGGACATAATGGACAAAGGGTATGGGGAAAGGCAGGAAGAGATGAGAGGTGGAGGCGTCTTCGGGACATGGAGCTGCCCTGGATGGTGCTTCAGAGGTAATCACCGGACATTGTAAATCCTCACAGGGCCCACTTGATGGAATAGAGGAGAGTATGGGCCATGATGTGAACCAATGTATATGAGGTGCAGAGGTGCCCAAAGATGTACTTACCAAATCCAATGGATGTGTCATGATGATGGGAACGAGTGTTGTTGGGGGGGGGAGAGGGGGGGTGGGGGGGGTGGGGTTGAATGGGACCTCACATATATATTTTTAATGTAATATTATTACAAAGTCAATAAAAAATAAAAAAATTAAAAAAAGAAAAAAACACATGCAAATTCAAATAGTCAAGCGAAGACAAAAGGTGGGTGGGGACTTATGATGCCCAAAGTTTTTAAAGTGCGCTATCTTGGATTCAGTGTAGTATATTAGTTATAAGCATAAGATATTTAAAACACCAACCCACAATTTACTGGTTAATTTCTCTTAATATTTAACTTCAATTATTTTCTTTCCTCTTTTATCTGGGATGTATCTGAGGATATCTGAAGGAGAGATAATGCCAGCACTCTACTACAAGAGTAGAGATTTCAAATGTGTACTTGAGGCAGGCAGTAGGGTGAATGGCATAGCAGACTTATGAATAATGTAGAGTTATGCACATATAGTGTATATGTGGTGAGGACTAGATTGATGAAAACATGGCAATTTGCTTTAGAACAACCAATGACTTTATTAAACACTTTGAACTGAAGTCCATGTTCCTATCTGTGTCCATGACTACTTCTCCAACATCAGCTTGTACTTTTCTGCTACTCACGAAGTACCAGACACATTGCCTGTTTAATTCATTTTTGTCCTTACTGCTATTCTTCAAATTCTATTCCTTGCCTTTCCTATGTAATGAACACTTTCCTGCCACCTCTTCTATAAATCATTTCCTAATAAAACCCTTACTATAGCTGTCACTTTTATTTTACCTCATTGTGCCCAATACATTCTGTCAGAGAATTTAGGTGAGGGTTTTTTACTTTGGTACCATTGACATTTGTGGGTCAATGCCCTGCATATTATAAGGATTTAGCAGCATTTCTGGCCTCTACTCACTAGATGCCAGTAGCAAATCCCAAAGTTTTGACAACCAAAAATGTCTTTAGACATTGCCAAATGTGTCCAGGGGATAAAAATTATCTCTGCTTCAAGTCAACTGAATGTAGATGCTAGTCACATCTACAAAATATCAATCCAGCAACATCTAGGTCAGTGTTGGGCCAAATAACTGGACACAACAGCCTGGCCAAATTGACACATAAAATTATCTGTCATTCTTGTTCCCACACTTCTCCCTTATTTTTGCTCCTCCTCAACACCTGACTCTTTCCACTAAAGCATAGGATATTTAGTCTTTTCTAGCAAATTGAGACACTCAAGGGGAAGAAAGACATCACTTAGAGCTTGAACTATCTAACTTAGTTTAACAGAGTCTACTTTAGGGCATAAAACATAATCAAGGGAATGGATGTGGCTCAAGCAGTTGAGCACACATCTCCCATATGGCAGGTCCCAGGTTTGGTTCCTGGTGCCTCCTAAAGAAGATAAATGGAAAATGAGCAGACAATGAACAGACATCAAGCAAAAACAATGAGCAGACAATGAAAAAAAATGAGCAGACAAGGAGCAAAACAAGGAGAAGACAATGTACAAAAAAACAATAAGACAATGAGCAAAAACAAGCAGGAAGTAGATGTGGCTCAAGCAGTTGAGTGCCCCCCTCCCACATGGAAGGTCCTGGTTTTGGCTTCTGATGCCTTCTAATGAAAAAAAAGAAAACAAACAGACAACGAGCAGATGAGCAAAAACGGTGAGTGAATAATGAGCACAAACAATGAGCAAAAACAAAAAGCAAGGCAAGGAGCAATCATACAAGGGAGCCATCTTGGTAGGTGGGGGACACATAATCAAGCTAATAATGAAGTGATATTGTGATTTCCAATATGTCTTTTTTTTTTCAGTGTATAGCTTCCCTGAGAACCATATTTATGAACATAGCCATGTATGTGTGTATGTATATATATATATATATATGCATATGTATATATGTGATTATAATTGAATAAACAAAAGAAAGTCTGTGAAAACCAAGTAAAAAATGCATTTGTATCTGTCCTTTTATTCCTATGATTGTCACTTACATTTAATTATAGAACATAACCTTCAAAGTTACAAATCTATCACATTTTTAGAAAGGAAAAGAATAGTTGTCCATCTATCAAATAGCAATAAAAAAGCAGAGACTTAATCTCCAATGACAAGATAGGAAGTAAGGAAAATAATAGCTATGGAAAGAAAACCAAAACATCCTATCCCTTTAAAACCGGGGATGAGAATTAAACTCTTAGTATTCCATGGACTTATTTTTGCTTATAATTTCTATAAAATATTGTCTACCAGTTTAATTACATTCTGTAACCAAAATTTATCTGCTTTTCAGATAGAATTAGTCGATTATCTCTCAATATGTGAAATTTTACAAAATATACATTCTAAAACCGAACTCTCTTTTTCTTACTCTTTGATTTAGTCAAGGTTCTCTAGGGAAACAGAAGCAAAAGGAGATATTGGTAAATATTATGGCATTTTATAAAATTGTCTCAAGCAACTGTGGGGGTGCAGGAATTCTGATGAATATCCTCTGAGTTCTCCAGAAAATGCTGGCTGTCTGAAGTAGAGATGGGAAGTTTCTTTCTGAATGCTAAAATCACTTCTCCTTTTAAGACTTTCAAATGATTGGATGAGATGTCTCTCATTGCTGAAAGCAATCTCCTCAGTTGATTGTAAATGTAATCAGTCATAGAAGCAATCAATTCACTGATGATTTAAGTCCAGGAAATGTTCTTGTAGTCCAGTTAGCCCATTGCGTGCTTAACCAGACAACTGAGTGCCATTACTTGGCCAAGTTGACACATTAGCCTATCATTCTCTTCTGTTATAATAATAAAATTGTTTTTCTAAGAGAGTGTCTTCAGAAAGATAACAAGTGTTTCATATGAATGTTTGTTTACATTCCATTATACCTAATAACAAATACATAAGAAGACTTCACAGAGGGTTATCCAGTGATACAAAAGCCAAATAACTCCTGTGGAAGGTCACAGTAGTAGCATAAATGCAGTCACCATTAATAGAAACTATTTATGATCATTTTTAATTTATATCTATCATACATATGCTGCAACACAGATTTATTCTTTTATACATCTTTTAAAATAAATAATTATGACCTTTTATAGAAGAGACAAGAATAAATTTCCTTTATTATATCTACTTCAGAATTAATCTTATGAAGGCTATCTTTTTAAAGTATTTTTTCCATTCCACAATGTTTTTTATTTAAACATTGAGCTGACAGGAAGTGAACTTTCCCTCATGTATTAAAAAAAAAAAACATATCTACACACACAAACTACACTTATACCACACTTAAGTCTTTGAATGGAAAGAGAAAAGTACAGAGGGTGACTGTCCTGGCGCTCAGGAACCAGGCTGCTCACTCTCTTCAGGTACTGGAAGATGGGAGAGGACATTATGAAAGGAAGAAACTGGGAGACATCTTAGAGGTCAGAAGTCAGAGGGGCAGGGGAAAGATTTGGAAAGTGGCAAAGGGCTCTTATAGCATGTTGACATAAACAATGATGTCTCATCTTTCCTCCCTGCACCCCTCTGAGGTGCCTGAGGCTGGAGGCCTTCCCCAGACTCCTCTGCAGCCACTCAAGCCCCTCAGAGTGTAGGAAGACTTTGGCAGCCTCCTGGAAGCCCAGTGGCAGGCTGAGGTGCGTGATGCCCAGGACTACCTTGGACTGGATGTGGCTGACAAAGTCACCAGTTCTGACACCATGGTAAAGGGCATGAACTGCTGGGTGCTGCCATGGCTGCCCTCCTCTTCATAGTCCACACACTCCTCTATGAACCACTGCGGTCACCCCTCGGGCTGAAGTGTGGTTTGCTGGCCTGGCAGGGGAGCGGCCGCGGTAGGCCTAATTCCGCTGCCCCCATAATAGGGTGGCTGGTCGGACTCACCGCCACCCCTGAAGGAAGCTCGGCATGGGCGCAGAGTGCCCTCAGGTCTCCCCTTCTCGGCAGCCATGTTTCCACGGCCGCCCCTCCTCCCAGATGGCGCCACCCGATGCCTTGTGGGGCGGCACCCTTCTTCTTCCTTCTCCCTGCGCAGGCGCAGGGCAGAAAATTCCAGTCTGCCCTTTTCCCCTCCCCCGACAGCAACAACAGCCAGGTGTGGGCGGAAAAATCCAGCCCGCCCTTTTCCCCTCCCCCGACAGCAGCAACAGCCAGGTGTGGGCGGAAAAATCCAGCCCGCCCTTTTCCCCTCCCCCGACAGCAGCAACAGCCAGGCGTGGGCGGAAAAATCCAGTCTGCCCTCCACCCCAGCAACAGCAGCCACCAATCCCTAAACCCTGCCCCTTCCCCCAGCAACAGCGACAGCCAATCCCTAACCACCACCCCTCCCCCGTCCAGTACCGCCCACTGACCTTTCGCCAGCAACCAATCAGAACAGGGCGTGGCTTTGACCAATCAGCCTTCCCCAGCCCCTATAAAACTGTTGCCTCTCCCTCAGTAAAGTGGACTTGCGTGTTTACCTTGTCTCCGCGGTAGTTCTTCTGCCGTGCGCCCTCCAGTCCTGAGAGCCCCCGACAAGGGCCTGGCCTCCCTTGTCCCCAGTTCGTCGCCTACTTCTCCGGGCGACCCCTTCGTCGCCTGCTTCTCCGGGCGACCCCTTCGTCGCCGGCTTTGCCGGCGACCCCGTCAGCCGAACCGCGCAACCCCTTGTGAGACTGATCCCTCGTCTGCTGCCGGACCGACCCCTCGTCCCAAGTGGGACCGACCCTTCGTCCCAAGTGGGACCGACCCCTCGTCCAGAGCTGGACCGACCCCTCGTCCGCAGCCAGACCCCACCTCTACCGACCGAGCAAGCCGCCGCAGTTGGCGCCCAACGTGGGGCAAAGCAACCCCACCACAGCACAACGTGGGGCAAGGCAACTCCACCACAGCCTCCCTCCGTAACCTGGTGCCACCCCCTCCTCTCTTCTCACCGTGGGACTTCTCTCATGCAACATTGCTGCTACCTGAGCCTTGGCTACCTCATATGATCCACGGCGGTCTGGGAGAATCGCTGGATGGCTTTCTCCTTCCATGTCGGGGGCTTATACCGACCCGCTATGATTAAGAGGAGCCTTGGATTTCTCGGGAGCGTGCGCTTGCACGTCTGAAGTAATCCTACCACAGCCCTACCCCCTCCTCTCTTCTCACCTTGGGACTTCTCTTGTGCAACATTGCTGCTACCTGAGCCTTGGCTACCTCATATGATCCACTGCGGTCTGGGAGAATCACTGGATGGCTTTCTCCTTCCATGTCGGGGGCTTATACCGACCTGCTATGATTAAGAGGAGCCTTGGATTTCTCGGGAGCACGCGCTTGCACGTCTGAAGTAACCCTACCACAGCCCTACGCCCTCCTCTCTTCTCACCCCTATCTTTTCACTCTGCATTGCTGCTCCTGAACCTTGGTGACCTCATATGATCCACGGCGGTCTGGGAGAATCGCTGGATGGCTTTCTCCTTCCATGTCGGGGGCTTATACCGACCCGCTATGATTAAGAGGCGCCAATAAAACTCTCAGGAGCGCGTGCCTGAGCACCTCCACCCCTGCCTTCACCTCTGCCTCCTCCCCTCTGCGCTTGCTCCCCTTTGCCTTGCTCCACTGCTCGTCGTCCCGCCCTTCCCTCGTCAGGGCCTTCTCTTGGCCCGCAACCACCGTCAGAGCCCCACCGGCTCCGACCCCTCGTCTCACCGCGCACCTCAGCTCCCATCGCCGCGCTCTCAAGGTAAGGGCCCCTTTTCTTATCGGCTCCAAAAGGCCATTAGCAATGGGTAACATCCTATCTGCTAAGCAAGCCCCACAAGTTCGGGCCCTTGCTGGTCTCCTAGACACTCACCGGTGTAAGATCTCTTTCAAACAGCTTCAAGTATATTGGGACCTTCTTCTCCCCTTTAATCCGTGGCTTACCACGTGTCAGCTTTGGGACCCGGACACCTATACTCGCCTTATAGATAGGGTCACTTTTGCTGTGGAGCAGGAAGGTAAAAGATTCCCTCCTGGCATATTACAGGCAACATGAAGTCCAGAAGAAATCTTAAAGGGTATAATCTATGATATGCTATATAAACAAGGATTTAAAAGCAGCTATACCAAGAAAGTAAGAATTATGAGTCAACTGTAAATAAATTATATATTTCTGTTAATGTGTTGTAATTGTTCTGTGTTTGTCTGTCTGTTCGTTCAATGTCAACGTATATTGTGATACCTCCGGATGGTAAATATAAATTACTAGAAATCTTTAAAAGAGCTCTATTCAAATGGCCAAAAATTAAATAAGCGCTTATATTAATACTTAAGTTTATTATATTAATACATAAGTTTAAATGTTAATAAGATATCTACAATTTAAAAAATTGTAAGTCTTAATTAACAAAATTAACTGTACGTCTTCATAAAAAGTTGTTCTTGCCTAGATTAAAATGAATAACTTATTTTTCTTCACAGGATAATATAAAGAATGTAAAACTTATATGAATATTAAAAAGGTTAAAAGTTTGTAAAAATGCTAATGGAAATGTAATAAGTTTTGCAAAAAGACGTATTTTGTCCTAAAGTAAGATGGCTAATTTTTCATAAACTCTTGAAATTTAATTTGCATGCGGCAAGTGTAAAAGGTATTGTGATAACTTTACGTAAGGGAATGTGTTCTGTAAGGATAAAATTTATCTTCAATAGTTTACATTAAGGTATTAAATGGCTAATTCCAAAAGGTCATTCTTAAATATATATATATAAAACTAAATTGATGATAATAATAATAAAAGGTAATTTTATAACAGGAAAGATTAACAGCAACCAAGCTCCCCTGCCAACTTGCTTTTAGGAAACGGTTTCTAATATTGCATGCTACTAAGTATTTAAAGAAAAGTTATTCTTAAGGAAACAAAAAATGGTTTTGTCTTTGCAGCCATTGTCTATTTAGCAACACCCCTCGCTATCGGCCTAGCCACTGTTGCGCCGGACGATTGGAACCTTAAACAAAGACTCCTCCTCACTGTCATCTTCCTATCTATCGTTACTATATTTACTGCCCTCATTCTCCTTCGTTTATAAAGCAGTCTCCTACAAACCACAAAGCTTCTGTCTTAAACATACCATTCTCAACCCTATCCTTTAAATGATCTTCTCACTTCCCCCACAGCCTTTAATACTCTATTTCTTCCTCATAACCTTTGCTTTCTTGATAATATTTTCTGCCATCTGTCTAGCCACTACCACCCCAGAAGATTGTAACCACGGCCCCCCATGCCGCCATCGCTCTCAAGCAGCTCCAGCCCCGTGAAACGGCCCGCAACCTGCTTTCCCCGGCCCGCGGCCTGCTTTCTAGCATCCAATAACACTTCTGCTCTTGCCTCCCCATACTTCTGCGGAGCTTCCTCCTGTCTCGACCTCACTCCTCTTCTCAGCCATCCAAAGCGTCCTTTCTCGTCCCCCGCCCCCCTCCTTTTTTCGCTTGAACCCCTATTGCGTTGCAGATTGGGCCGCCCCATGTCGGCCCGCCCCATTAACATCGGCCTCTCTCGCGCCCGTGAAGACTTTGGCCTTCTTATTGTCCTCGCCTACGTCTCCACCACTCCCGATGCTGCCGCCACCACTGTCGCTGGTGCCCTGACGCAACTTGTCCTCACCGCTGCGATCCTCCAGACCATCACACAGTCTGCCTCTACCGCTCTTCGCCGCCAAGAAGAGATCAACTACCTGTAACGCGCTGTCATCCTGGACTTTTAACAAGCAGATGGACCTTATAGCCACCGAGATCAACAAGAATTGGACATTGGCCACCCTTGCTTGCAATGGCAAGATACTGCCCCCCAAATTGTACATTTGTATCCCCGTCATACTCACCTCCCTCTTCAGCCCCGCTTCCCTCATTGCTTACTGCCTCTTGGGCCTCGGCTACTTGTTGCTGCTGCCATCCTGGCCCTTATTTGAAAAGAAGGGGGAAATGCAGTCACCCCTCGGGCTGAAGTGTGGTTTGCTGGCCTGGCAGGGGAGCGGCCGCGGTAGTCCTAATTCCACTGCCCCCATAATAGGGTGGCTGGTCGGACTCACCGCCACCCCTGAAGGAAGCTCGGCATGGGCGCAGAGTGCCCTCGGGTCTCCCCTTCTCGGCAGCCATGCTTCCACGGCCGCCCCTCCTCCCAGATGGCGCCACCCGATGCCTTGTGGGGCGGCACCCTTCTTCTTCCTTCTCCCTGCACAGGCGCAGGGCAGAAAATTCCAGTCTGCCCTTTTCCCCTCCCCCGACAGCAACAACAGCCAGGTGTGGGTGGAAAAATCCAGCCCGCCCTTTTCCCCTCCCCCGACAGCAGCAACAGCCAGGTGTGGGCGGAAAAATCCAGCCCGCCCTTTTCCCCTCCCCCGACAGCAGCAACAGCCAGGCGTGGGCGGAAAAATCCAGTCTGCCCTCCACCCCAGCAACAGCAGCCACCAATCCCTAAACCCTGCCCCTTCCCCCAGCAACAGCGACAGCCAATCCCTAACCACCACCCCTCCCCCGTCCAGTACCGCCCACTGACCTTTCGCCAGCAACCAATCAGAACAGGGCGTGGCTTTGACCAATCAGCCTTCCCCAGCCCCTATAAAACTGTTGCCTCTCCCTCAGTAAAGTGGACTTGCGTGTTTACCTTGTCTCCGCGGTAGTTCTTCTGCCGTGCGCCCTCCAGTCCTGAGAGCCCCTGACAAGGGCCTGGCCTCCCTTGTCCCCAGTTCGTCGCCTGCTTCTCCGGGCGACCCCTTCGTCACCTGCTTCTCCGGGCGACCCCTTCGTCGCTGGCTTCGCCGGGCGACCCTGTCAGCCGAACCGCGCAACCCCTTGTGAGACCGATCCCTCGTCTGCTGCCGGACCGACCCCTCGTCCCAAGTGGGACCGACCCTTCGTCCCAAGTGGGACCGACCCCTCGTCCAGAGCTGGACCGACCCCTCGTCCGCAGCCAGACCCCACCTCTACCGACCGAGCAAGCCGTCGCAAACCACTGCACAAACTCAGTGTGGGGGGCATCAGCTGGCGGTGCCAGCATGGAAGAAATGCGCAAGAACTGGTTAGTCAGGACCCAGTTCAGAGGGTCTTTGATGTTGATGGTGTGGAGCTAGGAGGCCGGGAAGGAACTGCTTATGCACCAGTGAGTGGAACTTGAAAGGTTGTTGGCACCCTTCTCATTGGAGCTCTGAAGTCACAACAGGCCTGGGGAGAGAGGCTGATATAATCCTCAATGTCTTCAAGGTATCTTTTATTTTGGCAGGTGGAATAGAAACTCAGACCACACCAGATAGCTAGCTTGGCAGGGCCGGGGCACAGTGGGGGAGGTGAGGAGTGTCCATGAAGCTGTACCACTTGGAGGTATCGGTGAGCAGGCCAGGCAGGATGTGGCCCAGCAGGACCAGGGGTACTTGCTGCATGTCCAGACAGAAGACCTAGTACAGCAGCTCCACTGCCCACACCATGTGCTCCTTTCATGTTTCCTTTAACAGCACCTTGATCAGGTTCCTGCAGAACCAATAAATGCCTCCCATGTGCAGCAGGGTGTCAAAGGAGTGGCTGTCGACCCACCCCTTCTCCAGCACCATAACAAAGAAGTCTGCCAGCACCTCCCTGATGAGTTATTTAAGGGGCCGCAAATTCCAGTAGGGTGTTGACTCCAAGCCTGTGGATGAGAACTTGATCTGCATGCCTACTGTTGCAGCACAACAGCACACATGTGCGCTGGGTGGAGCTCATAATTACCACCCTCTCTTTGTGAAACTGTAGGGTGTTCTTTAAAACAAGTTGTTATTTTTTTATTTAAATTTTTGTTGATACTGATCTTAAGTAATTTCAGCCAATATAAAATATATTTCAGAAATATTTAATTATTGAATACATTTTAATGAAGAATTAACATAAGAATGATTGATTTCATTAAAAATTATATATATATGTAAATATATATATATACTTGTCCAATGGCTTAATTTTACATTCAATTGTATTCCTTTTATTTCCCTTCTGTATACTAGGGTTGTATGGGTGATGAAAAAAAATGAGATTGTATGAAACAATGTTTAGATTTGTGAAGGATTACCAATCTTTGCAATCAGCTGCTCATCAGTATGTTTCAAGAACAAACAAGCAATTTGAAGATACCTGTTGAAATTCCTCCAGTCCTGCGTTTCCAAGTGACTTTCTATTCTAAAATGGATTAATGTGATGGCTTTATATTAGAACACCCAGAATATATTCTTTATTTGTGTCTAATATGTCAAGGAAACAAAAGAGATGTCTCAAAATTAAATATTTTGCATTACAGGAACTCAAACTCTGTTGGATGCCAAATGAAGATGTTGTAGTTGAGTGGGGAAACAGTTTTTGTGACAGCAATTTTGGATATTTTAATATGGCAAAAATTCTTACAAGTTCAACTACCAATTTGTAACAATGTAATGTCTAAAAAACAGTTATATTTGAACAGGTTGAGTACTACCTAAACCTATGGATCCCTAAGGCCCTTGGCACCTCCACATATTAATATAAATATGCACAGTTTTCCAACAACAATTTTAAATAGTTGCTTCCTTGATACCTCTAGTCAGCCTGATCAAAGATTGAATGCTCAGACTGACCCTCTCCTAGCTGACAGCTTACTATTTATCCCTAATCCCAAATGTTTGAAGTTAACAGTTTCCAAACTGCTTTCCTTTTGTCTTTTTAAAATAATGTTTTCCTATTTCCCTTTAGTTAGATCATGTTTGTGCTCTTTTGTATGAAAATGAGCCATTTATTGGTTTCCTTTCTGTAAGTAGAGGATTAATATCAACTAGCCTGTGGCCTCCCTGTGCCTATCTCTGGGGATGCTTGAACCTGTGGGACTGACTGAGGCCAAACCTGAATGAAATAAACTAACTAGTAATTAATACCATCCTTTATTAAAGTCTGAGATAGATTGGGGGCAAGCTGAATCAGTTGGCCAGCATAGTTTATAGAGAATGTACACAGTCTCATGACTTTTACAGGTTTCTCTTATGGTCTCCGTTTCTGCCATGGGGCCTGAGGTTGGCTATGTGACCAGAGGGGTCTAAGAAACTCCTCCTATGAGACCGTAGCTCCCCTGAGATCAAGGTATCATACAAGTCTCTTGGTGGTAAGATGACAAAACACATCCTGTGTAACTAAGAAATGGTCTAGGAAGCTCACATGGAAGTCTAGGACCTGAGAAATTTGCCTCTACTTTTTATATTCTCTTGCTGTATCTTATTTTTACCTTCATTAAAACATTACAAGAGTATACCCTGTAGAATCTTATGAGTTATTTCCATTATCTGACCACTCATATTTCACTAAAATATGCAGCTAATAATTAGCTATGTTTTTGAATCATTAATAAATAACTTACATTTTTTAAACTTTATATAGGTTTATGAGTACAATTATTCTCTTAATAAAATTCCTCAGAAAGTTTCTGAACCATAAAACGTACTAAAGGAAATTTTCTATTATGCAGAAATTATTAGCATCAATAATACTTGTTGCCTTTCTATCAAGATGTTCCAACAAAGGGTTCTAAGATTTAAAGGGGACAATTTGCAAAATAACAGAGAAGAGAGGAAGTCTGTGCTCTTCATTGAAGTACTACTGTTGTGGAATTTAAGAGAAGTTTAATTATTTGAGTATAGAGAGCCCAGGACTCAGGAATGATTTTGAGAAGGAAAAATGGTTTATTGACGGCCGGCCGGACTCGGGAGCTTTCAGTTTGAATCCCGAGCCCTGAACAAGATTTTCAAATGTCTTTTATACAGAGAGGAAAGGCCAAATGGTCTTTTTGTTTCAATTTTCAATAGGCTTCAATTAGCATATATCTTCTACATCTTAGGTAAGCTTTTAGCATGGACTCTAGACATTCTAGATAAGCTTTTAGCATATTTGGTTTTTGCATTTCCCTTAAATACTTAAAGTTAATAGCCCTTGCATTGTTAAACATTTTTTGGGACTGGAGCTGCTGCCAGTCCCTAAGGGCAGGACTGCAGCTTTTTACTGTTCCACACCTACAAGTTAAACAACTTAGTTATCTCTGAAGAGACAAAGAGCCTTCCACCCATAGCCCACATCATTCTTCCCCTTTTGCCAAAGTTTACTTGCTAAGCTTTGGCATAATTATTGTTGGAGCTATGAGGTGGATGGCTGTTTGTTGTCTTGATTGATTATTTATCAGTCTTTAGTACAGCATCTAGGACTGTTTTTAGAAGTTTAGAACTTTTCACTCTGGACAGCAGGATCTTGGGCAGGGGCCTCCCGCAGTTATTCTGCTGCCACTGGCACTCATGTGGATTTCCAGTCAGGTTCCAGATCCATCTATTACTTTTATTTTACTTTTAAAGAGTTTACACTTTTAATTTAAAAGGGGTGCTGAAGGGAGACGATCTCTTTTCTGTAACTGCTTCCTGCTGGCCATGGGCTGTAGTCATTGCTTAATAAGGTGTAAAACTCTTTAATTTATTTTAACTGGAGGAAGATGGATCTGGCATTCTGTACGAAGTTGGATGAAGTTTTCATATGGTTAATAAGATGTTCACTCTGAAAGAAACAAACTTAATTAAAAATTTGGAATACTTGTTTTTAAAAGAGGACACATTGGATTACAGAGGTAGAAAAGGTTAGGTGCCTATAAAGATGGCATTCTTTAAAAGCTGGTGGTAACAGCATATATATTCTTTTTTAAGTTATCTATCTTTAGAGATAAATTGCAACAGACACTTAGCTTTGTCTGAAGACACATTCTAAGCTGTTTAATGATTGACACTCATTCGCTCTGTTAGATGCTCCTGGTGAACTGGCACTCTTTGGGCAACTGGCTTCACTCAGGATTAGAACACTAATTTGGAAATACTCTTAGTTTTCACCTGTGGGAGTGATCAGAACTACAGAATAAAGATTTTTACACTTTGGTTTTCATTGTACAATTTCTAGCAATTTTGACTTGTTCAATAGGTGACTCACCATCAGCAAGCAAGCCTCACTTTTGCTACACAGCAGAGTACAGCAGAATATAGAAGTTGACTGAGACTGGCTGAGACTGCCACTTTATTTTATAGACATGTTATTAACTGTTTAGAAAATGATTTTACCAGGAATTTAACATGTCTAATATACTTTTGCACTTGATCTAAAATAGAAAAGATAACATTACAATTATTAGGCATATATATAGTACAAGATAAAAGTACAGCACTGAATATTAACTAATGTATTACTTAATGCATAAGGATTCAGAGTTGCCATTATTAGTTTTGAGTTTCAGGTTTGTAATACTTTACATGTTATCTCTCTATGAGAGCAGGCCATAATGCTAATTGTGTTTAAGTTTTACTTACAGTATCTTGGTATCATGGCTCTACTTAGCATGTTCTTCAACGCAGTGAGCAAGTTGCAGCATCTTTTATCTTAGAGAGATTTTCCAGTATTTTACTAGCCTGGTGCATAGTGCTCTCTGGCACCATGGAACAGTGCCAGTCTGGAGGCGATATCCATTGTACACTTGGCTGTACCGAGTCATTATTGGCTGCAGGAGCTTGAAACTGCAATATAGTTTCTATCGACTTCAGGAGCAGAACTAGAGACTGATATAGTACATATTTTTAATTGAGGGGTCAGTGACCAGCTTAGCTAATAACTCACATGGAGAGGCCACCTGTAATGTATACAAGGCCTGGTTCGAATGCACAAGAGTTTGACAATGTTAAAGTTTATTCTTTGTTTTATATATATTTTAAACAACTTAATGCAATACATATATTAAATGACTATTTACTTACACAATTTTACTATGAAGATAACAGTAGGTACTTTACTTTAGTAATAGAGGAAAAATATTATTTTTCATTGTTAGAATGAAAACAGAATATTTCTAATAGAATCAAGACAACTTTTTATTACTATTTACTTAAATGTGTATTTTGCAGTGGCCTTCAGACAGGTTTATTATCATGAAGTTATTTCTGCTACTAATACTAATTTAAGTTTTTTTAGTTAACAATGACTTTTACAACTAGAACTATTTAAACATTTTCAGTTTGGAAGATGTTTTACCAACTTTTTATAAT
This sequence comes from Dasypus novemcinctus, assembly GCF_030445035.2. Lineage (NCBI taxonomy): Eukaryota > Metazoa > Chordata > Mammalia > Cingulata > Dasypodidae > Dasypus > Dasypus novemcinctus. The sequence continues at coordinate 37,545,564 of NC_080676.1, read as the reverse complement.
TGACTATAACTACATTGACTAGCCACTTCATGTTTAAATAAACTTACTAAATTACAATTACTAATGAAAGAAATTTACTCTTTATTTAAGAGAGCATATTTACAATCTTTTTCTTTTAGCTTAATTTCACCAATGTGAACTTACAATTTTCATTACTGTAAAGATTTTGTACATATAATGTTAATTTAGTTTATAAATTAACTATGGGAGATTACACTCAAGTTAAATAAAATTGAAACTATAATAGTTTACGCAAGGAATGTTCTCTTTTTCTCTTCCAGGAAGCTAAAAACTTTTTTTCTTTAAGTTATGAAAATTATTAAATTAAAAGCATACTGACTACCAGGTTTTAAAACACATTACACAATTACTTAATTTTTTTATAAATTATAACCCAGGAAAGATCTCCATAGTTTTTATGGACTTTTTTTTACTTATTGAAATTTGTTAATAGAGCTACTAATTACCTTTATTTCGCTGGAAAGAAATTTTCTGGAAGAAATTAAGGCTCACCAGATTGTGGAGAAGAAAATAATTTATTCTCAATCTTGCAAGAAGGGGTGCAGAGCTAGATATGGCTGGTGCCACGAACAAAGAAAAATGACACAATTTATACCCCTGATGTGGGCTATGGGTGGAAGGCTCTTTGTCTCTTCAGAGATAACTAAGTTGTTTGACTTGTGGGTGAGGAACGGTAAGAAGCTGCAGTCCTGCTCTTAGGGACTGGCAGCGGCTCCAGTCCCAAGAAATGTTTAACAATGCAAGGGCTATAAACTTTAAGTATTTAAGGGAAATGCAAAAACCAAATATGCTAAAAGCTTATCTAGAATGTCTGGAGTCCATGCTAAAAGCTTACCTAAGATGTAGAAGATATATGTTAATTGAAGCCTATTGAGAACTGAAACAAAGGGACCATTTGGCCTTTCCTCTCTGTATAAAAGACATTTGAAAATCTTGTTCAGGGCTCGGGATTCAAACTGAAAGCTCCCGAGTTGGGCCGGCTGTCAATAAACCATTTTTCCTTCTCAAAATCATTCCTGAGTCCTGGCCTCTCTATACTCAAATAATTGAACTTCTCTTAAATTCCACAACATTTTTGGCGACTCCGCCGGGACAATAAATGAAGGCCAGAGACGGTAGCATTTTGCTGCCCCTTCCAAATCCCCAAGGAAGCCGGGAGGACTCGGGTGAACCCCAAATCTGGGCACCCCTGGATTAAATTTAATCCTGAAAAGATGTGGGCTCCACCAGAATCTTCCCGACAAAATCGAGGGCAATGGAATGTCTGAAGAGAAAGATTCTGGGAACGAAAAAGAACTCCGAGCATGGAAGAAGGTAAGACTCCCTGGGTGAGCACAGTCTGGAAGGCCCTAGCTTTAATTGCTAAGAAGGGGAGGCTGATCACCTCCCGAGAGAACCCTAGTAGCCCCAGAAGGCTGGGGAGAAGCCGTTCTCTCTAGGCTTGGGAAAAGGAGGAAAACCGGGGAAAAGCCCTGGTGTTTTGGGTTTGTCTAACTGCATGTTAGAATCTGGTACTAGTCTTATATCCACTAAAGGAGTGGAGTCTCGATTTTAATAGGAAGGGCTATTTATAGGTTCAAGTCCTAATGTCCTGGAAATTGGTCTAGGTTAAGGGAAACAAAACTTGGTTACAGGAAAATGGATCGGCTTTTCTGGTGGAGCTTGGTCTGTGTGTAAAGTTTAAACAGTAGAAAAGTCTAGCTGAAATCTTTTGTTATGGTGCTAATTTGTGAATAAATTCACTTTATACCAAGTGTTCAGTGTTCTGAGGTTTGTGATGGCTGTGGGGGCAGCCATAGTGAAAATAAATATATAAACTTGTGGGTCAGATTAGTGACCTTTGTGCTTCTGTCTGTGTCAGCTCAAGGCTAGTGTTGGAGTTGTGTCCTTATGTAAAGTAGAATTACAGCTGAGCTGGAGCCCTCCCTTGCCATTGGTAAGGGAGTGAAATGATTCTGGGGCAAAAGCTAAAGATTCTGGAAGTTTGCGGAGTCTAGATGTTTATGCATGCTCTGCTGTCTTGTCTCTGGTCTGGCCCTTTGCTGGGGCTTGGAGGCCATCTGTGTCCGCGCCAAGCACCCAAGTTTGTTGGGGATGTCCCAGTCAGGGTGGCTGGGTTCCTGGGAGAGTTGCCAAATTTGAGTAGGTTCTGTCTGCCCATTTTGGCTGAAAGCTGGAAAGGGGGGAGCGGCTTGCCCCTTTCCAGTGAGTCCACCCTTCTATTCATAAGCCGCATTTCTGTTTGTTGTGCGCCTGACTGCCTGGAAGGGGGGGGGGAAGTAAAGAGGGTGAAAAGCAGAATCAGAATAAATGCGGTAAAGTTCCCTCCTTAGAGTGTCAAAGCCAAAATACGTTTGCATTCTGCTGAGGTTCTTAGAAAGTATTGTAGTAACCTTAAGTAAGAGAATGTTTTCTGTGAAAGTAAAATTTGTCTTAAGGGTATAAATAATTATAAAAGTTTTACAAAGCATTGTTTAAGGTATTTAAGTAGCTAATTGCAGAAAGTCATTATTTAACAAAACTGAATTGATAATAATAATAATAAAAGGCAATTTTATAACAAACTTATTCGGCAGCCAATCTCCCCTGCCAACTTGCTTCCAAAAAAACTGTTTCTAGTATTACATGCTACTAAGTATTTAAAGTGAAGAAAAGTTCATTATTTTAACAAACTTGTTTAGTATTAATGGCAATTATATGTTGTAAGAAGTTTGCCTAGTAACTTAGTATGTGAGATATATAGAGTGTGTTTTTATTGTTAAGGAAACAGAAAATGATTTTGTCCTAAGATAAAATAATTGATTATTAGAAAGAGTAGAGTGTGAGACAGAACCTGAATGAATACTAAAAGTGTAGAAGGTTTGTGGAAGGGAAATTTTTATGATTAAAATTAAATAAGATCAATATACAAAGAAAATCTTTTATCCATAGCTTCTTGTGCTTTAACCTCATCATTTCCTCAGTGTTTAAAGAAGTCTTACCTCTTTTAAAAGAACATTTATGTTCTAGAAATCAAATCCTGAAAAGTAGTTTTTTATTTCAAACTGCAAGAGATTCATTCTTTTACTTTAAAAGAAAAATTAAAGTAATAAGTTCATTTAATATGTTATAAGTCGAATGAAAGGTATTTAAAAGTGTTATAAAATTAATAAGTTTTTAAAAAATTAATAAAACTGTAACTAAGAGTTAAAATCATTTATAAATGCATTTATATTATAAAACAGTGGAAAGACAATAATTGAGATTATAGCTGGGTGAATTTAGCCTGAAACTATTATTTAAGTGTAAATTCTACACTAACCTTAACTTTGTTTGTGGTTACTTCAAGCCTAACCTCACCTTTGCCTTTGCCTATGGTTATTTCATAATTGAGAAGAGCTGGGACATCACTGTCTCCTCTCCTGGTATAAGTAACCCTTTCTCTCATGAATTCAAGTGTAAACTAAATAAATTGCTGCCTGATAGAATAAAGTTAAATGGCCACTGGAGTTTTATTATCTCCAAAATCAAAAAGGGGGGTAAAAGGGGAGAAGTCTCCTGCCTTGACGGTCAGTGTTCCTAAGAGTGGCAATTCATGAGAGAAAGCAGTCTGTCTCCCTGAGGCTTCAAATAGCCTCAGTAAATATATATAAAATTAATCTTGTTGCTTATCCAAAATTCTGCTAATTTCAAAGTAAAATATAAAGTTCTAAAACAAAATGGTGCTAAAGCATTGAGAACATTTTAGTTATTACAATCCATTAAGTAAAAAAGAAAATTCTTGTGGTAAACTGCATGGTCATAGTGCAAATTAAGAAGAGTTTCAAAAGTCTTTGAAAAGTTTAAAGTAACTAAAGTCATGTTGTTGTGTCAAACTATTCATGTCTGCCTATTTGCTCAAATTGTTGAGGTTAAATATGCAGTTATATAAGTAATATGTATTTCTGGACCCCTAATTAATTAAGCTAAACAGTATATAAAATAATGCAAATTACAAGTAATATCAATGAGTTGTGTTTGTGTCTAACTCTTTGTGTCTGCCCATTTTAAAAAAATGCTCAATATATGTCTTCATACATCAAGATAAATATCAAATTAACAAATAAAAATTCTTAAAAGAAGTCTATTCAAATTGTTAAAAATTAAATATGCAGTTATATTTATAAATATTCTTAAAGCCCAAATTGAACTAAGCAAGATGAAAAAGTCATAGAAATCTGATTATGGAAACAATTAGGAAAGGGCCTCCTCTTTGCAAGAGCTTTTAAAGCAAGACTAAGTGTGGCAGATTAAACCTATCTACTAGGCTAGGGAATTAAGAATCAGTTTGCCTGGTAATTTCCCAGTTTAAACCTTTGTCAGCCATAAATTGAAAAAAAACACACACAAAGATTAGGTTAATTTTCACATAAGAAAAATGTTGATGTAACCTGGTGGCCTCTGCCTCAGTCTCCCACTCCCGGGTTGGACAGCAGTAGAAGAGACCAGTTTAGGCCAGTCCTATGGGCAGTGGAAGGATGCCCAAGAAAGAGCAAACTAAGTCGGTGCCATTTCAGCACTAAATTCTATTCCTTATTTGAAAAAGGGGGGAGCAGGTAAAAACTAAAATGGTTGGAATGTGATAGAAAAAGCAGTTAAATCAAACTTTTGCGTGGGAAAGTTAAATCTCAGATAAGCTGTAACTTCTGAAGTATCCAATCTATAGAAAAACAGGAAGAGCTTGCATGCTAAGCTTAAGGGTATAAATTGTGTCATTTTTCTTTGTTCGTGGCACCAGCCATATCTGGCTCTGCACCCCTTCTTGCAAGATTGAGAATAAATTATTTTCTTCTCCACAATCTGGTGAGCCTTAATTTCTTCCAGAAGATTTCTTTCCAACGAAATAAAAGTAATTAGTGGCTCTATTAACAAATTTCAGTAAGTAAAGGAAAGTCCATAAAAACTATGGAGAGATCTTTCCTGGGTTATGATTTTAAAAAAATTAAGTAATTGTGTAATGTATTTTAAAACCTGGTAGTCAGTATGCATGTGTTTTAAAACCTAGTAGTCAGTATGCTTTTAATTTAATAATTTTCATAACTTAAAAAAAAAAGTTTTTAGCTTCCTGTAAGAGAAAAAGAGAACATTCCTTGCATAAACTATTATGGTTTCAATTTTACTTAACTTGAGTGTAATCTCCCATAGTTAATTTATAAACTAAATTAACATTATATGTACCAAATCTTTACAGTAATGAAAATTGTAAGTTCACATTAGTGAAATTAAGCTAAAAAAAAAGATTGTAGATATGCTCTCTTAAATAAAGAGTAAATTTCTTTCATTGGTAATTGTAATTTAGTAAGTTTATTTAAACATGAAGTGGCTAGTCAATGCGGTTATAGTCAATTATAAAGAGTTTGTAAAACATCTTCCAAACTGAAAATGTTTAAATAGTTCTAGTTGTAAAAGTCATTGTTAACTAAAGAAACTTAAATTAGTATTGGTAGCAAAAATAACTTCATGATAATAAACCTGTCTGAAGGCCACTGCAAAATACACATTTAAGTAAATGATAATAAAAGGTTGTCTTGATTCTATTGAAAATATTCTGTTTTCATTCTAACAATGAAAAAATAATATTTTTCCTCTATTACTAAAGTAAAGTACCTAGTGTTATCTTCATAGTAAAATTGTGTAAGTAAATAGTCATTTAATATATGTATTGCGTTAAGTTGTTTAAAATATATATAAAACAAAGAATAAACTTTAACATTGTCAAACTCTTGTGCATTCGAACCAGGCCTTGTATACATTACAGGTGGCCTCTCCATGTGAGTTATTAGCTAGGCTGGTCACTGACCCCTCAATTAAAAATATGTGCTATATCAGTCTCTGGTTCTGCTCCTGAAGTTGATAAAAACTATATTGCAGTTTCAAGCTCCTGCAGCCAATAATGATGAAAGATGCTGCAACTTGCTCACTGCATTGAATAACATGCTAAATAAAGCCATGATACCAGGATACTGTAAGTGAAACTTAAACACAATTGGCATTATAGCCTGCTCTCATAGAGAGATAACATGTAAAGTATTACAAACCTTTAAACTCAAAACTAATAATTGCAACTCTGAATCCTTATGCATTAAGTAATACATTAGTTAATATTAAGTGCTGCACTTTTATCCTGTACTAAATATATGCCTAATAATTGTAATATTATCTTTTCTATTTTAGATCAAGTGCAGAAATATATTAGACATGTTAAATTCCTGGTAAAATCATTTTCTAAACAGTTAATAACATGTCTATAAAATGAAGTGGCAGTCTCAGCCAGTCTCAGTCAACTTCTATATTCTGCTGTACTCTGCTGTGTAGCAAAAGTGAGGCTTGCTTGCTGATAGTGAGTCACCTATTGAACAAGTCAAAATTGCTAAAAATTGTACAATGAAAACCACGGTGTAAAAATCTTTATTCTGTAGTTCTAATCACTCCCACAGGTGAAAACTAAGAGTATTTCCAAATTAGTGTTCTAATCCTGAGTGAAGCCAGTTGCCCAAGGAGTGCCAGTTCACCAAGAGTATCTGACAGAGCGAATGAGTGTCAATCATTGAACAGCTTGGAATGTGTCTTCAGACAAAGCTAAGTGTCTGTTGCAATTTCTCTCTAAAGATGGATAACTTAAAATATATATATATATATGCTGTTCCCACCAGCTTTTAAAGGTGCCATCTTTATAGGCACCTAACCTTGTCTACATCTGTAATCCAATGTGTCCTCTTTTAAAAACAAGTATTCCAAATTTTTAATTAAGTTTGTTTCTTTCAGAGTGAACATCTTATTAACCATATGAAAACTTCATCCAACTTCGTACAGAATGCCAGATCCATCTTCCTCCAGTTAGAATAAATTAAAGAGTTTTTACACCTTATTAGGCAATAACCACAGCCCATGGCCAGCAGGAAGCAGTTACAAAAAAGAGATCGTCTCCCTTCAGCACCCCTTTTAAATTAAAGGTGTAAACTCTTTAAGAGTAAAATAAAAGTAATAGATGGATCTGGAACCTGACTGGAAATCCACATGAGTGCCAGTGGCAGCAGAATAACTGCAAGAGGCCCCTGCCCAAGATTCTGCTGTCCAGAATGAAAAGTTCTAACCTTCTATAAACAGTCCTAGATGCTGTACTAAAGACTGATAAATAATCAATCAAGACAACAAACAGCCATCCACCTCATAGCTCCAACAATAATTATACCAAAGCTTAGCAAGTAAACTTTGGCAAAAAGGGAAGAATGATATGGGCTATGGGTGGAAGGCTCTTTGTCTCTTCAGAGATAACTAAGTTGTTTGACTTGTGGGTGTGGAATGGTAAGAGGCTGCAGTCCTGCCCTTAGGGACTGGCAGCGGCTCCAGTCCCAGGAAATGTTTAACAATGCAAGGGCTATAAACTTAAGTATTTAAGAGAAATGCAAAAACCAAATACGCTAAAAGCTTACCTAGAATGTCTAGAGTCCATGCTAAAAGCTTACCTAAGATGTAGAAGATATATGCTAATTGAAGCCTATTAAAAACTGAAACAAAGGGACCATTTGGCCTTTCCTCTCTGTATAAAAGATGTTTGAAAATCTTGTTCAGGGCTCGGGATTCAAACTAAAAGCTCCCGAGTCCGGCCGGCCGTCAATAAACCATTTTTCCTTCTCAAAATTATTCCTGAGTCCTGGCCTCTCTATACTCAAAAAATTGAACTTCTCTTAAATTCCACAACACCCCTAAGCTTAGCATGCAAGCTCTTTTTGTTTTTTTATAGATTGGATACTTCAGAAGTTACAGCTTATCTGAGATTTAACTTTCCCACGCAAAAGTTTGATTTAACTGCTTCTTCTATCACATTCTAACTATTTTAGTTTTTACCTGCTCCCCCCTTTGTCAAATAAGGAATAGAATTTAGTGCTGAAATGGCACCGACTTAGTTAGCTCTTTCTTGGACATCTTTCCACTGCCCATAGGACTGGCCTAAACTGGTCTCCTCCACTGCTGTCTAACCCGGGTGTGGGATACTGAGGCAGCAGGCTGCCGGGTTACATCAACATTTTTTTATGTGAAAATTAACTTAATCTTTGTTTTTTTGTTTTTTTGTTTTTTCAATTATGGCTGACAAAGGTTTAAACTGGGAAATTACCAGGCAAACTGATTTTTAATTTTCTAGCTTAGTAGATAGGTTTAATCTGCTACACCTAGTCTTGCCTTAAAAGCTCTTGCAAAGAGGAGGCTCTTTTCTAATTGTTTCCATAATCAGATTTCTATGACTTTTTCATCTTGCTTAGTTTAATTTGGGCTTTAAGAATATTTATAACTATAACTGCATATTTAATTTTTAACAATGTGAATAGACCTCTTTTAAGAATTTTTATTTGTTAATTTGATATTTATCTTGATGTATGAAGACATACATTAGCTTTTTTTTAAAATGGGCAGACACAAAGAGTTAGACACAAACACAACTCATTGATATTACTTATAATTTGCATTATTTTATATACTGTTTAGCTTAATTAATTAGGGGTCCAGAAATACATATTACTTATATAACTGCATATTTAACCTCAACAATTTGAGCAAATAGGCAGACATGAATAGTTTGACACAACAACATGACTTTAGTTACTTTAAACTTTTCAAAGACTTTTGAAACTCTTCTTAATTTGCACTATGACTATGCAGTTTACTACAAGAATTTTTTTTTTACTTAATGGATTGTAATAACCAAAATGTTCTCAATGCCTTAGCACCATTTTGTTTTAGAACTTTATATTTTACTTTGAAATTAGCAGAATTTTGGATAAGCAACAAGATTAATTTTATATATATTTACTGAGGCTATTTGAAGCCTCAGGGAGACAGACTGCTTTCTCTCATGAATTGCCACTCTTAGGAACACTGACCGTCAAGGCAGGAGACTTCTCCCTTTCTACCCCCTTTTTTGATTTTGGAGATAATAAAACTCTAGTGGCCATTTAACCTTATTTTATCAGGCAGCAATTTATTTAGTTTACACTTGAATTCATGAGAGAAAGGGTTACTAATACCAGGAGAGGAGACAGTGATGTCCCAGCTCTTCTCAATTATGAAATAACCATAGGCAAAGGCAAAGGGTGAGGTTAGGCTTGAAGTAACTATAAACAAAGGAAAGGTTAGTGTAGAATTTACACTTAAATAATAGTTTTAGGCTAAATTCACCCAGCTATAATCTCAGTTATTGTCTTTCCACTGTTTTATAATATAAATGCATTTATAAATGATTTTAACTCTTAGTTACAGTTTTATTAATTTTTTGAAAACCTATTAATTTTATAACACTTTTAAATACCTTTCATTTGACTTATAACATATTAAATGAACTTATTACCTTAATTTTTCTTTTAAAGTAAAAGAATAAATCTCTTGCAGTTAGTTTGAAATAAAAGGGTACTTTTCAGGATTTGATTTCTAGAACATAAAATGTTCTTTTAAAAGAGGTAAGACTCTTCTTCAAACATTGAAGAAATGATGAGGTTAAAGCACAAGAAGCTATTGATAAAAGATTTTCTTTGTATATTGATCTTACTCAATTTAATCCTAAAAATTTTCCTTCTACAAACCTTCTACACTTTCAGTATTCATTCAGGTTCTGTCCCACACTCTACTCTTTCCAATAATTAATCATTTTATCTTAGGACAAAATCATCTTCTGTTTCTTTAACAATAAAAACACACTCCATATATCCTACATACTAAGTTACCAGGCAAACTTTTTACAACATATAATTGCCATTAATACTAAACAAGTTTGTTAAAATAATGAACTTTTCTTCACTTTAAATACTTAGTAGCATGTAATACCAGAAACAGTTTTTTTGGAAGCAAGTTGGCAGGGGAGATTGGCTGCCAAATAAGTTTGTTATAAAATTGCCTTTTATTATTATTATCATCAATTCAGTTTTGTTAAATAATGACTTTCTGCAATTAGCCACTTAAATACCTTAAACAATGCTTTGTAAAACTTTTATAATTATTTATACCCTTAAGACAAATTTTACCTTCACAGAACACATTCTCTTACTTAAGGTTACTACAATACTTTCTAAGAACCTGAGCAGAATGCAAACGTATTTTGGCTTTGACACCCTAAGGAGGGAACTTTACTGCATTTATTCTGATTCTGCTTTTCACCCCCTTCACTTTCCCACCTTCCAGGCAGTCGGGTGCACAACAAACAGGAATGCGGCTTATGAATAGAAGGGTGGACTCACTGGAAAGGGGCAAGCTGCTCCCCGCTTTCCAGCTTTCAGCTAAAATGGGCAGACACAACTTACTCAAATTTGGCAACTCTCCCAGGAACCCAGTCGCCCTGACTGGGACATTCCCAAAAGACTTGGGTGCTTGGCGTGGACACAGATGGCCTCCAAGCCCCGGCAAAGGGCCAGACCAGAGACAAGACAGCAGAGCATGCACAAACATCTAGACTCCGCAAACATCTAGACTCCTCAGCTTTTGCCCCAGAATCATTTCACCCCCTTGCCAATGGCAAGGGAGGGCTCCAGCTCAGCTGTAATTCTACTTTACATAAGGACACAACTCCAACACTAACATTGAGCTGACACAGACAGAAGCACAAAGGTCACTAATCTGACCCACAAGTTTATATATTTATTTTCACCATGGCTGCCCCCACAGCCATCACAAACCTCAGAACACTGAACATTTGGTATAAAGTGAATTTATTCACAAATTAGCACCATAACAAAAGATTTCAGCTAGACTTTGCCACTGTTTAAACTTTACACCCAGACCAAGCTCCACTAGAAAAGCCAATCCATTTTCTTGTAACCAAGTTTTGTTTCCCTTAATCTAGACTAATTTCCAGGACATTAGGACTTGAACCTATAAATAGCCCTTTCTATTAAAATCAAGACTCCACTCTTTTAGTGGATATAAGACCAGTACCAGATTCCAACATGCAGTTAGACAAACTCAAAACACCAGGGCTTTTCCCCGGTTTTCCTCCTTTTCCCAAGCCTAGAGAGAACGGCTTCCCCCCAGCCTTCTGGGGCTACTAGGGTTCTCTCGGGAGGTGATCAGCCTCCCCTTCCTAGCAATTAAAGCTAGGGCCTTCCAGACTGTGCTCACCCAGGGAGTCTTACCTTCTTCCATGTTCGGAGTTCTTTTTCGTTCCCAGAATCCTTCTCTTCAGACCTTCCATTGCCCTCGATTTTTGTCGGGAAGATTCTGGTGGAGCCCACATCTTTTCTGGATTAAATTTAATCCAGGGGCGCCCAGATTTGGGGTTCACCCGAGTCCTCTCGGCTTCCTCGGGGATTTGGAAGGGGCAGCAAAATGCTACCGTCTCTGGCCTTCATTTGTAGTCCCGCCAGAGTCGCCAAAAATGTTGTGGAATTTAAGAGAAGTTTAATTATTTGAGTATAGAGAGGCCAGGACTCAGGAATGATTTTGAGAAGGAAAAATGGTTTATTGACAGCCGGCCGGACTCGGGAGCTTTCAGTTTGAATCCCGAGCCCTGAACAAGATTTTCAAATGTCTTTTATACAGAGAGGAAAGGCCAAATGGTCCCTTTGTTTCAGTTTTCAATAGGCTTCAATTAGCATATATCTTCCACATCTTAGGTAAGCTTTTAGCGTGGACTCTAGACATTCTAGATAAGCCTTTAGCTTATTTGGTTTTTGCATTTCCCCTAAATACTTAAAGTTTATAGCCCTTGCATTGTTAAACATTTCCTGGGACTGGAGCCGCTGCCAGTCCCTAAGGGCAGGACTGCAGCCTCTTACCGTTCCACACCCACAAGTCAAACAACTTAGTTATCTCTGAAGAGACAAAGAGCCTTCCACGCATAGCCCACATCACTACCTCTAGCAGTACCATCTAAATCCTCATCACAAACATTTTATATTGCCAGTTATGGTGAAGACTGCTTTGTTATAAACAATTTCTGTTTTTTGTATCTGAAATTCTGAAAGAAAATGATGTACATTGACAGATTGTCATGACCTGATCAACCACTCATAGTCACAATTTTCTACCAATTAGATGTGACCATGATCGCATAAAAGAAATTACATTTGGTGCTTTGTCATCCTGCCTGGCTTAGTGGTAAATTTCCCTTTGAGCAGCCACTACAATTAGTCTTGACATGGGCATAACCCCAACCCCCACTGGCAGAGACTGCATCTTCATAGGGTTTTGATGATAAGAAACTGCCCTTAGCTTCTCAAATAGCCCTTGCTACATCTCCTCCAAACTGTCTGCCTTGCCCTTTTGCACTGTTTAAATTACTAGCAAGGCCTGTCTCTCCACATGGCTTTGATTATTTCTATTTGTATTTCATAAAAAGAGTCATATAGGCAATATTACCTTTATTCATACTTCACATGAGGTTTCACTCTGTTATCCAGTCCAATGATGTATTTTTAGCTTTTTTTCCAGTAATATACATGACCTTGAACTTTCCCTTTCAACCACCGTCATACCCATATTATGCCTCTGCTAATTACAAACACTATGATGTGCTTTCACTATTTCTATTCATTTCCATAGATTTACAAACAACCTCTTTATGAATTCTGCACAGACTAGCCATCAGCTTTCCATTCTCTACCCTTATACTATTTTCTGGTGACCTATTCTGTGAGTTCACACAACATATTTAGTTCATAATAGTACAGTCAAACAGTATTTGTCCTTTTGTTTCAGGCTTGCTTCACTCAATGTCATGCAAGTTCAGACATGTTGTCATAAGCTCACGACTTCATCTTTTCCTACAACTGCATATATTCCATCATCTGAATAGAACACAGTTTGTTCATCCATTCATTGGTTGATGGACACCTGGGTTGCCAAACCATTCTTAAGGATTTTATTCAGCAAGAGTGAGAAATGGGGGACTGGCTGGTTACTAAGGGCATTTGATGTGGGGTCCAAATTATTAGTCACACAGCCTCTCCTCCTCAGGAGATGAGACAATTAGGAAGCATTGCAAAGGAATTCAAATTACACAATTAATTCCAGGACCTACTGGCCTCCTTGCTAAATTTATCCAGGACCACCAGGGGCTCACTGTACCTAAAAAAGGGATAGGAGTCATCCCTGTACCTGGGGTCAAAATGTTGATGATATAGCAATATGGGAATTTGTACATTGACTAGGAATGCTACAGTGGGTATATCATTTTGATTTCCACCCCAATAAAGACTTCGTTCAAGGAGATAAGGGAAAAGGGGCAGATTAGTTGCTGAAAGTCTTTAATATGAGATCTGAGTACTTTCAAACCTCAGAAAGAGAAAAAAAAGGACAATTAGCTGGTGTCTCTAAAAACTTGGAAGCCCTCCCCATTGGCTTTAAAAAATATATATTCTGAGCCGCTCCCTGCCAAGGCAGATTCCCACTGGCAAGCCATGAGACCTGATTGCTATTTAAAAAGAAATGAGATGATGCAAAATGAGCATAGGATTTCTTTAAGCATTCAGACAGAGACCCAGATTTAGACTGTAGCACTGAGGTTGCCTCAATTGATGCTAAGTCATGGAAATTTTTCTTATGGAGGGATTTTCATACAGGGAGCTCCTCCCACCAATTACTATATAAAGGCTGTGGACTGGGTGGCACTAATAGAGAGATGGGAGGGGGACTCATATCAGAGTCACAGATCCTGCCTTATCAGGCCTAGTTGGCCAACCTAGTCATCCTAGAGGCTGCCTCTGCCTCCTCCTGCATTTCTTTTTTTTTTTTTTTTTTTTTTTTTTTTTAAATTTTTTTATTTTTTATTGACTTTGTAATAATATTACATTAAAAATATATATGTGAGGTCCCATTCAACCCCACCCCCCCCACCCCCCCTCTCCCCCCCCCCCAACAACACTCGTTCCCATCATCATGACACATCCATTGGATTTGGTAAGTACATCTTTGGGCACCTCTGCACCTCATATACATTGGTTCACATCATGGCCCATACTCTCCTCTATTCCATCATGTAGGCCCTGTGAGGATTTACAATGTCCGGTGAAGCACCATCCAGGGCAGCTCCATGTCCCGAAGACGCCTCCACCTCTCATCTCTTCCTGCCTTTCCCCATACCCTTTGTCCATTATGTCCACTTTTCCCAATCCAATGCCACCTCTTCTATGTGGACACTGGATTGGTTGTGTCCATTGCACCTTTATGTCAAGAGGAGGCTCAGATTCCACCTGGATGCTGGATGCAATCCTCCCATTTTCAGTTGTAATCACTCTAGGCTCCATGGTGTGGTGGTTGTCCTTCTTCACCTCCATCTTAGCTGAGTGTGGTAAGTCCAATAAATCAGATTGTAGGTGCTGGAGTCTGTTGAGGCTCAGGATCTGGCTATCACATTGTCAGTCCAGAGATTCAAATCCCCTAAATATATCTTAAACCCCAACATTAACTGCACCTCCAGCACATTAGCATGAAAGTCTTATGAAGGGAGATCCCATCTGAGTCCAGATTCATCACACATACACACCATTTCCAAAGAGGGGCCATCTGCCCTGGTAGTTAACCCCATCGGCCATGACCATAACTCCCATGGGTCTCTTTAGCCCTCAAAGGAACCAATATCTGGGGGTTGTATCTGCTTTATCTGTCTCTCTGACTCTGCTCAGTTGTGCATGAGGGCAAACCTTCTGCCAGCCTCCAGACTCTTTTTTAGAAACTCGTAGCCATATAAACTCATTTCTCCTTTCCATTTCCCCCTTACTTTAGGTCAAACAGCATTTTAAAGTCATGGTATTTTATGTAGACATGGATATTCTGCTGATCCGCATTGAACCTTCCGTATAAGGTCATTTTCCAGTTGCATCATCAGTTGGTAGTTGATAGTGGTCCCTCGTTGCCAGGGAGGCTCATCCCCGGGTGTCATGTCCCACGCTGGTCCTCCTGCATTTCTAAAGGCCCCGTAGGCCCTCCTAGGAATTATGACTATTCTAACAATTATTATTCAACAGCTACGTAGAGTGCCTTACTCTCCCCCCCCACACACACACACACAAGTATTGATGCTCTATTGTTGCCTAGAATAAGATCAAATCTTTGGTTCCCTTGGGGGGCCATGCCAAATGGGACCCTTCTGGAACTGCCCTTGCCAAACAAGGTAAGAAATACTGCAATATCACCTGACACAAGATAACAGGCTCCACTCTATTATTCAAGATCTTCTAAAACAGAGGTCTACATCTCCCCCTAATATAGCCTTTTAGTTATTTTTTTAAACAAACTTTATTGATGAATATTAATAAAGCATACAATTCATCCAAAGTGTACAATCAATGGTATTTTGTATAATCACATAGTTGTGAATTCATCATGTCATTGATTATTGGAGCATTTTCATTATTTAAATAATAATAATAATGAAAAGACAAAAAAGAAAATTCCTCACCTCTCAAGCTCTCCATGTTTCCCCTGCTCTACATAGCTGCTCTTTCTGGCTGTTCTTTCACATTATTTGTTCATTAAGCAGCTTTATTGAGATATATTCACATGCCATATGATCTATCTAAAGTGTATAATCAATGGCTTTTAGTATAAACACAATGTTGTACATTCACTATCTCAAAAATTTTAGAACAATCTCATTACTTGGAAATGAAAGACTCCCCATCTCTTAGAATTCCTTCCTCAGTCCTACATAACCACTAATCTAATTTCATCTTTATAAATTGGTTTATACTCACTTTTTGTATAAATGGAATCATACATTATATAGTACGCTGTGTTTGGTTTCCTTCACTTAGCATAATTTTTTGTCTGATATGAACAATTTGTAATATTAACCTACATTGTTTCAGCTTCAAAGGAAACTGGTCTTATATATGCAATTTTACCCATATTCATATTTCACATAATGTTAGAGGTTTCTGCTTTACAAGGTTTATAATGATTAACTGATCACAAGGTTTACAATGGTTAACAGTCATTTCCATGACATAGAACAGCCCCCCATCCAGAGCCTACATGTTCAGATACAGTTCATTTCCTCACAAAAATAGACAAAGGATCCACATGGCACCACCAACTCCTCCTGTGGCACCACAAATTTCTCCTGCATCCCTAGAATTCACTACCCCTAGCCCACCACTTCCTAGCCATACAAGGGAAAAATTCACCTCTATAGTTCCTTATTGGCACTCAGGTCTTACCCAAGCCCCAACCCCCTCCCACTGACCAAGCATTTTCCCTCCTATAGATGTATTGTATAAATTAATGACGACCTCCACCAGAGGCAGACTGATGCCATGCCACCATGGGGGCTGAAGTCTATTCTTCAGACCCTCTCTGTTGGGAGAGCTTCCCAATAAACTTTCTGCCTGTTATCGTCAGTCTCCATGTACCAGTGAGTGCTGTTTTTCTCTAACACATAGTATATTTATATTTCACATAATACGTTTATTTCATAATAGGACAATCATAGATTATTTATCCATTTGAGTCTGACTTGCTTCACTCAAGGTAATGTCCTCCAGGTTCATCCATGTTGTCATAGGTTTTATAACTTCATTTCATCTTACTGATGCATAAGACTCCATTGCACATATACTCCACAATTTGTTTATCAATTCATCTGTTGATGGGTACCTGGGTTGATTTCAAATTTGGCTATTGTGAATAATGCTGCTATGAACACTGGTGTGCAGATGTCTATTTGTGTCACTGCTCTCAGTTCTTCTGGGTATAAACCTAGCAATGGTATTGCCGAGTCCCATGGTAAGTCTATATTCAACTTCTTCAGGAATTGTCAAACAGTCCTGCACAGTGACTGTACCATACTACATTCCCATCACCAGTAAATAATGTTCCTACTCTTCACATTCTCTCCAACATTTACAGTTTTCTGACTTTTTAATAGTGGCTAGTCTAAGAGTTGTGAAATGATATCTCATTGAAGTTTTGATTTGCATTTCCCATATCATTAGTGATGTTGAACCTTTTTTCACGTGTTTCTTTGCCATTTGTAGTTCTTCTTTGGACAGTTGTCTTTTCAAGTCTTTTGCCCATTTTTAAATTGGACAGTTTTATTTTTTATTGTTGAGTTGTAAGTTCTCCTTATATATCACGGATATTAAGCCCTTATCAGATATGTGATTGCCAAATATTTTCTCCCACTGAGTTGCCTGCCTTTTCACCATTTTGTAAAGTTTGCTGAATTTTAAGAAGGTCCTATTTATCTATTTTTTATTTTGTTTCTCATGCTTTGGGTGTAAGGCTTAAGAAACTACCACTTAACCAAAAGATCTTGAAGACATTTTCTAAATTTTCTTCTAGGAGTTTTATAGTTGTTGTTTTTAAATTTTGGTCCTTCATCCATATTGAGTTAATTTTTGTATAAGGTGTGAGACAGGGGTCTTCTTTCTTTCTTTTGGATATGGCTATCCACTTCTCCCAGCATCATTTGTTGAATAGACTGTTCTGACCCTGTTGGGCTTAACAGCCATGTCAAAAATCACTTGACTGTAGATGTGAGGGTGAATTCCTGAGTTCTTAGTTTGGTTCCATTGGTAAATCTGTCCTTATGCCAGTACCATGCTGTTTTTTTTGTTTTGTTTTTCCCACTATAGGTAAATAATATGCTTTAAAGGAAGTGAGAGTCCTCCAACTCCATTTTGTTTTATTAAGACATTTTTGGCTATTTGGGGCCTCTTACCCTTCCAAATAAATTTAATTATTGGCTTTTTGATTTCTGAAAATAAAGGTTTTTGGGATTTTTATTGGGATTGCATTGAATCTGCACATTAGTTTGGGTAGAATTGACATCTGGGCAATATTTAGTCTTCCAATCCATGGGCATAGAATGTCCTTCCATTTATTTAAGTCTCCTGTTTCTTTAACAATGATTTGAAATTTTTTGAATACAGGTCCTTTATGTCCTCAGTTAAGTTTATTCCTAAATATACGATTATTTTAGATGCTATTATAAATGGCATTTTTTTTCTAATTTCCTTCTCAGTTTGCATATCAGAAGTGTACAGAAACACTACTGATTTTTGCATATTAATCTTGAATCCCACCACTTTGCTGAACTCACCTATTAATTCTATTAGCTTTTTTTGTGTATTTTTCAGGATTCTCTAGATATAGGATCATGTCATCAGTGAATAGTGAAAGTTTTATTTATTTCTTTCCTATTTTGGTGCCTTTTATTTCTTTTCTAGCCTAATTCCTCCAGCTAGAACTTCTAGCACAATATTGAATAATAATGGTGACAGTGGACATCCTTGTCTTTTTCCTGATCTCAGTGGGAAAGCTTTCAGTCTTTTACCATTACTAGCTATAGTGTTTTCATATATATACTTTACCATATTGAGAAAGCTTCCTTCTATTCCTATCTTTTGGAGTGTTTGTTTTTTTTTTTCTTTTTAATCAAGAAATGATGCTGTATTTTGTCAAATGCCTCTTCTGCATTAATTGAGAGGATCATGCAATTTTTCTTCTTTAATTTATCAATATGGTTTATTACATAAGTTGATTTTCTTGTGTTGACCCACGCTTGCATACTTGGGATAAAACCCACTTGATCATGGTGCATAATTTTTGACTGGACCATTCTTCCTGTTTCCTAGTATGGCTTGTAATTTTTTGCTGATATCTAGGCATATGAATATGTTGATGAATTTGTTCTGATGGCCAGTTTCTCTCTCTCCCCTATTATTATTTTTTCACAGTTATTCTTTATTATTGGGTTCAATTTCTCCAAAGTCTTTAAAATTATTTGGCTTAAAATACCATAATCTTGTCAGGGACTCACTTCTAACTTCAAATTAGAAATTAGAAGTTAGAGAACAAAGAGACCCAATTGCAGTTTTTGTCAATGCAATTTCCACATAAGCCAGCTGATGACCCTAATTTTCACACCTTTCCACCCAGGCATATCTCTCTCCATTTTCCTTTGTTTAGGTTTGGCTGGAGCTGAGATTCAAAGTGGGCCCTGCTGGCCAAATTTACTGAAGAAGAAAACCTGCCCCCCAACTCCCCTTCCCTTTTCCTTTATAACAGCTGACAGGAAGGAAGATGTCTGCTCCCCTCTCAACTGCCATAAACTAGGGATTATACCCCAGCTTAATATCTTGGGGGTGGAGGAAGGGCAGAGCTTCCCAGCAGCTGGGAGGCTTAATACCTCACAGTTTGTTGTTTTGTGCACTTCATTTCTCTGTCTCTTGCCCTCCTGGGAGTTGTGAAGCGTATCCTGGTCTGCCGACCCCAGAGCAGGTCCCTCAGGCAGCATTTGGCTCTTTCTTTCTTTTTTTTTTGGAAAGAACTGAGACTTGTCTGCTTAATTGGATGCCATCTAACTATAGTTCTTTTAACTTTAAAAAAAAACTGTATATCTATGTATTTATTTATTTGGAGGTACTGGGGATTGAATCTAAGACCTCGTATATGGGAAATCACTCAAATCACTGAGCTATATTCACTAATCAATGGGTTAAAATAACTTAATCGTTCTTTTAATAGTTCTTACAGTGTCCATCAATCCTGGGTGTTTAATCATTAATTATACCAACCTTAATGTACAAGTCCTGCCAGTCAAAGTTCCTGTCTTAATGTCATCTAATTAATATGATATTCAAAGTAACATGGGCAATTGTTTTGCTATTATTGACTTAGTGCCATATTACATAGTGCCAAAGGAAGAAAAGGAAAACAAACAAAAAAACAAACAAGTGCTGCTGGCAAGATCTTAACAAATGGTCATTTTTTAAAACTGCTCAATATCTGTTCTCTATTGCTAACATCTGATTAAGGCATGTCTCTAAAAAGGGTCCCTGAGAATACCCAGCCATACTCACACATCATTTACAAAAATATGACTGAGTAATAGCACCCCAAAGGTCATCAAACTTTGACAAATTCCTGGTATCATCTGGTCCTCTAAAGACAGTCACTTTCCCTCAACCATCAAACACAAGCCCACCTTAGATATGAAGACATATATAACACTTAGGAGACTTATTCATGTTCCAGAGGTAAAGCATCCTGCACTCTCACTCTCTTTACCACCCATATACAGAATATATGTTTTATAGAATATAAAATCATGTTAATATAAATCACAGACTATGACATGACAAAAAAAGCTTTGAAGATGAAAACTAGGGATTCAAGGAATGTTCATATTTGACAGTGAGTAGTAGAAAGCTCTAATTTGGTGGCCCTTTGCACCAAGATATATTTTTTCCAGGAAAAATAATATTTTCAACAAAGAGTTAAGCTGAGAGAAAACGTGTTGTTGTTGTTGTTTTTTATCTGATAACTGCTCTCTCTTTATAAACTTCAAGTGCTTTCAATACCTCATCCGATTAAAAGGGTCTCTGTGGCACCTAGAATATTTCTGGGACATGCCAAGTTTTGTTCAGAGTCAATTCTAGATCCTGGGTAGATTAGGTAGATATGACAGAATTTATCTTCCCTCTGACAATGAGGAATATAACCAGGAAAACCTGTTCCTAAGGCACCTGAAAATGACCCTTATTCCAGAGTTAGTGGATAATCATGACTTTAATGAAAAATACTATAAAAATAATTTTACTTCAATAATTGCAATATTAGATTTCTGTGACAATGAGCCAGTCTGCACAATTTAGTCATAAATTAAATAAGATCAGGATGAGTGTTTACACAAACATCAGAAATTTTTAGGAAACACAGAAACATTAGAGGAGCAAGTTGATTTTGTTTCTAAGAGTTCAATAGGAATTAAAACATAACAAAGACACTCTTAGATTGGTGAACCAACATATCATCAACAGCTGCCTGAAGCTACACTAAAATATGAAAGTCAAAATTTCTTGAGACTGAATATCCTCTTAAGAAGTTATTGATATGAGAAAGAAAATAATTTTTTGTTTCCAACAAATGACAACCAAACTTACCTTATTTTTTCTCCTTTTCAAACTTTACCAACTTAGGTTAATATAATATTCTTTCTTCACATCAAATATCTTCCCAAAATAACATTAATAGTTGCTAGTTAATGGGTATATGTTAGTTGAATAATCTGTTGAAATTGAAACCTTCTTAAACACCAGTTCCAGTCATACAATTTTTCTAAGATACTCATAATGATTAAAACCCAATTTGCATAATTTCACAAGAAATTGATCATGCACTTTCCTCTAAAGTGTTAGACTTATGACCTGCTTAATGCTTTTCATCTTTTCTATTTTTTTGTGATCTCACCCAGATATTGAAATTTTTTTTGTCTTTACTTGACTACAAAATTTTATTTTATTCCCTCAGGTTCTGTAATTATTCTTATTATTGTTCCTTTCTACTTTTCCTTGCCCAATCCCATGCTTCCTTTTTACTAAATTTATATTAGACAACAGATTTAGTAATGCATAAGTTTTTCAAATATTTTCAATAGTCATTGACTAGCAATGATGTTAAGTAGAAGTTCAAGATCTTGCTTAACATTAAAGAAGCTAACATTTTCTATATCTGTAATAATGTCACATATATTCTTTCATGGATTTAAATTCTGACTAACTTTCTTGCTTTATTCCTGGATACCCTTTGACCTAGCCATTTTGAACATATATAACCCCTTCAGTAACATGTCAAATTTTTAATACTACTAAGATCTTTCATAGATTATTTAGTATTTTTCAAAACCCATAAACTTGAATGTTTGGAAAAATATTATTCGTCTTTCTGATTCCACTAAAACTGTTTTAATCAGACTAATTTTTAAGGCTGATAATAATAGAAGCGGTTTATTGAATGCTTACTCTTTGTTAAGCACAAAAAGACAGCATCTTGTTTCACTTTGATGATACCATTATTAAAGAAATAAAATTATATCTTTCAGTGGCATTTCTCCATTTCAGTGTAGTTTTATCTGATTTGTAAGATCACGTGTACTGTCTGTATGCAGCAATTTTTATTACATATTATTTTGAAAATTATTCTATGCCTGCCTTCCATTAAAGAGCAGAAGTTTTGATTCTAACACCAAAATATGGTGTTTCTTCCAAGACACCAAATTCTAAAGTTATATACAAAATGAAAGAATTTTTCTTATGTAATCAATTTCTGACCACAAAGCATTTTTAAAATTGCTATTGAGATCATGAATTATTTCAGTCTCTATACTGGAAAATTACACTGGAAGATAAGGGAGAAAAACAATAAAGACTTGGCAATATAAAATTGAGATCTTAAACATTTATGATTATTAACACTTTTCTAACAAAAACAAAAACAGTTTCAAAATGCTGTGTGCCATTTCAATTTGTGAAATTTCTTTCTACCCAACTAAATTTCTCCTGAAACTTCAAATCCTCAAATTGAAATTCTTCCTGAGCTCAGCTGTCAAGAAATTTGCAGTATGGCATTATACAGCTGTCAAATTCCACCTAAGGGACCTGATTTGGCAGTTTACACAAGCAAAACTTATACTGACTCTAGGGAGAGTTACCATTTTTAGTGTTAGTTGGGGATGGAAGGAAAGAATTGCTTCATTTGGAAAAAATCTCTTTAAAAATTACTTCACACTTAAAAAGAAAATTATATATAAAGAACCAACTGATCTTTTAAAAATACATTTAAAATATCAAACTTTAGAAAATAGGATTGCAAAAATTAATGAAAGTACTAAATACATTTTCATATTATATCTTATTGTCCAGGCAAAAATAAAAATTTTTCTTAAACCATTCTCTAATATCTAAGATGTAGAGAAGGAGGGAGAAAAGAATAAAACAAATAAGCCAAATAAAATAAATGACTTTAAAGTGAGCCACAAAATAAACATAAATCCAAGTAACCACTTTCAAAATACATCCAAGTGGGAGGGTTAATAACAAGGACGGGAGGCTAGAAAGTTAATGCAGTATGTTTAAAGAGAAATAAGGCTGGATTAGGAAGCTAAATGTGCTAAATGTTTGACAATTAGAGAAAGAAGTTTTAAGGATTCCCAGGTATATTAGTCATCCAAAGGGGTGTGGATGCAAAGTACCAGAAATCTGTTAGATTTTATAAAGGGTATTTATTTGGGGTAGAAGCTTACAGTTACAAGGCCCTAAAGAGTCCGATTCAAGGTTACTTCCTCACTAAAGTCTGTCGACACATGTTGAAGTAAGATGATAGGCAACTTCTGCCTGTTCTCTCCTTCCTTCTTCTTCTTAAGGCTCCATGGGCCCAGCTTCTTCTGATCTTAGCTGTTGGTTGGCATAGGGATTCTCTCTCTTCCTGGGGTTTTAGCTTTTTGAGGTTTCTTCTTTCTGTTGCATGACAGGACCAAATGACCAAGTTCTCTCCCGTTCCATATCTTCCTTTGTGTGTTTTCTTAAGTGAGTGTTGGTTTCTATCTGCTGCCCATGGGGGTAGGAACTCAATGCTGAGTCATGTCCTACTGACATAGTTGAATCGGAGACCTAATCTTGATTTAATCAATAAACTAAAGTAAAAAAAACCCTTGAATTTAATACAATCAAAAGGTATCAAGTCCAGAGGAGCAGACCAGTTTATAAATATAATCAGTATTTTGTTGGAATTCATAAATAATACTAAACTGCTATACTAGGTAATTCTCAATTCTGAAAACAAAGTGGAGACAAATTTTATCACACATCTGCAGGGTGACAGGTGCTAGCATCACATTGGACTGAGAGTAGTTAGTTGATGGGATATTGTGAGTGTCAAACTTTTCCCCACTTTTTCTCTCTTGTAGAAGTAATAGTTTTGTTGTGAAACAGAGACTAGACACATCATATTTAAAGTTACTGATAGATATGCTGAGATGGTTGCCCAGAATGAGGACAACTTGCCAGTATGCTACAC
The DNA here is from genome assembly GCF_030445035.2 of Dasypus novemcinctus. Classification (NCBI taxonomy): domain Eukaryota; kingdom Metazoa; phylum Chordata; class Mammalia; order Cingulata; family Dasypodidae; genus Dasypus; species Dasypus novemcinctus. The sequence continues at coordinate 37,521,744 of NC_080676.1, read as the reverse complement.
TCTCCCTTTAGTCCTGTAAGGGAAAAGTGGAGAGGCAGACTGCCTGCTTGCTCTACAATGAGACCTCCAGTGAAGAAACTCCCCACACACCTTGGAGCCATCTACTATTCTCTAGTCAGTCCATCCAATTAGCCTTTTAGACCACCACTTGACAAAGTCACCAACACATTCCCAAATTTCAGTTTTGACTTGGAGGCTAGAATCTTTTAGCTAGGCAGTCCATAGAGCATGCACTTACCCTGGGAGCTGTGGTGAGTAATGTCATAAATTGTTCCCACTGTGCATAGAGTGCACTTACCCTGGGAGCTGTGGTGAGTAATGTCATAAATTGTTCCCACTGTGCAGTTTCTAGTGGTAGGCTGGCTGCCCTTTCTTCCTCCTAGTGAAAGCTCATCCTTTCCATCAGTCACTGCTGCTGGTGCACAAAAGGAGACACATCACTTCTGGGAGAAAAATGTTCTTCTCTGATACTCAAACCTTGATGTATTTACTATTCATCAAGCAGAAATCTATCTGCATTCAAGTAGATCATGTATGACAACAGGATGTCATTTATAAAGATAGAATCACCAAAATGCAGCAGGAGATCATTCTTCAGAAATTGTGTCAGAATGTTACTGTGAAAAAGGATATAATTATTTTAGAAAAGAGTAAATTTCAGTACACAAAGCAGAAAAGGAGAAAAACAAAACTGGAATGACATCAGTTAAAACAGCAAGAACTTGAGGAAGTGAGCAAAGTTCAAATAGATAAATAGCCCAAACAGAGAGGAAGAGTGATAGCTTGCCTTAAAATCATCTGGGAACCATGCAAGTTTGGTACTATTAAATATTTAACAGGAGCTACATTTAGATGCCTAACAATAGCTCTGGGATTTTATTGACTATGGATATAATAAAGTTTCTATGTAAAGAGTTCTCTATTTTTTTCCTTGAAAAATGTCAAGCTGTTGTCTTGTTTTGTTCATTTTTAATTTTTACTGTGCTTTTGATTTTATGCATATTAATCACTTTTATGCAAATTATGGATATATAACCAGTGTGAAGACGTTATGAACTTCCTTAGTAATAATTACTTTATATGTTCTGTTTAGTTGACTTTATACCTCTGAATGATACTAGACAAAGCACTAAGTCCACTTAGCTGGTCATTGAGTGGTGCTTAACCTATAACACACACTAATAGCAAATATTTGTATAATAGCTTACAATTTTTAATCATTATCACATATAAAATTTGGGAGTCTCCATTTAAAGTCATGATGCCTTCATGACATGAATCATTTAAATTAAACTATGAATTCCAAAATCTCTTTGCCCTGCAATACAAGTCCTAATCCTAGCTAGTTTTTGTACCATAGTTTTGTTTTAGATTCAGAATATTTTCTTTCAGTTGTAGTTGGATGGTATGCTAATGAAACAGCTGTCCTTCTGCACCCAAAGAAGTTCCCCTGCCCTCAGTATCCTAGTAATTTGTTATAATTATTTTCTATGTGCTTTCCAGCTAGCTCCTGTGTTGCCTAATGAAGTGTTACAATGTAGTAGAGAATTGTTTTGACCAGTTTAAAAAAATTGAGACTTCTTTCTCTAACAGTCCCATTATTTGAGAACTATTTTAACTGCACGTTTGTGAAATTACCTAATAGAAAACTTGCTTGTCTTGTTAGATAGCTGGACACAACATCAAAATTCTTCCTGAGCTACCTGGTTTTCCATAGATTCTGATAACTTTAAACATTAAGCATAGCACAAATGTTGATTAAACGCTAAGACAACAACACTGCTCCTAGCACATTGGTAAATTAGTCATAGTTAAATACTGAAACCTGTGTAGGCACGATGGAAAACCACTGTCAAATGCTTAAAAAAGAATATTAAATGGGCAAAGTAAATGTATTTCATTTTATCCTGAAAATGGTCTTCATTTTTACTGTGACTCCCTTGTTATAGGCCTACCTTTTCCTTTCTTCCACCCGCTCACCAACCTCTATCTTTTGTAAAACTACCTGAACACCTTTTATACGCTTACTACTACATTAATAAGCACCAGCTGTTCGTGTTTATAGTTCTTTAACAGAAGCACTAATTTTGATTTTGCTCCAAGTTTTATAATCTAAACTCAGTTTCTAGTTTAAAATCTAACAAAACTGGTATCTGAATAGTTACTATTTCTCTTAAGTTTACAATGTACCTCTATTGAAAAGTCACAAGTTTGAGGAGACCTGGCTCAAACAAGAAGTGTTAGAATTTATATCTGCACCCTTTGAACCCAAAAAGTCCAATTATGAGGAAGAGGTAAAATTGTTGGTATATAATAAGGGATGAAGCAGTGAGGAATATGATTTTTTCCCCAGGTGATTCACCTGACTACTTCTTGATATGCCTTTACTGGATTTGATGGTAAATAGCTGAGTTCATCAGTCAGAGCCTGAGAACATCATAGTATCCAATGGCTAACATTCCTCAGATGGTCAGACTTACCCCACCATGGAAGATGCCAAGACAAGCAGAGATGCTAGCTGAAGATGAGGTGAATCTAAAATGGACAGTAAACATGAGCGAAGGAAAAGATGAGTATTAGTTGTGACATCAAGACCAGTTGCAGTGACAGGTTTTGTAATTTGTCCCACTAATTTTCCACTTAAAAATGTTCCCCAGGAAAAAAGGTCCAGTAGCAGTCTATAGTTGCTGCTTCCAGAAATTTTACAAAGAAATGAGTCCAAGCAATGCAAATGTGGGCTTTCATTGATACATTTATACTGTGGTGATAAAAATAGAGTTTAGAATTTGAACTGGGGAAATAAAACCAATCTCCTCATCTGAAATTTGAGATCTGTGACTCTATAGGATCATCAGAAGAGTTAGCCTAAGAAAATTTAATACAAATACCCAAGTTAAGAATATAATAATATAATTCAACAGTATCATAATATTAGTAAGTTTTAACTTCAGGAATATAGGGAGTTTCCCCCACTTCCCTCACAAGATTATTTCAAAGAAAGGAGCTCTGGTATAGAAATCAGTCATTTACAACTGTGTTTTAAGTGGTATACTGTTAAGATATAATGAAAGAGTAGTATCTTTGCTTTTTTTAGCATTATGAAGATTAAAAGTCAAACAAAGTTTTAAGTCCCACTGCTTTAGAGGCAGCATGGAAGTGAATTAGGAAGAAAACCTGCAAAAGAAATCCAGTCAGAAAGATTAAGCAGGCACAGTGCCGGGATCACAAGAGGTAATTTCAGACTTACCAGTCTACCAGCTGATGAGGAGTTAAGGGATTCAAAAAGATTAAGCTCTCAGGTAGGTGGCTGGCAACCCCATAGGAAAGCAGAAGCTAACAAATACAATGCTACTTGAATGTAATGTGAAGTTAAAAAGGCATTTGTCATTTGAAATGTGACCATATATTGATCAACCAAATTTATTTTTTGTATACTTTTTAAGAAGGACAAAAGGTTAGAATTATGACAACTAATTATTTTGAACACTTCCTCCCTTTATAAGAAAGTAAAATGTACTCCAACATCAACGTAAAGAAAAATAACCTGTAATGAGAAGCATCAAACTGAAAAATAGTGAAAAATAGCTTATAAAATAAATACTAACTGTGGTCATAAAGAAGTTGTTGAGCAGATTAAGAAACCCCAAGATAATAAAATGAATAACAATGTATAGAGCAGAGCAGAAAACAATGATTTATCACATTATTCTGCCTGGTTGCTAGAGTGTTATGAAATATATCTCTGAACCTGCCTATGAAAAAGTCATCATTCCTATATATAGAACATGTAATTCAACGTAGGATTTGTTTGGTAAAATTCAATGGTAAAAGAAGACAATACTTATTTTCTCTGGTTCACATAATAAAAGACACTCTAAAAGACAAGGTAGAAAAATTGAGGCAACAAAGAATTTTGCTAAGAAAAAGAATGATGCAATCTAGGGCTGAGGTAGACTGTCCTCATCATTGGCTATTAGATCAGAAATGTTTCTCTGAGATCATCTTATCCAAATCACTCAATGTTTCTGTTATGTTTAAAGAGCAGAAGTGATTATCAGGGTTACACATTTGCCAAGTGAACGAAAGGGAACCTTATTTCCAGATTTTCAATCTGGGACTCTGGTTTACATGATTTATAGTTCAAACTGCCCAGTTGTTCTGAGAATTGTATAGAAAAGTGAAAATCATAGGTCTTTCTCACATCCTGAGCACCCTATCCACTAAGACCCTACAGATTTTAGGGTATTATCCACTTTAATCTGATATTCTTCATGCCTTTCTAGAGATGCAGAGGGTGGTCATACCCATACAAAAAAGGGTCAACTGCAAGTTAACTTCAAACATATGTATTGTGCTTTTAAATACCTCTCTTCTGACAATATTTTCCAGTCAGAGTAAAATATGGGCAATATTTAAATATTATATTTCCCTCAGGAATATCATCCTGAAGATAAGCCTGAAGCAATTTTTCTAGTTTTATTTTCCATGTTCTATTTGATCTTCACTCAAATTATCAATGGGAATTTTATACATATATCTTAAAGATGTTTTACTTACTTCGGTCTTCCTTCAATTATATATACAAGATCTGGAGTATAAGTAAATACTTGTAATTAGGTAAAAATATCTTATAACAATATTGCTTTCATATTTCATCCTCTATATTTTCTTGATTAGAAACTCAAACGAACTGAAACTCATTTATTGTGTAAGTTTTAAATCAAAGTTGTAGAAAAATGTATTAGAAATATTTCATTTTTAGAGTACTTAGCTATCATGCAAAAAAATAATAGAGAAGGAAATTAAAAATAAATATATTAGAAGAATATACCATATAGCAAATGTTTCTGTCATAGACAAAAGAAAATATGTAGTCCACCACTTCATTTAAAAATCTCTGAAGATAGACTGTTTATAAAATTGTAAAGTTTTACTGATTTGTTTTTCAAATATTACGGATAATCCAGTAATTGTAAACTAAACTTCTGTGTAGAGTCACAAATATATTTATTTAAAAATAGAATTAAAACATTAATAGAAGCCCATTTTCAGCATAGGTAGAATGTTGTAGCAGTTTGATATTGTTTATGAATTTCAAAAATAGATTTTGAGTTATATTTGTGAACTGGTCTGTTCCTCTGGGCATAGTAGATTGGATTGATTGCAAAGGTTTCACTTTTACTTGATTAAATAATGTTTAAGGCTTTGATTTGGGCCACATCAATAGGACATTGAATCCCCACCTCCTTGGTGGGTGGACACTCACAGAGAAAATGATAAGGCAGACAAGAAGTTGAGTTTTAATGGTGGAGTCCTTGGAAGTAAATACATAAAGAAGCAGGTACATGAGGAAAGAGAGAAGAGAGAAGGCTCTATTAAACATGGCAGAGTCACCTACAGTTGGGACCATGGAGCCTTGAAAGGAAGAAGAAGCCTGAACCCTTGCAGACATCAGCAGCCATCTTGCTCCAACATGTGGCAAAAGACTTAAGTGAGGGAAGTAACTTATGCTTTATGGCCTGGTAACTGTAAACTTCTATCCCAAATAAATACCCTTTATTAAAGCCCACAGATTACTGGTACTTTGTATCACCACACCTTCGGCTGACTAATACAAATGTATTAGGAATTTATTGGTGTTCCCAAATATCCATACTCTTTTCTTTCACCTCTTTCTCACCTTTACCTTGGTTTTCAGTGCTGTGTGTTGGCTTCAAGTTGGAGTAGACACCTTCCAGCCTTCTTTGCTTCTACACATGGACATGTGATTAAATTCAGGTCAATGGAACTAAGTAAAGTTATATGAGCAACTTTTGTGTCACATCCTTGAGAGCAAAGTTGCCCACACTCTTTCTTCCCCTGCCCTGTGTTCTGAAAATAATGGACATTACCAGACCAATGTCTTTATTGCAGAGATAACAGATATTTAATAAGGATGAGAGGCATTCCTGCAAGCTTAGGCCAGTATGCGTAATGGGGAAAGGGATTATAAGAGTTTTAAAAGTTCCCTTTTCAGCCAGGAATATAAGGATTCTACATATAACTTTAATCATAGAACTATATATTTTTAAGTGAACAAATATATATCCATATATATTTTATCTGTGTTATACATATTCTGTTTTTCCTTTGGAAAATGATCTGAAAAAAGGACTTAAACCAAAGTTTAAATAGGAGATTTTGTGGATCTCTGAGCAATTCTTGTGGTAAATTCAGGGCCATTCCACTGACAAGAGCAAATCTAAATGCTTGGGGAGGGAACACAAACCTGACATTAAATGTAATGCAGGAATGTTGACTTAAGGGATATCTTAATTTATGAGTTACGCAAATATCCTCACTGAGTTGCCTTTTTTTTCCTAGTCTATGGAAGGCAAATAAAGATGTAAAGATGTTACTGCTTTAAAAGACCTAAATGATCCAACATAAGCATTTGTCAAGATCTTTCAACCAATAGTGAGATGTATTTTGCAGTTTTTCCTGGTTTCACCTTTGGGATATTACTTCCAAGTTTAGATAATAATGTTGTCACATGGTAAACTTCAAATGGCATCAATAAAAATTTGTGAACACTTATTTTTAGAAGGAAAGAACATGATTTATAAGTTTCTTCCTACTTTTGAGTCATGTCATGCATCACTGTGTTTGCCATTTCTGTTCTGTTTCATTTCATGCCTCTTTCTTTCATAATCACTCCCACTGGCAGGAGCTCTAGTAGAAGATATGAATCCATACCTTTATATTAAATTATAGTCAAACATATTTTATAAAATTTTGCATGCCAGATTATCTAGAAGGGATTAGTTTTTCCATATAATATATTATGAGAAATTATTAATATTTGGAAAGTAACTTAGACTGAAAATGTACTGAAAATTGTTCATATAAAATACATGGAACAAGATAGTATACACAAGGTATACAGTCAAAGAAGAGGTGAGACTTTGAATAAGGGCTGTGTAATGTTTATGATAAAATCATTGTATCAGTAAATTCTATTTAGAAATGAAAAGGGTGGCAGTACCTATATCTTCTTTATGGACCGATAGTGCTGAGAACATGTGTTTATTAAAAATAATACAAAATTCTATGTAATGAAATAAATTTCATCTCTGAAAAAGTAACAATTAGCATATTTTTGTTAGAATTAAAAAATTATATATATAGCCTTTGTGCATCAAACAGCATACATTTTGTTCTCAATTATATGTAGTACTATTACTGTTGTGAAGAGAATTATTACAGCTTGCCATTATTGAAGCTCTACAACCATAACAAAAAAATGTACACATTAAACCCATGTTGAGAAAATTTCTTAGTTCTTCATGATTTGACTACATCATTTTCAAATGGTTGAGGTGCTTATGGTTAGGTGTTCTATGAATTATTAAATCTGTCTAAACCATTTCTCATTTCTTCAACCATAGTGTGTTCCCTATCTCAGATTTAAGAGAAGAGTTGACTGAATATAATTGGCTGATTTTCATGCTGAGATTTCTCTCTGCTCCTCAGTTTGCTACTCAGTATCTGTCTTTCTCTACTTTGTTTCATGTCCTAGGAAGCTGATCACTAAGGATTGTATAGCCTTTGTTACCTGGTCTTCTGTCTTTCCTTTGCAATTGATCAAACGGGGTCTCTAGCAGGAGGATAAAGGGAAGGAGACAGAGAAGTCATGCTATTTATTCCCCAGCCCTCCCCATTCCAGGTGGTACTTCTCATATGATTGGATTCTCCCACATTTGACCATATCTTCTGTTTGGAAATTCTAATTCCATGACTATAGCACATATTACATACTGGTGGAACCACCTTTCTCTTTGCTACTCTGGGTCTCAGGTTAATAACGATTTTCCACTATTCCTAGTCCCTGATTTCTTCTCCATCCATCGTTGTTTCTCTTAAATTTGTCCATATCTCTTTGGGCCCCTATATTCAATTCCGTTCATATTGCTTTTCAGAGCTGCCATCGGTTTTCTGTTAAGAACCTGTTTGGTTAGATAATAAACCATTTAATTGCAAGAGAGACCCTTATGAGTGAGGCAAGTTTCCTTTGAAGATTACTACGGATTAAATTGCCTACCCCAAAATGGTATGTTCAAAAGTTGGAAGTAACCCAAATGTCTATCAGCAGATGAATGGATAAGCAAACAGTGGTATATACATACAATGGAATATTACTCAGCTGTAAGAAAGAATGCAGTGTTAACACATAGGATAACATGGATGAATCTTGAACACCTTATGTTAAGTGTAGTAAGCCAGGCACTGAAGGACAAATTTACATGACCTCACTGATATGACTTAAGCAAATTGAACAGACTCACAGAGCTAGAGTTTGGAAGATAGGTTATCAGGAGACAGGGAATAAAGGGTGTTGATTTCTTTAAGTGCAAAATCTATGATAAGTTGGAAGGGTGTGTTTGGGCATTGAGTGGGTGTGAGAGTGGTGCAGTTATGTGGTGTAAGTTGGGGGGTGGTTTGAACTTTCCATGGAACTGGGTGGAGGGTTGGAGGAAGGAGCAGGTAACTTTGGAGATCTGCAGGTCTGTGGTTAAAACTACAGTGTTGGAAAAGTTCTTTTGACAAATATGGCAGAGGAGAGTTACTGGTGTAGGGCATCGGGGTGTAGGGGATATGCAGGATAGGACACACTTGGAATAAGTCTCTGTGGAATATGTAAGTGTTCATATTGTCATAGTGTGTTATCTCAGTGGGTGGAAACCCACACAATAAACAAGAAAATATCAAACTCCCATCCTAGGGACTCCTGCTATGAACTCAGTTAGAGGGACAAGAACCTCTCAAGCACATAGGTCATGCCTAGTAAAAGAAAACTGACCAATATATCAAGCCCTCAATGTTATTGCATGTAACTATGCATCTTATCCTCCAAAAATTGGAACTTAGGGGCTACCATAGATTCTGAGGGGAGGGGGAGGGAAGAATAAAATATATGGAACATAGGACATTACAATTATTTTGCATTATCTTGCAAAAACAGATATAGACCATTTTAATTTTTTTCAAAACCTATAAAAGTGTATGGTCCAAAATGTAAACCACTGACCATGATTAGAAGCAATGCTTCAATATTTGTACATCAATTGTAACAAATGTATCATCTGCATATAAAATGTTATTAATAGGAGAGAGTGGAAAAGGGGGAAAGCATGCATTATATGGGAATCCCCTATATTATTTACATGACATTTCTATAACCTAAAGCTTCTTAAAAACAAAATGTGAAAAATAAGATACTGGCAGAATATACAGAAAAAAATTGTCACTGTACATATAAGACAACAGATCTTATGGTGATGAAAGACACAATGCCTAAAAGATTTTTTTATATAATTTCAATTTTTTTAAAAAATGTATTTTATTTGTTATTTTTAAAACTATATTTCATTTTCCTATTAATTTTATTTGGTTATTTTGTTGGCTACAGTCTTGGAGAGGTTTTGGATCACAAAAGGGTCCCATCTGTGGCAGGGGAGAATCACTGGTGTGGGGTGTCACAGATGGGGAGATGTGTGGAGAGGGGTGCATCTGGGTCATGACTCTCTAAGATATATGAATATGTTCTTGTGTTCAAGGGGCAGTGTCTCAGTGGTGGAGACCACATAATGACCAAAAGAATATTGAATTCCCATTCTGGTGAGCCTGCTACATTCTCTAATAGAACAGCAAGAATCCCTTGAGTACAGGGGCAGTGCCTAGTAAAGGAAGACAGATCATTATGTCAGGACCTTGATAAATATATATATGAATCTTGTCTTGTGAAATTGAAACTTAGTTTAGTATTCTATTAATATATTGCCTAAGAGTTGCCTTCTGAAAGTCCCTCTATTGCTCAAACATGGCCTTTCTCTAAGCCAAACTCAGCATATATATATAAACACACAATCTTCCCCCTGGCATGGGGCATGACTCCCGTGAATGTGCCTCCCAGGCACCAAGGGATTATTACCAAATGCCAAATAGCGAAGATTTGGAAAAATACCTTGACCAAAAGAGGGGAAAATTAAAATACAAATGAGCTTTTATGGCTAAGAGATTTCAAAGTGAGTCAGGAGATCATTACAGAGTTTATGCTTATGCACATCTCAGCATCTCATTGACAACCACAGTAAACAGTGTCACAGACAAAGGGTCTACTGAGGGCACTAGAGACAGACATACACTATAAGCAGGCCAGACAAATTCAGGAATTTGGCACACTGTCAGTAGGCCTTACTCTGGAATTTATGCTCCCCAGTATAACATAATTAGACTCTATTACAATTTTATAGTTCCCCTACACATGGCTCTTTTGCCCCTTTCATTTAAACCTACAATTAGTATTATAATTGTTAAATATATGTCACAGAGACATAAATCTTTTGTCTGTTCATATGCCAGAATCTCAACAGAGTTACAACACCTACTCTACAGGTCAGTAGACTTACCCAGGACAACTAACAAAAGATGATGGACAATGCCCATTCCAAGAAACAGATTATCTTCAACTGCAAGCAAGATAGTTCCTTCCATCTGCCCCATAGGACCTAAGCCCCCTCTCAAGTAGAAACAGAGTAGACACCACCATCCTCAAATCCTCAAGACTAGGGAATGAAAAATTGACTAAAGTAGACATTATTACTCAATTATAGACATTTTATTCTAGCAGTGGAAGAACTTTAATCATTGATATGGAGGCAATGACCACTGGAGGTTCTGGGAGGAGGGAGAAGGGAGATAGGTATAGTATGGGGGCATTTTCAGGATGCCCTAGTTGTCCTGAATGACACTGCCATGATGGATACAGGTTATTGTATATTTTGTCATAACCTACAAAACTGTGCAGGACAGAGAGACTATAATGTAAACAATAGTCCACAGTTGGTGGTAGTGTTTCAGTATGTGTTCATTAGTTGTGACAAACGTACCACACTAGTGAAAGATGTTGTTGGCTTGGGAGGGGGAGGAGGTGGGAGCATATGGGAATCCTTATATTTTTAATGTAACATTTACATAGTCCAAAGCATCTTTAAGAAATAAAATTAAAATGTTTAAAACAAGTTACCATGACTCTATTTGTAAATAGGAACATTGACAATTTAATTAGCTAAGATGATGCCAAACTGGCTTACTGTAGGCCCTTATCCAAGATGACCTGTGTCCTTATAAAAAGAGGCAATTGGGCACAGAGAGACACTGGACATAACACCACGTGATGACCGAGACAGAGAATGCCATGGATTGTCAATAAGCCACCACCAGAAGCCAGGAAGGAGGCATGGAATACATTGTCTCATAGAGGTTGAAGAGGAAGCATCCCCTGCCATTACCGTGATTTTGAACTTCTAGCCTCTAGAACTGTGAGACAATACTTTTTTGTTGTGTGAAGTTATACAATTTATAGTACTTTGTTATAGCAGCCATAGGAAACTAAGACAAGGATGAACTCTGTAATGCAAGCACTAAATGTACACTCTAATTCTTCCTTTTAATTAAGACATCTCAAAAGTGACCACTGCAAATAAATCAAGGTCACCTTCCACTACTGAAAGGGAAATATTCAGATCTTCTGGTTCTTAACCAACAGTGTTCCCTATATTTTGGGATTCCTAACTGTTACTCTTGTCTTCTAGGAATAGTGTGGCTAATGGAAATCAGATGAGCAATGGAGTCTTAGTCTCCATCCATCTCACAGGATTCAATGAGACTATAGAATGAAGCTGTGAATATTTGCTCAGTCACAGATTGTATAAGATTACACACTACTAAAAGAGAGTTTACAGAAATAATGAGGGCTACTTTTGCTGACAAGGCCAATCAGAGATGCTTCCCACCCTTACCCAAAATAGTAACAAAAACCAATATTGTATACCTGAGGAAATTGCAGATGCTATTGCCACCATCAAACACTTAAATGATGCCAGACTGATAATTCCTATCACATGCCTATTTCATATGATTATTTGGCTAGTGCAAAAATCAGATGGGTCTCTGAGAATGATTCTTAATTATGACAGACTTAATCAAGTGGTGACACTAATCATAACAGTGATTCCAGATATGTCATCCTTTATTAGCCAGGTTTCTGTTAAAGAGAGAGAATTGACAGGAGATATATGCAAATATTATGACATTTTTAGGAGAATTTTCTTATACTCCAAGTCCAAATTCCATAAGGCAGGCTGCAAGCTAGAAACACCGATGAAGGTTTTCACGAAATCTGTGGGAGAAGTTGACTGGCTGAAGTAGAGATGAAAATTCTCTCTTCTGACTGTTGAAATCATAACTTCTCCTCTTAGAACCATCAACTTATTGGATAAGACTTTTCTCACTATTAAAGTCACTGACCTCCTTTGATTGCAGATGTAATGAGCCGTAGATGCAATCAACTTACTTATGACTTATGTCCCTGAAATGTCCTCACAGTCACAATCAGATCAGTGCTTGCTTGACCAAACACCCGGGCACAAAATTCTGGCCAAGCTGATAGATAAACTTAAGCATCACAACCTCTTGACTGGAGTAAATGAACACATCCCTTGTTGGGCAGCTATTAGGTTAGCAAATGTTTTCAATTCAATTCCAAAGGCAAAAAGTTGAAACCCTCCACATATTGTCTAGTTTATTGAAAAGATAAGGCATTCTCTGGAATGCCTTTTGTTGCTCTTGTTCAATAAAAACATACCAGGTAGAAATGCCCAACATGCCAAAGTGCTGGCTAAGGGTAATATGGACCTGGAATGCAGGTAGAAAAAGGACTACTGGTTATCATTTTGGTCTTTTCAAAACAAGGGGAAAAGGGAAAAATATAATGCAATTATTTGTTTATTAATCCTCTCATTTTTCCCTACTACCTTACATAAAGTATTCAGGAGATGACTGAATTGAAATCTCCCTGTAAGGATATAGAGGCTGAGGAGATTTATTTTAATGTTTTTTTTGGAATGTGGGCATGATTTTTTCAATATAGATCATTTGTTGTCCAATTATACCTGACACTTGCCCTCAGGTGTCTGACTCACTTTGGACAATGGGAAATACAAGAATGAGATCAGAGAGAGGAAAGAAGTAGAGACAGTAGTTTCTCCCCACCCTGCTCCTTCTCTGCCTGGTTACTGCTTTGACATTGCCCTGCTCCTCCACCTTTGACCTCATCTTCTATTGAGTATTTCAATTCTTTTACTGTCTGGACTGATATAAAAGGAGAGGCACTGGTGTTAAAAGCATTTGAACACAAAAGAACAAATATTGTGTGACTCCTTTCATCTGAAATACTTAGAATAAGAAATTTCATATAGATAGAAAGCAGAAAAGTGATTATTAGTAGCTGAGAGTAGGAGGGAATGGGGAAATAGCACTTAATGGGTGAAAATTTCTATTTGGGATGATGAGAATGTTGTGGAAATAGACAGTGCTGGAAGTTATATAACATTGTCATTGTATTTAATATCGCAGAATTATACACTTTGAATGGTTCAAATGATTTTTTAAAAGATTTATTTATTTATTTACCCCATCCCCCCACCCTAGGTGTCTGTTCTTTGTGTCTATTTGCTGCGTGTTCTTCTTTGTCTGCTTCTATTGTTGTCAGCGGCATGGGAATCTGTGTTTCTTTCTGTTGTGTCATCTTGTTGTGTCAGCTCTCCGTGTGTGTGGCACCATTCCTGGGCAGGCTGCACTTTCTTTCGCGCTGGGCGGCTCTACTTAGGGGGTGCATTCCTTGCACATGGGGCTCCCCTATGCGGGGGCACCCCTGCATGGCACAGCACTCCTTGCACACATCAGCACTGCACATGGGCCAGCTGCACACAGGTCAAGGAGGCCCAGGGTTTGAACTGCAGACTTCCCATGTGGAAGACGGATGCCCTAACCACTGGGCCAATTCTGCTTCCCCAAAAGATTTTTATATGATGTATGTCTTATTGTAATAATTGAAAAAATAAATTTTAACAAAAGAATTTAGATATTTTTGTTCTCAGGGTGCTTTAATATAATTGCTGGTTCCCTTAACCCTTGCTGCAAGGTTCTTGACTGTTTTTGTAAGTAGAAAACATCATTTAATTTTAAGGCTATAAATTATAGTTCCCATGGAATCCTTGAAGAGGGTTGGATAAAGAAGTGTGTGACATTTTTATAATGTAGAGGTGGTATTTTGGAGAGATACTGAAAAATATATGAAATGATCCTTGTTCCCAAAATGAATATAAAATTAATATAAAGTATGTTGATATCATTGTCAATGTAATTTTAATTATTTTATTTAAAAAAGAAACCCTTCAACAGGGAAAATTCAGGACATCTTTTATGAATTTAATAAGTAATTATTATAAAATTTGTAGTTAGAAAAAATAAAGCACAAAAACCTAATTTCTAGTAAGTCAGGCCATGCATGGCTTCAAACAAAATGTTTAATAAATTTGGATGACTCATAACCCATTGTCTTTAAAGAGCCTATAGAGCTCCATTCAAATAAGAGAAAAAATCTTCTGGTAATACTAAGCCTGTCTATATGACAGCCTCAAAACAATGAAAGCACACTGACTCAATTTTCCTCTTACCTCATCAGAGCCATAATTTCCTTGTTTTTAAGATAGTAAAAATAACTAAAATATACTTTTCTCTATAAACTCGAGATTGTTCTGAAAGACTCCCATACGTATAATCATTTAGAGTGATAATGTAAAACACCACTTCCTGGGCTTCACCTCTGGAAAATCTGACATAATGGATCCTGAAATGTGTTGGAAAATCTGCCTTATTAAAACCACAGTGTTTATGACCACCCTTCGAATGCTGTGAGAGAGCTAGCAAATCAAATATCTAGAGTACAAAATTAGATAAAAATTAGTGTGCAAACTCCAAAAGTAGGTAACAAGCCCATTAAAGAGGAGACAGAAGGAATAAGTGGTTAGAGACACTCAACACATACAGATTTAAGGATTTTCTTTCCTTGAATGACATTCTTTGTGTACATGAAAGCACAGAAATATATTTATAGTAATACCCTAATCAATTCCTTGGACTCCACAATTTACAACCCAGGGAACAGAATTACTATATTTAAAGGGGTTTGCCCCTTTATTTAAAGGGAAATGCCCATCCATAATCTGTTCCTAAAATTATTTATTTTGCTTTTCTACAAATGATTATCAACTTTTCATTTTGCTAAACTTTAACTGAGCAACTCCTTTAAAAATTGGTGCTAAAAGAAAGAACACTACCATTACATCTTTAACATATGCTTCACTATTTAATAGCACTTGCACATATGCACTAATATATATTTGGTTAAGCACTTACCTGAACCCAATAATGGTTATTATCAATAAAGTCTTAAATTTGTTCAACAGCAAAGCCATGATAAAAAATAATTCAACAAATGAGCAAAAAAGGTAACTCAAGAGAGATGACCACAGATCACTCTTTGTCCATTTGTTTTTTGTTTCAATTTTGTGAAGAGGATATATGCCACATATATGTACAAATAGTTGTGCATCATTTACATTTTACAATGGGAGTTGAAAGAAAAAAATTGCTGCTGTGGAGAAGTAGCAATATGATCAGTAAGATTATTCTGAATAATGCTATATACTTCTATAAGAGTTGTTTGTAATTTGTAATATTGGCAGAGAGGCTACAGATCATAAATTGCTCTTGTAAATTTTCTACACTCACAGGTTGTCAGGAAGGGAGAAAAAACAATTTCTTCAAAATGTTTTATCAAGTAGTCACTTGATCCTTGAGATAGAATATGTGACAGACTAGGCCTCACCCTTAGCACAGTTGGCAGAGAAGTAAAGCAAAGCACAAAAGTGTGATAATTCTTACCTCCAACCATAGTGGCAGGCTAGAGGAGAGAGGCAGTAATTCAGTGGCATAATTTCAGATATTATTTGTTGAGAGGTAGACTCTAGCTTAATCTGGAAGAACAAGTAAAAATTAAAGGGGGATGTCACAGTTTGATATGGTTATGAATTCCAAAAATAGATATTGGAATATGTTTGTAATCTGATCTGAACCTGTGCATGATTGAGTTATGATTAAGGCACCCCACCAAGGGGTGGGGACTCACAGATAAAAGGCATGGCAAAGAATAGAGTTGAAGGTTTTCGATGTTGGAGCCTGATGCTGAAGACTTAAGCTGGAACCTGGGAAGTAAGTTCACAGATGAAAGAGAAGCAAGACCCAGGAAAAAGGAATCTTGAACCCAGAGAAAAGCAAGACCCTGGAAGAGAGGAATCCAGAAAGTCTGAACCCTCACAGCCATCGGCAACCATCTTTCTCCAACAAGTGAAAATAGACTTTAGGGAGGGAAGTAACTTATGCTTTCTGGCCTGGTATCTGTAGGCTCCTATCCCAAATAAATGCCTTTTATAAAAACCAACCAATTTCTGGTATTTTGCATCAGCACCCCTTTGGCTGACTAATACAGAGGGCAACTAGGGCATATGCTTCAGTGTAAAGCAAGTTATATGAGGAAATTGAATACCTGGTAGAAAGCAACAGAGAAATAAGGAAATACTTTTAAAGATGGCAACATTATAGTTATAAGAAAGGATATACTTCTGATTTCTTTTCATGCTCTAATTACATAAACCAAAGAAGAGATAAAGAACACATATCAGTCTGTTTATGAGTTGCAGAGACAATAGAGTCACACATTGTGTGAACGCTTATTATGCATACATCACATATCTGTTACTACATAAAAACTACCCCAAAACTTAGACTTAACACAAGAGCACTATATTGTTTCTCATTATTCTGAAAGCCAGAAATTTAGCCAGGGTTCAATTGGGTAGTTCTGGTCAACATCTGGGACCAAGCATGCAGCTGCATTCAGCTGAGAGCTCTGCCGGGGCTGGGTGACCAGGAGGCCTCTTTCCTGTGGCTACATTTGATTCTGGCTGTGAGTCTCAGTTTTCCTTTTCTTGATCTCTGTTTCTCTAGTAGTCTAGATGGCTTCCAAGGGAAGGTACCAAATCTCATATAAACTAGGCCCAGAACAGACATAATGTCACTTCGGTCCATTTTAACAGTCGGAGTAAGTTCAATCTAGATTCAAGGAATGAGGAAAATCAAATTCATTTCTTGATGGAGTATGCAAATATAAGCACTGGGAGGAGAGAAACTGTTGGAAGCTACCTTTGGAGAACATCTACTAAAACATATTTGAAATAGCACGCTAAAGATCTCATGTATTTCTTTACTCACAAGAATTGAAGTAATGCAAATCTAAAATTTGTGTGAAAATTCATCTGTATTTGCACAAACTAAAAATTGGCAGACCAAATAATCATAAGCTGTATATATAATGCTGCCATATGAAGAGTCTATTTCAACTGGCAAATATTATGTAGCAACCAAAGTATGTAAATTTAGTTTGAAACAGGTTGCAGTTTATGTGAATCAGAACTTGTGCCATAATTTTAGTGACTATTTTGTTCTTATTTTAATGTTCCTTCTTGTAATGTAAAATCTTATTTCTAGTCTACATATTATATTTCTATAGCAATCTACCAGTTGTAGTGATAAACAGGTCATTCTACATTTTGCCATAACCTACAAAATTGTGTGGGGCAGAGTATAAACTACAATGTAAACTATAATCCACACTTAGTGTTAATGCTTCAATATGTGTTCATCAATTGTAACAAATGTACTACACTAATGAGGGATGTTGTTGATGTGGGAAAATGTGGGAGGAGGAGGGAGTGGGGCATGTGAGAATCCATTATATTTTTAATTTAAAATTTAAATTCTAAAGTATCTAAAGCTTCTTTAAATAAATAATTTAAAAAAATAAGTGCAAAAAAAAAGTGAACCTGAAAATATCTTTGAACTTAGGAATGGAAGTTAACTGTGATAGATAATATGCTAAATAGGACCAAAGAACCACCACTCTATGAGAGGACATCTGTAAAAAAAGATCATTTTAATGAAATTTAAAAAAAAACTTCAGCAAATAAAATAATATTAATCTTCAGTATTTTTATCAACTTTCTTAGTCCTTAAATGTATTTTACATTTACTCCTTTGGAAAATTTGATTTGGAATAGGAACTGGCCATGTCCTTAATCATACAGTTGAAGACATGGAACTGAGTCTACCTGCTTACTTTTTGAAAAGTCTCCTTTAGATGGACAAATTGATCAACATATTTGAAACATTATACAATAGTAAAAAAAAAAAAAAAGAATACTTCTCATGTTATGCTAAGGAGACTTTATCCTGAAAATGTTTGGAAGTCATTGAAGATTTTAGAAGGAAAAGTGATGTTTTCAAAGGCAATTCTGGCAACAGTGTGAAAAAGTAGGCACAATAATGAGAGGATATTCTGGGTAAGAATCCATCATGAACTTTAAGGAGAAATAGAAAGGATTGGGTGAAGGTAATAAGAGGGGAGATGGAGAAAAAGGAACAAAACTCAGATTTATATGAGAGAATAAAAAGAATTCAATAATTAATTGGATTAGAGAAGGATGAGAGAAGAGTAGAAGCTTGTTAGATTTTGATGAAGGTATCATTATAGAAGATTTACAATAGGAATAAGCTTGGGGTCAAACGAGTCCACTTTTGTATGTTATGAAATGTTGAAATGGAAAATAACCTCTCTCCTATTAATATTCTTTTTAACAACAAGAACAAAGAATTATTATTATCTTTTAAGTAAAATAACATTGAACCTCTGCTGTAAACTGTTATTAAAAAGTAAATTTACTCACAAATTTTGTCTGGCAAGTAGTCATTCACTATGACCTCACTGACCTTGTAAATTACCTTACCAATAAATAAATTGTATAATTATCCTAGCTAGACAATCTCACAAACTCTATTAGAAAAAAACTGATGAGAAAAAGGAAATTAATAAAATTACCCACATTGAAAATAAAGAAGTACAATATTGGTTTCAGGTAAAGAGCCAAAGCATCCTCATGTATTTTGCAGCATGTAGTCTTTACCTTAGTATTTTCTCAAATGTATATGAAAAATTTTGCCAGATTTTCCTATGGCTACAACAAAATTTTTACTCTTGTAGCAATATTCTTATCATGAAGAAGAATGTGAATTTTCTATATTTATCATTTTATATGTTGTAAATCAGAAAGTACTTTAAATAAAATTTGTTCTTTTAGGTTTTGTGGTTACATAAAATTCATCTGGAATTTTGAACAATTCTTTCTGTAAGAATCACATTTTGGTAAATTCTATTAAATTTAAACATACTTAATCACATGGATTATTTGCAGTAGCAACATTGTCAAGTTACATCTTTAGGACTTCAAAAGCATCTATTATGGTAATTTTTTTTTCAAGGATTTTGACATGCAATTATTTTTCAAAGATACACTACAGTTTTTGGGGTATTATTCAAAAAGGATTTAACATTGTTTTAAAGACTTTGATAGCTGCTGGTAACAACAACATACAAAGGAGTAATGGTTGTTACCTCAACATAGAAATGTTTTAATAAGAAAATTACTTGTTTCTATAAGAGTGCCCAGTATCGGGATTATATTTTAAGACAGTCTCAGAAAGAATGATGTTGAAGCTGTGACAGAACAGAATAGTTAAGACAGGAAAAGAAAGAAGTCAGGTTTAGCTCCATGCAGGGGAAAGATATACAACTCAGAGATAAGTGTGAACATGGTGTATTCAAGCAAGGGAAGTTGTTCAGCATAGCTAGGGTTTAGACAATGAAGAGAATGTAGTAAAGAGATCAGAGGAGAAAAGTGAGCAAGGTTTAGATATCAGAGAGGCTTTTAAAAGAAGTGGGCTTGACCTCAATCATAAGGGCAATGAAAGCCATCTAAAAATTTCAAGCAGGGATTTTCAAGTTTGCATAACAGTAAAAAAAAAAAAAAAAAAAAAAACTCTGGCTGCAATGTGGAAGGTGATTGACCACAAGCAAAAATGAAGGCAGAGAATCTAGTTTAGACTCTTTTAAGTGTAGAGAATAGAGAAGATAGTGGCAGAAGTGCTATAGGGATAAATAAAAGAATTGAAGAGAACTCAAATGTGAATATAGAAAACCTAAAATAAAGTAGAAACGTTAAAATAGTTGGGAGCTACAAACCTGGTATTTTTCTTCATGTGTTCTCTTTATAAGCCTAAACTGGAACCAATTCTTTCATAAGTGATAGGTAAACATAAGTTAAAAATTGGAAAAAAATAAGTTATGCCTGAAACCCATCTACACCACAAAAATTCTCTCAAAAACAAAAATAAAAAATACACACACACACAAAAAAAACAAATAATCAAAAATTAATCTATTCAGCAGTTTCTCTAATATTGGAAAATAACTATATTGCTATGAAAAATATTTACTATAGCTTGACAGTTCTTAAAAAAGTTAAATGTAGAATAGCCATAAGAACCAGCAATTCCACCCTGTTTATGCCCATATAAGTTGAAAGCAGGCACTGAAACAAATACATGCTCACTCATGTTCACAACAGCACAGTTCACAATAGCCAAAAGGTGGAAAGAGCCTAAACGTCCATCATGGAAAAGCAAACTGTGGTATATAAATACAATAGAATACCAGTAAGCCATAAAAAGGAATGAATTACTGATGTGTGCTACAATGTGTAGAAACTTGAAAACATTATGCTAAGAGAAAAAAGACAGATGCAAAAGATGACATGATGTATGATTCCATTTATGTGTGTTGGAAACTGAGGCACAGTGGCCTCTCAAGGAGAGACGTGCTGTCTCCATGGCTACACTTGCAACCTAAGGAATGCAGTAATTAAGAGTTCCCAGCAAATGGGATGAAGCTATTAAAGGCTCAAAGAAGATGAGCACATCACATACCTTTTGAAGTGAATAGAATACTTAGACTTTGTACCTTGAGATAAGATTTTTTAAAATTCCTTAGACTATGAGTGATGCCGATAGTCAATACGTGTTGCTGCTTGATGTCAGGTACACTATGTGTTTATGCTTATTGGCACATAAGGCTATGTATGCCTGTTTCTTGTCACGTGCACAAGGATATATAGAGAGCCCCTTGTAAACAATAAATTTGTCTGAGGAGTTATTACTCGCAGACCCCCTGACCCCAACTCATTCTTTTTCTCTTGCTCTTTCTTTCTCTTTGTTTCCTTCTCCATTTTCTCTTTCTTTCATTCCTGATACCCTTCAGGTTCAAATCTCCAACAATGTGAAATTTCTAGAATAGGTGAGCCTATAGAACAGAATCAGATTTAGTGGTTTGAAAGTTGGACTAGGGATGCATAGTAACAGATTAATGAATATTGGATTTCATTTGTGGGTGATAATGTGTTAGAACTAGCTAGAGGTAGTGAATGTATATGTACCTTGTATATGTACTGTATATCACTAAAATACTTTTAAAATGGTTAAGTTTGTGTTATGTGAATTTCACCTTAATGAAATTAAAAAATAACTCTAATGACCAGATATGTAAATGAGAGAAGTCCATTAATAAGTTATATTAGAAATATAACATCAAAGGAAATTTTGACAAAGAAAACGCTGAGTCCAGAAGGTTTCAGAGGAAAATATTAGCAAACACTTAAGTAAGATATATTAACATTACTCAAAATCTTTGACTAAACTGAGGGTTAAAACCATTCCAATTCATATTATGAGACCAGTATAATTTTACATGAAATCTGGCAAAGATATTAAGAGGGAGCAAAATTAAAGACCAATTTCCCTCATGAATATAAACACAAAAACCTTAGTCAAAGTGTTAACAAATTGCATCAAATAATATAGGAAAAGTTATGCATCCTGATCAAATGTGCTTTCCCGCAAGAATGCAAAGTTGTTATAACCTTAACAAATTAAACAATGTTATCTATTTTAATAGCAGAATAAGGGAGAAAATCCATATTATTATCTCAATAAATACAGATAAAGCACTTGACAATATTCAATACCCATTAAAATGATTTTAAAAATCTCTGAAAACTGAAACAGAAGGGAACATCCTTAATCTGTTAAAGGTATCTATGGAAAAACTACAGCTAACATCCTACTTAATTGTGATATCCTAAATACATTTCCCTCCATCATTGATTACATATCAAATATGTCTAATGTAACTTTTTCTGTTCAGCATTTTATTGAAGTCTTATCCTAGAAAGCAAGACAATAAAAAATTAAATTAATATACACACACACAAAACTAAGAAAGGAAGAAGTAAATTATCTCTATTTTCATGACATAGCTACTTTTGTAGAAAAATCTTAGATTTTAGAAAAATATTATTAGACCTAAAATGTGATTTAAATTAGGTTATGGGTAACAAGGTCAATATAAAAACATCAATCATTTGGGAATTTTATAGTTCTGTTTTTTATATTTAGGTCTTTGATCCATTCTGAGTTAATTTTTGTATAAGGTGTGAAATCAGGGTTCTTTTTCATTCTTTTGCATGTGGATATCCAGTTCTCCAAGCACCATTTGTTGTAGAGACTATTCTTATTCAATAGAGCAGATTTGGCAGTATTGTCAAAGATCAATTGGCTATAGATGTGAGGATCTATTTCTGAACTCTCAATACAATTCCATTGTCCAGTATATCTATCCTTGTACTAGTGCTACGCTGTTTTGGCCACTGTAGCTCTGTAATAAGCTTTAAAGTCAGGAAGTGTGAGTTTTCCAACATCTACATTATCAAGATGGCTTTGGCTATTTGGTCCCCCTTACCCTTCCAAATAAACTTGATAATTGTCTTTTCCATTTCTGCAAGTGAACTTTTGGAATCTGTAAAAAATTCTGGGTAGAATTAACATCTTAATGGTGTTACATCTTCCAATCCATGAACATGAATATCCTTTAATTAATTTAGGTCTTTGATTTTTTTAGCAATTTTTTTAATGTTTTCTGTGTATAAGTTCTTTGCTTCCCTGGTTAAATTTATTCTAATATATTCAATTTTTTTAGTTGTTACAGTAAATGGAATTTTGTTCTTGATTTCTTCCTCAGATTGATGATTACTAGTGCGTAGAAATACTACAGACTTTTTCATATTGATCTCATAGTCTGCTGGATTGCTGAATTATTTTATTAGCTCTAGTAAGTTGGTTGCAGATTTTTGAGGACTTGCTAGATGTAGGATGAGGTCATTTGCAAATAATGAAAATTTTGCTTCTTCCTTTCTTTTTGTTTTGTTTGTGTGTGTGTGGTATCTCTATCTGGCTTTAGTATTATGTTGAAGTTGGCCTCATAGATTGAAATAGGCAGTGTTTCCTCCTGTCAATATTTTAGAAGAGCTTATGCAAGGTTAATATTCTTCTTCTTTGAGTGATTGGTAGAATTCACCTCTGAAGATGTTGGGTCATGAGCTTTTTGTTGTTGGGAGGTTTCAATGATTGATTAAATTTATTGACCTGGTGTTTCTTCTGTTAAATCTGCTAAAACTTGTAGAGTAAGTGTAGGTTGTTCATGTGTTTTTATAAATTTGTCCATTTCATCTATGTTGTCTATTTTGTGAGCGTAGTTGTCCATAGTATCCTCTTATGATCCTTTTTATTTCTGTGGGATCAGTAGTAATGTCCCTCTCTTTTTTTATTTAATTTATCTGTACATTCTCTCTCATTTTTGTCAGTTTAGCTAAAGGTTGTAGAGTTTTGATCTTCTTGAAGACCCATCTTTTGGTTTTATTGATTCTCTCTATTTTTTTTTCTCTATTTCATTTATTTGTGCTCTGTCTTTTACTATTTCTTTTCTTCAACTTGGTTTGGTATTAGTTTGCTGTTTTTTCTTTTCTAGTTCCTCAAAATTTGCAGTTAGGTCTTTAATTTTAGCTCTTTCTTCTATTTTTAATGCAAGCATTGAAGGTTATAAATTTCCCTCTCAACACTATCTTTGTGGTGTCACATAGGTTTTGATTTTTGTGTTCTTGTTTTAATTCATCTCAACATATTTACTGAATTCTCTTGCAATTTCTTCTTTGACCCACTGATTATTTAAGAGTGTGCTGCTTAATCTCCATATATTTATGAATTTTCCCTTTTTCTGCCCATTATTGATTTTCAGCATCATCCCATTATGGTCTGAGAAAGTGTTTTGTACAATTTCAATATTTTTTAATGCATTGAGATCTTTTTTGTGACCCAACATATGCTGTATCCTAGAGTAAGATCCATGAGTACCTGAAACTGCATGTGGATTGGCTCTCTGCACCCCAATAGGATAGGTGAGGAGCTGTGTTTCCTCAGCCTCTCTGGGAAACTGAAGGTGCTTACAGCTCATGCAGACTCATCAATCAGACACCTGTGGTTCCATCCCCATGGAAGGAACAGTATAAGCCCACATAGACTAGATTATTAGGTATTCTGAAGAGTTCATCCCCACCCCTGACAGCAGAGAGGGGGGTTGATGTTATCCCATTCTGCCCGGGTAACTGTGGTCAGTTTTGACCTGCACAGCTTAGTTTGCTGCCCACACCTGCAGCTGCATCCCCACCCCAGGCAGGGAGGCAAGGGAAGATAGGGCATGATGCTTCATCTGTCTCTCCAGACAAGTACAAATGGACTTGGCTGCATGGTTTGTATTACTACACACAGTTGCAGCTTCATCCCTACCCCTGGTAGAGGAGAAAGTTGGGAGAAGCTTCTCTGGTTCCTGGAGCAATGAGGGCAACTTCAGCAATATTACAGTATCAACTACATCCAACTACACACCAGCAAGGGAGAAAGGTCAAGAAAGCCCTAAACTAAAGAGAGAAACTGCACCACAAATATAAACATATAGTAACCAGATGACAAGGCACTAATAGAAAATTACAATATGTACTAAGAAACAGGATTATATGGTCCAATCAAAGGAAGAATATAAGCCTCCAGATGACAGAAAGGAGTTGAGACAACTAATCATAGGTGATCAAATAAATCTCCTTAATAAATTTAAAGAGATGGCTACAGAGATTATGGATATAAAGAAGATACTGGGTGAGCACAAAGAATTTGAAAGCATACATAGAAAGAAGACATTAATATTATGAGAATGAAAGGCACAATAAGTGAAATTTAAAATATGTGGAAGGTATATAACAGCAGATTTGTGGCAGCAGAAAAAAAGGTTAGTACACTTAAAGACACGGCCTCAGAACATAAACATACAAAAGAACAGATAAAGAAAAGAATGGAAAAATAACCAGGATTTCAGAACTAAATGAAGGCAAGAGCCATGCAAATATGCAAGTAATGGGTGTCCTAAAAGAAGAGAAGGGAGAAAAGGCAAAAGGAATATTTGAAGAAATAATGTCTGAAAATTTCCCAACCTTATTGAAGGACATATATATTTGTGGTCAGGAAGTACAATGTACTCCCTTCTGAATAAGTCTGATTAGACCTAATCTGAGACAATTACTAAGCAGAATGTCAAATGCCAAAGCAAAGAAAGGTGAGAGCAGCAGGAGAAAAATGATGCATCACAAACAAGGGCTACCCAATAAGATTAAGTACTGATTTCTCATTAGAAATTATGGAAGGAAGAAGGCAGAGAAAAACTACCAGGCAAGAATTTTATATCAAGGAAGATTGACTTTCATAAATGAGAGCAAGTTTAGAATATTCACAGATAAACAGAAACAGAGAGTGTTTGTAACTAGAGAGATCAGCTTTGTAGGAAATACAAAAGAGAGTGCTACAGATTTAAAAGGAAAGAGAGACTTGGAAAGGAATCTGGAAATGAAGACTATATCAGGAAAAGTAACTAAAAGTGTGAAAGAGTGGTGAAAATAAAATATGGCAGGTATAACCAAAAGGTTAAAATGGGTGAAATAAGAATTTTCTTTACAGTAACAATATTGAATGTTTTTTTTTGGGGGGGGGGTATTTTTTCAATTTTTTTGTCTTTATTTTTAATGCTACATTAAAAATACAAAGTCCCCATATATCACCAACCCTCTCATCCCACTCCTACACCCATAACAACAACCTCTCCATCCTCATGAGATAGTCTTTGCATTTAGTGAATACGTCTCTGAGCACCGCTGCACCTCATGGTCAATAGTCCACATCATAGCCCACACTCTCCCACAGTCCACCCAGTGGGCCATGGGAGGACATACAATGTCCAGTAACTGTCCCTGCAGCACCACCCAGGACAACTCCAAGTCCCAAAAACACCCCCACATCACACCTCTTCCTCCCACTCCCTACCCCCAGCAGCCACCATGGCCACTTTCTCCACACCAATGTCATATTTTCTTCTATTACTAATCACAATAGTTCATGAATAGAATATGAGTAAGTCCACTCTAATCCATACTCTATTCCTCCATCCTGTGAACCTTAGAATGGTTGTGTCCACACCACATCTATATCAAGAGGGGGCTTAGATTCCACATGGATGCTGGATGCAATTCTCTTGGCTCCATGGTGTGGCCTCCTTCACCTCCATGTTAGCTGAGTGGGGTAAGTCCAATAAACCAGAGTGTAGGAATTGCAAGTCTGTTGAAGCTCAGGGCCTGGCTATCACATGGTCAGTCCAGAGATTCAGGTCCCCTGGGTATACATTAAACCCCAGCACCAACTACAGTTCTGGTAAAAGTAACTGGAGAAGCTTGTGGCAAAGATCACATCTGAGTCCAGGTCCATCACACAGAAACACTGACTCCAAAGTGGGGCCAACTGACATGGCACTGAACTCCATCTGCCATGACCGTAGAACATGTGGGTCTCTGTAGCCCTCAAAAGAACCAATACCTGGGGTTGTATCTAGTTTATCTGTCTCTGGGACTCTGCTCAGGTGTGCATAAGGGCAAGCCCTCTGATAACCTCCCAGCTCTTTTTGGAGACTCACAGTCACATAAACTCATTTGTGCTTTCCATTTCCCCCATTTATTCAGGTCAAAAAGCATTTTTAACTCCTGGTATTATATGTACACTGAGGTATTCTGCTGGTCTGAGTTGACCCTTTTATTCAAGGTCATTTTCTAGTTACATTATCAGCTGGTACTTGGTAGTAATCCCTCAGTGCCAGGGAAGCTCATCACTGGGACTCATGTCCCACGTTGGGGGGAAAGCAACACATTTACATGCTGAGTTTGGCTTCGAGACTGGCCACATTTGAGCAACATGAAGGCTCTCAGGAGGCAACTTTTAGGCACCCTGCAGCTCTAGGCCTTGTTCTTATTTCCGGTGCACAGGCTCACAAGCATGGTCATTAGTATCAAGGGCTCATTGTTGGACCTTCCTTCTTTTTTGTTTTTTGCCGTTGCAACTGGGGGATTGTTGCTGTTCCTTTAGGGACTGTGATAGAGTTCCCCTTGCTAGAAACTCAGCACTCCCTCAGTTGCTGTTTTTAATTGTAACCACTATGAAAATATCCAAACATTTTTATGTACTCGGATATATGCCCTGGAGAACTCCCTGCCAACATGTGTCCCCTGTCAATAACATCCCACACCAGTATTCCTCCCCTGCTATTGTTGAACCTCTCTGTGATGCAAAACTTCTTCAAAAGTGAAGCCCAATATATTGTCAGATTCCATTAATAGTAAAATGGAATATAGTGATGAGTTTAAAGGTTAGATATAGAATACATATTAATTTAGAAAAATTAAGGTAAAAATAAATTAGGGTATCAAAAAATTTAAAAATGCAAAAGCTTTGTTTTTGATATTTTTCCTTCCATCACTGCAATAAGTGTTGCCCTGTATGCAAATTGGCAAGGCAACTACTTCTGTCTTTTCCTCAGTGTCCACGTCCTATCTTTTTCTTTTTTCTTTTCCTAATTATTAAGTTTATCTTCACAAAATTTTAGATCACAGTAATTCATATATACAATATACAGTACTCCCACATATCCAACATAAAACCCTTTTCCCTTCCACAGTAATAATCTTTTTACATATCCATAATATATTTACTGAAACTGATGTATAGATATTGAGACAATAGCTTTCAAACAAGGTAACAATTGGGTTTACATTGTGGTTTATATTTTAGACTATACAATTTTCTAAATTTTTTGTTAACTTATGCTTTACATTATGACTTACATTTTAAGCTATCAGCCCCTATATATTTTTGGTGTAATTTTACATGTCTTATATCCATCCTTGCATAATTTTGTGGAACACTTCTATTGCCCACACAGTTACATTGGTTCATCTATTCAATACCTCTCTCCCCCTCCCCTTAGGGCCCACTGTGACTGTCAATCTTCATTGCTTGAAGGGCCATGTTCAGAGATACTTGCAACAGTGTTGAGGGCTTGACATGCTCAACTGCCCTAATGCACTGGGAGCCACCATTTCTCTCAAGAGATACAATTCCTTCTGTTTGAGAACATCAGTCCTCCCCAGGATGTGGGTATACCTTCACTCTCATTATATGGGTCTCTATCCAATGATATAACCCACTATGGCAAAATGAGCATTCACATACTCCCTAGGAGCCTGACCTGCATAGGATTATCCCCTTTAAACATCTTAAATAAGTAACCTTCCTTTTTATATTTTTGAAAAAGTTTTCTCAGCATTACACTCTCAACCAAATACCTAACAATCTCCTATGTTCATATGTTCCCCCACTCTTCCCCAAATTTCTTGGGCAATATTACCCATCCTCCCATCCCTAGCCCCTCTCAAGCCAGAAAAGCTCCACCAGTAGGTAATCCTATTCCCCCATTTTATCCCTTCCATGTACAAATACTTACCACCAGCTTATCATAGATTTCACCCATATAGGTGTCAGTTTGCATCCTTCCTCTATCCCCCATTTTCCTGTATGTCTATCATCCAGTCTCTAGCTCTCTGAGGCAGCTTGGTTTACTTATTTAATATTATTGAGGTCATGTAGTGTTTGTTCTTTAATGCCTGGGTTGCTTCACTCAACATAAGGTTCTCAAGATTCATCCATGTTATCACGTGTGTTTGTAGTGTATTCGTTCTTAAAGCTGAGTAGTATTCCATTGTATGTATATACCACATTTTATTTATCCATTCATCTATTGATGGGCATTTGGGTTGATTCCAACTTTTGGCAATAGTGAACAATGCTGCTATGAACATTGGTGTGCATATATGGGTTTGTGTCCTTGTTTTCAGTTCTACTGGATATATACAGAGCAGTGGAGTTGCTGGGTCATATGGCAAATCTATAGCTAGTTTTTTGAGAAACTGCCAAACTGTCCTCCAGAAAGGCTGGATCCTTCTGCATTCCCACCAGCAGTGGATGAGTTCCCATTCTTCCACATCCTCTCCAGCACTTGTAGTCTTCTGTTTTTTTCATAGCTGCCAATCTTATGGGAGTAAGATGGTATCTCATTGTAGTTTTGATTTGCATTTCCCTGACAGGTGGAGATTTGGAGCATTTTTTTCATGTACTTTTTAGCCATTTGTATTTCTTCTTTGGAGAAGTGTCTGTTTAAATCTTTTTCCTATTTTTTAATGGGTTGTTTGACTTTTTATTTTCAAGATATAGGAGTTCTTTATATATGCAGGTTATAAGTCTCCTATCTGATATATGGTTATCAAATATTTTCTCCCATTGGGTAGGCTCTCTTTTCACTTTCTTGACAAACTCCTTTGAGGTGCAGAAGCTTTAATTTTGAGGAAGTCCTACTTATCTCTTTGTTCTTTTGCTGCTTGTGCTTTTAGTGTGAAGTTCATGAAGCCATTTCCAATTACAAGATTTTGTAGATGCTTCCCTACACTGCTTTCCAAAGTCTTTATGTTCTTGGCTCTTACATTTAGGTCTTTGATCCATCTTGACTTGATTTTTGTATAAAGTGTGAGATGGCAATCCTTTTTCATTCTTTTACATATGGATATCCAGTTCTCCAGGCACCATTTGTTGAATAGGCCATTCTCTGCCAGTTGAGAGGGTTTGGTGGCTTTATCGAATATTATATGACTATATATATGAGGATCTATATCAGAACTCTCAGTTTGGTTCCATTGGTCTGTGTGTCTCTCGTGTGCCAATACCATGCTGTCTTCACTACTGTAGCTTTGTAGTATGTTTTGAAGTCAGGTAGTGTAATTCCTCCAATTTCGTTTTTCTTTTTCAGTATGTCTTTGGCTATTCAGGGCCTCTTTCCTTTCCAAATAAATTTCATAGCTAGTTTTTCTAGTTCCTAAAAGAATGCTGTGTTGATTTTTATTGGGATTGCATTGAATGTGTAGATCAGTTTGGTAGGATATATATCTTAATAATATTTAGTCTTCTTATCCATGAACAGAGAATATTCTTCCATTTATTTAGGTCTTCTTTGATTTCCTTGAACGGTGTTGTGTAGTTCTCTGTGAAAAAGTTTTTTACATCTTTAGTTAAATTTATTCATAGGTATTTGATTATTTTATTGACTATTTTAAATGATATTTGTTTCTTGATTTCCTCCTGAGCTTGCTCATTATTGGTGTACAGAAATGCTACTGAATTTTGCGCATTGATCTTATAACCTGACACTTTACTAAACTCATTTATGAGTTCTAGATGCTTTGTTGTAGATCTCTCAGGGTTTTCTATGTATAGGATCATGTCATCTGCAAATAATGAAATTTTGACTTCTTCCTTTCCAATTTGGGTGCCTTTTATATCTGGTACTTGCCTCAGTGTTCGAGCAAGTACTTCTAAGACAATGTTAAATAGAGAGGTGATAGTGGACCTCCTTGTCTTGTTCCTGATCTTAGAGGGAATGATTTTGGGATTTCACCATTGTAAATGATGCTGGCTGTGCGTTTTTCAAATATAATCTTTATCATGTTCAGAAAATCTTCTTGTATTCCAATATTTTGCAGTGTTTTTATCAAGAAAGTGTGCTGTATTTTGTCAAATGCTTTTTCTACATCTATAGATAAAATCATGTGATTTTTTTTCCTTCAATCTGTCTATATGGTGTATTACATTGATTGATTTTCTTATGTTGAACCATCCTTGCATACCCGGAATGAATCCCACTTGGTAATGGTGTATAATTCATTTAATGTGTTGTTGAATATGGTTAGCAAGTATTTTGCTGAGGATTTTTGCATCTAGGTTTATTAAAGAAATTGGTCTGTAATTTTCCTTTCTTGTGGTGTCTTTGTTTGGCTTTGGTACCAAGGTAATGTTGGCATCATAGAATGAGTGAGGTAATGTTCTTTCTGTTTCAATTTTTTGGAAGAGTTTCAGCAAGATTGGAGTTAGTTCTTTCTGGAATGTTTGATAGAATTCACCTGTGAAGCCGTCTGGCCCTGGAGTCATTTTAGTTGGGAGGTTTTTAATGGCTGATTCTATCTCTTTACTTGTGATTGGTTTGTTGAGATCATCAATTTCTTCTTTCCTCAATATAGGCTGCTTATGTGTTTCTAGGAATTAATTTGTCCATTTCCTCTGAATTGTCATTTTTGTTGGAATATAGTTTTTAAAAGTAGTCTCTTATGATAGTCTTCATTTCTCTGGGGTCAGTGGTGATATCTCCTTTCACATTTCTTATTTTGTGTATTTGCATTTTCTCTCTTTTTTTCTTTGTTAGTCTAGCTAGGGGTTGGTCAATTTTATTGGTTTTCTCAAAGAACCAGCTCTTGGTTTTGTTTATCTTTTCAAGTGCCTTATTATTTTCTATTTCATTTAGTTCTGCTCTTATCTTTGTTCTTTCTTTCTTTCTTCTTTCTGTGGGTTACTTTGTTGTTTTTTTACTAATCCCTCCAAATGTGCAGTTAGTTCTTCAATTTTTGCTCTTTCTTGTTTTTTGATGTATGAATTTATGGCTATAAATTTCTCTCTCAGTACTTCTTTTGCCACGTCCCATAAATTTTGGCATGTAGTGTTATCCTTTTCATTAGTTTCAGGGTAGTTATTAATTTCTTTTGAGATTTCCTCTTTGATCCACTGTTTTTCTAAGACTGTGCTGTTTCATTTCCATATTTTGGTGTGAAATCTGGGTCTCTGGCCCTTGCAGATTTCCAGTTTCACTCCAGTATGGTAAGAGATATTATTTTGTATGATTTCAATCTTTCTGAATTCATTGATCCTTTCTTTGTGGTCTAGCATATGGTCTATCTTGGAAAGTGATCCATGTGCACTTGAGAAAAATGTATATCCTGCTGTATTTGGGTGTAATAATCTGTATAAGTCTATTAGATCCAGCTCCTCTAATATATTGTTCAAAGTTTTTGTTTCTTTATTGATTCTCTTTTGAGATGTTCTGTCCAAAGTTCACAGTGGTGTATTAAAGACTCCCACTATAATTGTAGAGGCATCTATTCTTTCACTTAGTTTTTCCAGTGTTTGCCTCACATATTTGGAGGTGCCCTTGTTAGGAGCATAAATATTTATGATTGTTCTTTCTTCTTTAAAGATTATCCATTTCACTAATATGTAGTATCCATCTTTGTCTTTCACAATTGTTTCACATTTAAGTCTATTTTGTCTGATATTAATATAGCTACTCCTGCCTTTTTTTTGGTTATTGTTTGCTTATAAGATTGTTTTCCAGCCATTCACTTTCAACCACCATGAATAGTCTAAGATGTGTTTCTTGTAGACAGCATATAGATGGGTCATATTTCCTTATCCAATCTTCCAGTGTGAATCTTTTGACAGGTGAGTTTAATCCATTGACATTCAGTATTATTACTTTCAAGGAATTATTTATGTTAGCCATATTTTGTTTGGACTTGTGTTTGTCATATTTTGTTTGTTTGTTTTCTTCTCTTTTTGTCTTTTTTGTTGCTCTTACACTCTCCTCCAACTCCTGTTTTTTTCTTTCTTCCTGTAGAACTCTCTTTAGTATTTCTTGAAGAGCAGGGTTCTTGTTGGCATACTCTTTTAATTTCTGTTTATCTGTGAATATTTTTAACTCTCCATCATTTCTGAATGCTAGTTTAGCTAGGTAGAGTATTCTTGGTTGGAAATTTTTTTCTTTTAGTACCTTGACTATATCGTACCACTACCTTCTTGCCTCCATGGTTTCAGATGAGAAATCAGCACTTAATCTTATGGAGCCTCCCTTGTATATGATGGTTCTCTTTTCTCTTGCTGTTTTTAGAATTTTCTTTTGTCTTAAGCATTGGGTAATTTGACAAGTATATGTTTTGGGGTGGACCTGTTGGGATTCATGGTGTTTGGGGTGTGTTGTGCTTCCTGGACATGTACATCCATCTCTTTCAGTATATTTGGGAAGTTTTCAGCCATTATTTCCCCTAACACCCCTTCTGTCCCCTTTCCCTTCTCTTCTCCCTCTGAGATGCCTATAATACATATGTTTGTGCATTTTGCATTGTCGTTCAGGTCCCTAAGTCCTAGCTGTATTTTTTCTATCTTTTTATTGATAAGTTCCACTATCTGTTTGATTTCAGATGTACTGTCTTCCACGTTGCTAATTCTCTCCTCTGCCTCTTCTAATCTGCTGCTATTTGCTGAAAGTGTATTTTTGATTTCTTGAACATGGTGTTCATTACCATCATACCTGCTATTTTTTTGCATATGTCTGTAATTTCCTCTCCAAATGTTTTCTTCATATTGTTAATCTCTTCCTTTACTTCATTAATTTGGTCTCTAATATATGTTTTGAGATCTTTAATTACTTGTCTGATATTCTGCTCCCCTTTCTGGTTTTTAGTTTGTTAATTGGATTCAGCCATGTTTTCCTGATTATTGGTTTGGTTTGTAGTTTTTTGTTGCTGTCTGGTCATCATTTTATCTTGATGGGTTTAATCAGTTCCTTATCTTCTTTGTCTAGTCTTGGGGATTAATTAGTTGTTGTTTGTGTGTAAGTATTATGTCATCTCTTTGTCACTTTGTTCTTACTCTATTTTCTTGTTGTTAGCTAAGTTCACTTTGAAGGAAAATATTAGGGCCAGGGAATGCAAAATGAATAAGAAAAGAAAATGTATAAAGTAGTATTGGTAATGAATGTTAACAGAGGAACAATGTGAGATCTAGGAGAATAGATATTAGACTCATGTAAGTTGTATAGGCTTATAGCAATAAGTAGAGTACCTATAATAAGACAGTCAACTGAATATGGGGAGGAATATAGTATGAATTACAAGGCCCGTGTTTTCATGAGAGAGGGAAAGAGAAAAGAAAGACAATAATATCAAGAGTAGATAAAAGACAGAAAACAGAGCAAAGGTATTAGAAATAGAAAGTCAGACAATTTGCAGGCCAAAGAAAGGGAGGTGGAATGTAAGAGAAACAGTAGAAGATGGAGGACTAGTGAAAAAAGAAAACAGCAAACAAATCACAAAGCAAGCAATGGGAATGAAATAACAAAGATCAGAGCAAAAATAAATGAAATTGAGAGCAAAAAACAATAGAGAGAATTAGCAAAAGCAAAAGTTGGTTCTTTGAGAGGATTAACAAAATCAACAAACCCTTAGC